>NC_087480.1:33093771-33758146 GCF_036417665.1 Passer domesticus | reverse complement strand
CTGCAGGGGGAACTGCCCTTCTCATGCTCCATCCCTGGCACCTGACTGCAGGAGGAACTGCCCTTCTCCTGCTCCATCCCTGGCCCCTGACTCTGCAGGAGGAACTGCCCTTCTCCTGCTCCATCCCTGGCACCTGACTGCAGGAGGAACTGCCCTTCTCCTGCTCCATCCCTGGCACCTGACTGCAGGGGGAACTGCCCTTCTCATGCTCCATCCCTGGCACCTGACTGCAGGGGGAACTGCCCTTCTCCTGCTCCATCCCTGGCACCTGACTGCAGGAGGAACTGCCCTTCTCCTGCTCCATCCCTGGCACCTGACTGCAGGGGGAACTGCCCTTCTCCTGCTCCATCCCTGGCCCCTGACTCTGCAGGAGGAACTGCCCTTCTCCTGCTCCATCCCTGGCACCTGACTGCAGGGGGAACTGCCCTTCTCCTGCTCCATCCCTGGCCCCTGACTCTGCAGGAGGAACTGCCCTTCTCCTGCTCCATCCCTGGCACCTGACTGCAGGAGGAACTGCCCTTCTCCTGCTCCATCCCTGGCACCCTACTGCAGGGGGAACTGCCCTTCTCCTGCTCCATCCCTGGCACCTGACTGCAGGAGGAACTGTCCTTCTCCTGATCCATCCCTGGCACCTGACTGCAGGGGGAACTGCCCTTCTCCTGCTCCAGTTCTGGCCCCTGACTCTGCAGGAGGAACTGCCCTTCTTCTGCTCCAGTCTGGCACCTGACTCTGCAGGAGGAACTGCCCTTCTCCTGCTCCATCCCTGGCACCTGACTGCAGGAGGAACTGCCCTTCTCCTGCTCCATCCCTGGCCCCTGACTCTGCAGGAGGAACTGCCCTTCTCCTGCTCCATCCCTGGCACCTGACTGCAGGAGGAACTGCCCTTCTCCTGCTCCAGTTCTGGCCCCTGACTCTGCAGGAGGAACTGCCCTTCTCCTGCTCCATCCCTGGCACCTGACTCTGCAGGAGGAACTGCCCTTCTTCTGCTCCAGTCTGGCACCTGACTGGAGCAGGAACTTCCCTTCTCCCTCCCTTCCCTTCTCCTCCACCTCTGGAGGAGGAACTTCCCTTCTCCCTCACCTGTGCTTCCCTGCCCACCTTGGCTATCAGGTCCCAAGGACTGTGGGCACTGGCTGTGTGTGTGGGATGCATGGAGAACTGCTTGGGAGCTTCTCCTCATGTTGTCCTCACTGACAACAAATGAACACCCAAGCACATTCAAAAGTTGTTGTAGATCAAATATTGGATGTGAAAAATATTGTCCTTTTATGGATATTCCCTAATTACAGCCCTAATCCTTCAGAGGTGCAAAAGTTGTCCAAATTCTGGGAAAATCTCACTGATGAATTGCCACAGGGCAAAATCTTCATCCTCTGGAATAATCAGAGCCCTGTCTTCAAAAAGGCTCCAGTAACTGTCCACAGCATAACAGCAGAATTTGGTCAGACACTTATGAGTGACACCTGAACTGGATTATACAATCATGCTGCAGCATTTCTAGAAACAAGCTTTGAGAAGACAGTATGAAAAAATAATGGAAGTGAAAGCTAGCAGGAATATGACCACTACCCAAAAAACCAAACCTCCCCCCCCCAAAAAAAAAAACCCAAAAACCCCAAACAACCAACCAACAAATAAGAAACCAAAAAAAAAAAAAACCAAAAAAACCCAACAAAACAGAAACCAACAACAACAACAACAAAAAAACACCCCAGAAAAGGACAGCTCTAGTTTAGTACTGATGCAGAAACAGATTACTGTAAGACACAAAGAAATAGTCAGTGCCTTTAACTTCTATAAAACTAAACATGTAGGCACAGTTAGGATAACAGAATATGATAAAAAGGTGAATCTGCTGCTACTAACAAGATTTCTGTGGGATTAAAAAAAATGAAAACACATAAACCAACCAAAATAAACTCCCTTATTTGTGTCCAGGAACTTCATTGGTTCTGGGCTTCTCTTTAAGGTCTTTTCAAATTCGTTTCAGTGGGATTTACAATTTGCTAATACTGATGTGTGATAAACTAATAAAACCTGCCTGGAAGGTTATAGGCCCAATTTACTAATAAAACCTAATTTAATTCTCCTGGGAAATGCAAATTAAATAGTGTCCAAATGGCAGAAGCTGAGTACAACTCTGCTGAACATATTGCAAAGGCAACTAAGTTGGGTTTTGTTTTT
This sequence comes from Passer domesticus, assembly GCF_036417665.1. NCBI lineage: Eukaryota > Metazoa > Chordata > Aves > Passeriformes > Passeridae > Passer > Passer domesticus. Next base: position 33,755,962 of record NC_087480.1, on the reverse strand, counting down.
AAAATAAGGTTTAAATATGGAAAGAAGAAGTACTGCACAGAGCTGTAAGAAATATCATTATGATAAAATGGTTCAAAGTAGAATCATCTTGTAATAGTAATTTATACCCTTTCAGGTTTTCTTTCCATTAATTAAAAGATTTTATACTCACTATATGTCCACCTCTAAGACAGGGAAGTACTACTGCCTCTGTTCAAATGAGGAGGAAAGAGGTGTGAGTACTCCCAGCACAGATCCTGCAGGAGAACATTTTTTGTCTAAAGGAGCATGGAACAGTTTGTTCTGCCACTGATCCCTGCTGCTGCCTGCTAACAGAGTGGGTTTTCACCCTCAGACACAGCCTGCAAGATGGTTCTTACCTCCTGAGAGGCTGGGAAGAGAATGTTCCAACTTCTAAATAAACTGTGCTGAACTTTACTGAAAATAGAGGATGGATGAGACACGCTCCCTGGCAGGGTCACCAAGATCAGAAATTCCTTCAGTCCTTTCCTTTAGCAAATCTAATTGAAGGTGAGGCTCTATATGGAATATAGCTCTAGATGTCCAAGTAGGATGTAAGTTACAGGTACAAGCATTTTAAAGCATTTTGATAATCACTCACAAAGTGCACATTTGCCAGCACCTGCTGCAGTTCCTGCAGCTGACCCAGATGGGAGGTGTTCAGCTGGGAATTCACACCACAGTGCAGCAATCAATGGCAGTGAAAGGCTACAGCTCCAGGTTGTTCCACCATGAAAACTCCCACCTGATTCTCATCAGGGTTTCTGAGTGAAAAAAAGGCCACAGGTAGGAGAATTCTTGCCATTCAGTGTGGACTTGTAGCACATGCAGACATCACAAGTGCTCAGCTCAGCTCCAGATGAGCCAAGTCCCACTGAGTGTTGGAGCACCAGGAGCTGTGGCCAGGTCCTGTCTCCATCAAGCCCAGACACAAGAGCCTGGCTGTGCACCCTGGAATTTGCCAAGAGCAGCCACAGCTTCCCTGGGGCCAGCACAGAGCAGCCTGCAAGGGCCTGGCTCCAGGCACTGAGCTCAGAGCATCCCAATGACCTGCCATGGCAAAAACAAGACATGCAGGCACAGCTTTAGGCTGTAAATCCAGGCAAGAGGAGAGATGTTCCACCAAGGACAGAGACGTGCAGTCACCCCATAAAACTGGCTGTGCTTGACATGCCAAACCTCACTGCTTCCTGGGAAGAAGCCTCAGTCACATCTCTGTTGGGAAGAGCTGGGAGTGCACATGCTGGGAACGCACACACAAAGGCCTTGTCTCAGAAAATGAGGGTTGAGCAATGGCAGCTCTGCTGCATTTTGTAACAAGGTTAAAGGATCCTGCACTGGAGAAAAACTTCCTCAGGGAAAAAAAGAGTTCTGGCCAGCTCTAGCATTCCTAACTATTAATCTTTTCAAAGCTACAGACTGAGAAGACTTCAGAACTCTGTTGAGGATATTAACCAAAAATTGGCTTTTGCACTCAGAGTTTGTACCATTACCCAGCTGTAGCTGGGAAAGATTAAGAACTGGCCTCTTCCCCAAGAGGCAAGAAAAATACTGTGGCTATCTCTATTATATGGTATTTAGCCATCACTATTATGTTTGTGTCTTAAGAAAGTAATTAGTCTCCAGAAGGTGATTAAAATTTGATGAATGACCATAGATTCTGGAAGATGTCTTTCAGCTGGTCTTGATCCCCTGCAGCTCAGACACTAAGCTGTCATCACATCAGCCAAAGGTGAGGGATTTTTGTTTGCCACAATCATAAAACTTTCACTCAACATTAAGCCTTATCAGAACCAGAAACCTTGAATTCAGATTTTAATAACAGATGAAAATTTCAAATCTGTGCCTAATGCCCATCTGCTTCTGAAAGACAGTAAGATGATTCAAAGCTGGTAATCTAATCACAAAAGTCTTTTCCTAGCCAATGAAAAAAACCTGGATAGAAGCTGTCACAACAACCTCCTCAGCCACGTTTTTTCTGCTGAATGGAAAACATACCTTACAATCTGTCTGCATTATGCTCCAAACCTTTGAGGAAAACAAGAGATGCTGTTTATGGACTTTATCACTGCTCCTGTGGATGTTACATTCTGAAATAATTCTATTTATAGGCCTCATAGGTAACAGTACAGCTCCACTAAGAACACAGTGCAGGGAAAAGAGCTGTAAACAGAAGCTGCAGAACACACAGGCTAGATCCCCAGAAACAAAGCATTTCCCAGGGTGGCACTATCAGAAAAATGGCAGCTGCCCAGGTCTTCACTTTTGTGCTGTTTCTGCTTCATGATGACAATAAGAGAAATAACAATTATCAGGATGTGGACATTTCCAGAACAGTAAGCATGCAAGCAAATCTACAAACTGAATTCAGGGCTAGATACTTTTACAATTCTCTTCAAAGTTGTTCTTTACTTCACAATGCATGATCATGTGAGGTGGCATTCTCAACTCCTGAGAGTAACACTACTCCAGGTTTCAAAGGAAAAGTCCACGACAACCCATGAAGGGAAGGCAGTGTCTTTGAAAAAAAGCCTCTTTCCCCAGATCAAGAGATGTTTTTACTGCCAGTGCTGTCACTTCATGTTTCCCTCTTGAAAACGACAGGGAGAACAGCCCCAGTGTGGTAACCCACTGAGTGCAGATGCCTATCCATAATTCAACTATTTTGAACTCTTGTTCTGCTTGACTTCACAAAGCATCTCCCTCCCCTCCCAGGACTGTGCAGCAGCTCTAGGTGTGTAGGTCCAGTGTCTCCTGGGACAGGGACTCCACAAGAGATGCTGCTGGTATCCTGCTGCATTACAGGAGAGTCAACCACTTCAGCAACTGCACCTTTGGATACAGTTGCTGCTCCAATTGCCCTGAATCTTCCCAAATGAAGCAGTGTGAAATGGCAGAGGGTGCCCTGGAGCTCTGCTAGAACAGCATCCCCCAGCCAAGGAAGTTCACAATGAAACTGGAGTGACAGTAGAACACCTGGCAGGTGGTATGGGCTGGGTTATAAAACACAACTCACAGGGAAAATCTTCCAGACAATTTGAGTTTCATTGTGGTCCTTGACAGCCACTCCTCAGAGACACAGTTCTTTGGCTCCAAAAATTGGGATGGTGATCAGAACACACTCAAGCCCTGGTAATGCAGTGAGGGCACCAACACAAACTCAGTTTCTCAGTGATGTGCAGCCACTAAAAACGTGGGACTTTCTGGCTGCCTTTTGAGCCTTCCAGGTGGCAAGGCAAAGTCCTGATCCACTCTGAGCACATTGCAAGGACAGGAAACAGCCTCAGAGAAACTAAAGAGGTAACACATCCTCATTCTTTTTCATAGGAATGCAGAAAGGATTAAATTATTCAAGGCTGAGAAACAAGAAGTCAGCTAACAGTTGTTACCTACCTCAAAATTCACAGGGTGGTCTTAAATGGCAAAGAGACTCTCTTAAATGACAAAGAGACTTCAGAACTCACCCCATTGCTTAGCAAAAACTGCTTCTATTACAGAATAGAAAAGCCTTATATTAAAGGCAAAGAGCAGAAGACAGAGGCATAAAAAATAAATGTAAAATAAATGAAGAAGTATAATAAATTAAAAGACCAAAACCAAGAATCTACTCATAATTAGCAATCTCTCTCTGAACTTCCAAAACATGTTGCTATTAACTGACTTGCTAATTGTCTATGAAAACCACAACTCAGCTTTCTTGCTAAAAACGTTTCTGAAAACATATTCAAATATTATTAATAGAAAAATGAACCATTTTTTTATAACAAAAATCTTGATTTATTAAAAGCTGGAACTGGTTAAAAATAAATCCTTGCCATAAGGTTCTTGTTAGCTTTAAACTGTAAGCATAAAAATACCCCAGAATGATGTTTTGGTATGGCTGAAATGTACACTATATAACACATAAAAAGCGCCTTGACTTGCTGCTATTATTTTTAATTAGGCTCTGTAGCACGTATGGTTTTACCTTCCAACACCAGTTCAAATTGGGAGAAGGGAGCTGCAGACCCATGGGACTGGCAATTCCATGGCTCATGCCTTGGAGCACTAATGCATTTTACATTAGGTCTGAGCATCAGGAAATCCTGGCTGCTGGCGCCAAGCAGCTCCAGCCCATAATGACCCACATGTGAGAAGTCAGATCCACCACTCAGCTGCCAGTATCTATTCTATCAAACAATTCACTCCTGCTCTGCTACAAACAAGACAGAACATTTGCAGCACTCCCCACTGTTTCCAATTAGACTGCGTGTCTGGACTGCAGATAAGTCCATGGAGCAATCTTATTGAAAGAAGTCTTCCTAGAAAACAGGATTCTAGCCAGAAATCCCAATAGTTCCAGAGCCCATCAGCAATAGGCCAACCTGCAGTTCTTTTATTTTCATTCTTGAGGTGAGCCTTCAGGATGCCTTGAAACTTGCAAGGAAATTCTACAAATACTTAATTTAATTAGGTATACACCAGATGTATTTTGCTACTCATGTCAGTTGGAATACAACCAGATTAAAACTCGGGTTACTATTGGAGTTCCTTGATGAGAGACTGCAATTTGAGGCTGACTGATGTGCCTTCACTTTTAACCAAGGACATTGAAAATGGTTTTGCTTCCCAGCTGAAAGTTCTCTGGCAAAATTTGACTGGGGCTTTCTCTTAAGTTTACTGGAAACAAAGAAGTCTGCAAGCTCTGCCCTACACACCTTTCCCCACACCTCCAGGTGGGCCTGAAGAATACAGGGAGCACCCTCCAGTGTTCTGGTGAACAGAGAAATCCATCACCTCGTGGTTGTGAGTCTATTGTGAAGTTAAAAATGGTGAGTTACCCCCTGAGACCCCAAGAGCAGCACAGAGCTCACACTTACCTCAGTTTCTCTCCCACCTGCAAGCTCTGCAACAAAGGTTGAACATTTGGAAATGATCAGCATGGGCACCAGCATCCCCTTCCCAAACACAGACTCACACTAACTTGATGCTTACTGAGTAAAAATATTTACTTTTTTTTCTAGAAGATTAATCTCAAATCCTGTTTGCTTTTTTTCCTCCCTGAGCATGTTAGTTATTTTAATTTGTCCTTAAAAATGTTATGACCACACCAACCCTTACTCAATGTTCAGCTTTCTGGTGCATCACAGGTAGAACAAACCAACAAAAGTAACTGTCCACCACCCTTGATTTACTACAGGAAGCCAAAGTAAGGGAGGAAAATCTTTTTTTGCTTCAGCTGTACATACTGTGAATGACTTACATTTTACAAATGGTGACTAAAGGTGTTAGTGGTGAAAAGAACATTCTTCCTTTGGAAAGAAACAGCTTCAGCCCCAGGGCTGGGCATATCCAGATAGCTGGATCCTGTTGAAGTGAATGCTGTACCCTGACTACCAAGTGTTTGAACTATTTCTTGCTCATGAGTGCACAGAATTCATGCTTTATAAAAGGCACTTCCTAAACTCCACAGCATCAGCATTTATGAAGATTCCATTATTGGAAACGAGTGTTTCTTATTTTGAACTCGTGGGAGAAGTTTACTCAGAAATTCAAAGTGGAACAGCTTGTCATCACTGAGAAGGAGAGGTCTTTGACCAGAGGGGAAATTCAGAGAAAGAGCTCCCAGAATATCAGAAAAAGCTGATGCCTTTTGTCCCTATAGCCCATTTTCAAAGTGCCCTCAGGAATCTAACAGAATACCTAGGGAAGGGTGAAGTTAATGGAAAAACACCAAAAAACACCAAGCCCACAGCAGCTTATTTTAAATTTAAGAAAGACTTCTTTTAATTTTAAGAATATTGGAAATAAACATCATCTGGATAATCAGCATCTCTGTAGATGTTTCCCAGTGTCTGAAGAGTATGTATTTGAGTAGTTGTCGTAACAGGTGGTGTATTCTTTGTTATTGTTCTATTCCACAGCTTTTGGAAAGCTGTGATGTATTACATGTTAGGATGTTAAAACAGACATGGGATTCAGACAACAGACTAGAACTGCTTGTGCAGTGTAAATCATTCCTACTGCTGCGGGGGAAAAAATTACTGAGCACTGCAAATGAAGCCCTAAAAGAAACCTGAAGAGTTATTGGATAATTCTTATCATTGGATGATAAGAATTCTTTAGCAGCAGCAACTTACTTGCCAGAGAAGGGGTGCTGCCCAACCAGGTCTCCATTCTGCAGCTGGTAATCCCCGAAGATATCCGGGCTCACCGCTCCATCAGGGACTATCAGCCCATCTAGAAAACAAAATACAGTCACTTAGCAAGGAGCAGGATTGAGGGCAAGTGGGCAAAACCACCTGTCCTAGTTTATTTTAGCAATTCATTAGGAATTTAACTTAAAATATTTCTGTGAGGAACAAAAATCAACAATAATACTGAAACCCAGCAACTTGAAATACAAAAAAAATCCTTACTGGGAGGAAGATTCCAAGGAGCTTCAGCCCACTGCCCTGAAAAATGCTGTACATGGAAATATTCTCTTAGCCCTTCTTCCTTAAGCCTATAAAAATTATTTCAAGACCCATCAAAGTAAGCCCAGAGAACAAGTAATGAAAAAGGTAAAACATCAATCTGGGCCAGCAGCATAAAAATAAAAAAGCAGCAAAGGTCTTAATTGTTCAGACTCTGTATCACACCACTGTATCTCTTCAAACTTGTTGAGAAAAACAAGAAAGTGACTTCAAACTTATTTATTTTATCTTGCCCATCTTTTAATATCTCAGAGCTCTTTCCAACAAGGGCAGGCTTTTCATGTGATATGCTCTCAAGAACAGAGGCTACAGATTTTTTTGTGCTCCCTTTACATTACAACACTGGCACATGAAGATGCAGACATTTGTAAAGCCAGAAGTATTCCTTAAAGGCTTCACAGTCTCTGCTTGCTTTATGAGGAAAAAAAAAAATCAGGAGCTAACATCTTCCTTCTGTTACATCAATGTAAACCCAGAGAGTGTCTTTGAAGTGAAGCCACTGAACTGACCCCAGCTGAATGAGAGCCCAGCTTAACTCCTGGCTGCTGCCATTCACAAAACACATTTCATTTTAATATTAAGGGCACAGTTCTTACTTGGTAATTAGTATTAGGCTCTAATCAGATAAAACAAGCTCTTTCATTTAAACAGCCCCTACATCAGTTTGTCTCCATCACTGTATGAAAACAATTCCAGACCTGAAGTGCAGAAAGCATCCCCATAAACCCAGGGCAGAAACAGGTACATCCAGACTGATACATTAAGAGTTTAAGAGAGGGAAGACAGAGATTCCTAATGACTAGGAAGTTACAAATGCCATTCCACTTTAAAGAAAGAGAGATAAGATCCAGGGAGTCACAGGCCACTTAGCTTAACCTCTGTGGTTTCCAAACTACTAAAACTGCCTGCACAGGAAGCAGTGGAAAGTTACTTACAGACACAAGGGCTTAGAGATGACGACTCTGGCATTCAAACAAATCTCCCAGTGCTTTATGAATTTACCTGGTGTTTTTTGAAGATAATATAGTGACAAGTGATAAAAGGAATAGAATTGACACATCTAGATTTCTAACAGACATTTGATGAGGTGCTACAGAGATTCATTTAGAAGATAATACCTCATGGGAAAGTGACTGAATGCAAGGCAGCAGATTGCAAATGAAAAATGCCAGCCATGATCAGACCACATTTTAGCAGCATCAGATTGCTGTACATGGCCACGTTCTAATTGCAGACATGTGTGTACAGTATGGGAAGGAGTATGACTTGACAAGCAAGTGCTCTGGCAGGGATCAATATTCCTGTCTCAGCGTGTTCAGCAGGACATGGGTGCCCTGTGACATCACACAAAATGTCCAAAGGAGTGAAAGGAAAGTGGAAATGGCCTTTATTAAGACTTGTGCCAAATTTTCCTAGCTCACCTCCTAGTCTGTGTGCTGCACTGAACTGAAATGAAGAGGACCATTATCACTTTTATACTGCAGCACTGCAGATCAAAAGCAATCCATTTAAGTGACTCTGCATTTTAAATAGTCAGGCTAGGTTAAAAATTCTCTTCTTTGAGAGCAGAGAAACTCAAAAAATAACATATGTCTCTGTATTAATAAAGCAAGCACTGCATTTTAACTCTGAGGCTACTGCTACCACTACTTAAAGTGTCTTCAATCAAGAGTGTTAACAGTCAAACCATAACACTCAGAGTTATGGCTCACATGAATTTATAGGAAAATGAAAGCACATGGAGAGCATCAGCTGCAGAAAATGTGATTACACAGTTAAAGGACATCTGTTGTTATGTTCATTTCAACATAAATTAGGTTATGTACTTTCAGAGCAAGAGAGGCACTGAGCTCAGGAAGGCAACTTCAGAGATTCTACCACATTTTTCATGTAGATTTAAATTACTGTGCAAGAGAGTGACTGGCCTGTCATGAAATAAGGAACTCATCTTGCCATCAGCGAGCTCAAGAATGATTATGGTCAAGGCGGGACTTGTCAGCCATCAGTGTAGATCACTTCTAAAATTATCCAACTAAAATATAAGTATTTCATTTCTGACTGCACAAAGACTTGTACTTTTGGTGGGTTTGTTTTTTTCACCAAGTAATGATCTGTCCTTCAGAACCCAAATCCCTGCTCCAATTGGTACCTTAGCCTGCAGCCTTTCAAAGGAATATTATGTCACTTTTGAGATGCCACATTTCAAAAGCTGAAGTCTAGGAAATTGCAGAAGCACACAATTACTGACACTTGTTGCAATGAACCTGAGAAGTGAATCTACCTTTTGAATATAATCACTCTTTAAAAAGGGCTACCTTGGAAAACAAAAGCACATTTCAAACATCTGCAGAACATATCACCACAATTCTACCTTTCCTTCCCAGTCAAGTATCAATTCCAACACAAAAATCCAAAAGGGAAAAACTATCACACTAAGAGGCAAGTTGCTATGGCAGAAGAAAAAGAAGCCTTGTGTTCCGATATCCTTTGAGAACAGTTTTGAAATGCTACTGAGATCTTGCACAATTATTTTCTTGCAGCAGCTATGAGTGAAGACGATGGGGTTTAGTGGTTTTTTTTTGTAATTACTCTTCCTGCAAACTGATCCAGAGTCACAGAGTTTTGTGATTCATGCTTCATGGCAAAGGACTAGACACTTATGTGGAAAATGAAAAACACAGACTCAAACCCAGCAATTAAAAAAAAAAGGCAAAAATTCATGCACTCAGTTATCCAGGAGCCTGAAAAGGATCTAAACCCACAAGTTTGAGAGGGTAAGCAAACTCCTAGTTACAAAAAGTTATGAAGACATTTATCCACTGGGCAAATTATTTCATTATTGCTTCCTGCAAAGTTTTACTAAGCCTTCCTCCTGAACAGCTGGCAACACTGGATTAGATAAATCAGCATTTACAGAAGAGATTCACATACTTCCCTAAATCCTAGATATACAACAGCAAAATTCATACAGATAGATTTGTTTAAAGTCATGAAATGATGTCATGGTGGCCTCTGCTAAGGAATCTACAAGTTTGCTGAGAATCAACTGAAGTCCTTCATCAGTATCTGCAATAAAAATCCCATTGCACAACACAATAGGCAGAACAAAATTCAGCATAAATCCCACAGCTGTGAATTTAACAGGGATGAGAATAAGTTTCTGTTTACAGAGCAGGGAAGAACAAGGCTGGGCCACCTTTACTTGACTCCATTGTCATGGTCCATCAGCTCTCTGAGACAGGTCTACTCATATTCCTGCAGACCTGTAACATTGCCTAAAATCGTGGATATGCAGTACTTAATCCATCACTATCACCCTGATGCCTTAGGATTTTAGCTTTTGTATTTTTCCAAGTCCTGTACTGCTTTAGTGTGTAACTCTGAACTCCATACAGAGTGTTGGCTGCTGTCTTCACATTTTGGTCAGATAAAACAATCCCTCTGGGCCTGAAACTCAAGGACACCCTACAGCTTCAGACCCCAAAGAGTATGAACAAAAGTGAAATGGGGGGAGCAAACTGGGGCTAAATGACTTCATTACCTGGAGCTGTAATTGGAGGATTAACCCCTGATTTGTAAATGGACCAAACTTGTAATTGTCTGAAAAACTTGTGACCATTGTCCATCTTGGGTGTAGCCTCTGGGAGGCTTTGACTGCCCAAGCTGTGCCTACTGAATGCCTTCAATAAATACCTACTTTTACTCTCCTAATCTTGTCTAGCTCTGTTCTAGGTGGCCACTCCATGCTATCAACCCCAACAATGACAAGCCCATCCCTGGATGGCACCAGTGCTGCTCCCAGTGCCACAAAACAGGAACTGTCCTGCTGGTTTGAGTCAGGCCCAGCCAAAGCTCCCACTGCAAAGGCTTGTGCTAAGTGGCAACCCCAGTGCTAAGCACTGACAGCCTCCCCCAAGGACAGACTGACATCCACAGGTGTAATTTTACCTGTTCTGGTCTGGCATCTTCCCTGAGCTTGGTCAGTGGTGGCAAATGCAAATTAACTTGGAAAACACTGAGGAACATCCCATTTCCAAGAAGATACAAAGTGTCAAATACAGACAATGAAGTCAAGGTGAAGTCTCTAAATGAGAGAGCCTCTAAGGTAATGGATAGTTGTGATACAGATATATGAAGTTAGAAAAGGTATTTAGGGAAAGGCATAGCTGGTTGATTTACTGACAAAAATGTTCTCTTAGAGGCCTGTTATTCTATACTGCACAGATCTGCAGGAAAGGGTGAGATTTAGCATATCTTCCTCATATAAAAAAACTGAAAACATTTGATCTGTTAAAACATTCTATTTTGATGTTGTGAGGCTGATTTGTTAAAGAAAAAAAAAACACCAACAACTGGGCAGTGACATATCTCTACATTTCTCTACATGCGTTACTTACGTGCCAAGTGTTAAGAATTTGTTGGTCATCTTCAAATCTAGCAAAATTCTGGAAAGCTCAGGGATTGCTGAGTCCCATTGAAATGACCATCCAGGTAGCTGCTTTACCTGCATTATAGTAGAGGTCAGGCCTCTCCAGGATGTCCCCCTCGTGGATGTAGGGCTCGATGGGGTCATCCCCATACAGGTACTGCTCGCTGTCGTCCATCTGCCGGCTCTCCACCATCTCCAGCCACTGCGAGTTGTGCCACCGAAACTTCTCCGTCTGGATTTTTTTAGCCCATTCCTCGTCATATTCCTGGTAAAAAGCACCACACAGTGGTTTAGGATCAGCTGTAGACAAAGGTGGTCTAACAGGAAACGGCAGGGGAAGCCAACATCAGCAAAAGATGTCAGTCCAGGGCCCAGTGACTTAGCTTTATGTTCTTTGAGCAAAAGGGATTTTGCAAGCTTTGGGCATTATTTGGGTTTGTGATACAGCAGTACAATCTTCCCTTCATGGTTTGGAATTTCACTCCATCCAGAAAAACTCCTGCTTTGAACAGAACAGTTCCATCAGCAGTCTCCTTGTTTGGTTTAATTAAGAAGACCCAATTACTGCCAATCTTCAGGAGATTTTTAGTAATTAATTATTAACATTGGCCAAATACCCTGCACATCTTCATTAGATGAGCATTTCCTAGGACAACTAGTTACTAAAAAAACCTATGAACAAAAAAGGCTGTGATAAAACCAGTAAATTTCTTTTATTTCATGAGCTCCAGCAAGAATTTAATCTCAACTTCATGTCAAATTTTATGTATAATGTCTAACAACCACAAAAATTATAGGCAAGTAAACTCTGAGGGGAACTTCTCCAGAAAGCTGAGTAAAACAGGATACAGGTTCCAGTCACTATGGAAAAACATGCAGGCATGACATTTCAATCTGGATTACAGCCTAACAGCACTCAAGTGATGTGATATTCATGTAAAGGAACAGCAGCACGAAGTGAGACAGCCTATGGTCACTGCAATGACAAGGATCTTCTGAACAGAGCAGGTCTGGGGGCTGGTGATTTCCACAGAGGGAGCACCAGCCCAAGGGCAGCACTCAGTTCCTCAATCCTACTGGGAAGATAAGGCCCAGATATCTCTAGGAAGCTCATCCACATATGTAATCTGCAGATGGTATCAGTTTGGGAATAGTCACAAATAATGCACCACGATTTGTGCTTTTTAAACCAACGTATTGTGAGCAAGAATAACACCTCTAACCAGAATGTTTGTTCTTGTGGGAAGAAATATCCTCATGGAACACATCCCACTCCACTGTCTTCTAACCTAACAAAGGAGAGGAAAGTTGAAAATAATTTCTTAACTCTCATGGTGGTGAACACATGATCTAGACATACTTTCCTGAGAGATCTAAGCTGGAGTAGTTTAAGGCTTTAAAAATCTGTTTTACTTAGCCCTGAAGATGACACGCAATTAGTGACAATGCCTTGGTTGTGGAAGTGGGAATTTCTGACATGCCAAAGCAGATCTGTCTACAACCAGAGGCCGTAAACTGGCAGAGAAGGCAAAATCAGCTGGCTTAGGAGCTCAGGTTATACTTCTGAAAGCCCCATAGTCTGAACTAGAGGTTTTAAACTGACTTAATATTCAACCAGCCTTGTCTTCATTGCTGTCATATGTGTTCCACAGGTAACACTCTCCACCCTGTGCCTTTTCCACCTTTGGGCTGGCATAACACAAAAGCCAGCTGGCCCTGCCAGTCTGGCAAGGCTTCTCTGCCATTGCCAACAGGGATCTAGAACATCCAAAACTTCATTATTCTCAATTTCTCCAAATCCACCTCTGATCAACACTAACTCCTAGACCTCACTAATTCCACTCCTCACCATCCTGGCACTCCTGTTCAGTGATCCTGTCCAAAACCTGGTGTCCTGCACAACTTCCACACCCAGAGCAGGTATCATCTGTGGGATCTACAGATGAATATTCTCAGTGCTTAAGGGAAGCAAAATTCCACTTTCTGTCTGTCAGGATTACTGCAGCCTTAGGGAGGGAGAAAAGACAAGAGCCAACAAACACACACACCTCATACTGTTTGGAAAAGAACACCTCAGGCTATTTCTTCTCTTTTTTTTTTCCCATTTCCACTCTTGATTAAAAAGAAAAACTAGAAGTAACAGTAAAAACCTGGAAAAAGCAAGCTCATCACTGAGATTTATAAAATGACCCATAAAAAAAAGACAAGGCTTAACTTTTAATGATGACATCTGACCAGCACCTTGGAAGCAGCTCCTTTGCTGCATCTGCCAGAGCTAAGCCCTGGGCTGGCTGTTATGTCACCCTCCAGCAGCTGTGAATTACTTACAAGCTTTAGAGAAACATCTTGTAACTGCCAGAAATCATACTGCACTCTCAAGAACACTATTCCCAGAAGTCATGATTGCAAAGAAGGGGAGGAAAATAAACAAATTTAACAAACAGCAAATTAGATTAACCTCTGTGAAAGCTGAATCCCTTTTACATGATCCTGTTTACTTTTCAAAGTTCTCAAAAGCCAAAAGGCCATCAGCTAAATCACCTCATTCACATTTACCATCAATGCACTTAGAAAACACTTGAATATTCCCAAAGTTACAACCCTAAATGTATCCCACTTCCTGACATCAGAGTTCCACTCACACCACTGTCTGAACATGCTAAATATCTGTCAGAAATAGACATTAACTTCTTATATACTTTTGCAAAAATAATTTTACATTTTTCAGATTCTAACTGATTTTTCCTTTAGCTGATGACAGCAGGGCAGAGTATTCCTATGTATTCTACATTTCCCATCCTATCATGAGAGATTCAAGACTCCCAGGTATTTTTCCTCCAGCATTCATCTAAATTTTGGAAAATGGTTATTAGCAATTGAACAGCACATTACTTAAAAACCACTATTTATCCATTCAAGTACTTTGACAACTTTGTTCTTGTTGTTCATTCCCAGTGAAAAAAGCAAGGTACAAATGTTACAAAGAAGTGACTGCACCAGAACTAGATCAATGATCAGTTTTGTCAGGAGTTTCATTCCGGCAGCAATCACAGAAAAGGAAGATTTGCAATAATCTAGAATGATTTACATAACTCCAGCATTAAAGAAGTTCATTTAAGTAGTGCTAGATCAGGGATATGTCTGTAGATTTTCCATGGAAATATGCAGAAGCACCACTGGGTATGAATGATTAATGGAATAACATCAGAATGGAAGAAAAGCTGTAAATGCAGGACTACAGCCAAAAGGCACAAAGAAACCAAATTAAAGACATTTAGAGCAAAACAATTCCCTAAAACACTACAAGTCTTCCAGTAATTATATTTTGAGCTATTAAAATATTTTTTTTTATTATTTTGTGGTTTTGGGTGGGTGGTTTTTTTTTTTTTTTGTTTTGGTTGGGTTTTGGTTTTTAAACACATGAAGCACTCCTTCTTTACAAGGGAATTTCTGCAAACATGAAACCAGAAAGCTAAAAATTATGGAGATAAAGCTACAGCTTTGAGCCCTCCAGTCCTTTTAAACGTTAGGCTACTGGAAAAGCACTGCAAGGGAGAATAAGAAGGTGAACAGAATGTGCCTATTTTCCAGCACCACCCCCCTCAAACACTGCAGTCATGGTCAGAAACTTAAAAGGAGGAATTCTCAAAGCTGATTTTATTCTCTTTGGAGCTCCCTGACATCACTGGTTTTAACATTCGGTTTCCATAAATCCAGAAGTGTCATAGAAGATGTATGGCTTGACTCTGGGAGGAATGTGCCATCCTTTTTGAAGTTCTACTTCCAGCTTTGTTTACTACTGAACCATTGAAATATTATGAAGCGTTAACTGGCCCATTATCAGAGCGTGTCTGTTCCCTATCAGGGTCCCCTTTGTCACTGGCTTCCGTCACACCTTGTATCTGATTAACACACTATAGGATAACACAGAGCTACACAGATCTGCTTTGTGTTCCCTCACAGCTGATGAAAAACAGATTTTCCTTTGCACTTTAATGTGGTTGCCCTTTAATTGGGTCTGTAATAGGGTTCATTTGATGTGATTCCTCATACTGAACCGAAAGTGCTGTACAATAACTAGAAGGCTCATTATGTTCAAGGCTCTACTTAGTGATTTGTTACATTCTTCATTAAAAACCTACTGTTTACATGAAAGAATAAATGAACCATTTATTAAGAAAGAAAAGATTTATCTTGTCTAGCTATCTGAAAGTTAGGCATGTGATTTTAACTCTGTGCCTCTATAAACCAAGGAGAGAAAGAGATGTTAGGGATCACCTTCTGCAGGTGTCTACCACACCTACCTCAGGGTAAGTGCCACTGCAGGGCAATTCCTTCACAGGCCAGGAAAAAAAAAGTCTTCCACTACAGGGCAATTCCTTCACAGGACAGGAAAAAAAATCCTTCCACCGCTTACACCTGTGCAACCTGAAATCACTGCTTCACAATGAGCTTCATTACTACAAATATACTCTGTCAGGAAGCTCACACAAATCTGACAGCTGAAACTAATGGCAAGGCAAGGAAAAAAGAGTAACCATTGATGCCCTCTAAATTTAGGTGGCTCCATGAAATGTAGGGCATCCTCAAAGTTGCTATTTTGGCAGTAGCAGACTAGAGAACCTCTTTTCCCTCCCTTTTGGAGGAATGTAAGATATCTCACTGGCAAGCTGCTATGCAAGGAACAGATCAGTGGTTTGGCTCACCTTCCCAGTCCCACAAAGCCAGAGAGCAGGCACCAGTGCTGAAAGGGAATCTGTGCAAGGCAGGTTTTATGCGAAGACAAAAACAATCAGGACACTCTTGCCCTATCTAAAGCTGCCTGGTTACTCTGCTGCAGGCAGAGCCACAAGAAATAACCAGTACCAAAACACATTCCTGGCAAATTGAACAATTAACAGAGGAAACTTCAGCAGCTCAGCTGCAGCCCCAGCCCCTTGCTGCCCTTCTGCCCACCCCTGTTTTCATGTTTGCTGCAGGATAACAGGGCAACAAGATGCACCACAGAAAGGGGGTCCTGTCAAGTGAAGGGAGAACCTTTTTTCCTGGAGTGACTACAGCACTCTTCATGAAAAGAGGACTCCAAGCTGGAGTCAAAGGTTATCTATTTCAGAGCATGCTGCCTATTCAAATAAAGCCCACACCAAATCCCTGTGGTCTGCTCTTCCTTGACTCTAAGAGAGCTGGCCAACATCTCATACAGCTGGCCCCAAATCCCAGAGCACAGAGGGTTCACAGCACATTCCTGCTTCTTAGGTGAAATTCCAGCATTCCCAACATGGAGGATTTCCATCAGGGAGCTTAGCTAACACAGAAAGATGCAAGCTGTTCATTAACAATGAATTCCATACAAGGCAAACATTATTTGCCATCCATTACAAACACCCAGGGCAAAGAATGAGAGCTGGAAAAACACCTTAGGCATGAGGCCCTTGCTAAATCCCATGGACAATGCTGTAACTATCTAAAAGATATTTTACGGCTGCAGGAAGTATTGTGATCCACTCTTGAGCATAAGAGAAACAAGATGGTCCAGCAAGTCTGGATTCAAAGCTGCAAAGGCACTGAAGAGGAAAATCATGGGAAAGAGTGAGAGTCAGACTACAGAGTCCTAGAAGCTGATGATATTAATTAAATATCCTTTGAATAAATGAGGAAAATAAATGGACTGCAATAAAACTCAGCTAGGAGCAGAAAAATAATAATAAACCTGAGAGATTAGTAGCTCCCTTGGCTCTTGATAATGTTGACTAAAGTGAACAGAATAAAACCATCTCAGGTAAGCTGACATCTCTTTCCAACAGCTTGGAGTTGCAGTTCTCCAGGCTTCTGAAGTAGGGGAAAAGGGAAATTAATTTGTTTGAGACTCCTGTACCAGCTGCTGATTCCAGGCTTCCAGCTAAGCCCTGAGAGCTGCCCCACTTCAGGGGTACAAGAATACTTCAGGGGTACAAGGACACTGAGCTGGCTGCTTGCTGCCAAAGCTCAGCACACGACTGAGACTGAAGCATTCTTAAATCATCAACTCAGACGTTTTCTGGCAAAAGAGATATCTTGCTTCTCCCAGTGCAAAGCTGAGACTGCCCAGTATATACTGTGCTAAAGCAGCACATCTGTTTCAGTTCATCAGTGGCAGAGTCCAGCCAAGCTATATTAAACAAATCATCACTAGTGTAACATTTCCATAATTTCTGTGACAATTACTTTACTACAGAAAGCATTTCTCCCCTAAGGCTTATAAGCCATGTGATTTTCTCCAGTGCTATTTCAATCACAGTATATACAGCTCATTGATGAGTGAAAGAAGCATTTGTCTCCCTGAGTAGAAATTATTTTCAAATCTACTCCCCAACATTTATTTATTTTCTGATTTCCATCAGAGGACCCACTCCTGTCAGCATGTGTGCAACAAGACTGAAAAGTGGAGGTTTGCTTGTTGTGGATTTAGCACAGATAAGAAGTTCCATCACTCCTGGAGACTGTTCAGACACCTCAGCAGGCACTGCTGGTATAAAACTGCCCCCCAACCAAACAACTCTGTGTTTACAACCTGCTGTAACATTCCTTTAACACCTAGCAAGATCTGAGCTTCTGATAACTTACTTTTATAATTCCTACCATCACTATTTAGATTATATTGCCTTTTTTGCTTGTGTTTTTTTGTACTGAGAGACACAAGTGCAACCAGATTCCAACATGACTGAGAAAACAATTAATTAATTAGTGGTTCTCTTTGTCTTCCAGAAAAGAGAGCACATTATGTTTCCTGTTCCCCTCAGGGGCACGGTGTTTATGCAGTTTATAACCCCAACAGCCAGATAATAATGCCAGAAAACCTTCTTGGAAAAGGAACTCTCCTGACTCACCAGCTAACACCATTCTAAGCATGGCACTTAAGAAGAAAAATATAAATTTACCACCATGCAAGCTGCTCTCAGTATGTGTTTGGTGTCTCCTCCCCCAATAACCCGAGTACCACATCACTTCTTCCCTTTATTCTTCCTCAAGGCCATGAAAGTCCAGTCCAGTGCTTTTTGCAAGTTGAGGAGCCTTTCCCATCCATGATCTTAGCACTCCTCACTGACTCATGGGGACCATAAAGATTTTGTGTTCTTAGGAAGGTAAAAAAAAGCCAAGTACATTTCATTCAGATGGTAATATTGAATATGAAAATGTATTTTTGTATGTTTATTATTTTAGATTCTATAAAATTTGGTTAATAATATTACAACACACCTCACTGTAAAGCTTCCCCATATAAACAAATCAATATGAGTCATTTGGAAATTGCACTGGCCTCAAGGTAGAACAAGTGTTTGATGCACTCAGATTGTCCAGCCTCACCCAGAAGATAAAAAATCTCTTTCCACTGTTTTCATTGGAGATGTCCCTAGAAATAGCTGATTGTGTTAAACTGAACATGATGCCCATCATAAATAAGTACTAAGTGCAAATTCATCTGAGTTTAAATATAGTCCTTAATGAATACCAACAGCAACTCTGCCTCTGGAGCAAATTTTCATTCCATACCTCCAGGAAGAAAAGACAGAGCCAGCTAAGAAGAATTCCAGTTCAGAAAATGTTATTTCACTATTAAATTAGAAGACATTATTAGTAAGCATAATAGAAGAAGCCAAACTAGACTATATATAGTATTTTGCAGTGTAAGTTAGGCCTTAAACTATATTGAACTTTTCAGAGAACAAGCTGCAATACATGTAATTAAACTGAAAAAGGAACAATGTAGATGACTGAAAAAGCCATAGGTACTGCTGCTCTTGACTCAGTTAAATTGTTTTTGACTATAAAATTTAATTTCATGACAGCTACTCTATACCCAAAAGGATGCAGAGTCACGACAATCCTCAACAGCACTTGATAATTCAGTATTATTTCTTTCTTCCAATTTAGCAGTGTAATACAACTGCTCTCAAAGTTGACTGTGATCCATGGATAGTTGGACAAACTAAGCTACACAGCTAAAGGAAACCTATCCAAAAGGTGAAGAAAATATTAGAGTGACTGCTCCCTCAGAAGGGAACAGCCAGCATCAGGATCACTGCCCACATTTTCTTTTTGAAACAAATATTGGCATCAGGCAATGCAGAGAAGCTGAATAAAGCTGCTGGGTAACAAGAGCCATTTGTTTGGAGAGCTAAGAAATAATGAAAGCTTGGCACACTTATGTAATGTGATTAATTTATAAAAGGCTAAAAGCACTTTTAAAAAGTGTAAAGTTAACTTGTATGAATTTGCAAAATACACACACACTTTTTGGAAGTTTAATGCACAGCCTAACGATTGTCATTGTGCCCTGAAAATTCATCTTTTATCCATATGATTAGAAAGTTGCACAAGAAAAATACTTCCAATTCACAATACATTTAGTTCTTTTAGAATTCTCTTGGGTAAGAGGCTGTGGAAGGGTGAAGCAAGCCAGACCTACCGCTATGATATCCAGAGTGTTGTCACAGACCTTGCGGATCTCGGCGTTTTTATCGTGCATCAGGTCTATGAGGTACGCTGGAGCTTCTGCACAGCAGCTGTCAAGGAGAAAAACTTTTTTTCCCCCTCCCTCACAACACTGGGTTCTTCAAATTTCACTAATTTGCAGGAATTTTTCATCTCATGTAGCAAGAAAGCATTTTTCAAATGCTTTATCATTCCAGAATTAGCACCTTCTTTAATTTTTTTAAGCTAGCAACCTAGGAATCCAAAGAGGACACAAAGAACAACCACCCAAATGGCTTCTCAGATATTCCACAGAGATTAAAGGCAAAAAGAACAAGTGTTCTTTGTATTGTTAGCAATGTAATCACTAATTTGCTATTCCTCCCAGGGCTCATTCAATCCATTCTGAATGCTTCAATAAAATTCAACATTCAGTTAAGGCCCAAAAAATTTCAGACCATGCAAGATATTTGTATAATGGTGCAATACAAAAAGTTTGCTTATGCTCTACATATGTTCTTCTATGAACTGTGAATTTCATTATGATTTGCAAAACAAATTCAGACAGTAAATCAGATTGGATAGCAAGTAATGAGTCAGCTGATCCCCCTCCTACTCCTCTTCCTGCTTCAAAGCAAACTAAGTTTTATTCCTTATTATTAATTTTACAGTCCCTTTACATGCTTAGGCTGTTTGGGTTTTTTCTTCAGCTGGAATAAACATTTACAAAGAAACCTCTGAGATCATGAGGTTACTGCAAGGGAAACAGGAGTCAAACCCCAGCAATGGCAAATTAAGTGCTGAATTCTAGATGTTTAATCCGTAAAAAGATACGTGTTTCCTTGATGATGACATCTCTGGTGGCTTGGTGGAACACCATCTGATAAAATACATAGATGATCTGGCAGACAAACTCATCATCTTCCTGCTGAGCTGCAAGAAGAAAAATCCACCACAATTTCAAACCTCACAAATAGATGGTTAAAGAGTTTTGATGGTTAAAGAGTTGTGAAAGTGTGGGAAAACCCAAATCTATAAAACCACTACTCAGAATCTATCACTAACAGAGTAACTGCTGCTCCTTCCTCACACAAACACCAACCCTGCCTTGCAAGGTCAGTCAGAGCTCCTGCTGGTCACACGTGGCCCATTTACCGTTCAGCAGCTCGATGAGGGCAGGGATGATCCCAGATTTAGCCAGCAGAGCAGCACAGGAGTCATCCATGGACACGGTCCCAATCATGATCACCACTTCCAGAACAAGGTCATCCTCAGCAGAACCTGCTAAGGCACAAGGCAGAAGTAGGAAGTATTACCTCTCTCAGAAATTCTTAATCTACTGGCAGTTGTGTATTTATCTGCAGATATGATTCTATTCTTCAGTGTTATGTTTTCCTAAAAACCCACAAATTATAAAGGTAAATGGTCTCTACTCTGAGCACTCTAAATAGTCTTTGAGAGACTCTGCTTTGGAAGCCCAACCCAACTTTGTACAGACCTGGTTTTAACTTATCCTTCAGATATGGAACCAGTTTGTATTCCTTCAGCACAAGTTCCCAGTCCAACTCTGGTAAGGTCAAATTTGCAAGCGTTCCCAGGCATTCAATCACAAATTCCTCTTCTTCCAAATTTGATATTTGAGCTGCTAAATCACCAACATATTCCTGAATAAAATACAGCAACAAGCATCACAAACGAATAATCTGGGTTTCTGAAGAACTCACATCTCAGCCAAACTAAAGCTAGTCCTCAAAAGAAAACTAAAGAGACTTTGCTCCTGAAATAAGGACTAATAAGGCAGTTTCAATTCCAGTTGATGAATAATCCAAGAAAACATTTCAGCACTCTTCCTCTCCATCCTTCCACTTTCAAGGAATGTGGATTGTTTGTTTCAATGTTCCAAAAGTAGTTACTACAACACAGAGTTTAAAAAAGCAACACAGAGTTTAAAAAAGCTCTTAGAAAAAAAGGAAAATAAGAGTGAGAAAACCACCCTGCATTAGTGGTAGTAATGGAGTTCTTTACCTAAAGATTTTAACAAATAACTGAAAAATTTTCTGAGGACATGAACAGGGAAATAATTCTATTTATTTTATACTGCTTTAAGACAATTTGATATTCGATCCACATTGTAAGAGTATGTTTAAAATCCCCATGATTACAATGTTGTGTTTTCCTCCTTTCTTTTGAAAGGCTGGCTTTACAGGCTCAATATTTAAACATTAAATATTTAAAATACACACAAATAAAACACACTTAGCACAGTGGGGACAAAAAAAAAAGCACCAGATTTCTCTCTCTAGGTCCAAAAGCAGAAATTTAGGATAACAATTGTTATGATGTTCACCCCAGCAGCTGGGGCATTTTTGTTTGTTTGCTTGGGTTTGTGTGTTTGTTTTGAAACTTATTGGATAAGGCTTAAGACCTGTTTTCCCCTTAGTGGGGGATCCAAACTCTGCTCTACCAGCTGAGATAGCTTTATAAAACAAAACATAAATCACCCCAGGACAGACAAGGAAACTTAAACTGGACACACTACAAAACAAAACACAGCAGCTCTCCAGAACCAGAATTTTTCAGAAGGATAAAAAACAGAGATCACATTAGGTAAGACCTAATACTTACAATAAACTGGCTTTTAGTTGGCCCATCATGTTGTGAAATATTTCTGATCATCTTCATTAACAACGGATCCTTAAACTTCAAAGCCCGCTTCATGAGCATTTTCAAACCATTTCCTGAAAAGAAACTAACACTTAGGAAAAAAAGAGGCAAGTACCGGCTGATCAAAAATCAACATGCACACAAATGCATGTTTGCATAGTCTAAACTTTTACATCCTAAAATTAAGATGCAAAAGTTTAGAATAAAGAAGTGCACAGCAGTTAGTCCATGCACAGAGACTTCTCTCCCCACTCCATGGAATAAATATGTTGTTATGGTTTTAGAAGTTTATTTACCAAAGATCAATGCATGGGAACAGATCTGAAGTACTTGACCACACAGAACAAATTCCAGTGTTACCATTTTATTTACTCTTGCCTACCTAAAAGGTGCTGCTAGCTTGACTTTCACCTTTAATATAAAATTGGATCTCCCTGCTCCCCCTACTACAGAGCTATGCACAGAATTTTGAAGAGGAATTTCAGGCCACAGAATTTCCTGATAGCAACTGTCCCCTTTGAAGGCCAGTAAGTGACTGCAGCAGTTCCTAGGGAAAATGCTGAACAAGTGAAAGTTGGAGCTACTGAGTAATATTGTTTAATTTAAAACTGCGAGTATGAAAATAATGAAACTTTAAAAGCAATCCAGAGTTACTTCAAGAAATTCAGAACTATCTAGACCATGAATCAAAATATTAGAAGCCAAAAGAAGCTCAATTATATTAAAAAAATTAATAGAAAGATGCAACTGAAAGACATCACTGCTATTCATTTGATACTGGCAGGTGAAACACCAATCAAAGACAAATTTTAGGCATCAGGCAGAATAAAATCCTGATGTCTCCATACAGCTATAGTTTTCCACAGTAATGTTATCAGCCTGTTTTTCAGAACTGTGTGCATATACAAGAGGTGTGGGCATCTCCCTCAAGTGTCATTCCTGCCACCAAGAGCAAATTGTGAGGAGGATGTGGCTATTTGCTTGCAATCATTACCCAAACAGACGCATTTTATTTTTAAAAAATACATATCTACATTTATAAATAACTCAAGTATACATAATTTACATATGTAAGTGTAATAAAGGAAAATACACAAAGTGTTGTCATCTCTAAAGCCCCCAGCAAAACCTCAGTCCAGTTACCTTCACAGATAAGCTGCACATTTCTTTTGTTGGCAGCAAGGTTAATACAGAAAGAAATAAGTTCCAGGTCAACTCTCCCATCAGGACATTCAAAAAGCATCATCATTAACTGCCAAGAAACACAAGCACATTTGGGTCATTAATCTTTCCACAACATTAGAAAAGCAGTGTTAGGATATCAACTACAATACCTTTTTTAAAAATTTGTATTCAGCATTTCTGCAAGAACAGTGAAAGTTACAAAGGTCAGGGGCACGACATGTATAGCTCCATTATTTAGGGATAACAATCCTTCAAAGTGCCAAAAATGGCAATCACTCATCACCTTAAATTAACTTGGCTTAGTTACATTTTATTGCTACCACTCAAATTTTTGTTTGACTGGTTTTTAGTATTTGTGAATGGATAAATTTATTTTGAAAGCTTAGGTGAATTTCATATAGGGAAAAAAAAACCCCACAACTTAATTCTGCAGAAAGATTAATACCTACTAGCTTAATAAAATTATGACTCTAAACAGGTACTTAACTGCAGAATAATTCTACTACTATTTTGCAGTGAGTTACTCCACTGATAGGCAGTTTTAGCTGTCTCTGCAGCACTGTTCTTTCTCTTTGCAGCTTCCAGCTAGAGCTGAACATGCCACATCCCACAGACTCCTCAGCAGCAATCCCATTCTTCTGCTAACATTAATGCAAGCAGACAATCACCTGTAATCCTGTTCAAAGTGTTCAGCAAACGTCAGTGAATTCCCAGGTGATTCCCAAGGCTCCTAACCCATGGATTGCCATCATTTTACACACCTGGCCCTGTACTGTCCATTACATCACAGGCTGGCTATCCTGCCTCATTTGGTTTTGAAATGGCATTTGGAGTATATGAACATGAGTGAAATAAACCCACTTCTTTTCCCTCTGGTTCCAGTCCTGGCAGACAAGCCCTGCACAACTTCAGGGCTGGGGGACACCACTGTTTGCTTCTAAAACCCACTCAGTTCACAAGGCATGGTTAGATTATAATGCAAACAAGACTGAGATTACTGGAAGAAGAAACAACTAAGCCTAAAGATAAGCAGGACATAAGGTACAAAAACTGCAGCTCAGAAAGGGCTGGGAAGACAAGAAAGCAACAAATAATCATTAAATTTAATTATTAACTAAGCATTAAATATTTGTGTGCTTGCCCCCTGGTGGAAAGACAAGTTTGTAATGCATTAAAAGCTAGAGAAAGTAAGTGAAGAGTCCATTCAAACAGGAGAAAATAAAAAAGAAACAATAGGATTGCAGGAATTCCCTCCAAATTACTTTACTCCAGCCATTCTGTATGCTTACCTATTATCAGATATCAGGCTCTCATTCCAAACAACCAAAAACCCCCAAAATAAAAACCACATTACAACATGGCTATTTATGTCTTTCCTGAGACTTTCATGTACTCATTTAAAAGCTATCATTGATTTCTTCCTCCTTCTCTTAAAAAGGTAGAATCAGATTTCTCTAGGTTGTTTTAAGAACTTATAAAATCCCTGGTTTATTAAATCCTTAAGCCTGACAGTCACATAAGAGGGAATTAACAGAGAAGAAAATTGCCATTTAACAAGGAGAACACGAGCATTCAAAAATCACCCCCTGCAACTCTTCTGTTACAAAACCTTTAAAAAGAGATTTTTAAAACCCTTCAAATAATTTGAAGGGAAACATTCTCATTACTTACACAATACAAATCTGTGGAAATTAAATGTTTAACAAGATGGGATTACACTGTTAATTACTGAACTACTTCTCTATAAAAGAAAAAATATATCCAGTTTCAATTAAAGCCGTTCAAATTTTAAAATAATAGTTTCATACGAGTTCCATGTTTCCCATTATGTCTTCATTTAATTTGATTGCTTCTTGTGCCACTTCAAAAGGAAGAGTAATTGCTGCCAAATAGGAAATATTAAAATTAAATTTGTTCTGCTTTTACTATGTCCATTGTCATCTTTTACTGATTTAACAGGAAGGCAGTAAAAAGACTGCAGCATGTGCAATGAAGAGGCAGTAGTGTTCAATCAGACAAGTCCCATATTGAGTATCAGATACCACAGACCAGCACTGAAATCACTGTGTCTAGACTCTCTGGCACCTGCCTCCACTTATTTACCAGTGACCAGAGGCCAACCCCCACAGCTCTGTGTTCACATACACCTCTGTCCAACCCCCTTCCTGAGCCCAGCTCCAACATCTTTGAATGATTATGCCAGAACTGCATGCCTCAGGAATCTCTCCTGCGCGGCTACTCCCAACTCCGCTGTTTGAAGTGATGCTCTGGTTTCTGAACTTCAGCAGATAATGGCGGACAGGAGCAAAGGGGGCTGTCAAGAGAGGACGTTTACCAGCATTAAGCTGAAAAGAAGCTTAGAGATCAAAGAGGGCCCAAACAGGACAAGCGTGGTGGAAAACATGTGGGCAGCTTTGGAGAACCCTGCACACCGCTCTGCGGTAAAATATTAAATATCACCATGACATCACTGCCTAACCATGCCCTTTGATTGGCCAGGTTATTACCAATAAAGGCTTTTATAAGCATCTGGATGGCATTTGCACCTATTTAAACAAAACACGCATTGCTGAGGTCTAAACAAGAATGAACTGTTAATACTCACTTTTAACTGTTACTAGAGTAGCACCCACTAACTCCTGCAATCCACAAGGATGTTTGCCCGGGACAGCACGCGCGAGCCCTGGGCAAGCACTTCACGCAGCCAGAATCACCACAGGGGCTGCTTCCTCCAAGCACTTTCTACTGCTGCTAAACATTAATTAGTATCTGTTGATGAACACCTTTCCTCAAAGAGACAAACCCACGTGAGGGCGTATACCACAGGTGAAAAGAAATTTTGGGTTTCTTGGGTAGAATTAGATAGCAGTGAGTCCTTTTAAAACAGTCATTTTCTTTTCCTGATGCTTATCCACTTCCTAATGCTTTCTGCTACCATCCTAATTTTGAACATTCATTAGTAAAATTTCAGCTCTGGTTGCTCAGCTTCTTTTTGAACAGTGTGCAGATGTGACCTGTGAAGCATCAATAGCCACAGTTACACTTTCCAGCTTTGTTGTTTACTACACTAAAGCCCAGTGAAGGCAGCAGAATTATTTGCTGCTCCACCAGTCTTTGGACACAGCTCTGTAGGCACTGGGGGTCCAGGAGTCATACCAAGATGCCCTAAAAACACATCACAAGCAAGTCCTAAGACACCGGTGCAGGAATTTGAGTTTGGCTGGTAACTGCTAGAACAAACAGGTCCCTTATATCATACAAATGCCTTAAAAAGTATTTGCTTCTTGTGGTAGAAAAGACAGCAAGATGCTTACGAGACCACTTTGTAACATATATTAGTTATTCCCACCAGTTCTCCCCTCTCTATTATCCAAAATCATCTTGTATGTGGAAAAACTTCACCGATTTTGCCATAAGATAATGACCAGAAATATTCTGGTAACTTTTCCATGACAACTTTCCATTCTGGAAGTCGGTGATGTTAAAAACCCATTTGGCAGGAAAGAAGATACCATGGTGCAATTCTGAAAAATCTACCAAAGAGCTTTTACACTTGGGCAACACAGGCTTTCTCAACTCCAGCCTCGCCAGGGCTGAGAAAAAGGTCAGTATGAGAGGACTTGGTACTTGAGAAAAACAAAAAAACCCCAAACCAATAAAAAACAACAACACACATGTACACAAAAAACCAAACACACCCACAAAGCCCCAAACCCCATGATAATATTGTGTCTGCTAGAGTCAATGAGTTAGTAACAAAATGCAGGCTGAAAGACCAGTGAAGAGCCTTCCACAGTCATCAAGTCTCCCTTGCTGTACATGCCTGCAGTTGGAAAAGGAATTGTCATGTAGGAATGTAACCCTCCTTGGCTGGTTTCCAGTTCATATCCTGCAATACTGGAGACACTGAAATTCTGATACCCAATGGGATCAGGCAAGAATGCCTTCTAAAACTGTAAAGGAAATACTTTCCACGACGTTCCCTAAGGAGCTGCTCTGCACAAGCTTTAATCTCTCTCCAGCATTCCCAATCTTCTGTAGGAATCCTCCGGGTCACCTGTAATTTCAGCAGTTCACCGGTGCAGCTCAAGTGTCAGCAGCAGTGACAGGGATCGGTCACCTCAGCTTTTCTGGGGACCGTGAAAACCCAAAGAACAGTCCCTGCCTGAGGAGGGGTGCCTCGGGGCCAAGCAGCAGCGCGGCTGTTCCCTTTGTCACCTGCGGGTGTCAGTGCGAGCTCTGCCATGAGCCAGGGAGGGACTTTGAGCAGGAGGGAAGATGGATTTTACCAGCTCATCACCTACCTGAGGGATACAGTCTGTGTATGCAAACATCGACTTAAAGCAATCGTCCATGCTGATGTGATACAGAATGCAAATCGCTACTTTTTTGTTATTTTCGTTTCCTAGAAGGAGAAAAAAAAGCCATTACTCTGAGAATTTTTAGCTGTTGTTAAATACTCAAAGGAGGAAAATGAAGAGCAGAACAATCCTAGCTAATGGAGGGAAAATTTAAATCAGAAATGACATGTTAATGAAAGGGTCTTGGCCTGGCCTAGCCAAATGAACCACATATTAGTGCAAAGAGGGAACCAGGGCAATGGTAAATGTTCCTTCCTCTTCCCAGCACCTCAAAACACTTCCTTAACCCCACTTTGCAAGGTATTTATTTTGTGAAAGGAATGCTTAATAATGACTGGCCATCCAGAGAAAGTCTTAATCAGTTTCCAGCTAGAAAATTAAGATTTAGCTGTGGATATTCCTATTGAAGTTAATAAAGAATGCACCAGGGCCAGAGAGAAAAATAAGAACTACAAGTAAGAGGTGTTGTAGAAGGAATCCACTGCCTTTCAAAAAAATACTTGTTGTTTTACTCTCCTAAATAACAATATTATCCCATTGGTACCTTTTGTGTTTTATACACATCAAACACTACATCAGTGTATTTTCATAGTGATATTTACAACAGAGAAAGACTCCTGAGGAAAACTGGAGCAGTTAATGTGAGTGGGGTGTGAAGTATTTAACTGAAAGGTTCTATAAAATCAGCTTACACAAACATACAAATGTTTAAGAACAACACAGACAAATCTGCTTCTGACTCACTGCTGAAACCCACTGAGCATTCTCAAGTTCTCCTCTAGCCCTGCAGGAGCAGGATATTGGCTATGCATGGGATAAACCCTGCATCTCAACATGTACATTAGTTAAACCAGGATGTAATAAGGTCACCAACGCCAGATTCATTCACAGTTCTTACACAACTCATCAGCAATACACCTCCCACTTCTATTTAAGCTAAGTCAGAAAATATCTGTGTAATAATTTAGCAAAGCACAAAGACCTCAAACAGTGAAATTTTCCTTCTGCATACATCACTGGGAACTGGAATTTCCTTTGAGCAGCAAGGATATGATGCCTTTATCCTGAGAAAGAGCCCTTTTCAAAACTGAGTTATCCAAAGAGACTCGTGAAAGCCCTCTGGCAGCTGCCATACAAGTGAGTGAAGTATTCCTAGCCACGTTAAACCTAAAATCAGAGCTGACCTTTCAAATCTTCTTAGAGTTTTACCTGCTTGAAAAAATATAACTGGTATCACAATCTTCCATACATTTAATAGCAGGAGGAAGGGTAATGCCCAAATGTGAAAGCTACTCTGATAATTATGAAAATAAAAGCACAGGAGGTACCAGCAAACAAAATGAAGTGTGTGTTCTCTTTAGTGCTTCTCCTGTGACTGGTCACCTTACCTATCTATTCACCTGCAGAAACATTGGGAAAACAATAATTTCATGAAAAAAACTTCACACACATAAAGGTTTCTTCTATATAAATTTAGAAGTTTAGAGAAGAAATTATTCCTCCAAATTTCATGGGTCAAAGGAAAAAAATAAATGTGTTTACACTGCTCTTAACACTCCATGCCCATACTTAGGACTCAAACACAAGACTCAATTTACAATTACACCTAGCTCGATAATGCAGGAAACTGTGTGAAGTAAAAGGTAAGCCAGCATAAAAGAGAGAAAAGCTCCCCAAAACACCAACAAGAAAAACTGGAATGAAGTTTGACCAGACCTTCAGCACATATGAACTGCCAGACCATTCACAAGAATGATGCTAAATGTTAGTGTTTAACCTCTGTCCTTTGTGAGTTTTTTCTTCCTCCTTATTTTTACAAGTTTCATTTGTGCTAACATAAAGCATCAGCTAAGGTACAGTTTTACATTTGGTAAGCTCAGCAGCTGCCTGGTATTTAGCAATATTAGTGGCTTATTTTCAACCACAATAGGGCTGATATAACAGTAAAAGCCTTCTGTTTTCTTTCTTAGAGGAAATTCTGCATGATTTTCTAACCACTTTTTTTTCAAAAACCTAGCTGGTCACAATAAGCTGGTGCCTGAACACCACCTTGGGTGTCAGTGCGAAATGACAGCCTCAGTTTCAAAACTACCAAAAATAATCAGAAATACCCAGATACTCAACCTAAAGTGTGAAGAATATGTGGAGTCCAAATAAACTTATTTGATCTAAATGAAGTCCTAAAGAGCTGCTTTCTAATGACCAGCACTTAAATCATTCTCCAAAAGTGCATTCCACAAGGTACCTTTCACAGCACACAAAAGTCAAAGACAGCTACAGTTTGCAAGAGAAGAACTGAATTTAAATTCCTCCTTGCTGTGCAGTTACCTGACCCATTTTCCCTGAACTGCCCTGTCCTATTGTCAATAGGGGGAACAGAGAAGGGTTTAAAGCATTTCAAGTCACAAACAACCATTGCACAGCCTCAGCAAGGAAGTACTTTTCAATTGTGAGTAAAACAAGTGAATTCTACTAACTTGAGGATAAAAGTAAACTACAGAACAAAAGCTGAAAGCAAACAGTCTGCAACTAACCCATCTTTTAAGTATTTAATGGTGTATGTGTTTTCAAAGTTTAATTTAATTTTAATTTCCCAGAAAGGAAGAGATTTCAGGCTGATGTCTGCAAGTTTCACTGTTCTATGTTCCCTATGGATGCACTTAGGAAAGAAAAGCAGAACCTTGTGATTTTGTAAGTTCTCACACAAAACAGGGACAGCTCCTGATTCAGAGAGTAAAACACTGCAGGAAAGTCAAGAGGAGGTGGTTGCTCCTAAGCCCACGATTTAACACAACTGTTCACCTCATGCTCACGTGGAAGCACACAGCCTGCAGGAAAGCTGACTGGGGACCACGTAGAAGGAGCTGGTTGAAGATTAGGAAAGGGACAGACACAGCAGGTAAAGCATCTTAAACTCAAAGCATCACCTGCAGCCTGAAGGTTACACACAAGGGGAAGAAGTGACAGATTCTGAAAAACCTACCAAGCCAGTTCTCATCCTTTTACACTGGTACTTCACTCCCAAAAATATCAACTGGCAGCTGCTGACTATTACTTGAATATGTCAGTACCAAGCTTCCTTTTTCTATTTTCTACTCATCTGAAGGCTAATTAATTAACCCTGAGTCAAGCATTGCATAAAGACTTGGCTGTAAAAATTTCAAATCCTGCCCAGCAGCTGGCTGGAAAACAGCTTTCCAAAGCACCCAAGTGATACCTTTTCTGCTATTTTTGACCACTGCTGAAGGCCACACGTGAAAAAGCAGACATTGCAAGGAAGACTTCCTTATGACTGGGCAGAATAAGGATCAATTATTGCCCTAACAAGAAAAGGCAAGAGAAAAAAACCCAAAAAACAGATCTCTGCCAAATGTGTTCATAAAAATCACCAAAGTTTTGGTGGGGTGCCAGAAAATTGTGGCCTACAAATGCTGGTAAGTTTTGAGCATCAAGCTTTTTATGACTGAAGGTGGAATAGCCAAATGGCCTGAAGCAGTAAGGGCAGCCCTGGAAAATAATGGCCTAGTCATTATGGATTCTTCTGGCATTTATAATAAAACATGAATCATAATGAACTCATTGGATATTAAATGTGGGGGTCACAAGCACTTTGATAGGATTTCCACCAGAATCTACCATTAATTAACCAAATAATTATTTGAAAGTGTAACTGAATTAGCCTTAGTTCTTATACAGCCATTCCTGAGAAATTGGTCATTCCCAGCTGAGTGCAGTTAATGCCTTAACAAACCAGTCATTAACTGCAGTTACTGATTTTGTGGGAATTATTGTGTTATAAAATACACTCAACAGTTTATAGAAACAATACTTAAGATTTTTTTTTTTTTTGCAGCTGTAGTTCAGCTGGAGCAGATGGGATGGAAAAATATCAGGTCCCTGGGGCTGTTTTCACAACTAGTTTTCTGCAAATTAGAGAGGGAAATAAATACATGATGGGTTCTGAGTTCAAAATGGCTTCAGAATTTTAGCCTTTGAACATTAATAAGAAGCCATGTGCCAGTTCTGGGGACCAAAGCCTGAATTCCATGTTTAGTTCTTACTATGGTTAAAGATCTAAATAGTATTAGTAGCAGAGGCTGAAGAAAAAGAAATCATTTCTTGATCACAAGATCAAGTCCTACATTTTGGCTGACTTTGTGAGCTTAAAATAAAAAAATCCTGCATTAGCTCCATGACAAAAAGAGAAACTTTAAAGCTGTAAAACTGAATTGCCAGTCTCAGCAGCAGCATTCAGCTTTCAAATGCTGAAGTAAAGAGGAGAATATAAATTACGGACTAAATTATTCAAATATAACACTCTCAGTAAATCCAGCAGCCATCACTTCTAATGGAATAATCAATGTCTCCACATTAGATATGAAATATGCCCTATCCCACCCATGTGCAAAACATTAACGACACTAAATTGAAACCAGAACACAAATGAAGATAAATACCTGTTAAAACAGC
Organism: Passer domesticus; assembly: GCF_036417665.1. NCBI lineage: Eukaryota > Metazoa > Chordata > Aves > Passeriformes > Passeridae > Passer > Passer domesticus. The sequence continues at coordinate 33,723,947 of NC_087480.1, read as the reverse complement.
AGAGTGAATCATTATTTCAGTTTCAAACTCTAACACCCTAATGTGATCTGCTGCAGAATTAGGCAAGTAAGAAATCTAGATTATTAGAAATGCCACAAACTGAATATCAGACCTATGTCTGTATCACCCTAATGTCGGAAAACAGATTAATCAAGAGTTTATTCAAATGTATCATATTAGCAGTGATTTTAGGAAAAAACTGATAGAAAGACATCTCCACTTACCTCTATCCCATATCATTCCTCACAGCCAGCTCTGAAACAGTTGGACTGAGTTAGTCCATGTGTGCTCTAGACACATATTGGTTTGATTTACATATGTAAATATAAATCATATTGGCTATATCAGTTTATTTTATCAAGAGAAACTGAAAGAATTTTCAAATCTGCTCAGACTCAAGGAGACTAGACATTGTAAATAAAACATTATGATAGTAATTACATACTAATAACCCCTCCTGTGCCCCCTTTATGTTATTTAAAACTGGCTTCATACCATAAGCCTAATTTAAAATATCAGTGTTGCCATGGTTGGGTTTGGGGTTTAGTTTTTTGGGGATTTTTTCCCCTTCACCCATAGAACTCAGCACATGCCACATCTGAAACCTGGTTACAATTTTTTTTCCTAGGAAACAAAAAAAGAACTTTAGTGAGGAATCCTAAAGGACTAAAAACTAATTTGAGTTATTTAATGTTGCAGCACAAGAAAAAACAGAGCTGCATGTCTGGAACCTCATGCTCCATTTCTCTGCCTGGAACACCATGCAAGACAGACTGAAAAACATTCAGTAACCACTGCCACTCAGAAAGACTGGTAATTAACATACTGCTGTAATTGTGTGTCCTTTTTTGAGGCAAAACATACCAATTTTTTGTCCTTAGGATCGGCCGTAGCCAATCATACTTGAATCCATGACTTCACTCAGGAACTGAAAGCTGATTAGTTGCAATATCCCATACACCTCACAAAGCAGAAAGAAAACAACTAAAAATTCAGATTAGACAGAAATCAAGAGGCAATAGGATTATCCCTGAAAGAAGAAGGTAAAGCTGCTTCTCTTTTTGCCACAGAAGTATTATGTTTTGGGTTAGGTTATGACCAAGAAAAAAAGCAAGAGATAGAAAATTTCTGTTATTACCAGAAACTGGAAATCAGAACAAGTTCTCAGTCTGATTCAAACTAAGGAAACACACACACTTCCAAAGTGGAAAAAATTCTAAGCAAAAATCTTCTAGAAGTCTCCACTATGCTACATAGATTAAATGGAAATGTACAGGACATGCATAATTATTGCCATATCTGCACTATGATTTCATTGAAATACATCAACTGCTCTGATTAAAATTACTAGAAAATATTGAGACTTTTTGGATCTAAACACACCCTTCTAATCTAGTTTGGCATTCAGAGGGAAAGGAAATAGGTGGAGGTTTTCTGTGCTCCTCTGAATGGATGGTGCAGCTGGATTCCAACATGCTCCTGGCTTGGAGGAGGAACAAACCCAATGCAGGATGGGTTCTCTGGCCTTGAGAAAGGGATGATTCACCACTCTGAAATGGAAACTGGTTTTACCCGTCTTGAAGATGCTGAAGTACAAAGCTGAGCTTCAAATCTACTAGGCCCCAAAAGTGGATTTAAATATTGGTTGAGCTTTTGAGTCTTCCACATATCGAGAACTGAACTCCATATTCTTCAAGCACCCATTTAAAAGGGTTTGAAGAGAATATTACCTACTGACAAAGCATTTCTCACCTCAGCAACTGCAGACATGGGGAATCTACAGCTGGTCTCCTGGACTGCAACAAGCATTGGAGAAACTCCTAAGTAAGGAACAAACTTGTGGGTTAAGATGCTTCCACATGTCTTGAAGGAAAGCAGAGTGTAACCTTCTCCCTTACATCTGACCTTGGAAAATCCTCAGGAGCTCTAGGTCTACCCCAGCAGCAAAGTTGTTCCACATGGTCCTTTGAGGGTACCCCTCTGCCTGCAGCCTTCACAGCAGCTCTGGGAAAGGTGCTCCTCTCTTCCACCCTGGCCTTCTTCATGATGATGCTACCACACATCAGGAAGATCAGCAGAAGTGCCTCACCCCTTCTTTATTAAGATTTATCCAATAAACCAGAACTAGCTGTTTGTGTTCTGTCATGCTTCAGGCATCCAAGTTAAGCTCTGTAAAGCTTTCAGATGTCAACAGTTCAGCAGAAGATTAGATTTACTTTTTACTGTTAAATATTAATTTGCTCTTGCAATAGGCTAAGAAACCATTAAAAGCATTGAATTAATCAGTCACATCTTGTAAGCTCCACAACAGAAATACTGGCTCAAGGGATCTTTTCCATTCGTGAGTTCAAAGAATTTCCAAAAACTCAGCCCCTTCATCTTTAGATTGCTGCCATCTCTCCACTCCTGTCCTTGCTGCTGCCATGAGCATTTTTATTTTCAGTCAACACACATAAGTTAGTTTCTTATGTTCCACTAAAGTTATCCTCTTCACTAAAAAAAGCCAGTAACACAGGTAAATTCACACATGCACTTGTGACCAGCACACCACAGCAAGGAGCTTTCACTCACCTGACAGTGATGAGTCTCTACATTCAGTTCTGTATTTTTCAAAATGAGAAGTCATTTCTTCTTTAAAGTTTGCTGCCTAATCCACATTCAAGGTATCTAAATTTAAGTGCTGAGTTCTAAGACACATTGTGCACCCTCCTCTCCTCATATCACTCAGACATGCTTAGGTCTATCTGCACTTCTAATAAGGATTTTGAAAATTAATGTTAAGAGATGTTTTTGGTTTGTGGTTTTTTTTGTGTCAGAGTTCTTTTTGTTTGTTGTTGAGGGTTTTTCTTTTTTTTTTAAGCTTTGGCCATACTCACCACAAATGATAAAAAACTACCATTAAAATAAATCCCTTAATAATTGCTGCTTTCCAACAGACTGGTCCCTGTAGTTGAACTGTTACTTAATGTGCTTCAGCCAGCCTTCACTATAAAGGAATGGAGACACCCCAGGCAATATTCACACAAGTAGTATTGGAACCAGCTGCTGCAGAGCCACCTTAGGAAAAAAAGGTTTCTCAATTTAATTGGGAAAACAGGAGGAAGCATAAATTTTACTGCCATTAATAACTTCAAGCAATCCCGATATGACTTTACCTCACCCTGATGGCTGGACATGTGCTTTTTGTTAGGGTCTTTGCCACATCTGACCCTCATTGTTTGCTCACTTGATCAGGTAAGAAAATGTATGTTTCTTTATAGGATAAACGAGGCCTATTAAAGTCAGAAAAAACACTGCAGTAGCCTATAAGAAGCTCCATTTTTCAACAGATGTGTGAAGCTCCATAATAAGTTCATTACAAAAAGGCCAAGTGAACTCATAAAGAGAGCACATCTACTTTAAGCCTTCTTAAAAGAAACTTTCATAAGAGGAATAGAGCATTAAAAACCCACAGCACTCCGTTAATTAGAGAGCAAAGTACTACTTGGCTTTTTAAACAGCAGTCACCTTATAATCCAGCTTGGCTACATACCATATCAAGCCTTGATTGTTAAGAAGCCCAACATACAGCTTTTTGGCAATTCTTTGATTGCTCATTAAACCCGACTTGTAAAGAATGGAAAAATATCAGAGGAATTTCAGCAGTTCCCAGAAAAGATTCTATCAATGAATCCAGTGAAGACAGGCTCTTCACTGAGGACCAAATGTGACTGTCAGTGCCACTCTCTGCTCTGGCTTCTCCAGCTTAAATGAGTAAGTCAGAGAAGTCTAGCTTACTTAGGAGTTTCCACAGCCCGTGAATTTTTATCTAAAATTAGGTGGCTATTGCTTCTCATTGTGCTTGTATTAAGTCTTAGAACACCAAAAAATTAAGACCATCATTCCAGGATGCTCACATTAATAAGGCAGAGCGGCTGGGCACAGTCTGTGACTGGCAAAACCATACTGTTGCTACCTGGGGCTGCTCACACTGCATTTCAGAGTGCTGTGTAACACTCACCTGCTTGGCCAAAACACAAATCCACAAAGCCAAAGTGCTTTCAGCCACTGTAGTCTGTGCTGGAAAACATAACCCACGGTGTTCCTCACCACCTAAAATCTATTTGAGATTGACTACCTTGGCACTGTGTGGCACTTTCACAGCTGTATGCACAACCCTTCTGCACTCCATGCTCTGTTTGGGCCTGATTTGCAATCAGTTCTGTTTTGTGACCCACCCACTTTTCAGCTCACCAGTGTATGTGTTCAATCCTCAATTTTTAAAAGCAGATTGTAATTGCAAGCAATAGAAGAGATACTTAAGTTTGACTTCCAAGCATAATGGGTTTTATTCTTTCAGCATGGCTTGCACTGGGGAGTGAATGAAAAGGAAATGGCATTTCAAGACAATATGTACTGAGTACACCTAAGAACTGTCCAGCAGCTCTGGGAGATGAGCACATACATCATCAAAAAGATATTTGTTTCCTGCACAGAGTCAGTCCTACTCCTTTTACTCTTTCAGCAGCCACACAGTTCCTTCCCACTGTAACAGCTTTTGCAGCATTCCCTGTAATTTGCACCCTTGGAGAGGGATCCCTCACTGATGAGAGGAACCAGAAATGCCAGCACTGCCCACCACACAGGGATGCTGCCAGGAGCTGCTTCTCAACAGGGCTCCCCACGAGCTTTTCAGGCTGCTTTAACCCCCACAGCAGCACTCAGCTGGCCCTGCTGTACAAGCTGCCTGCTGTTTGTTCTCATGGCAAATGGGGACTATTTGTCTCACTTCACAAGGCTAAGAAACAACTCAGAGGCACCATAAAATAGCACCCTTATTAGAAGACTATGCATCACAAGCTGTGCCTATATTTAAGAGAGCTGTACTAAAAATTTTGTATTCAATTTGGCCACTTAACTGAAAAACAAAGTGGATTTGGTCCAAACAAAAAGTAAGGGGGTTTTATTTTTCATTGAATGTTTTCTTCTGTTTGCTGCCAGGGCATTTACTTTAGAAGCCAATCACACATCCTGGGGAAGAATTATGAAAAAGGGTAACATTTCCCTTATGTCCAACAATGGAAGAGCATTTCCAGGAACCAAGAAAACAGATTTGTATCCTGTTTTTAAGTTCAGCTCTATGTTTCCCCCTTTCCAAACTCTATCATAATTGGAACAAGTCACTCCTCTGCTCCACTTCCCTTGAATTCTGCCATGCAAAGCACAATGAGAGCACTCTAAGAGTGAAGCAAACCTCCATGGAGTAGTGTGCAGCAGGCTGCTTTGGTCTCTCTTACCAAGGGGAGGACTGGAAGACACTGAACCTGTGTTTTCCACATTTCAGGCAAACACCTAGTTTAAACCACTTGGTGAATTCACATGAATATCACCTTAGGCAGCTAAGTCACACTTCGCATATATTGGCACAGAAAGTAAAGATCACTCTAAACATAATTTCTAAGTATTAAAACAAAGCCACACTACAAAAAACATTCTCTGCAGGGCCCTGGTGATTCAACATTTAAAAGGTCTTCTTAAAGGATGGAAGTCACACAAAGGAACAAAATCTCTTTTCATAGCTCCTCAGCCACCCCATGTATGGAAAAGGCTGAGTACAGCAGACTGTATCTTCGAGGCCTCCCCAGCTCTGCTCCAGCTTCAGATCTCAAGTCTGAGGCCAAACTTCCCTCAGCTGCACACAGCTCTTTGAGAGTCACAGCATAACAAAGATCAGCGGTGGTGGATTAATTTGGGTGCCTGCAGGGAGTAAGAGGAGCTTTGTCATACACAATATTTGAGACTTGTGAAGAGAAGCAAGTGGTGCTGACTGGCACAGCTACATGGGGAAGCAGCATTGGCACTATTAAAAAGAAAAAGCTAATTAAAATGGAAAACCAAGACTTAAGCAGAATTTCTCATGTCCGTGCCTTCAACAGCAGCCTCAACACTCTGGAGTGTGATGGAAAGAGAGAAGATGGTCCTTCTCCATTACATCCATGGCACACTTATTCCTTTCCTGAGAGCTCAGGAAAGTGGGAGCCAGTTCATCCTCACTGCTTCAGCCTCTACCTTCATTTAGAGCCTTCCTGCTCCCAAGCAATTAAATATCCCTTGGGAAAGCAGAGCATCTTCCAGAACTGCAGACTGCATTCACCTCCATGCTCAGCCCTAAACCACTGCCTAACAAATCCTTTAATTCTTTGCAATCTCAGCACTCCCCTTAAACACCTATTACACTTAATTTGTACCCACCTCAAACCCAGTGCTAAAGACTCAGAGGCCCAGCATACATAAATGCTAAATTTCAGGAGGTTGAGTCAGCACACTTGACCTCTGGCATTAAGAGTTGTACAAGGACTTGTCAACAGCTGTTGTGCTGTGTTAGCACTTGGAGATGACCTGCAAATGTAAACTGAAGGGTACTGACTTGAATAATGTGTGTTTAATACCCAAATAACCTGTATAAATGGGGCATCTGGCACATGGCTGTTTTATTATTCAGATTGCAGACTTCTCTCAGACAAGATATGGCAAGTGATGCATTTGAGAATTGTTTGAATCACCATACCAAGAAAAATCTCACAAAGCACGGTGATGGCTTAAAGAAGCAAGTAATACACAGTATTTCTACCTAGATTTCTAGCACATCAAAAGTAAGTATCAACCAATTCTACAGGGAGAAGTGAGAACAAACAGCACATGACTCTATGAAAAATTAAAATAAAAAAAAAGAGAAAGAATGGTTGAATACATCCTAGATGAGAGAAGAAACACACTGAATATTCTGGAACTACCAGCAGGACTTGCAGTAATTACCCTAACAGCCACTTAAAGAACAGACTCCAATTTTAGCAACCAGTTCTTCTGAGCTAAACAGCCTTCATCACACAGGCCTAGTCACAACTCTGAGAGAATGGCATTGGAAAAGCAATTCTCCTCTCCACGTTACAAACAGACACTAGAAAGCAGATATTTAACTGGTGAGCTCAGTCTGACATTAAATGGGAGAATTTCTGGGAGCAGGGACTTCAGTGATTTGTGTCATGCCATTGCCTGGGGTTACAAATCCCCAGAAGGCCCCCTCAGACCACAGCATTATCTGCTGAACAAAAGGGACAAGTTCCTGCTCCAAAAAGCTTAGAACCCAAGCTGAACCAAACTAACTAACCAGATCCTCTCTCAAACAAGAGGAAAGATTTCCTCATCAGCTTCCATTTCTCAGTTCATTTTACTACCAAATAACCTTGTCTGGAGGATAAAAAGATAAAGAAGAGGGCTTTCAAATGCCAATTTGCATCGTCCTAGCTCAGACCAGTGCAAACATGGTTTTGGGACAGAAAGTATAAAAGGATGTGAGGCATTTCAGGCTGTACCAGGTAGCTGTTATATAATAATCACCAACAGCACTAAGGCTTCCAAAGCACTCTAAGTTTTCATGGTGGCCACTAAACAGCAATAAGGCTGTGTTGAGGTTGAAGAATTGAGGAGACAAACAACCCTAAGAGACTTCACAGCTAGAGGAGAAAGCTGAGATTCACCACTGCAGTGCCCTTGCTCCAGCCAGGATCAGGGTACATCCTCTGCACTGGATTCAGCACATCCCAAAGCCAACAGATTTCAGAAGACTTCAGCAATGTCTTGCATCGGCGATTCACACAGACAAGATCCTCTATTCCCACTCCTTAGAGCCAAAAGCTGCTAAACCTTCAGTGTATCAACCAGAGCAGCCTCCAGGTATTATCAGCCAAAGAACACAAAGCAACAGAAGTCCCACCTCAGAACTCCAGCATACAACAGTGATCAAATAGAACAATCCTCTGCTTTTTCCAAACTCCTTATTGTTTCCATGGCTTTCCCCTCGAGACAGCAAGGAGTTTCACTTGTAACTGATGTACTTACATGATCTTAACACAAGACTGCCAAGCTGAAAGTCTAGAAATCAGTACTGGCTAGATTGAAAACTAAAAAAATTGGGAGATTTCTGATCTGTCTGACAAGTCACAAGAGCAAGCAGGTATACCAAGCTTCACTAAAAAGAAAAAATATTTATATATTTAGTTTGCACCTACATCAGCTAGGCTCTGTGAAGTTGCTGGCTATTTTTTCTAGGTGCTCCCCCAGAGTTACAAACATCATTCATGTGTCAGCTCATGTAGTTTTCAGATACCTACTGAAGTAATTCTTAAAGACTGGAAGATTCATTCTACAGTTTAAGAGACCCTAGAAGTAAATCTACTGGAAACCTGTGTGACAATCTGATGTGAATGCCGAGAAGCTGGGAGTGCTGAGGAAGTGGCAAAGACAAAAGTGGCACAGCAACTTCCAGTGAAATCATACCATGACATAAACAGTTTCACTGAAATGTCTGTGTTAGACCAAAAGAAGACATACCCAGGAGTGCAGTGAGTTTGGGAAGCAGACCAACATGGACCATTTTACTTCTCAGGCCTGTGTCAAAGGAGAGATTCAGTAAGAGTCGAAGAGTGATATTCAGCAGGTCTTCATGTTCACATGGTACCATCTTCACAAGTTTTTCAACAATATCCATTTCAACCTGTATTTCAAGAGAAAAAAAAAACAAAAACCATAATCCAGCCAAACTTACTCTGGCTTCAATATCCAATTTGTAGCCATACAGTGATTGTTAATGCAGTTTCATCTGAAGTAGTTTCCCTTATGCCTTTGTGGTTGAAGTCTTCTAGATTGGCTCGCTGGGAAACATTTTTTACAAAAGGTTTTGAACCAACAAGTTCATATGTCTTGGAAACATTCCTCACAGTTGGAATACTGCAGGAATGTGGTAAAGACATCACCTGCAAAACTAGATTGGGGTGAGCAAACTCATTTAAACTTTAACACATGCAATCCTGCAGCAACTGCCAGTGGAGTCAAAGATAGACCCAACCAAGAAAGACAGAAACTTGGCATCCAAAAAGAATTTGAGACCTTTCATTATGAATTTCAAATGAACCCCTAGCCAGAAGTGTGCATGTGCTCTCAGAAGAGGCATGCCATCCTACATGTCAATTTAATAAAAGCATGAAAGTCATCTTGAAACTTGTATCACTTTCAAATTAAAAAGTGGAATCCAGAAACTGAGAAGTGGTATCAGTTCCTGAGATCATGTTCACTTTACCAGCCAGAAAACACATCTGAACTGGCAAGACTTCAGAAAGTTTTATCATGTTTTAAGCAACATTTCTGAGCTTTTATTTGACACAATCTTTTAAATGCATTCATTTTTTTGTTTCCCAGATCCTTCTTTGGCCAGAAGGAGGCACATAAAATTACTTGGCATTCTTCAGACCTCTCCATGTACATTACTAGTCTGGTTATAAATAGACACTGAATGAATACTAAGAAAAGAAACTACAGCTCTCCTCACACAGCACAGTGCAATAATCAAACAACTGCCTGGACAGCTTTGATCAGAAACAATCAGACAGCAAGAACTCCTACCTCACTGCTCTGAATTTCATATGGCCCTGGAACAGCCTAGGGAAGAATGTGCTATAAATACACATGGATTATTCAGTTCTACTCAGAATCAGGTGCTGCACAACTAATTTTGGTTCACATTGCCTTTGACAGTTTTGTATTACTGCCCAATACAAATATCAGAACAACTTTTCCTTCAGTGGTAGCTTTCCGTAATAATATAATGGAGAAGAAAGCATCATCTTTATTGTCAGTAAGGGATGCTCAGAGAGCTGACCTGAAGCACACCAACATTTTCAAAACTGTTAGAACACTCTGAAATAAAACTGATTCAACAACTTTGTTTCATTTGTCTTTCCACTAAATCACATGAAATGGGGAAAGTGTGCCAGCAAATCAGTGGGCTGGAGAGCTAATTCTAATTTTTCTAACCAAATCCCATATATAAATAAGGGAGATATTTGTCTGCAGAGGTCCATGCAAAGGTTAATTCACTACTGCTTTTAAACAAATCTTTTAATCTGACATCTCTGTGTACTACTGATTTCAGATTACCTCTTGGATAAAGAAAATTTACCATTTTCATCTAATTAATTGTAATAGAGGCAAAAAGGTGAAGCCAATTATCTATTAAAGTATCAGAAAAGGAGGTACTTGGCTGGAGTTTGAAGTCACAAAACAAATTATGCTACAATTTCAGAAGTGTAAGACTTCACCAAAAAAAAAATTATGAAGAATAACTGCCTCCAGTTTTTAGGAGCTACTGGCAGCAGGAAGGAACCAAACTGACATAGGAAATCAGTAAACTAGTCCAGCAAACTCCAGAAGAATAAATATCTCTCTTCCCTAGTGAATACATGGCAGTAACAACAATGTTGTCATAAGAGTATAGTCTGGGGGCAGAGTCATGGGCATCACCACAAGTGAGGATATGACAAGACTCTGAGGTGTTGAATTCAAAATCCGGAATTTTGTGGATCATATTTGCATCATATTCTCTGTTTGGGATTTCCTCAAAACTGTTTGCAGTAGGTTACAACTGGATGTTGTACTTTTCTTGCACTCATTTTACTTGTAACAAAATAGGACAATCAGAGCTAGAGATACTCAGTGTGAAAATAGAGATGTTTCCCTCTTCCCTCCAACCACACACAGTTTTCAGGACTCCAACCTTTCCAGCATTCAGTAGACTGCTACAAGCCTCACCATATCATTTTTGTTCTCCATGAAAATGCTGAGTTTCTTCAGGAAGGTCACAACAAGGATAAGCAGCTCAAAATTGTCCCGGTCCAGTGCTTTCACCAACATGTGCACAATGTTCTTGTTCCTCATCTTCAGCTCAATGCGAGTATCCTCAGCGAGGTTTAGCAGCAGGTAAATTGCAACTAACAAAGGTCAACACAAATCACAGCAACAGATCATACCCAACACCACTAAACAAGTCTCTATTTACACTTAAAGTGCTGAAGACAAGACTTTCAGAAGCATCATGATCCCCTTTCAATACATTTTGAAAGGAATTGCCAGTGAATGCTTTTTTTTTCTCTTTAATTCTAATTGTGGGTCTGACAAAAATTAGAATTATGATAACTAGAAGCTTTTTATGTTGTGTGGTTTGTATTTTTTTAAATTTCAATTGCAACAGGAAGCAGCAAAAAGCCCCTCTCAGGAAAGGTTTGCCACTCGGATAATTTCAATCTAGCATAAAGGGTATTTTAGTACAAAAACTGGAAATATAATGACATCTTCAATGATATATTCAATGAAATATTCAAAGAATCAGATACAAGCTACATTAGGCAAATTTTAAAAAATTTCAAACACCCAACTCCTCCCAAACCAACATCATAAGCAAAGAAGAGTGGATCACTTTTGCTCTTCTTCTGACAAATGGCTTTTAAAATTATTAATAGTGTCAAACAACCTGATTAAGTACTTGTCTTCTCCCTGTTCTTTGGCAACAGTCTTCCATACTCATCCACACACTGAGGATGTTTAAGACATCCTGGTTGTAACAAGAATCAAACAGGATCCCTCAACAATGCTGACCAACAACAAAATAATTTGCTGTTTGGATTTGGTACCTCTAAGCAGCTGCTCCTGCTTGACAACCAGCCCTTTGTATTTCTTGTAAGTTTTCTCATAGTCCTTTTTCAGGGTTTGATTTTCAGGATCTTCATCAAGTGAATTAGAGAAGTTAAGGAGTTCAGAGAAAAGTGATACAGGCTAGGTGACAACTGTGCTCTAAAGTGTTCTTCAATCCCCAGTGAAAAGCAAGGGATCTATGGAACACCCAGTGTCTGTGCCTTCCCTCAGCACCAGCCTGTCTACACCTGCAGTCCAGGCCAGGACTGTTCTCTCCTTCTAGGCCAGGATATTTTACACCCTAATAAGCAGCACAGATGTTCTAAGACATACTGCTGATAATATACAATTTTTTTTTCTTGTGTGCTTTAGTAGATTCAGCTTAACCTCTTCCACATCCCAAAATCTTCACTCTTGGTCTTTCTCACATCTGCAATTATATTTTGCACTTTCTGGTAAATTCTACTGTTTTTACAGAAGGTGCTGTGTACTCATCTTGTGTAACCCAACAACGCTCATCAAGACAAGTCAGAAGCCATTAGGCTATGCCAGAACATCAAAAGGATATCAGCTTTCTTCTTTTTAGCAAGTTCTTCCTGCCAAAGCTCATGTCTCTTCAGTTCATGGTCTATGATATTCATACAGAGAGCTCCAATTTTGTAATGTGTGATTATCCCATGAAATTGAGAGAAACTACATTGAAGAAATAATACTTGTGAGGAATAAATGCCAACAACTCCATATCTACTTTGACATCTATGGTAGCACACCAAATATTAATAAAGGTATTTACAGTTTGCCCCATTAAAGCACTTTCCTATTGGAAAATTATTTCAAAACATAGCAATCCCTGAAAACATTAATATTTTCTCAACTTGTAGAAAGATAAGGAACAGTTTGTTGCTCCAGATCAAAATAAAAACACATTCCAATTTTCATGCATGAAGGAAAAGGTTTTCCCCTCAGCCCTGCCCTCCATACTGCAAGTGTTTCAGAGCACTCTCTCCTCACCAGAAACAGAATAGAGACCTAAAATCCAGGTAAATGCAATTTCTGCTTGAATTATTTCTAGGCAGGGTATGCAGAAATACTGGCATAAGAGCAAGTGCTCACTTCAGTTTTGAACACTGTTTCCTGCAGGTGTGTAGATGGAAATTAGAGGTGGCAGCTCAGCCACCTTTCATTCTGACACAAAGCTGTGAGTCAGATCTTTACTAGCTTCTTCTTAGCTCTCTGCCTCACCACGAGAGTTCCTTTTGTTATAAGTGATAAAACTGAGCCACAAGTGTGTTTGTTTTTCCTGTTTCAGTGAAGTTTTGTAGCACAGAGCAATAAACAAATCAAAAGCCACTAAGCAGAGCTACATTCTTTATGTTCCTAAATCCAGGGACTCTGCACTCACCTCGAAAAGCAGAAGAAAATGTAAATGATATTGGTAGCCAGTTCAATGCTTTGTTTCCAGTCTTCCCTCAGCACTCTAGCCAATGCACCCAGGGCAGTTTCTGAAGTGAAACAAGATTTAGAGAAGCATCAGCATTTTGTGTCCCTCCTTTTTAGCTTGTGAGCCTCAGAATTTGAATACACCTTATTGCACATCTATCAGTTTTCTAGTGAAACACTTCCACAGGTATCTCACTTTAACAGGCAGCACTGCTCATGAGTTCTGTTTGGAGGCAGTACCAGAGTACCCTGGGTGGTCACCCTGTCACAAGCCTTAAGAGGCAGCAACATGGAAGGAAAGTGCAACCAAACACTGAATTAACCTCAAAACTACCACTAACCTTCAGATCTTGTGGCCTCTGCCAGCTCTGTGCTCCATACTACATTGTGTCTCCTGCCTAAAACACTACAATTTCCACTTGTAAATCCCCTTTAAATTCTGCCTGGACAGACAGTATTTCTCATCCATCTTTCCATTTATTTTTCTCCCTTAATCTACTTATTATTTAATAATCTGGTTGCTCCTTGTCTTATTTAATTTCACTTTTCCAGTCACGTTGCCCTAGCTACTCTCTCTTCATGTGCACCATGTTCCTTGATCAGAAAAGCAGCAACTGGGAACACATAGCACTAAATATTTTTAACAACTCATAGGGACAAGCCATTATTTCATGGCTCACCATTCCCATCCCATCTTCATGGTGACACTGCAAGATGAGCATGTATTGAAGTCATCAACACATGAAGGTATAAGGGCTCAGCAAAAGAGACAAAAAGGGCAAGGAAAGAAAATAAAAAATTAACTTGTGTCAGCTTGCAAATCCCCTTTTCAAGGCAAGTTTCCTGCTCTACAGAACACAACAATACATCCCCATCTCCAGCAGTAATGCCAGCTGAAGTTAACTGAGCATCAAAATAACTAGGATCAGGAAAAAGCAGCTGAAGCCTCTAGAGGCCAGGAAGATTTCAGTATTAGGCTCACCTAAGACCAGTCTGAGCAGCATCCATTTGTAGAGAGACCCAACAGAGCTTTGATGGCCACCTTATTATACACAGAGAAACAGAGCCTAGCAAACTAAAGAAAATCCCAAATGAAAGGTGAACTACTTTTCCCTGGACACAAATGAACAGCACATCAAGAGAAATTACTATTGGGTTTTCAAATTACCATTTATAAGCAGCTCTTCCAAATTATCAGGATTCCTGGCCAGCTGCAGGATGAGGGCAGAGCCTCTCACCTTGTCAGGAATGTCCTCGTACAGTAACTCAATGTACTCATCCATGTCATTGATATTGGCAACTTCATCAATCTGAAAGCAGTCAGAAGCAAGGGCTTCACTGAGAGACAGGCAATTCAACACCAGCAATCACAATGTTATTCACTTGTCACACCAAAGGGCACCCAGCTTCTGAATACAGATCTTAGGCAAAAATAAAATACAAGTTAAAAAGCCCCAACACATGGAGAATGACTGCCAATGAACACAGGACATCTGAGGAGATATAATTCCTAAAAATCAAAGGATGCTCAGACACAAATCTGTCCTGTCTGATGTTCCAATCCTCACTGGCTGTCCTGCTGTGTGCTATACTTGGAGGGGCAAGTATGCAAGTCAAATATTTTACCCTTTTTGGAGATAATTTTTTTCCATTGTGCAGTATTTCCAAACCAAGTTCTTTGTTTATAAAACAAGAATCAAAAAACCCACAAGAATTCAGCATTTCCTCTCCCCTCCTCGCTTTTGTAACTGCTTACTGAAGTAGTAAACAGGGTTTGCATTTCTCTTTTAACACCAATACTTACCTCTGTTCCTTCAAATGGGGGTGGATCTTTTGGCTTGCTGGCTTTCTCTTTCTTTTCTACAAAGAAAACGACATGGGTGCAGTTAAGTTACACATAAACACAGACCAAACACATACCCAGTGTTCTCATAATGAACACTCAGTTAAATCAAGGTCAAAGTCCTCAGTGTGCAGCTGACCTGCCACACTAACACACAGGTTTCTGAACCTGAACAGTCCCTAAGGAGTAAAACAAATCCCCAGCTGCCTTCTGACAACTCAGTCTAAATGATCAGTGATAGCCCTATCAGCTGGGGAGATAGAGGGCAATAAACCTTAGAGCAAGCCCAGAGTGGCAACACCCACTCCCAGAGTGAGAGACATCAGCAGCTTTCATTCTGCTTGTGCCCTGTCACACACCACGACACAGAAATGCAGAGTGAAAGAGGGTAAAACGTGCAAAGCTCTTACAATCAAACCCCATCTACAACATAGATCTTCATTTTAAATTTGTCTCACTAGGAATCCAGCTTGAGAACAAAGCTTAGCATTTCAGGGCTGCAAGAAACCTGGGTAACCAAAAGGTAACGCAATGTAGACTCTAATGTTACATATTCAACTGTTCCCTGAGCAGAAAGTTTAAGCTGAACTTAAGGCATAAATAGGAGCACCAAGAGGCCAGGAACTTTAGCTGACAAGATGAGAGAAATACCACAGGCTGTCTGTTACAGTGGACCAAAGCTTGTCAGGCTCTAAAACTCTCCAGCTCTACACACAGCCCAAATTCAGCCTAAGCACACTGTCTACCCTTGCAAGAGGTGATGGCAGAGGCCTTTGTAGGAAGATCCTCTTAGAGGTTTTTGATGTCACTGTCAGTGCAGATTCAATATGATAAAGCTGCACCCAACAGCCACATCTGTACCTCTCAAGTCCTGCTAAAGTACAAGGCAGCCAGTAAGAAGCATCAGTACTAAAGGTAACCAAAATAATAAAATAAATTTGGTTGTTAAAAAGGTAATTTCCTCACTTCAAGATCATAATTGTTTCCATACATGTCCCCTACTGTCACCATCCCCGTTGGTACATCAGGCACATTGGGTTCTCAGCTAGGAACACCTCAGTATTTGTTCAAGGCTGAGGCACCCCAGTCCCAAGCTACTTTGTTCCTGTATATTTTACCTTTTCCTGCTGAGGAATCTCTGCGGTTCTGCAGGTAGTACAGCAGCTGCTCTACTTCTCCAAGCTTGGAGGGGTGGATGAGCTTGCATTCTTCAACAACCTTTCTAGCCAGGGAACCAATGTCTGTATTTGCATTAAGACTCTTCAGCCGAATTCTGCAACACAGACAAGTCTCTTTTCAGTTTTTTAATTTTATCTTCAGTGCTTTGATTATGTTTATACAGTCAAGAATTGCTCAAAGCAAAAATGATCCTGATACACCCAGGGCTTGTGCCTTTCATGTCAAAGTGGTGCCTCTGAACTCCAAATGGCAAGCAACTGTCAAACAGATTTGGTGGAGCATAACTGCTCATGAGCTGACAAGCAGCAACATTAAAGGCAGCTGTCTGAACAGATCCCTTACAGCCATCTTGGATACAAAAGACAGCAATTGATTTGGATATACCCCATAGAAAGTGCACAGGACCTCAAAGGAGTATTGCAGACAAAAAAAGTCCCAAATGAGAGACAGTTCGGGGTGTTTGTCTGCACAGAAAGGTTCTTTTGCAGTGCCAGGAGTCTCCCACAGCTCTGGCAGATCTGCAGCCAGGTCCACAAGCAATAAGCAGGAAGGCATTAACAGAAGGCTGGAAAAAAAAGGAATTCCATCATCATGCAGATGCAAGTTATGTTGATTCATCTGATGACAGAAGTATGCTTCTGGTCTCTTCAAAAATTTGAGACAATTTAAGGATTCTCTCTTCTTTTCCCCCCAATTATTCTTCTAACACACACTCACACAGGCAGCCACTTCAGTTCAAATTTTCAAAAAGAAATCAGTACAGAGATAAAACCCCTAGAACAGATCCAACCTTGCAGCTTGAAAAATGAAGTTATGATAGTTCTCTGGGCTTTTCCAGTAGGGAATATTTTAATGGCCTTGAAAGAAATCAACCAGGCAGAAGTAAAATGCAGCTAAAGCAGTGAATTCACTGGTTGGGCAGATCAAAACAACAGGAGAGCCAACAGCTGGAGCACAAGGCTGTCAGGAGGTTCAGTGGTACTTCTTGCTCCAACATGAACTACCATTTGCACAGGAAACAATCACTTCACTTTTCTCTGCCTCAACTACCCATCATGTAAAACAGGAGTCATCACTTTTCTTAACAAAACACCTTAAAGGACATGGCTGAAAAGCAATGTACAACGTGTGTTTCAGATGTTAACCTTCCTAGGCACATGTTATTTCCATTTCCTTTGAAACCCTCTTCTAGTCCAGCACTAAGTACCACACAGATCAGAAGCTACAATTTCTCAGAGCTCTGTGGTACTCTGAGTTACTGAATCCATGACTATGAAGACTGAAATAAAATATTAGAGCTAGCTGTGACCTTACATTTTCTGACATTCCTTGCGTTCCCCCAGCATGGGGTCTCCCAGCTCTCCCAGAATCGTTGCTTCCACTTCATAATGGACAATGAGGGCTTTCTCAGATGGATGCACATCTATGTTCCCTCCTTTTACCTTCCTGTCACAAAGGGAAAAAAACTGATTAAATGAAAAGCTCAAAAAACACACCAGAGCAGAAATCAGGGACCTGCTATGCAGGCCCTAAACCCAAGTAGTGCTCTCCTCTCCATACCATATTCCACCCCACACAGCTGTACCAAAGCCTGGTGCTAGTGGCATATTCTTGGCTACCACCTGTAGTACAGAAATATCCAAGTCATGGTAAAGCTTTACCCACAGAAATAAGGAAAGAAATCAAAGTAATCCTGTTCCACATCACCACAATGAGTAAAAAGATACATTTCACCAAGCAGGTGAATTTCCCAGTTGGTTCCCCACTACCTTGTGAGTATTGACTAATCTTTGTCTAATGGCCTTCACTTAGTGCAGTCCTCTACAAATGGAATTTTTTTGTCATTCTCTCGGCTAACTCCTAGTAGTTACAATTCTGTGAGACTGAATTGCAAATAATTTGTATTTCAATTTAACTATTCTCTCTTGAAACACAAATCTCTTTGCTACTGTTCTTCACCTCCTTGTGTCTGCTTGCCAGGCTTGAGGGATCACAAAAACCAACAGCTGCCATCAAAAGATCCAAATCATGTCTACCTGCTTTTCTACAGCTACAGATCCTTGGGAGAAGTGTTCTCCAGGGAAGCACTCTGGTTTATGCCAGTGCCAAAAGGGCCTGTCCTGCTCTCTCCTCCTTTGTGCCAACAATTCTGTGTCCATGCAGGTCCAAGGCTCCCGAGGAAAGGCTCAGATGGATGAAGACACACCTCATTTCTGTTTTCAAGCAGTGGCAGAACCACATCCAGAGAATACAGTGACCTATTTTGATTTATTGGTAAAGATGACACTTGTCCCTTTTTCCACTTGGTATCGAATATGTACAGGCTGCTAAACTGCAAATTAAAACCACCTCCAAAATGTGGGTTTGCTTTTGGGATGTGGAGTGGGTTTTTTGTTGGGTGTTCAGGTTTTTAGACAGATCATGTCCATAAAGAGAATTCCAAGTGGCTTCACCATGGTCATATCAGCATCTAGGAGATAGCAGATAGCCATGGCATTGGGTCAATTAGATCAGGAAAAATGACTTCAGCCTCATAAAGCTGGAAATGTCAGCAAATCCAGATGCAGCCTGTGCTGGAACCATTCCCAGCAGAAAATGTTTGAAATGTGTCTCCATCTACCAAGCTACTCTGGTGTCCACCTTTCCTTCTGCAGATTCAGCTGCAAAAAATATCTTTGTCTTGAGATACAGCTGCCCAAAAAACCCCACAAACCACAGAAAGTTCTGCTGTGGGAAACACAAGAGTCCAGTTCAACTACCAGCCTTGCAAGGACACAAAGCTACACAGAGCAAACAGAAATATCTCCCTAGTGCTGGAGAGTAACATTCTCCATGAAAGCATAGCAAAACTCATCCTTTATGACTTGAGATTTTTTGAAGAGACTTGGGTTTGTCCCCTTGAACAGTACCTTGAAGCAGGTGTTTCATTACAGGCTGTTCTCTTTCTCACAAGGTCCAGTCTTGCAGGACAGAAAGTTTATGGCAAAATTATTCTTCAAAAGAATCCAGCTCCCACCTCCAAATCTATTTCTCCTACATTAAGATCTATCAGGAGAGGCCAACTGCAAACACTGAGGGCTCCTGACAGTCAAAGCTCTGGTTAGTGACAGCTTAGTAATATTTACAGGTGCAAAGAAAAGGATGGGTAGAGAACAGAGTTGGGTAAAGTTTTACAAGAATAAAGCTGGGCTAACAGCTCATCATTGCCCAAAGGATCAGATCTTCCCATGTTTTCCCTGCTCCTGGGCAGTCACCTTGGAGTTCAGCATGAGGGCTCATCAGTCCCTGTCACAGTCAATTCCAGCAATCCAACAGAAAACTCCCCATGTTTTGGAGACAGGACGTTTTTCACTGTGTAACAGAACTAAAGTGCTCTATAGAAAAGGAACAATACTTCTTATTTCTCATCAGGGAAAAGGAGGAGTGAAACCTCCTCCTTTTGGCAACAGTAAACCACTGATGAGCTTAGCAACCAGGAGAGCCTTAGCTTAAGTCTGCTTAAGCAGTTTTAGGACTTCTCATATTTAATTTTTTCTTTCAGAGGGATAGATTGGTAAACTGAAGAACTTAGAGCTGCAGAGATTTTCTGCCCTCTCTCACTGACACACACCCTCTCTGAGCTATTTCTGAGCTAATGAAGTCACAAATCAATGAGTTCCCTGTCTGAAAATCCCACTTTGTGAAATCCTTGAGGACCTACACTAAAATGCATTCCTCAGCCACTGAAGTTGTTTTGCCTTTGGAAAGCACTGCATTCAGATTGCCAGCATCACAAGGCAAATCTTCATTTAGAGAAAAAAATCCCCTCCTCTCACTCAAATCTACAAACATCTTTACTGATTTTCTACACATCCTGAGTCTGTAAATCACGACATAAAACATTTGAAACTGCAAATATTGTAATGAGTAGAAGCAGCAATGCACTGGGGAGCTCTCATGCACATCAGCCTGTCCTTTCACTTCACTGCTTGCTTTGTCAACAAGAACCCAGCTCAGTTCAAGGTTTAAAGAGGAAGGCCTTTTCTACAGACAAAAGCTGCAAGCTGAGCTCACATAACCAAAGCTGGAGTGTTAATATCCTTTATTAACTAATTCCTTTAGAGGGGAAAAAGCAAAAGCAAACTATCCTAATGAAAAGTGGCACAAAGCACACGTGGGTAAGGCTGAAAATCCAATAACAAATCCCAGCAAGTCAGAGTTGGTGGGAGGGGGAGTGCCCATGCAGGGTGACAAAGGGAAGCAGGGAGCAGAGGAACACCAGACCTGCCCACCAGCCTGGCCACGTTACACAGCACAGCAGGCAGTTTTGGGCTTGTGCTCCCAAAAAAGAGAGACAGCTACACCTGTTGCAGGGATGGGTACAAAACAAAGATTCCCACAAAATCACATAAGAGGGCATAAACTGAACAGGTAAGGCTAAAAAAACAGGCACTACTCCAAAATTACAGCTGCAGATTTAATTAAGGGTGACATTTGATTTTTACCCATCATGGCATTGCTATGACAGAATGGACGTTCAAACATTATCAAGAGTTTTTTTTCCCCTGTACTGCACTGTTTCCAACTATGGAGCTTAATATGTGGCATGTAAGCAGAGAAAAAGCAAAACCTAGACAATCTAAACAGGAAATTCTGGAAATACTAATAAATGGAAAGGAAGTAAAAAACAAGAGCAGGAACTCCTCAGGATTCAAGACAGGATGGATACAATCACCTGCACGACAGGAGGAAGTGACACTGTCCACACTGACATCTGAACAGAGGCCTAGATGACCTGGCATCTTTTGGGATTGATTCACTTTGCTCTGAAACAACTGACAGAGATCCAAGAGCTGCCAGCTCAGGCCCTGTTCCTTATGCTGACTGCTCTCAGTGCCAAACAGACAGATAAAAGGCACCATTCATTCACTCATCACACCTGCAACACCAAACCCAGATCATACACTTTTTACCCCACAATTACCTCTTCCATTCACAGCACTTGTCCTGCCCAATCTGCCATGCCATACTCTCAACACCTCCTCTGAGTCAATCTCCCAGCTGCTCTCTGAACCTGGCTTGTCTCTCATCCCACCCCTGATCCCCAAACCAGCTACCTGCACCTAATACACAGTGATCCTCTCCACTTATCTCCTAATAGCTCCTATTCTCCTCTCAACCTGCTGTCACTTCAGTGACATTTCAGCATTTTCAGCATTTTATGGTGCAAACACACCATAAAATGCCACCACAGCCATCCCCAGACCAGACCTCTCTGCCTACCCTGCCTTTGTAACCTTCACTCATCCTTAACCCTCCCAGTCCCCATCCAAACCTTCTTCCCAACACACTGGGGCAGGCTGAGGGGGGATCACCTCAACAAATCCATCTCCCATTCCCACACCCCTCACCCAGCACTCCAGTCAGCCTCCAAACCAGCCACTCCTCACTCGCCACACCTCCACCCACCTCCTCACCACCCCTCCCAAAACACGCTCCATTGTCACCTACAACCTCCCATCCATCCCCAAGCCAGTCCTCGCTACACCCAGCGACACCTCGGCCTCACCCTCCACACCCGCCGCTCCCCGACATCCCCCCCACCCACAGCCCTCTGCAAACACCCCGCAACACCTGCGTCTCGCACCCACAACCTGACACACTCCATCCCTCCGCACAAGCTGCCGCGCCTCAACCGCCACGACTTCCCCCACCCCTCCTCACCCCGTTCATCCCCGCTCCACCCCAGCACGAACCGCCGCCCCTCGTGCCCATGCTCCTCGGTTACCTCTTGAGGTAGCGGGCGTCCTCGCCCTGCATGGCGGCGCTGAGGGGCTGTGAGGGGACGGGGGGGGCGGCCCGGGCAGGGCGCGGCCCCGCTCGCGCGGTGCTCGTTACCAGGGAGAGCGCGAGCCCCGCCCCGCCCCGCGCACGCGCGCCGCCCTCACCCACAGCCCCGCCTTTGCCTCCCCGTCAGCGCCCCCTGCAGGCGCGGGGGAGGCGCTGCCGCGGCCCCTCACGGCGGGGAACTCCCGCTCGCTTGTGAGGGATCAGGACCGGAAAGGAATAAGCTGTGTTGTTTTGGGGTTTTTTTTTTCCCTCTAAATATGTACACAAAAGTTAACTTTATAAACTTCAGAAGCGCTGCGTTTCTGTGCGTCGATATGATTCAGGCCATTACAGTGATAAGTGACCTGACCTCAGCACAGCAGAGGCAGGAGGGTTGGTACCCTTTACTTAGTCTTCTGTATTTATTTAATTTATTTTTAAATTGATATGCATCACTGCCGCCGCCTGCCAAACTGTGAAACGGTTTTTCACTTAATCACGTTGTTTTTGGTGAGAGGTACTTCAGGACACGGCGGGAGTGAGGGAGAATGTCAGAATGTTCACGGCTGGCTTGGGAGGGACTCTGGAGATGGTCCTGGCCAAGGCAGGGTCACCCCGAGCAGGTGACACAGGGATGCACCCAGGTGGCTTTGGGATGCCTCCAGAGAGAGAGAATTTGCACCTTCCTGGACAGCCTCCTCTGTCACGCTCAGCGCAGAGAACGTCCTCATGTTGAGGTGGAACTTCGTGTGTTTCCATTCATGGCTGTTGCACCGCACCCTGTCACTGCACAGCACCGAAAGTGGTCTGGCACCATCCTCCTGGCACCTGCCCTGGAGACATTTACATGGATGGATGGGATCCCCTTTCTTCTCCAGACTGAGCTGTGCCAGCTCCCGCAGTCTCTCCTCATCCAGAGATGCTCCAGACCCTGTGTGCAGCATTTAGAAGAGGACTGAAGAAGGGCTCTTGTGGTGTCCTGCCCCATTACGGCCACCTGAGGTGGTCACTGGTGCTCAGCACCAGCTCTTGGCCAAGCCCACCTTAAGACAGCCTTGGTGTTTTGGAACATAATCTTCGTTTTGGGTCACTGACACACAGAGAGCCCGTGGCTGACACAGCTGTGGCTCCAAAGTGGCTGCAAATCCAAAATCATGTTGGAAAAGTTACATATTCAGCCAGCACCTGACTTTTCTGTCCCTTTTTCTTGTCTCCAAGCCACTCTAAAGAACAAGCACATAGCATCATATCCAAGAGGTCTCAGAAAGGATCTTAATGGGCTGTAGTTTTCTGGAGTGCTCTTTACAACTGAAAATTCTGTCTGCCAGAGTCGTAGGGGAAATGCAGAAATAAATAATAGATAACAAAGCTTTTGGTTTTTATTGTGGCAAAATACTAAGCATAAATACTTAATGTCTACTGATCCCATTAAAGACTAAGAATTTTTATACTTTCATAATCTGTAACAGAGCAGAATAAAATATTTTGTGGAATCCACACAGTGCCTGCCTTTGTTTTAACAGAAAATGGAAAAAGAAAGTACCCTGTGAAATATGAAGTGCTACCTTAGTGCAATGAATTTACAAAACATTGCTAGAACATAACACCCTTGTTACTAGGCTTATTCTATTTTTATCACAGTAATATTGTCATAAAGAAAAAAAAAAACAAAACAACACAGCTGCCTAATCAGAATGATAATTCTCCAGTGATTTCAGCAGCTCTCCAGATAAGCATAAGCCAAACATTAAACTCTGAAGCCATATAAATAGTCTGATATTTACTGAGCACTAAGTACCTGACAGTCTTCGTTTATTTCACTGTGAATTTATCTTATTTATCTGGTCACATATGCCTGTGAATGGAGTCCAGTTTTAGACACCTATGGAAAACAGGCCAAAGATTACAAGATGAGAATGATACAGAAGAATGTGAGAGCTGAAAAAATATGAGTTTATTCCAGTTGAGTGTGCCATGATGTTTGGGCTGAAATTGGCTGTTTGTCAGGACCTGAAGGGCCAGCAGAGGCTGGGAAGAGCCCAAGTGAAATAAATATCTCAGCTTTGTAGGTACTGAGCCACCAGCCCTGCCAAGATCAGACAATTCCCTTGGGCAGTGACAACCAGTTGATGCTAGGTTTGGAAAACCACATGGCATAAACACCAAACCCCATGGTGGACTCTTCTAAAATTAAATTGTAGAGCATGTGCTGCCTGAGGTTTTGTTCTGCAGCCTTGCCCTGAGCTTCTAATGTTGTTTTGCACAATTCCTTACATCCCTGTCCTTACAGTGTGATGAAGATTATGGGACAGGACTCTGGAGATCTCCTCACCTGCATGGTAGACGTGTACACGAGGGGGAGGAAAGAGAGGTTGGTATTTGAGACAGAAGGGGGATCAAGTTGCAAGCAAAAGCTGGAATACACAAGATTTTTGTGTTTCTACCTTGTTCTTCTGTTTGGGGTGTTTTGGGGTAGTTTGGCTTTTTTCATAGAACAGTTATAAGAAATATGGTTCTGGAGTCAGCTTGAAGGAGAGATTTTTTTGTAGTGAGGGAATATAAAGGAGGGTGTGAAAGAGCTTGGGGGCTGCAGAGAAAATCAGAATGGGAAGAGAATGATGGAGAAAGTTGCATGAGGAGAAGCTGGGCAAGAGGAGTGAAGCAGGTGGGTAAAAAACAAGAGGAAAGACAGAGCTGTGGAGTGCTCCCATATTGTTTATGTACATATGTGTATATGTGTACATATATATGGTAGAATAAGCACATATGGAGTAACTAACAATATTTTTGTGCAAAAACCTCTCAAATTTGTATTTTTTAGTCAAGCTGCAGGCATGTTGTGAACCAGATGGACAGAATACTCTCAGTGACATTGGAGCAACACCCACCACATTGCCTCATGATAAACTTGATTTTATTTCTTCTTGTTTGTTCTCTTAGTATTGAAAAGTACTGATACTAGCAGTGATTTTTAGGTCAAAAAAGGTGTTTCCATTGTTTTCAATGAGCCTTTGGTATATGAGAAGACTGCATGCTGAAAATGCATTGGTACTGGTTTCTTTTACATCACAGTGGAAAAAAAAATCAACCTAAATAGCCACCACTGTTTTTCTGTAGCAAATGGAATTGTTGAAATGTAATGGACTAATCTCCTGTGTCTTGTGGAGTTGAGAAACCAAAGCAACCCTGAAATTTGTAATCTATCCATCAAAGATTGCATCTTGCTCTCAGCAAAAAAAGAATCCAGTGGTTTTGTAGGGAAAAATCATGAATATGGGACATTTGCCTAGTCCTTGTAAAATGAACTGTGCATGAAACTCCTTAAGACTCTTTATTAGCCAAAATAAAGTGGAGCACTCTGAAAGGATGACTTCCAGGGAAACATGTTAGGTGATTAGGCTGTGCAGCTCAGTGGGGGATGGAGATGATGTTGTTCTGATGTGCTGTCACACAGGAAGGGACTGAGGAATGGAGGTAATAAACCCTGGGCTTAAAAGTTTGTACTGGGAGGAGGAAGTGAGACAAGGCAAAGCAAAATCTGATACGCAAAGGGAAAGTCTGGCTTAACTCCTCTGGATGGAATTAATCTTGGAGCACAGATCAAGGTGATTCTTGAATGCCTTTGTGATCAGCAGTGACAGTGGCATCTGTGCAGGAGAAGGTCATTTTCAGTGTGACACGTGATTGTGCTGGCAAATTCTGAGTGCCTTTGTTATTCTTGAACATGAGACTTCACAAAAATGAGAACAAGAGAACAAGATCCTCCATGAAGGGTTTGGTTTGTATTTTATAACATATTTAAAATACAAAATATTGTAAATATATTCAAAATACATTTAAAATATATTAAATACATTATATATTAATATATTTAAATATATAGAATATATAATATATTTAAATAATAAATTTAATATATTTCAATATATATTTTTATATATTTGTTCTTTATATTTAAATATATTGTAAATATATTTTATATAATATAATGTAATTAATATAATAACACTGAGCTAAATGAATACATAAATTTTCAACTCATTCAAACCAGGGAAGAAAATTACCTGTAGGTTTCCATTGTTTCAGGTGAAAAAAGAAACATCTGAAGATGTGAGAAGAAGCAGATCTCTTCATACAGAGTTCACTGCAGAGCAGAGTGTGCTGTTTTCTCCTTCGGGCTATTGAAATCAGAATTGCTGCCTTCCATGGGACTGATCTTTGATGGCCTTGTAGCTCCTTCTGGAGCTGGGGTTGTGGTGAAGTGACCATCTCCATGGACTTCCAGTGCCTGACTCAAGACCAGGCCTTTAGGAGGGAATTTTGCTGGGAGGAATGCAGAGCAGCACGTTGTACATTGTCACAGAATCTTAGAGTCATGCAGGTTGGACAGGCTTTTAAGATCTAGCCCAAGAATAAACCTAACACTGCCAAATCCACCACTGAAGCACATCCCTGTGTGCCACACCTGCCTGCCAGTACGTTCTGGATATGGATGTTCAGTGTTTGTGCTGCACTAGGATTTGCATTCTCCATTTCTCCTCATTTTCTGGCAAACAGCCTGAAAAGATTAAATATAGAAGTGTCCACACAAGAAGGAACAGATGGCCTCTCTCTGTTCGTGTCATCTTGTGACCCCTGATGACAACGACGGGGATTTCTTGTGCAAAATCCTGGTTTTGCTGAAATCAATGGGAGTTTACCACTGACCCCAGTGGGGACAGAATTTCACCTCTTAATGTTTATTAGATGCAGCAGGCAGAAAGCAGACTCATAGCTATAAAGGCTGTGACATTTTATGGTTCTGACTCTGCAACCACTCAAGCACATGGTTAATTTTGCCACAGTAATAAAGTTAAGCACTAGCTAAAGTGTTTTCAAGGAGGGGTCTCTTTTACACTTGAACAAGTCTATATTTCATCATAAATCAGGAATTCTTCCCCTTCAAAAGAAAAGGATTCTGCATGTGGTCATCAAATTGTTTCTACTTTGCACAACAATAATTGCCCTTTTTCAGTTTTTGTCCAAAAAAGGCAAAGCAAGGAATTAGTACCTCAGCTGAAGTGGCTCTGATGACATTTGACTTAATTAATTTCAAATGGATTCAAGAGGGAAATATAAATTTTTCAAAATTAATTCTAAATACCTCAGACACTGGCTACTTCCTTTAAATAGTTAAGATTTTGCACAACACTTTACAGCCAAAATATTTTTGTTAAGTTTTTAAACTCTCATAGACAACACCAGCATTGTTCTTCATATCCAGGAAAACTCTTCTACTTTTACAGATAGCAGTGTTTTTGTATTTGTTTCCACCTAATTTTAGCCAAAGCACATCAGGAATGTAGCAGAATGGAAGAGAGGCATTCAAGCTAGATGAATTCAGACCCGAAAGAAAGCATAAAATTTTAGTGGGATAGCACTTAACACATGGAATGATTTACCTTAGGATTTATGAGTTGATGCTTCCCCATTATTACCAGTCTTTATATCAGGAGTTTAAGAAAGAGAATGTGGGTGAGTGTAGAGTAAATCCTTTCCCAGGGTCTGTCCTGATGCTAATTTGTTTTATTTCCATTGTGGAAGGACCCAAGCAGAGGCTGAACTTGGGTTTGATTTAGTGCACTTGCCCCTTCGTCCTGCTTGGTGAGGGAAAAGCAGGAGAGCATTTGGAGCACCTGGAAGAGGCTGTCACAGGAGGATGGGGTGGGCTGCCAACAGAAGACCTGAGAGGTGGAAGAGAACATGGGGCAAAGAATATCCTTCACCCTCCCAGCTGTGCTTTGCAGGAGCCTGGAAAGGACTGGGGGAAGGAAAAAAAGGGACTGGTCTGGCTGGCCCATGAGTAAGAAAATAGAAGAGCCCAGGATTCAGCTCTGGAAATTACTGGTTCTCAGGAGCTTCTGGGTTACAATAATGGAGGTTTTACAGTGCTGTTGAGCTGTGTGTTGAAAAAACAATCCTTCAGCCTTCAGCTAATTTAGTTGCCATCTGTAAGCTGTTTAAGCCATTCCCCTTATTTCACTTTCCCCATTTAATTGTGCTCTGTATGCTTTTTCTTCATTCCACCTCCTACATGTACATCTGTGCAGGCACAGTGAAGCACATAGGTGTGTAACTGAGGGTTTTCTGTGGAGCAGGAAAACACCACTGTCACTGATGTTCTTTGTGGGCAGGACAGGGTAATGCTGCATTACTGTAACCCATCCACAGACTGCTGGCATTTTGCTGTGGGGACCCATGGCCTCTTCCTCACACCAATGTATTTTATATAAACACAGAAACAGTGAAATACATTTTTTAAAAAGTGCTTTGTGGTACCAAACTCCAACATTGGCATTTGTGGAGATGTCTGAGTTTTATTTTGTACAAAACTCAGTTTGCTACTGGATTTCAGTGGTAGCATGTTAAAGTTGTCCTTAGCTCACCCAGTTGAGCATCTCATATGTTTCATGAGATTCCCCTGGAACCCAGGGGCATATCAGTTGTCGTGGCAAGGCATAATGAGGTGAGTTAATTAGTAGCATTCCAACATATTATTGGCTTTACTGGCTAGTAGTGAAGAATCTCAGAAGGAAAGCACTGTAATTGTGCCAGGTCCATCCTCTGTTTCCTATAGTTTTGCTCTAGATTTTTTTTCCTACATATTGTCTCAGTGCCAGTGCTCGTGGTTTCTGAAATTAAAAGCATTTCTCATAAAGGGGATTATGAAATTAAAAATATTGCTCATAAAAAACACATTGATCCTCACTGGGAGGATGACAGACATAAAACCATCAAATTACTGATGCCACTAAATAAAACTAATTTAGGAGATAACAGTACATTTTTAAACAAATAGTGGGGATGTACTGGATTTACAAACTGCAAGAACTTTCCTTCCCAGTGTGCTCATTCTTCATTTATCATTTTATAAGAAAACCCCTTAAACTAAAAGTTAGTCTCATACAAATGTCACTTGCTAGCTTTCTTGCTAATCCAGAGGAAATATTATCCTAGTGGTCCCTGAGGTCCAATGTCTAGGTGTTGGATACATGATAAACTTACTTGAAGCTTTCTCAGTGAGATATAGTCCTCTGGAGACAGCTGTGGATTTAATTTTTCAAGCTTTAGTACAACCTAACCTCTTAAAAATAAGATTTAAGTTTCCCTTGTCACGTCACTTAAGAGTTTCTTCTTTTATTTTGCTTTCTTTTTTATTTCCCTCCTCTGCTACTTGCCCAGGCTGTTAATTCCCAGCCTCTGGAGGAAACATTTAACCATCTCAAACTTTTCACATCTTGATCATTTTTTGGTTCCAAAGGACAGCACACATCCACTTGGCTTTTGAATTGTTCCAGTCCAAGAGTTTATCTAGAAAGTATCAATGGAAAGCAAACAATTTCCAGTCTTGATCATGTAGGTTTTTACATCGTGCTGAACAGAGGTGGTTTTTGCAAATTTTGAGCCACTCCTCTGTGTAAGAGCAGTATTTCACACAAAGAGGTGTGTTTCTAGTTTATGCTGTCCAGGAGTTGAGTTTAATCTAGTTTTCTTTCCCCTTGATATATATCACTTAGTGTTTCAGAAATGGTAAATTTAATGTTTCAAGGCGTGCACAGAATTTAACTGGCGAGTTCCTGGTATTGAGAAACTCCACACAACTCAGAGGTTAAGGATGAAGGCTGATCAAGCCAGCAATGTCACAAACACTGCAATGTGTCTGAAATGCAAGGGACATTATACTCCTGATGCTTTTACTGATCCACAAAAAATGCTGCTTGCAGCTCCTGACCCCCCTCATCTCCCTGCTGTGCACACACAAACACACTCACAGGCTTCTGCCAGACTGCTCCTTCTCAGGAGCTAAAGATGCCAGAGGTCTTTCAAGGTCACTTGTCATATTTGTTCTCTACAGCCAACTTTTCTTTTTTGTCCTTTCAGCTCGTTTTTCTTTGACTTCCTGAGGAAATTAGTTTTATCTTGCCTTACCTATTCGTGCATTCATCAGGTTTCTGCTCCCTCCCTCTTAATGCCCTTGTGACATGTTGGCCAAGTGCAATCACCACTGAAAGATGTGCACGGGGTCTGCAAGTTAATTAAGTTTCTGGAGGTTTGTGTGCTCTGGCTGCTGGGCAGATGAGGGAGAGACCTGTGGTGGGGACCGTGCTCAGCGACAGCTAAGCAGAGTTCAGCTCTTTGGCAGCAGAGAGGGGTCAGTCCCTGCGTGCACACTCTCCAGACAGACAGACAGACAGACAGCACAGAGGAGCTGCTGGCCAAGCTGTCCCACAGCAGCTCCAGCCTGGCTGCAGCACAGGCAGTTTCTTGTCCACGGTGGATCTTTGCCAATGGATGGCAAATGAGAGGAGATGTGGGGCTTATTTCAGATGGAAGCAGAAAGACACACAGCTAAAAGAAGCTCTCCTGTTGCTCTGTGGCTCACAGAGCAATCTGTTTTCCAGTTTAGTTTTAACAATTCTGACTGAAGCAATGTTCAGCAGCACTGCTGTGAAATGTGCCTCTGTATCAGAGCAGGGAAAGGCAGTCTGATGTGTGCCCTCCGAGCCAACAGCAGGGATGGATCCACAGAGCTGCAGATCTGAAAGTCTGGATCTTTACATCTGTGCCTCTGCAAAAAGAGAGGCAGATTGAGAAGGTTAAATTGTCTTACTCATCAGTGGTCTGCACACAGCACTTCTTTCTACAGCTCTGTTGTTACCCATGGCACTCTCTTCTTTCTCAGGGTGGAGCTGCTATTTTGTCAGGGTGCTCACGCTCCACACAAAGGCTGTCCCCTCCTGACATCACCCCTTCCACATCACATCACCAGTGTGTGCCCTGGATTTCTCACACTGGGGGGGCTTCATGCCTGGGCCTTCTAAGAGTGCAGAAAATACCTGGTCTGGGTCTGTGCTAAATGCCAAGAGCTAGCCAAAGCACATTTCCCACCTAATGGATTTAGGCTGCTCCCTAAATCTGCTGCCAGTGGCTGTCAGACACAGGATAACTGGGCAGTAGCTCTGTGGTCTGAGCAGATGGGTCAGTCTCATGCCTTAGGTAGGAAGGATCCAGCTGAGAGGAAGTGGAAAGGCATGTTTTTTCTGGCAGTGTTGTGTGCAGATGGAGCTTTGATGGTTTGGGTTGCCATCTTTCTCTAGCTTTGGAATTGAAAATAAATCCTTGAGAGACTTTTCACCAAAGCATTTCTGGCAGTTGCATGCCAGAGCTGAAAGACATTGAGGCTAACTTATCTCTCACTTGCCCAGTTCTCCCTGAGGGGTTTCTGCATTGCTTTTTGTGCTGTTCCATGAGTGTGCAATGTCCTCTTTTTCCCTGCTTACCAAACCATGATCCCCTCTGATCACTCCTAAAAACTTTCTTCTTGTGTGCAGTCTTCAGTGGCCGAGCCAGGCAGTTTCCAGAGCCCCTTCCTCCTTGGTTAGAGCTGTGCCTGCATTCTTCAACAGAGCTGTGGGGCACAGGAACTGTGCACACTCACATGCACAAGGTTACAGCAGACTTGATCCTGCATTTTCCAAACCCCTCAAGCCTCCCCAGTCAGCCAGGAGGAGAATTTTGTTAGCTTTCACCTCAAAAAGGAGCTTTACCCTGTGCCTGAGCCAACAGAGGGCAATAGACTCAAAAATCAGTATTGAAAAGAAATGCTTTTAAAAGATGGCTCTGAGCAGCCCAGCCCTTACTGTATCTGGTGTCACATATCACAGTGAAAGGCAGCATTCCATGCAGGACCTAAAACCTTCTCAGGCTCCATCAATTAAACCACCACATCTGAGGTGGAAGAGACTCAGCAAGGAACTCTCACTAGGGTTCAATGAGAACCAGATGTTGTGGGCACAGCTGTCATGCTTCTTATCAAGAACAAGAGAGCAGCCCCTGCTGCAGTTTCATCAGGAACCCTGCCCTTCCTTCCCTTCATCCTCAGCACTACTGAGGGTCCCTAACCAGAACCAAATAAAATTCTCCTGGCCAAAGCTCAGGGTGCTCCCCAAATACTGCTGTTTGTGTTAGCACACTGTTTGTGGATCTCCAAATCTGGGTCCTGCTGGGACTCTCACTGTGCTTGGGACACTACTCAAGAGAGGCTTCACTCACTCCTTTTGTAATGTAATTTAGTGTTGGCACCAGAGCTAAAAGGATTAGAGGGAAAGAAGTGTGTGTTCCCTCCGTAGGAATAGAGCTCTGGCCAATTTCAGTTACATTAATTTTAATATATATTTACCCATAGGGCTCAGATGCCGTGTTTTGTTGCTTGAGATGGAATTCCAGATTGCTAAATTCCAGTTGTATAAATGATAACAGATTGCTGCTGTGGCTGCACCCATGAAAGCACATGGGAATTGAGCAGGATATGCCCTGAAGGCTGTGAGTCATCCTGACCTACAAGCAGTGAACTCTGCTTTGGAAATGTGCTTCAAAGCAAGGGTTTCTCCTGAGACATCACAAGTCCTGTCCTCCCAAGGCTGGGTCTTTGCCCAAGGATTTGCTTTGCTCTGCATTTCCTTGACACAGAGTGATTTTGCAAGACTGACCAGTCTGCTGGAGACGTTTTTCTTGTTTGCACTTGTAAATGATAGACTGAAACCAAATCTACCTGAACCTAATTACAAATAAACAAATAGAAAATTAGAAGGGAAATAGCCCTGCAAACAAACAAAAACATTTTGTTTGGCCTGACACAGAAATTTTTGTGTGTGTGAGAAAAGGGCAGTACTTCAGTTTCTCATCAACCCAAAGCACTCTTTTTTTTCTTTTTCTTTTTTTGTCAATTCCACAGTCAACTCAAAACTAAATTATTTCCACAGTAATAATTTTGAAAACTGCTAAGTCTGATTGGACCCATGAGTGGCATTCAGGATTGTGACTAAGAGTTCTGGACCTCAGCAAGTCAGACAATTTGTGCATCCCGTGTCATATTGCTGTCTTCCAGCCTGACAGGGGCATTCACTGCTGCTCTGAACGAGCCACCAAACCTGCAGCCAGAACAATCCAGGCACTTGTAAAGGTTACAGGCTGCCATCCAACCTGCAGCTGCTCTTCACTGCCCTCAGAGCTGCATGTGTGCTCTCTGCCCATGGGGACATCATCCTGTGGCTCTCAGGACCTCTTAAAAACCTGATGTCAAAGACAAAGCACAAATTACTTGCTTTAACTGCATCTATTCCTGACAGAATATGCCAAGCATAAGTGTGAGGGAGAGGAATGACTATAGAGGCCTTTCTAAGATAAAAAGAAATCTTACAGCAGGCCTGATAGCATGTCTGTGTGGAAATTGGATTGCATACCAGGTGTTTTGTAAGTAGAACACAGTCCTTTAAAGGCAACATTGACCCTTTGTGATCTATGTGATACATGGAGCTTGTGCACATGTTTTTATTTCTCTCTTCTGTGCAGCTGATGTGTTTCAGAAGTACATGTACAGCTCCAATCTGCAGGGACAGATGGTTACCTACTAATATAAAAGCAAGTCCAACTCTTTGTTAAATATCCTGATGCTCCAACAAGCAGATCCACCTTGGATCTTGCAGCAACTCATCATAAACCATCTGATAACTTATTTTAATTGGGCTACTTAGGCAGACATGAGCTGCAGGTGTTTTAACAAGAAGCTGCTCTAGCTGATCCCTCATTTTAATTTCTGCTAAACCTCTTGTCATAGGACTTCTTCATCTCATGGGAAAGAAGATGAAGGGACACAGAGGAACTGTTGGCTTACCCACATAAATAAAAGCACATTCCTATTTTAGACCTAAAGATGTTAAAGCCAATGACTGGCAGGAATTGTGGATGTGTAGACTGTTAGTTTAGTTTAGTTTAGTTTAGTTTAGTTTAGTTTAGTTTACTCTACTCCACTTTATCCAGAGCTCTGGATTCTCCAGGGTCCCTACCACCAAGAAAAAGGCTGGGTAGCTGGTTTCAACTTCAGAAAGAGTCAAGTGGCCATTTGGGAAAGGAAACTAGGATTGAGATGTGGGATTTGCTCACATTTCAGCAGTCACACCACAGATAGTGTGGGTGTCATCGTGCCCATACTCAAACCCCACACTTCTTGTGAATGCAGATGTGGGCTGTGTAACAGTGCTTGAATTGTTCACAGCTTCTGGGTAGACTGATACTACTCCTGTTCAGAATATCAATTTAGGAGACAGCATGAACCACTTGTGAGTTGTTCTTAGCAGAAAATATTAATGTGATGTTGTTTACAAATAGAAAATGAAGCATCCGCTTAGTGGAAAAAAACCAACCAAAAAACCCCCCCCAAACAAACAAACAACAGAAAAACCTAAAGCAAAAACCAAAAGCAAAACCCAAACAAACAAAAAACCCCAAACCAACAAACCCAACCCTGCTATTTAAGTGCTCTTTATCATGCAGTTCTGGGCACAAACCTGTTTGATCTAAGCTTTGACAGCAGTAGGAAGTGCTTTGAAAGTGCTTTAAAAGGCTCAGTGCTCTTGAGATTCACTTGGTTAACTGCACGAGGATCTGAGGAGCAAGGGTGTGTCCACAGCAACTCACAGATGACAGAGCTGCAACAGGGATTTGATCACATGCAGGTAAAATAATAGAAGTAGTGTTTATACAGCCTTCTGGAGATCTTCACTCTTTTTGTATAGGGCAGGACTGCTGTGAGTCAAATCCACCACAATTTTATCTAAACATTCACCCTGAAAAACTAATCCTGTTTTTTTTAGAACTGTTATTTCTGACGTATTTGTATTGGGTGAGAACTGTACCATGGAAAGACATGTCACTGTGCCCAACAATTCTTATGGGGTTTATGGCGTCTGGTAAGAGAAAAGCTCACTTTGCTGAGTGAATCCAGGATTACCTTTGGCTGTTGTGGCAACCCCTGGTGTGGATTCTTTGCTTCCTTTTGCTGGGGTTGGGATTAAATGCATGTAGATGGTATTTCTTGTTTGGACTCAGATGTGTATTAGTTCTTATCTATGTTACAGTCTCACAAGCCCTGAGCTCTACAGCACTTCACTCTAACAAACTAAAAATGGAGCCCTGTCTCTCTCTCTCTACAAGGCCTTTTATGGATAAACTGTCCAATTAACACCTGAATTATTTTTACTTTTAATCCACTAAACAACCACCCATGTCTTGCAATGTGGACTTTTTTATCCAATTACACAAAACCACCCAGACCCATGGAGAAGAAGGTGAAGAAGGACCATCCATGGCCCTAAAACCTCCATCTTGCTTTATAGATATTACTATATTCTAGAATCTTAAACTCTAAGTTTTCCCCCCGTGATATTGCACACCTCTATTCAAACTGCACACCCACAATCCAAGTTCTGTCATTCCATTTTGGAAGCTTCTCCATGACCTCAGGTCAATGCAGTGTTCTCTTGGGGGTCCGTGCCTGGCAGCACAGAAAGTCTAAAATTCTCAGCAGCCAGGGTTCCAACACCCTGGAGCACCCCTCTCTGACAGGCAGAAGCAGCAGATCTGCATTATGGATGCAGCCACTGCCATCCCAGGTGGCTGTTCCAGCCCCCAGACTGTGGCACGTGACAAATTCCCACATGTCAGCTGCGAGCTGGACTAGGGAACTGATCCTGCTTAAAAGAAAATCAAGTCTATTTTTCCAAAAAAGATTTATTTTGCTTGGTGAAGGCTGGGTCACCTTTGTGCTGTTCTTAAAAACTTGGTCAGATATTTGTCAGGAGGTTGCAGTGCTGCTGGGGATGTAGGGCAGCCCATTTGTATTGGGAACATCCAATTTCTTCACTGTGTTTCTGCAGTGCAGCAAACTGATACTGCAGACACCTGGAACAAATACTTGAAAAGGGGAAACCTTTGCTTGCTGGAATCACAGCTTATTAGGACTCACAGTTTGTGTAGAGGTACATCCATGCTCTGTCTTCTGGCCTTCCTCTTGAGTGCCCTGCACTGAAGAACCCATGGTGAGGGAGAGACACAGAAACAAAATCACCCTGCACGATGTAAGAGGGAGATTCTGGATAATATCTGAGTTCTTTTGGAGTGAAAGCTGAATAGATTAAGAAAAAGTACAATTGAATTAAAGCCACTCCTTTTTGGAGCGGATATACTTTAACCCTGGCTAAGCACTGGTGGATTTTTTTTTTTTTTTTCACTTTCCAGCACCTGCTTGTTTCAGAGGGCAGCACTCCAGGGATAACTGTGGGCCAGTGCCAAGAGCCAGCATTTCTCACTCCCCTCCCACCCGCCTCCGCCCCTGCCACACACCCCGATATAGAATGACAGCACATTGCCACAATTTAAATGACTCTGCCTCTGCCCCCGTGGAAGGACAGGTCCTCCAGAGAGCACCAGCCACAGCAGCTGTCCATTCTCCCAGAAAAAATCTTCATCATGGCCTACAAAGCAGCACATTTGGCCTTTAAGTCGCGCTGGCACAAGACGGATGAAGAGCTCTGTCGGCACAGCATGTCCTTTGTCTTGCACAAGGCCATCCAGAACGACTTCTTCAAGTGCTACCTTTACCTGCTGGAAAAGCTCCCCCTGGGTGAGTAACCAAGGGCTGGGGTGTCCGTGTGTGCTCTGGGAAGATGGATTGTGTCAGATGGTGGAGATGGTTACCGGCAGTGAGGAGGAGAAATTTTGAGAAACCCAACTCAAGAGACTGCAGTGCTCACTAAAGAGTTTGCAACTGTGTCTCCCAACTCCCTCTAATCCAGTAGTCTGCTGTTTCACCTAAATATTCCACAGATTTTTAGAGGAGGCTGAGGGAAAGACTTGCAAGAGTGAACAAGAAGTTTGGTTTCTAGCTGACCATTCCTGTTTTTGCCATCATTTGAGTACAACATGCTTTGACCTGTTTGGAGCTTGGAAGGACAAATGCAAAACTAGCAGAACTGGCAGGTGGTTCTTTCTTGTGCCTGATACCTGTTTTGTTGTCATTCTGGGTGTCCTTAGCTCTGGTGTTTGTATTGATTTGGACAAGTTCTTGAAAGAGCGTGATTTAAATTTTTTTTCAAAAGTCTTTGTTATGCAGATCTCTGCAGCAGATTGTCTAACCTGCTGTTTGCTCTCTGGGAGGAAAATGCTTCCAGAGATTTGTTTATAGACAAATTTCAGTGACAGCCTCTGATACAGAATTCCAAGGGGTTTGGTGGGTTTTGTTTTTTTATTGGGGGGGGGGGGGTTGTTTGTTTTTGTTTGGTTGGTTGGTTGGTTGGGGGTTTTTTTGTGTGTTTTTTTTTTTTTTTGTTTGTTTTGTTTTTGTTTTTGTTGTTGTTGTTGTTTTGGTTTTTTTGTTTTGTTTTTTTTTAGATGTAGAAAGTGAATGTTCATTTCTTATGCAAATTTGGCCCTGAATAAGAAACAAGATTTCCCTGTGAGAATAAAACTAAAAAGTAGATTTAACTTGACTCTGTATTATGTTAGCGTGTTCTGTTTTAAGCAGAATTGTTCAGGCTACACTCAATGTCAGACCTGTAGGAATTTTAAGATGGGATGGATGAGCCTGTGCAATCTGTTTAAGGGAATTCCTGGGGGTTCCTTTCTAATTGCATGATCCATTTAGGCAAAAGAAATATCTTACCTATTTGTGTGAACTGTGCAGATGCCAGTGATAACTCTGCTCAAGAAGGTAGAATTCATTAATCCTGCAAAATGAAAAAACCATTTCCATGTTATCTTAGTATTTTAATGTGCAATTTATTATTATTATAATATATATTATTATTAGATTTATTAATAAATATATTTTTATAATATATAATATTTATTATCTTAGTATTTTTATTGCAGCAATATGTGCAGCTATTTAAAATGAAACATGGAAGATAAATACTCCTATCCCTTGTGGTGGGTAGCTGTGAACAATGGAAAGGAAGGAAAGATGGAAAGGAAGGGAAATCAATTACAGGTTGATGGAATCTCATGAAGTAGATGAAAATGTTATTCTTTCATTTGTTTTGAAAATAAACACAACTTATTAGAAACTAGGCAGGATTTCCTACAGTGTTAACTGTTAGTGTAAGCACCACTGCATCATTTTAAGGTTAAAAGGTACCATTATGAGCATCTAACTTGGAATTGAGTGCAAAAATTCTGGCATCGTGCTTGTAACTTGTCTGGGTCACAGAACACAGAATTTATTTATGAACACAGAAATACCTTGGTTTAAGTGTTTCAAATGGCTGAGAACCCATCAGGCACCACTCAGCTGTTTCCAGGCCTAATTGCTTCACTCATAAAACTATACTTATTCGTGTCTGAATTTTATTGAATTTCCATTCCTGGCCAACAGGCTTTGTAAAATGTTCCTATCAGACCTAACCTCTGTCAGGCTTTTCATTACCCGACTCATTAAGACTTATCTGATGATCTTACTAGCCTATAGCCAGCCTATCCAAGTTACTTTGGCTCCATGGAGGATGCACTGTGAGCCCAGCCTTCAGGTGAATATGCAGCATGTGTCTGACTCCCTGGTTATTGCCCTGAAGTAAAAGTGGGCATGGGGATAGGTATGTGGAAACCCAGGGCACTGGGAATATTTCTCTGTCTGCTCTGGGGTGCCCTGACCCCCAGGGGAGCACTGACTCTGACCCTCATCCATGGAGAAGGTTTCCTAGACTTCAAGATAGACTGGAAACCACAAAAGTGTGAAATCAATTACAGAGAGTAGTATAGGTGTATCACTTGGTGAGAAATTTAGGTTTTGGGATTTTTAGTATGGAAGGAAGATGGAGGGCATAGGGTGTTGTCCTGGGTTTCTTCTTCATGCTTCTTTCTTCTTTTCCATGGGTTTGGGTGGCATTTTGTAATTGGGCAGAAGAGTTCTCACTGGGGCTCTTTGGGATCAGTTATTGGGTTAAAAGGGAAAATAATCTAGGTGTCAGTTCTTAATTGGATAGTTTAGTCTTAAAAGACCTTGTAATAAGAGATTGTTGGCCATTTTGTGCCCTGCTAATGAAAAGCTGCTGTAACAGTGATGAGACTGTTTTACTGATAATAAATAGTAAACACCTGAGTCTGAACATGAACTACTGTCTCAAGGGCCTTCAATCCAGACCCAGAGAAACCCACAACTGGTGGAGTGCTTCATGTGCTGTGAGTACATATCCAGGGAAATTCACATCCTGCTATGATGGCTGGGTCTGGATAGGGGGACACTCAGGCAGGTAAAAAGTGTTCAAGTGATTGGCTCAGAGAGTTGTGGTCAAATCTTGAACTCAGTGGAATCCTAGAAGGGACCTGTTTAGAACCATGGAATGTCCCTTTCTGGAAGGGACCTTAAAGTTCACCTGGTTTCAACCCCCCTGCCATCTTCATCAGTAGCCTGGAGGAGGTGAAGACTGATGTCACATTCACATTTTCTGAAAAATCCCTTCGCCCAGGATTTTTCTCTTGGGAATCTGAGAAGCCTCAAGAAAAAAAAAAAAAAAAGAAAAAAAAAAAGGGAAAACAATTCTTATCTCATTTGCTTCTCCTGTGTTGTGCTCATGTGGAATGTGGTTGGAGATTGTTCACCCACAGGTGATTGTTCCATTGGATTCTGCTGTGAGTTGTTTTCACTCTTTGGCCAATCAGTGCCAAGCTGTATCGGGACTCTGGAAAGAGTAATGAATTTTCATTATTATTTTTTTAGCATTCAGTAAGTATCCTTTCTGTATTCTTTAGCAGTATAGTATAGTATAGTATAGTATTCTTTAATATAATATAGTATCATAAAATAATAAGTTAACCTTCTGAAAACACGGAGTCAGATTCATCATTCCTTCCTTCCAACACTGAGGCACCCCACAAATACAATAGACTGTTTTATCCTCACACCCAGAGATTGCAGCCAACTGCCAGGACCTGCCCACAAGCTCTAAGTCAGGACTGCCATCCAGAGGCACCTAAACAGTCTGGAGGAAAGACACAGTAGCAACCTAGTGCTGTTCAAACCCACTGAAATTCCAACCCAAAAGCCAAGTCGTGTGCCTGGATAGGAAAAACCCTGGGCAGCAACACGATGGACTGGCCAGAGAATTCCTCCTGGTGGAGTTTTAGTAGGCAGCAGCTGAATGTCCTGGAAGCAAAAGCAGCCAACAGAATCCCAGGGTGAATTAACAGAAGCATGGCTAGTTGCGTGAAGGAACTTTGCTACCTTTTCTGTAGCAAAAGAGCCTTGAGCTGCTGGTGCAGGAAATGACATGGAATGAGTTGGAAGACCCTCATTGTGGTGAGGGAACTGGAGCACGTGCCCTGAGAAGACAGACAAAGGGAATGGGGCATGTTCAGCCAGAAGAGAGACCAAATATCATCCTGCTAGTACCTACAGGAAGAGCATGAATAAGATGGAGCTCAGATCTGCACAGCATGAAGACAAGGGCTGGTGGCCATGGATCAAAAATAGTCTAGACTTGCTATAAGGAAAAAGAATCTTTTTATGTGAGGAGAGTCAGACATTGGAACAGGTTGCTCAGGGAAGTTTTACAATTCTCCATCACTGGAGGCTTTCTAAACCTAGCTGTCTAAACCCTGCTGAACCTCATCTGGCATCATGTCTGTCCCTGCTCTGAGCAGCAGTTTGGATGAATGTATGAATGGATGAAAGCAGAATGTCTGAACATCGCTGCAAAATGACAGTTTTTAGCTCAGTTCAGAGTGGACCTGAGCAGAAATGGGCTGAGCTTCTCAGGCTTCAAGACTGGATATCTCTGTGTAAACAGTGCAAAGAACAAGAGCAACACCGTGACCTAGCAGGGAAGTTAAGCATGTGCTTAACCCGATTTATGAGTAATAACACTGAAACCAAGCCTCACACTGAATCCTGTGGTGCTGCCCAGGGTCAGCAAGGTCCAAAGCTTCCTCCAAACTCTGCTAACTCCATTCTCCCCCCACTCCATTGCTGGGTTCAGTGGTGGAGCTCTTCTGGGCATGTTTACTTTGGAGCTGAGCTATCTGGTATCACAGCCTGTTAAGAGAAACATGTCACTTTTACAGACCAGGCTAACATTTATAAATAAAAGGCATGAGTAACTTCAGGCCCTGATCCAACAATGTACTTAAATGTGTGTGAGAGCCCTTAAGCCCAGTGGACTTTATTGGAGCTGCTCAGATGCTGGAAATTATGCACGTGTTTACACGGGCTGTGGGACTCACTGCCAGGGGGCTGAGATCTCCAGTGGAAAACTGAGAAGATCCACCCCTGGAGACAAATATTCCCGTGTGTGAGGCACGTGGCTAAAAGTAAAATCTGCTTTGGGGGTGGCATGATGTTCATCCTCTATAAACCAGAATTTACATGGTCCTCAGACCACAGCAGAGAGGTAGATTCTACCATGCACACAGATAACTTTTTTTCAGCTGATGAACAAAGCAGATGTTGCATTTAAAAGGGAGCACTCAGCCAAACTGGAATTAGTTCAGTATCTTGCAGAAAGCAATTGGAGCCACAAAATAATGTTCACAAATAAAAACTTCAAAAAAAATTACTTGCAACATTTACTTCTGCCAGGGAAATTTAGTTGAGGAAACCCTGAAGTCAAGAACTGTAAGTCAGCGTACTGCAGGTTGGGATTGCTCCAGGTCTTACGTGTTAAGTGGTCCATTTCTTTAGAGATTTAGACCAAATGCACTGGAAAACAACATTTTTAACTGATCCATAAGAAAATATGAGAGGTAATATTTTGAACTTTGCAGGGTAGAAGGCTCGGGTGGATAGTGTCTGTCTAGTCCACATTGGCTGGCATTCAGCTGTAGATCACCACTCTGCATCCAGACTGTGTTTGCAGTGACAGAAAATTATTGATGTCTCATGACTGGAGTGACCTTTAGGGAGCCACTTCGTGCCCTCAGCCTGCCTGAGCAGGTTTGCTTCAACCATCTTCACTTGGGGACTTGCCAACAGATTCAGCTGAGGGACAAGTGTGCCATGAAAAAGTTTCTTCTTTACTGGAAACACATTTCTGACTTTAAATCTTACAAGTTACCTGCCTCAGCACTGAGAACCTCATATGTTAGCCAGCTGCCCGCCCTGTGATGCCTGAGGAAGTTGCAGCCTGCCTCGTTCTATCCTGCTCATGCCCTACTTTATGGAATTTGTTGAAGGCAGGCTGTGTACCCATAACAGGCCTCACAAGTATTTAATTTCCTGATGCATGAGCAGTCCCACACGGGTCATGGAAAGGGAGATGCCTCTGGCTAGACAGGTCCTGTGATGAGTGGGAGGCATGGCTGCAACACTGACAGCCACCAGGGACATGTGGGGCTTCTCTTTTGGGGTAGATTCCTGCAAGCTGGCAAACCTCCTCCTCCCTGGGGTGCTGCTGCTGCTGCTGGAGCCTGCATGCCAGGCACAGCTGCCAGGCAGATCAAAGCTGAGGTTGATTGGCTGTGTCTGGAAAGCTGGGTTGTGCACTGGGAGAGTTGGCAGTGCTGCAAATTCCTGAGAGGGAGGAGCAGCACTGAAGGAGCAAGAGGTGGAAATCACCTCTATGGGTCTCACACTGTACAAGAGAGGCTGTGGGTCCACGGGAGAAAATTGTGGGTTCAGTGCCCCTCTTTGCACTGTCCCATGTCCTTGCATGCCCCGGGATGGCAGACATGCATAAAAAACATCTTTGCACAGTTTAGTGCATGGAGAAGCCCCTGTGGATGCTCACACAGAGCTGGTTTCAGATGCCAGCACGTAGGGCAGGGCTCTGGGGCCCCAGATGGCCCAGGAGGAGCTGCAGTCAGCTGGTGTGTGCATGCAAGTCCTGGCAGGAATTCTGCAAGCCTGATATTGGTTCTGAGTGAGAAATGTGAGAGCAGACACTCCAGATCTGACATCCTGCACACCATACCGTCCCCATGTGTTGCTGCAGGTCAGGCTCATGTTTTGAGTAGAAGGACTCTGAATATCTGTTGTTCATGCTGTCCTGGTGTGCAGACAGCCTGTAAATGTCCTTCTTTCCAATCTAGCAAAATGGGATAAATCACTGTCCCTTGACAGGTCCATGGAACAAGCCCTGGAGTCATCACTGGGTTCTTATATGGAAGATCTCACAGAACCAACACACAGGGATCCAGTTCTGTTCAGCAGACAGGCTGACCTCTGAAACAGAGCAAAAGCAGACACAG
Source organism: Passer domesticus (assembly GCF_036417665.1). Lineage (NCBI taxonomy): Eukaryota > Metazoa > Chordata > Aves > Passeriformes > Passeridae > Passer > Passer domesticus. The sequence continues at coordinate 33,681,121 of NC_087480.1, read as the reverse complement.
AGAAGACAAGATGGTGCTACTTGTGGATAAGGATAGAGACTCCTTACTGGGAATAACCCAGCCACTGATGGAGTCTTTTTCCCAGGCTCTGGGAGCCACCCTGGCCAAGTTGTTCTGGGGATTGGCTGCTGCCCCCTTCATATTAATTTCTTCAACTAAATGGTTTCTTCTGAATACGTGAATATAATCAGTGGAGTGTGTAAAACTCCCAGGTTTGACCCTTGCTGGGCTCAGTGCTTCTTGTGGTATAAATTTCTCAGGCATAACATAAATGTGTAATGGATTAAAGCTTTAATAGTATCCGTTCAGCAGTTGACTTAAGCAGGTGATGACAAGAGGGGCTGGTAATGCTGCTTTTGTTGGATGAGGGATATGCTGGGCATGCTGCTTATATGTAACCCAATAGCACTATTCTGTTCTGAGTGGTCCTTGGTGGTAATTATTCCCTATCCTACTTCCTTTGTCCCCCCCTCATTTGCCTCCAAAATGTCACTCTCCTGCTGAGGATGGGCAGGCACACACTTATCATTCCCCGCTGAGCTTGCTTGCCCTCAATTAAATACATTCCAGGCTTATATTCAGGGCCTCTGGCCTTACTCTCCTCCTCTGTGTGGAGGGCATCATTCCTGTTCCCTGGCCTGCACAAACCCATTCAGCCCCTTCCCAGCAGCTGGCAGTGCTCCCATGGAAGTTTGAGGATGCAGGGACAAAGAATGCTGCCTGGTCCTTCCGTGCAGCTGGCAGGGAGCTCTCCCTCCCTCTCTTGCCATGAGCTCAGAAGGTGTTTGCTGCTGGAGCATTTCCAGGTCCCTGGGAGCACTGGGAAGCTGCCGCAAAGCTGGTCTCACACTGCAAGGTGGTACTTGCAAAGGCTTCTTCCCAGTGTGACTCTGTCCCTCCTCATTGCTTGGCTTCCACTGTCAGGCTTGGAGTTGTGTTTTTGGTGGAGGGTCTGTCACACACACACAGGAGAATGCCTGGGCAGTTGTGTGCACACACCAGACAGTCAGAGGTGAGGATGTGCAAGCAAAACTTATAGCCTGCCTCAATCCAAACTTTTGAGCTTTGAATCCATACTTCTGAGATGCTGATGCACATTGAGTACAGAAAAACCCAGGCTGTGGAGGATAGACCTCCGTTTTTAAAGAATAAAGCAAAATAGCCTTTATCCAGCAAAACTCACAGGTTTTAATTAAACAGCTTCAAAATACTGACTGCTGTATGTTACCAGCAACGTAGCAAAGCCAAGGAAAGAAATATCCAAGCCTCTGGCACACAGGAACCTTTCAGTATGTCACACACTGATTACCTTGCTCCTTGACCTGTGCCAGATGAAAATTTAGGACTGTCTCTTCTAAATTGTGTCCCCCTGTGTACTCATTTAGGCCTGAGACTACCATCTGCTCCTTGGTTCAGCTTACTTGCACTGCCACAGACCATACAGTATCACTAAAAATAAACCACAGCAAGTGCCTCATTCATCCCCTCTCTTCCTGGGGCACTCTCCGTGCAGCTGTCAATAGCTGGAAAGCATATCTGGAAATCTGCACAGCACTTAGGTCAGTGAGAGCAGAACTGATGACCCTGCACTGTAGTAAATGCTGCCCACAGCTTTTCCAGGAAAAATCAGACCACTTGATGTCCTTGGCATGTGCTCACTGCAAACCTGAAGTGATTTTTCAGTGACACAAAAACACAGTGTGATGATTGAAATTACTTCTGAACCTGGAAAGCACCGAATTTTCATGAGGAGGGCTGGATCCCTGCAAGGTCTTGTAGGATTCAATCCAACACCTTTCCTTCTACTGTTGCTTTAGGAATGGATTTGGTGTTTTGAGGGCTCAATTTAAGTTTACAGGGAAATGTATTTATAGAAAATTCTCAAACCCTTACAGAAGGCTCACACAGTGTGCATCTGTATGCAAACCTTGAGATAAGAAATGCTGGCTTAGAAATGCCATGGAACAGGACAGACATTGCTGAGAGAGAAATGGAACTAGAAAAAGTTTCAAAGGATGGCTTTGCAAATGAGACTGGATACTTTGGAGAAATAGAACTGTGAAAGATGCATTATAGTAAGACCCACAAGGGATCATTTTAGATGACTGGCTTTAAGGCATTTACAGCATGGTGTGGCAAAAGCTGATAGGCCAAGAAACATTTCTAGTAAATTGTAATTAGGAAATAGTTGAATTTTGATTGTGATGGTGTGAATTATAACATCTGTATTGTCTCACCCTTCACATGAGACTGAAAATGGAATAAAAGTTTTTAAAACATCTCACTTGCCTCATCTCTGGGTCAGAAAAGGGCTTAATCAGACATTCATCATTGTGCTCTGGAGTGTTGCTGTGGTGCTCAATAAAGAAGGTTGCAGGACATGTTTTATGGTGCAAAAAGAAAGGATCCAACCTGGTTTATTTTATTAAACCCTTTTATAAGGTTGTTTAAGAATATCCTCTGTTCTCACAAAGAGCTGTCAGCTCCCTCATGGCTGCTGCAGGCTCGAGTCAGGATTCACTTTGTTGGCCTTTGGCTGCTGCTCCACCACCACATGCAGCAATTAGCCAAGGCAGAAATATCTGTCACAACTAACAATAAAATGGCGATTTATCTGCTTGCAGTGAAACTTTATGCTCTGACAAGCCAAGTCATCAACGGGGAGATGCAGTTCTACGCCAGGGCCAAACACTTCTACCGGGAGGTGCCGGCCACGGAGGAGGGAATGATGGGAGACTACATCGAGCTCTCCAACACCGACGTCGAATCCTCACGGGAATTCCTCAGGAAGTTTGTTGGGGTGAGTCATTTAATCTCATCTTATGCAAGGAGCAGTGGTGTATTGTATTTAGGTTGCCCCCAGACGGAGGAAGGAATGATGAATCTGACTCCATATTCTCAGAAGGTTAATTTATTAATTTATGATACTATATTATATTAAAGAATGCTAAACTAAACTATACTAAAGAATACAGAAAGGATACTTACAGAATGCTAAAAAGATAATGAAAACTTGTGACTCTCCCCAGAGTCCTGACACAGCTTGGCCCTGATTGGCCAAAGAGTGAAAACAACTCACAACAGAATCCAATGAAACAATCAGCTGTGGGTAAACAATCTCCAAACACATTCCACATGAGCAAAACACAGGAGAAGCAAATGAGAGAAGAATTGTTTTCCTTTTCTCTGAGGCTTCTCAGCTTCCCAGGAGAAAAATCCTGGGTGAAAGGATTTTTCAGAAAATATCAATGTGACAGTGGTGATGTGTCAAAAATGACATGCATGGTATCCAGGCACCCCTGATTTAAATGTGCCACGTTTGATTTGCAGTCATGGGTCAGCACTGTTGCTGGGTCTAGTCATGTGTTCTACTAGCTCATGAATACACATTTTGCCTGGTCCTACATCATTATTTACCTGTTTTACATCCGTTTCTAATGCTCCCAAGCTGCAACGAGGAGTTCTTTTACCTGGGTTTGATTAATTCTGAATGCAGGACTGGGACCTTTCATGATAAAATCCTTGCTGGCTTCACTGGCAGATTTGTCTGTGCAAATTGTTGCAGTCCAGTTGGGAAACTAGCTGAGACTAAATGCCCAGTTTCTGGTTTGCCTATTTATAGATATTTCTCAGAATGCTGCAACAAAACCCACCTTCTCCTACACATTGTAAGTATATAGAAGAGGCTACACATTAGGCAAAATATTTTTCCTTCAACATTCCAGTGTCACTGAACACCTTTTCAGGCCAATTGCCAAAGGTTCTGTAAAGTCTTGAAAGGTCTGCTTTGGCCTGAATTGCAAGGAGATGCCAAGTGGAATGTTAAGAGCAGTATCACTTTGGTCCTTAGGTTTCTGAAAACCCTGTTGAGTCCTAAAACTGTCTTTAGAAATCTGAAAACCTTTAGAAATGTGGCCTGATTTTTTTTGACCAGCCTTCCCTTTTCCCAGGGAAGGAGCCCACTAAATCAGCTCAACAACAGTATTAGATGTTAGAGAATCCACAAACAAATTTGTGAAGTTCTCCTGCTGACAAAATTACTAGTTCTATATAATACTGCCATAGATCTTTAATTTTCTGCTCAAATGTACAAATTTGGGATATCCAGATGACCTTTTTTTAGCCTTAACGACCCACTGTGGGAAGCAAGCTCAATAGGTTAATTAGATGTTGTACATGGAATAAAAAGGGCACAGTTTAAATGGACTGGGATGGAAAATGAGTGTGGCTTGATAACAGATAGAAATCATGCAGAGCTGGGAAGGGGAAGTGATGGCAAAGTTTGCTGTACCTGATAAAGGGAGACTTTTGGGGCTCTGAGGCAGAAAAACACGAGTGAATAGCTGCATTTTTCTGCATCAACAATCATCTGTATTAATGCTGAGGCAAAAAAAGCTTCTCAGAGCCTCCCTGTGTCACACTGTCAATGAACACAAAATGAGAAAATACAAAGGAGGTTCAGTGAGGAGCTGAAGCTGATGGTAACATTTCTGCATGTTTCTGAAAATGGCATTTTCAGAAGGAAAATGAAACGCAGTCAAGCACATTCCTTAAAATTTATTGAAGTCTTGTTTTAAGGACATTTGTGGCATTCAAGTGGTGCAGAAGTGTGTGCTCAGGGGAAGATTTCACCCTTCCTGGACATCACACAGATGCAGTTTCCTGCAGCAGGTTTGTGTCACACTGTTATGCTTTCTCCTCTCCAAGACCCGAAAAGGAAAGAAGTACAGTCTGTGACAGAGTTTCACATGCCAAAGGGGAATCATACCCAATGCATCAGCTGTGATGACAGATACAAAATACTCCAGAGCAAAATTCCCACTCCTATAATTAGCCAGGGATAGAAAGGATACTCTGAATGGCCAAGATCAAACAAGAAAGAAAAAAATAAAAAAGGAACAGAAAGGAGTCTGCGCCTTTTGCTTATTCTGATTTAGTTTGTTAAAGCCTGCTGTCTGTTGAGATGTAGCCAATTGATTATATTCCTTATGGTTTATTTTTCTTTCTTACTACTGAAATTTGAATCCTGCTCAACCAGATACAGATATTTAGTGGCTTTCCATAGCAGTGACTTGATAATAAAGCTAGTGAACTGTCTTACCAAGTTAAATATTTTTTTTTAACCCATAAGGTGATCAAGATAGAAAAAAAAAAATCTGCTTCATCCTAAAGTACTTTCTCTTTTTTTAAGATAAGTTTAACAAAATTGGAAAATAGGAAAATTTGTTTCAGATGAACGGAACAATTTTTTTATTGTTTCACCCTCTGAAAAGCTTTCCCCTTTGTTTTCAAGAGCTCAAGTCAGTTCCAAAATAAAAAATGCTCTTTAGAAATGAAAGTTGACAAGTTTGGGTTCTTTTTTCCTTGAAAGTTATGAAGAAAAAAAAAAAAAAGTACTTTGACATTTTCAACATTCTTTCCCATGTTTTTTTGGCTAAAAACTATTCTCTAGATTTGAAATACCAGTTTCACAGAGAGTTTTATTCATTAAAAACTGTACATTCTGGCAAAACCGGTGCTCCCTAAACCAACACTTGCCCGGTTCCACTCAAATTACCCCTCCTGGGTCAGTTTGGCTGGCGTGGAAATGCCACACAGTGACATTTCCCTTCCATGACTGATGTTGCATGCCTTCAGGTATGGCATTTCTTAGCATGATCCTCAGCACCACTGTAAACTGAGCTACAGGTTTCTTTGGAGAAAAGAATTCATCTTGCCTGGGCACATGGAAGGAATTACAGGGAGGGACTGAGGGCTTCTCTTATATTTGAGCTTCGCGGGCGAGTCGAGCGGGGTTGAAAGTGCCACTGTGCTGGAGTTAAGAGGTTTTATGTGTGTGTGGGCAGAACTCAAACCAAGAGCAACATGGCTTGAGCCAGCAGGGCTCTGCAGACAAGCTCCAGGCTGTCTCAGGTACAGGGTTATCAGCACAGCTACAGCCCTGCTTATTTATGTGCTAAAGCCTCCGCGTCCACGCAGCCACCGTGCTTCCCAGCGCCTGGTCCGGAGGCAGCGAGTGAAAAAGAAAGTAAGGAAAACAAAGGAAGCATTAATTCGGCCTCGGTTGTGAGCTGTAGGTGTGTAAAATATTACAGATGGAGATTTTATGGACTTTATGGCTCCCTCTCTGCCCTCAGCGCTTTCTGCCTTTCTTGCCCCCAGCTCACCTGCGTGATTGGTTACTTGCTGAGTGAAAACGTCTTGAAAAGTGATTTTTCTCCAGTTTGATCAGGGTGATAGAAGAGATGTTGTTGAAAACATGCTCTTTTTTGTTTATTTAGAAGGAAAACCACAGGGATTTTTTTTTATCTGTTTCTTGAACTCTGATTCTTTTTTTTGTCATACATAGCTTCACTGCCTTTCTGCTCTTCCAAGACCTGAAGTAGCACCGGGAACATATCCCACAGCTCTTTTATTCCAAATGAAATTTATGAGTTCCCAATTTAGCTTTAGAGAACAGTTTTGGGGTGTATATGTGTCCTAAAGGACAGTGATTCTGAGTAATGGGAGCTAAGTAGTCAGAGGAGCAGTCAGTCTCAAATTTTGAAGCCTGTTCTGGCTTACAGTTTTCACTTATACCATTTTTTAAAATAAGGAGTCTGATTTTCAACTCAATTAGACTTTTGGGAAAATGTTTGCCTTCCAAAGAAAATGTTAATACTCTGTCAAAGCCCCTAAGCACTTCCAAACTGAAAATATATTAGCTGAACATGGAATTATGTCAACATTTTCATTACAAACAGAGCCGTGGAGTTTCACAGGGCTTCTCAACTGACTGCTGGAAGCTCTCTCTCCTTTTCAGCAAAGTGTGGGATCGAACTTCATCTCCCATGACCATTTCCTTTCCTTCTTCTCAATGGCACACGGAGATGTGTCACCAGAGGTCCTTGCTGCAATGTGTCATGGGAGATGAATTCCCTGTTTGGAGTGATGAATTCCCTGTTTTGAGTCCCTCCTATGACTGTAGGTTCTGTGAAACACAAATGCTGAAGGAATTACCTGGCTTTTTGTCACACTCTGTTGGTGGTTTTGGTAAATCATCCCAGTTTTCTCAGCAGCTTTCTCAAAGATTTTTAGTTAATCCCATCAGTGTAGACCTGTATTTACCTGCCAGCCAACAAATCCACCTTGTAAAGATCCAAGACATAGTTCCTTCTCCTTTCCAGAACTCTTTGTTACCTCTTAGTCTGGTAAAAGCCACGTGCAGAAGCTTCCAAGACCTGAAGCAGCACCAGGAACCGTAAGCCAGAACAGGCTTCAAAATTTGAGATTGACTGCTCCTCTGACTACTTAGTTCCCATTACTCAGAATCACTGTCCTTTAGGACACATATACACCCCAAAACTGTTCTCTAAAGCTAAATTGGGCACTCATAAATTTCATTTGGCTGTGGGATATGTTCCCGGTGCAGCCTGTGGATGAGGAATGGCTCCCATTTTCTGGCTGACTACAAACAGGTAATCTCCAGAGCCCAGTGGGGTTGAAAGTCTGTGCACACACCAGGAGATTAATCTTCCTGGGCATACAAATTGGGAGCAGCAGCCCTTGAGGCTGGTGAGAGCCCTTGAAGGCCGTGTGCTCTTTCTACATTTACTCCCTGTAATCAGATGCTGGCCTGGGCTATTCATAGTCATGTCATTGACAGTGCTGTCCTTTGACCTTAATAATCCACTGAATTACCCACTGAAGCCAGGCCAAAAAAGTGTGAGTTACATGATTTATGCTGGGTTCATTACAAAGGGGGGGTCTCCCAATGAGCAGGAAGAGCAAGACTCTTCCAGGGCTTGTTGCCTTTGAGTGCAGTGAAGTTGCAGCAGGGACTTTGGCCCATGGCTTTCACTTCAACACCCAGTTCCAGAGGACAGGGAAAAGGTGTTTACATTTGCTTTTAATATGTTTGCTTAACAGATAACTTTGGCCAGGGAAGCTCCTATCCCACAGTCAGTGCATGTGTAGGCTCAGAAATTCTGTTTTACAGAACAGCAGCAGGCTCTTAAGAGCTGTTTTATAGCTAGAATGGAAGCTTTAGGGGTGAAATACAGCTTTTATTACAAACCCTCTTTTACAGTGCTTCATTATTTTCTCATAGTCACAGCCTTTGTGCCACATTTTTTCATGTCTGATCTCTGTCCAAAGATGACATTTATGAAGAAAAAAGGAACAGTTAAGCAAAACCTAGTCAATCATCCTTCTTGTCTCTATGCCTAAAAGAGAATTTCTGTATACGCTCCAGCCCAAACTCCTTGAGTTGTCACAAGTTACCTACCACTCCAAGATCTTCGTTCAAACACAATTTGTTTTGAGGACTGCACTTTGATCCCAGGGATTTTGTGTATCTGTAGAAATGCCCATGGGCACCTCAGGAGTTCTGTGCTGCAGAAGTTACTGCTTGCATGCAGTATTTGGTGTATGCTTCCATTTTTATTGGCCTTTACAGGGCACAGAATGAGGCTTACCTAGCCATGTAGCTCCCTGTGAGGTGTGAACATTTGAATTTGTGAGGACTTTACAAAGAGTAGTGGTTCTTCTGTGAAAGCCAGGAGCTTGTGAGACTCTGTCTCTCCTTACACCAAGCAAAAACTTCCTGTACAGCACTAAATGCAGTGAGAAGTCCCAGCAGCAGCAGCCCCAGGAGTGTGACAGCCCAGCTCAGCTCAGACAGAGGTACCCAAATCTGTGCTGATTCTTACCAATCTCCCAACAGCCCTGCAAAGATAAGGAGAGAAGACACCAGGCTGGCTGGACACATAGTGGGTAACAGGATGTCTTGGTTTGAAAAGACAGGTGGCTGCTAAGGAAGGCAGGAGCCTCTCTTGAAATGAAAAATGCAATCCCTATCCCTCTAAATTATTATAATTTTGAAATTAAAGGGCTCTCAGGCAAAGATATGGGAGCAGGAATTACAGTTCTTTATTAGGAAAATTAAAAATATAAATGCAATAGTACAAAAAACCACAGCCAGAGTCAGAGCAGGAGCTGACCCTGTGTGTCAGGGTGGTGGCACAGTCCCATCCCATGGTGGCTCAGCCCTCCTGCAGTGCCAGCTGTGCTTCTGCTGGAGCAGGGATCCTGCACAAGGGGGGAGTTTTCCTCTGCAGCTCCAGGGCTGCTGGAGATGGGCCTGCTCTTCCTCTGGGAATGCAGGGCAGGAGAAAGCTGCTGCTCTGGGAATGCAGTGGGCAAAGGCTGCTGGGGTGTCCCAAAATCTCAGATTGTATCCAGGTAGGAATGCTTGGCTCCTCCCCTGGGCAGAGCATCTCCCAGTGGATGATGGAATTTGATCAGCCATGCAGGGACACTCACTGGCCATGAGCAGAAGATAATTAATAATTAATGTCCCATGAACAGCAGAGATCTCCTGGAGGGAGGATTGGTTGTGGGAGAGATAAAGAAAACTGCCCAATGAACAACAAAGAACTGCCCCACCTCTGACAGATAAGAGTAGAACACACACCCTGGCTAAATCTTTCAACCTAAGACCCAGGGTTGCTGTGATTTTTTTCAGGCGGTATTTTTCAGATTTCAAATTATTTTCTTGTATCCCCAGGGGGTGGGGAAAGCTGGCACCAGCCGTGCCCTGGACTGTGGCTCTGGGATAGGTCGGATCAGCAAGCACGTCCTGCTGCCGGTTTTCAAGAGTGTGGAGCTGGTGGATATGATGGAGAATTTCCTGGCTGAGGTCCCAAACTACCTGCAGGGCAAGGAGGACAGAGTGGAGATGTATTACTGCAAAAGCCTCCAGGAATTCACACCGGCCCCTAAAAGATACGACGTCATCTGGATTCAGTGGGTGTCAGGTTAGTTCTGCGTGATCTTTTAGCTTCACATCTCACAGAACAGGCAGCCTCTGCTCCAAGGAGGTTCTCAGATCTTTGGGGCTGCTTCCTAACACACCACAAGAGACTTCTGAGAGTTCCCCACATGCGCAGTGGGTACAAATCCAGTTGGTTTTTACAGGTCACATATTGGAGAAATGTGCCACATCCTGGAGAGCAACCTGCATGCAAAGGTGCAGCTGAGGGTGAGGCCCCACACAGGGATTTTCTGCTCTTTCTTAGGTGCAGAGAGATACACAGGGCTGACCACACTTGTGAACAGTGGCTTCTGAAGCTGCTGATTACCCAGGCTTGGAGGTATTTCAGGAAACAATCAGGAAAAAATCCATAGTGGAATCACCAATGCCTGTAAATCAGATCAGGTCTTATTACATGCACTGATGTTTATCAGACATAATTTCCCTTAGTTATGTCCCACAGTAGCTCCTCCTATAAGAAACATCTGCTTCTTCTCCTGCAGCCACCCCAGTGAATGCCCTGCAGCATTTAGAGCAATCACATAATGAGGGCTATGTACCTTACAAAAAAATTCTGTGCAGTGAAAATTAGGTTTTCTCATAATCTGTGAACCAAAGTGTCCAGGGTGCAGTTTCACAGGAGAGAAGGAATTATTCAAGAGGAAGTCAGAATAAATTGCCTTAGAGAGGCATAATTTTTCTTTGCATTTTTGCTTTTCTTTATTAATGAGTCATTGCAGTAAATGTAGCTCCTGCCTCACCTTTTGAGCAAATCCAAGTCAAATTAAGGAGGAATGAACCTATCTAAGGCTGTGCAGGTTGTATATGTGGCTCCTAACTAAGGGAATATATCACATTCTTAGCATAGACACAGAGCTGAATTTTCTTTCTCCATCAATGGAGTAACCTTAATAATTAATCAAACTGCTACCCCTATCTTGAATTTGGCTCAAATATACCAACAAATTAATTTGATAGAGCAAGGGCAGGACTGTCTTCTAGAAAGCAACACCTCGAAGACCTCATTTTTTTAGGAAAGTACACTAAAAGCCAAGGAAAGAGAAAAATAAGTTCCAAAATAGGTGTTCAGAAGCTTCAATAAATCTTGCCAATGAGATCTTGATTTGTCTTATGCATGCATAAGCATGTGAACCCTAGCAGACATTTTGTAAAATAAGTAAAAGTGCAAGCTTACATTCCATCTAGAAATTACCATTTTCCTTCAGCTTGAAAGGTATTCAGCTTTAGGTTTTGGGGCTTTTTTCTTTTTAATTTTTTTGGTTTTGTTAGGAGTGGTTAGAGAAACTTGACATGCTATGTCAAAATGTGGTTTTGAAATGACAACTTCCATTTATAAAAGTTTAAATCTTCCATCAAGAAAACTAAATAGTTTTACTAGAAAATACAGGTGATTATTTTTACCAAGTTATTCAGTTTCTGATCACCTGTCTTTGTTTATTCATGTTAGATGTTTCACATGTGAGAGTTCTCATTTTGCTTTTCTCTGAGCTCTGCACCACTGTTCTCCACAGAACTCCTGATCTTTGAGGAGGAAGGATAAGAAACAGAATCTCAATAACATATTGGAAAAAAAGCACTATTTTATAATATATACATATCTGCAAAAATCCCAGGGGTATGGAGTAACATGAGGAGTTTAATTTGAGTTCTGGAATTGGCATTGCATTCTTTGCTGGATCTTTGACCCAGAACTCCTTTGATGGAGGATACAGTGCAACACAAAGTTACAGAGATTTTTAGCAGTAAAAACAGAGAGGACTGGGATTATCTAGTGTGAGCTACTCTATATCCCAAGCTGCTCTATTCATTCCTTTACCCCCGTGCTAAGCCACTATTTTGTGTTCAGTTAAAACGTATCTTGAAAGATTCAACCACACTTGGTTTGAGGACTTCAAGAGGTGGTAAACCCCACTTCTGTTGGTAGTTTCCAGTGGGTAATTGCTTACACTGTTAAACAGTTGTCACTTATTCCCTATAAGAATTTGTTTGGCTCCAGCCTCCTGCCACTGATTCTTATTAGAACTTAAACCACCAGATTAAAGAACCCTTCAGCACCCACTATTTTCTCCACTCTCCTCAGTGGCTTGGGTCCACATCTGCTGCTGCTACCACTATGGATCCCAAATATTGACTGGAGTTTGTATTTGATCTCATTTATTTGCCCAAGATTTCCTAGTAAATCTGACAGGACCAGAATATTGCAGAATAATAATTTTCTGCAATAAACAAGCCACAGAGACTCGGACCAAGGCACTCTTCTGACATGTCTGAATGGTTAATAGCAATCTATTTTCCGTCTGTCTTGGTTTGAAAAGACAGGTGTCTGCTAAGGGGAAGGCAGGAGCCTCCCGTGAAATGGAAAATGTAAACCCCCTCCCTCTGAATTATTGTAATTTTGGAATTAAGGGGCTCTCAGGCAAATATATGGGAGCAGGAATAACAGTTCTTTATTAGGGAAGAAAATTTAAAAAATAATAATAAAGTAAACAATGCAGTAATACAAAACAAAGCACAGCCAGAGTCAGAGCAGGAGCTGTCCCCCTGTGGGTCAGGGTGGTGGCACAGTCCCATCCCATGGTGGCTCAGCCCTCCTGCAGTGCCAGCTGTGCTTCTGCTGGAGCAGGGATCCTGCACAAGGGGGGAGTTTTCCTCTGCAGCTCCAGGGCTGCTGGAGATGGGCCTGCTCTCCCTCTGGGAATGCAGGGCAGGAGAAAGCTGCTGCTCTGGGAATGCAGTGGGCAAAGGCTGCTGGGGTGTCCCAAAATCTCAGATTGTATCCAGGTAGGAATGCTTGGCTCCTCCCCTGGGCAGAGCATCTCCCCATGGGATGCTGGAATTTGATCAGCCATGCAGGGACACTGACTGGCCATGAACAGAAGATAATTAATGATTAATGTCCCATGAACAGCAGAGATCTCCTGGAGGGAGGATTGGTTGTGGGAGAGATAAAGAAAACTGCCCCATGAACAGCAGAGAACTGCCCCAGCTCTGACAGATGGCAAATAGAACACACACCCCCATTTCCAACCTAAACCACCATCCTTTCACCCACAGGATATCTGACAGACAAAGATCTCCTGGAGTTCCTCATCCGCTGCCAGGGTGGCCTGAAGGATAACGGCGTCATCATCCTGAAGGACAATGTGGCCAGGGAGGGCTGCACCCTGGACTGCCTGGACAGCAGCGTGATCCGAGACCTGAACATCCTGCACAGCCTCATCGAGATGAGCGGCCTCACCATCCTGCGCGAGGAGAGGCAGCAGGGCTTCCCCGAGCAGTGTGTCCCTGTCTGGATGCTGGCCATGCAGAAGGGCCCTGGCCACTCCTGACTGTCCCGTGGCACCGCAGGGACTGGGCCATGCATGAACCAGGGGACTGGGAAGGAGAAAAGCACCTCCTACCCATGCACTGCTCCAGGGCAGCAGCTTCTAAAGGGTCAGGAGAGAGCCACAAAGCTCCTCCCAGGAACAGTCTGCTCCTAAATCCTACCTGCTCCGTCATTCTTTCCATTTTTAAAAGCTTTCCTAACCTCCTTGTCAGGTCTCTCTTCCGTTGAGGAGTCAACACTGTACAAAACTCATCCAATAGAAAATAATTAGGTCTGAAGTTTCTGTAGTAGTTAATAATTTTGAGGTGTTCTCAAGTCCTCAAGTGTTAACAAGCCTGGTTTTTACTATGGCACTTAAGTCTTCTTGGAATTTAAGAAGGATCTGTCAGATCACTGAAGCAGGAAATTCAAGTAACTTCTGGAAAACTTCACCCAAATTTTGGCTGTCCTCTCTACCTGTACTTTAGAATATTTAAACCAAGAATATCGTGAAAGTTTTATCTTTTTGTTAGCATCAGCTATGCAGTTTTGGGGTTTTTTTGGGGGGGATTTTTTGGTGGGGTTTTTTTTGGTTGTTGTTATTGTTGTTTTGGGGTTTTGTTGTTGTTGTTGTTGTTGGGGATTATTTTGGTGTTTTGGGGATTTTTGGTGGTTTTTTTTTTTTTGTTTTGTTTTGTTTTTAATTTCTGTCAATTTGGACAATAAAACAACCTGGTTAATTTTCCATTTTTAGGAGCTACTTCCTCTTCCTGATGTTCCTGTAGAACAATAGTGGCACATATTTCACAAGGGATTTCACACTCCAGAGGAAAACTTGGCTGACAAATATCTGCATGTTTGCATTGAAATTTTGTGAAAAGCTGGCCCCACATATTACATTCTGGAATTTTTAATTTTTTTTTTCAGAATGTTCACAGTGGAAACCACTTGAAAGCCTGTCTTTATTATTCATACCACTGTACGTTTCTTTCTTTCCCACATTCAGAACAAGCCTGGCACCATATGCAGAGCTAATGGGATTTCACGGAACGTTAATAGTAAGGCTGTAAGAAGAACTAATAGAGTATTGTATTAATTAACAACTGTGCTAAACTGCAGAGAGTGTTAGTGTAGCCCAAAAGCTATGATTTATATTCAAAGAGCAGCTGTGTAAGCCTGAATTTGAAAATACTGCCATGCAGCCCATCTCCTTAAGGCTCACAGAAATTGTACATTAAGCTTCTTGTCCTCTTCCTAGAGGCACAGAAAGTGCTGTGGGAGGAGAGAGATTCATTTTGAAAACAAACTCATAATGTGGATTTTTTCTTCTTTCTAAAGATGCGAGGGAGGAATTTTGAAATTTGTTATGAGAGAAGGCTACACAACCACAGTTTCCCAAGCTGACTAAAATTTTTTAGCCAGACAAAATTAAATGCTTCTTTCGAATTGAACTTTTAACATAATTTTCAGTTAAAATGTTACTAAGCCTTGTTCAAATTTTAGAAATTAATGATAACATTAGAAACATTCTGACTCTGTCAGAATTTTTATCACATCTTTCTGCCCTGAAATGCAATCCTGGCAAAGCTTTTCAGACTTTGTAAAGAGTTGCACCATGACAAATATCTCTGTGCTAGGGGAAAGGAGCTCTATAAAACATCCCTCACATGACAGCAGGCACAATTGGCTGTGTCAAATATTGTCAGCTGTGTTGGATTAACTAAAAAAGAAGCCTGAAGATAACAAGATAAGGGAGCCTCTCAGCTGGATTTTAGTACACATTGCTGTCCTTTGATAACAAATCTCCAATTTTGATTTTAATTGCATAACTCATCTTCTCTGGCAATATGTTTGCACATGTTGAGAATTACCAGTTTATAGCAGAAGGCTTTCTGCCATCAACTCTTATCCAGTAACTCTCCTGTTAATGTCCCATGGCTAATTGTAGCATTAAGGAAAACCACACTGGTGATTTGGAGAATATTCTGGTGTTTCCTATAGCCTGGAAAACTATGGTTCCCACAACACAGATGCTTCTGGAATGTTTTGACTAATTCTCCCATTCTGATCAGCTGGTATTGGACGGAAACTGAGTAAGTAACATTTTTATCAAGAAAGAGGCGTCAGTCCTATAGCAAAAAGAAGGGAATATTTACTTAATTTGCCCTGCACCATTTTTTTCTTCCAGCCAGAGACATCTGCCATGGTGCAGAACATTTGGGGGCTGCTGGAGATCCTTGTGCAGTGGTGTCTGTGCCAGGCAGGCCTGAGAGGTGTTCTCACTCACTCTCACGCAGTGGTGAGAGAATGGCATTGTGGAAATGCGGGAGTAAAGAATTTTATACAAACCTAAACGGCTGCCAAATCTTACAGGGCACAATATATCAGCTGAGTTGGTGCAGTTCAGTCAGGAGAGACGTGGTTCCAAGGTGGATTTAGGATACAAAATGGTTCAGGATGAAAAATGGAATATAAATGGCTGGTGTGGGTACCATGAAATACATTTTTCAGTGTAAAAATGTTCTTCCTGTGTTTTGTGTATCTTTTCTATTAGAATTTCCAGAATGCATATACATAAATATATAATGAAAATTGGTTCCCTAACTATGTGAGAAGAGAGAAAAGTAAAATCTTAATTTAGTAGAAAAACCCCTATTTCATGGTTTCCACATTCCTGGAAATTAATGTTTCATGGTTATGTTGCTTCCACTGTAAAATAGTAAAGCTTTTCTGGTGACATAATGAATCTCAAGAGTAAAGAAATAAAGTCCTTCAGGAGCTGAAATGCATGAGAAGGCTGCAGACTGAAAAATATTTTGGTTTCCTCCTTTTCTGAGGCATGTTTTAATTCCACAACTCCCAGTCATCTGGTACAGGCCACCCTTAAATGTCCCTTAATTTGGGTAAGGGCCATTCTTGGCTTAGAAATTCAGGGCTGTCTGCAATTTACCCATAGTAAATAATAATAATAATAATAATAATAATAATCACAAATTTCAAACAGATTTTGCTTAGACATCATCTGTGTATCAGTTCTTCTCTAGTGTTCAAGGACTGCATATTCAATTCAATGGCTCTGCCTCAACTTCCATGTTATTTAAACCAATCATTTAAAGAAGTCTTTAGCTCCCTGGGGGTTTGAATCCCATTTGTTTTGTGCTCATCTGAAACTTTTTCCCAATCTTGATGTTACCAGAGATTTAATCCAGGATCTGGACCCTGTCTGAGACAAGGCTCACAGATCACTGAGGGTCCTTCAAGCTCAAGTCCTCATTAGCACTGACAGGTGATCAGGGAAATTCCCAACTTGTCCTTCCAGCAGATCTTCCTCCCAGGCTACCACACCGAGTAAGGGCTTAGCCCCAGCACAGTAAATCCCATTTCTGCCAAGCCACCTCCCAAGTTCTGGTGTCACTTGGTGTCCCCATATCAGGTCCAGCTTCTCTTCTGTGGGTCTGAAGGCCAAATGTTGCCTTTGTTGTATGAATGTGAGCCTCAAGCCCTGGCTGTAGCCTCCAAACACTACAAAATGTAGAAAAACAACTGTTGCAGCATTCTGAGCAGCAATCCCAGCCATGCAGCTCCAGCAACCATCACAGCTCAAGCTGTTCATGCTCCAAAGGCAATTCAGACATTGCAAATGTCCTTTCCTTCCTAACTGGAAGAGAGAGCCATCATTTTGGAACGTGCAGCTGAATGGATGTGCTGAAATGCTGTGTTTCAGAAGGACTGAAATGATATCAGGTACTTTTAGCTTGACTTTCCTGTTTGGATGTTTATATGAGCTAGTTTGAGCTGACGTGTTACGTCAGGTGACAATGTAATACATTAGATGGTATTGAAATAGTTGAAGTGGACATCAGTTTCTACAGAACACACTAATAAAATCAGCACATTCCCTGTCCCTAAACTTAGTGAAACAAGTCAGCAGTTTCCAGAGGAAGCTGGTTTCAAGGGGTACAGCCCTGTTAAGAGGCATTTCCCCAAGCTCTCTTTGTCCAGGCTCTCCCATCCGCTTGGGCAGCTCTGGGAAGCAGCCCCTGGAGGCTCTGTGACAGGCAAGAAGAGGCAGCTGACACTTCCAGAGCACTCTGAGCAGCTCAGAGCAGGGCTGGGCTGAAATCAGAGCCTGCCCTCTCTGCAGGGGCTGTGCAGTGCATCCTTGTCCCAGCCAGCTCAGCACCCTCATTGTGGTGTCAAGCAGGAGTGCAGCGTGTTCTGAGGAGCTGCCAAAAACAAGGCAGGGGCTTGGATAACCAAACAGCTCTGGAAATCAGTCATGGAACCAGCACACTGCATTCAAGGGACACCTCAGCACTGCCTGATGCCAGCTGGAAAAAGCTTTGCCAGTTAGTCCACCAAGAGCCCTGAGGATCTCTGTGCCATTCCCTTGGTTTTTTCCAGGCTCCCCAGGGTGTTTACAATGGCATATCAGAGAGTGGGCCTGTCCAGAGGAACTTCACTCTCATGTCTGATTAAAACCAGTTGTGCTGCATCCCATCTTTCTCTTCCTTTGATGCTTCTTCCAACTTGCCAAAGAAAATCCTGCCTCCACTTGCCAAGAAAGATTTGTTTTCTGTGGACATCGCCACATCTCACTGAAATAAAACAGATAATCTTTGATTTTGAGAGGAGGTAATTCTGTTTGTCTGAGAGCAATAACAACACTCTGCATTTCCAACATGCAGGTTAATTCCTGTCTTTTCCAAATGATGGCAAGGAGGCACCCCCAGACCACTGTACCAAACAAAGCTCATGCTCTCATCACAGAAATAACAAAATTTGCATGACACCATATGCCCCTAGGCCATGAAGAATGGGGTTTATTGTGTTTGGGATAAGGAAACTGAGGCACAGAAGGGTGATCTGGGCAGCATTACAGCTTTACCTAAGCAGCAGCTGTGAGTGAGTAGCACCTCTACAAACCAGGCCACCAGAGGAACTCCAGAATGTTTGCAGGCAGACATAAACTGATTCTGGCTGTGCTTGGAACAGATTGAGACAGCCCAGTTGTGGTTAGCCTGCTTAACCCAACCTGGAATGTTCTCCAAAGAGAGGGCTCAGGCTGAACATTATGCTCAGGAATATTGGGAATATCAACAGCTTCTCTTCCTTCCAAAGACTTGAAACAGCAACCCAGTGTGTGGCTACAGCAAAAATAAAACCACAAAACTGGTGAAAAGTCTCTCTTCCCTGTATCTCTCTCCAAAGAAATGTTGAATTTGCAGGCATTTCAGCCTGTTGTGATATCTTCAGGCTCCTGGGACTGAGGTTTTTAGAGGCATCTCCATTCAACTGTGCCTCTTCACAGGGACTTGGACTGATTTGTAGGTGCATTGTGCCTGACTGTTCCTCTCTCCCTCATCACGTCAAAAATCTCAGATCTAGGTTCAAAATCCCTTGTTTGGGTTATTCCCCTGTGTGTGCACACCCATGGTAGCAGTTTCACCCATGCGCTCTCCTCTGTTAGAATAAATGCAGTTTGAAGTGGCCAAGGTCACCAGGTCCTGGCTGTAAGTGTGGCTTGCCAGCTTTTCACGAGGCATCTGCTGCAGAGGAACAGGGCCTGCTGAGTGATCTGCATCCCCAGGCACCCAAACCATTCCCTGCTTGCCAAGGGAACTGCTCCTGGATCAGCACTGCACGTCATCTGCTCAACCTGGCCCCATCCCAGGACCCCATGGCAAGTCCCCTGGGTGACATCTGACATGCCTGGCTTGTAAAACCCACTCAGATCCGTCCCAGCCTCTTTGAATTAGTGCTGCTTGTGTCTTAAGCCTCCCAGTCATGTGAGGATTCTGTAATGTGGGACACAGCATCAGCTGAACTGTCCCAAGCACCTTATGGCTGCACGTGTCCACAGGGCACACCAGCTACTGCTTCTCACCTGATTTGGACATCTAAGAGAAGCTCATCTGGGGTTAAGGCAATGTCAACACCTCCCACAATTGTCACTGGGGAGAGCTCAGCTCCTCCCAGAAAGCTTTTTCCCTCCTGTGATGCTTATCCCAAGGTTATCCCACACACACAACTGCAGAAGAAGCCATGGGGAGTGTCTCAGGTCCAGACAAGTAATTCTTGGTGCCTAAGAGAGGTGGGTGAATTTCAGCTCCAGTGTATGGAAATTCATGGGTCCCACATTCAAGTCTGCTCTTTCTCCCACAGACGCAAACTTGGATCTGCAGCCCCAGCTGTAAAATCTTACAACTCTGAAAGCCTCTCCAGAGGGCTGAAGTAAAGGTTGTTGGAAATGACTCCATCTTGGACCTTCTGGCATTTCCCTTTCAGTAGGTATGGGCACAGAAACTCCTGAAAACTCAGTGGAGTGCAAATCACACTGATATTTGGCTGGTACCTCCCTCAGACAGACATGGTGAGTTTCCTGAGGGGTGCTTTTTGCACTCTGGATTGATCAGTTTACCAATGAACCAGGGCTGACCTTCTGTTGGGACTTATTAAATAACACTCTAGTTTTATTTATGGATCAGTATGTGAGTGCACTGCTAGATAAACAAGTGACTTCTCCTAAAATTGGGGTACCATTGGCAAACTCTTAAAAATCCGACCTGTAAAATAAACAGGCTCCAGGAGTTACCTCTTACTCCTGCCACTGCAGGAACTTCAAGGCAACAAGAAGTCAATAAACCCCCATCAACAAAATCCCCACTGGGATCCAGGCAGCTGAGACTCTGAAGCAGCACTCTTCAAGAGAAACCAAGTGATCCAGTAAAACATTAGAGCTCCCAGAGGAATCATATTTGCCTTGATTTGAGGCAGCCCTGACTGCCCACCAAGGGCAGGGAGGCTCCTGTTGGATGGGGTCTGTCTCTGCCTCCTGACGTGCTCCCTGCCTGGGTTTCACCCCGAGTGTCTGCATGCCAGGGCACAGGGACCCTGAGCAATGAGAGCTTCCTCACCCTGCACCATTTCACTGCCAGCTAGGGCTCAGCCCCTCTCATTTCTGCTCTGTTCTCCTCAGGCTGGTGTCTGATAACACCTTCTGTTTGTAACACGGAGCAATTCTGGTTTCCACAGGCAGAGCAAACCTGGCCTTGGCCCTGAAGCACTGAGACCAGGAGATAATTGCTCATTTTCTGGGCTTCATCCTGCCTCCCCCAGCAGACGCAACCTCTGCAGCAAGGAGAGAAACAACACCTCCCAAAAGATGGCATGGAGCACCAAGGAGAGCCAAACCAGTTCCACAACAGCCAGGACAGGTGCCTGTACCAGACAGAAAGGATTTAGGAACACGTGCACTCCTTTCCACTCCTTCTCAGGCAGACAGATCCCTTTGCAGAAAGGCCTTTAGCATTTCAGCATTAGAGCAGGTTAGAATAATTAGGATCCTTTCCACCCCACTGTCAGCTAGGGAAGGACTAATTAGCTTAATTTCATGTTTGGGAAGCCCAGAAAGCAGAGTACATCCTTCTTGTGTTAATTCAGCTCTTTAGTCCAATGGTTACTTACAGCTGCCTAATGTGGGATTCACATTCTGTGAACCTGAGAGAAGCATAGAAGAGAATGATCAGAACAATTCTTATCTCATTTGCTGCTCCTGTTGTTTTGTGAACACATGGAATGTGTTGGAAGGTTGTTTACCTGAAGGAATTTGGTAACTGGATTCTGGTGTGAGTGTTTTGGTTTTTTGACCAATCTCTGCAAGCTGTGTCCTGACAGCTGGTCAGGAGACAGTCAGGAGATTTTGTTGAGTGCTTGTGCAGTTTCAGTTTAGAAGTAGTGTAATATAGTATAATAAAGTAATTAATTAGCCTTCTGCTATGGAGTCAGATGCATCATTCTTCCCACATGTTGGGAGTGCCTGGCAAAACTACAGCCTAACAGTCAGGGGAGCAAGGCCAGCTCCTCTGCAAGGCTTTTCAGTGCTCTTGGACAAATCTGACACTGGGAATATCCTGCCTTTCCCTGCTGATCAGTGGTTTGGTCTTCAGCTGGGATCAAATGCAAGATGGGTTGAATCTCATCTTGAGGGAAGAGGGGCCTTTGAGATGTGTATGAGTTAGGGCAGGGAACAAACCCAGCTCTCCTTAGTCACAGCCATGTGCTCATGCCATTGAGCCATTTTCTCTCTTATTTGTGTAAACCAAGGGGATTTTGGGTTCCAATATGGTAAACAAGGATTTAACTACTTCCTCCCTCCTCCCAAATAACTTTCCCTGAAATTAACAGGGCAAACAGAGCTCCTGCTCTCAAAAAACCTTTTTTGTTTGGTGTTGTTTTTGTAACTGATCCTCTGCTGGAAAACAAGCAACTCTCATTTCTGCTAAAAACAACCCAAGGGAACCTCTTAATAATAACATTACAAGCAGTCTTATACCCTGCTCCCCTGGGTGACAAAAGAGTGGATACCCACCCATGGATAGGGTTTGCAATCCTGTGGAATAAAGCAGCTCTGGGGCAGCTGGTAGCAGAAAACAAACATCAAGACAAGATGGAGAAAGAGGCAGTGTCACAGATGTGAGAAACAGGACTGTGCTACTCCTTTTACCTGGAGAATAGTGAGAAACCTCCTGTCTGTCACATAGTCTAGGAATGTGTTGTGGAACTGGGCCTTCTAAAGGTCTTTACTCAAGGCACAAAGTGGCTTGCAGTGATTTCTTAGCTAGGTCTCAAATTTGCAATGCAGAGAGAAGGAAAAGGAATCCCTTTTGTGGAAGGGAAATTGATGGCCCAGAGCATCAGGTCACTGAGCAGCCAGTGGGATCCCTCCTGAACCAGTCCTGCCTCCAGGCAGAGCTGTTCCTTCTTTATGTAAGGAGGTCAGTTTTTCACAGGCTAGGGCTGGGTTTTCTTTCACACAGGTTTCCTTCCCAAAGGAGCAAATTTGAGAGCACAAAACCAGCCCTTGGCTGCCGGGAGAGGCACAGCAGCAAGGAGAGTGTCCTGGTATGGCAGGACCGGAGCTCCAGCCAGGACAGCTGAGGTGAAAATCCTGCACAAATCCATATGAGACACCCTTGCACCTCAAGACATCCACCAGCTAATCCTCCCTTTGGCAATCTCCCCACTTCCATCCGAGGAGTTTGGGTTACCCTGGCTGCTGTCTTGAGTGTGACTGTGAGGAGGATGGCTTCTCCAGGACAAAAATAGAGCACTTGGCACTGTCCTGGTCACCTTGCCTCTCAAGAGAACCAGGCACTTCACAAACTGCTCAGAGCTTGCTTCACAAGCCTCAGGAGAGAGGTGAGTCCTCGCCCAGGGAGCTGTGCACACACAGCTGGGGTGAGAGGAGCCAAGTGCCAGTGCTCCAAAATAATTCTGACCTGAGCTGGGCACAGAATGTGCATCTCCCACCATGCAGGTTTTTAGCAGTTTGTGAGGCCAAGGCCCTGGCCCTGGCTGTTCACTGTCACACAGACCTAGCAGTGTTCTTTGTTTGGCAGATGGAAGGTGTTAACTCATGTTTCCTGGCCACACTTCAATCTGGCTGGCTATATTTTTACTTTCTGATATTCCTGCCCCACCCAACCAACCAGTTTTGACCATTTGCTGATTCCCCCCATCACTTGTTCCCGTTGGTCATGGTGATGCCTTGTGAAGGCTGGGCTAGAACAGAGAGCAGACAGAGTTAAAGGAGGGATTTATTAGGAGGCCTCAATGGATCCACCTTGGGCAGCACAAGAGCCCAGCCAGGGCTGCACCCAAGGTGAACCAAAGTTGTCACAAAATGCATGACTGGTCATGAGGTCTCTCACTTTTATAAGTTCTGCTCCATTTGCATATTAGAGTTAATTGTCCCATTCCAGCTTTAGCCCATGCAGTCCCATCCTTCTTGTTTTTCTCTCTTCAGCCCACGTTGTTTGTGCTCTTGGGCCTGAGATTTGGATCATTTGTCCTTGGTCCCCAGCTAGAGAAGGAATTGTTTTGTGTCCCTGCTCTGTGCAGAGAGCTCACCATCCCCTAATATGAAGCTCAGACCCACACACCAAAGCAGGACAGAACCTGCAAAATATAAAAGCTAAAACCTGAGGCATCAGTGGAGTGGCTCCTCTTTCAGCCTGGAGCTCCCTGCACTGTGCTGCAGAAATGATCTCAGGTTCTAACTCACTTACAGTGACATTCCCTGTTCTGGAGAAGCGAGTTTGGGCTCCCCCCACTCCTTCCCAACCCTTGGAAGCACAGCTGTCACAAGAAGGACAGAAGGTGGAATGGGGTGCTCTCATGTGCTGCTGCAAAGCTGATGTGCTTCAAGAGGGCTTTCTACTTTCTCATTCCTTTTTTCCCCTCTAACTCTTGGAACAAACTGGTCATGCCCCTGTAATCAAAGAAATGTGAGGTTAGCAAGAGGCTCCAAATACATTTCCTGGCAACAAGACAAAAGTAAGTCTACTGAGAAGTTTATGCAGAGGGAACATTTCTTGTATATACAGTTGTGTCTTGTTCTCAGATGCCCATTCCAAAGCAATTACTGTATGGGAGATGCAGACTGGCTGGAAGAACCTGCTCATTCTGGGTCTGTAATGGAGCCTGTGAGGAGCTCAGCGTCCTGGGGTGGCAGGAGGTAAGTGTGTGTGAGGAAGGGAGGCTGGGACGTGTTTATTTGGGAGGGTAACCTTTCTGGGCTGGGAGCCTACTTTTTAGTTTATTTGGTGGTCCGGGAAATGTGTCACATCGCATTCTTCAGCTCCCACTTGCACTGAGGTGGTTACATCACCCCAGAGCCTTAGGTAGCTGACAGGGATGCAGCTGTACAGAGTGCAGGCTGGTCTCTCATGATGGCAGCAGTGCCATTTGTCCCTAAGCTGCACAGGAGAGGGAGAAGTCTGCTTCCAGCCAGGGGAATGCAGATCCAAGGCCAGCTCTGAACTTTGAGCCTGCTCATGGTTGGTGTTTTCCACGTGTGCTTTTACCCCTCACATCAGATCCAGAGACACGCATAAGGGCTTGCAGGAACCTTTCTGGGTTCCTAGAAGAACTACCCAACAGCAGTACCAAGGCTTCCCAAAAGGTAACTCCAATGGTCTGAGGAGCATTTTGATGGTCTGGAGTTGCAAGGTGTCTTGGCTTCTTTACAACACTGTATTTTGCAAAACAAGAGTGAAGGCTCAAGGTCCAAAGGAGTTGGGGCAAAACCAGCCACAGGGTTGTTGGGAAAAGTGCTGAGGGCTGAGGAGGGTGGAAAGGGAGAGCTCCAGAGTTCCACAGCAGAGAATCAGTGGCTCTCCCATCACACATTCCCTTTTTGGTGCCATCCCATATAAGAGTGAAAAGAGAACACTTTGTCACAACACTTGGGTCACAAGGCCTTGCTTTGGCAAGATCAGCCTCAAAGGGACATAGGGTATTTACTCATGGAGTCCCCCATCACCTCTGAGAGTTATCCAAGTACATCACCCCCCTTTTGCTCACAGCTGATGACCTCTTTTTCTGGTGGTAAGGCAGTGCAGGGAATCACCTTTCACAGCACAGAGTGCAGCAGTGTCAGAGCCGGGCTGCCTGATGCTCAGCTCACTGTGTTCTCCTCCACATCCTCTGCTTCCTCTGCAGAATGCTGCATCTGCTTCTGTGCCCCATGTCTCGTGCTTCTGGTCTATCTCAACACCAAAATCTTAACTGCTGTTTGAAACTGGCATAATTGGTTTTGATACCTGCAAGCTCTTGCAGGCAGGGATTCTGTCTCTGAAAGCTGAACCATTCCTCCTGCCATGCAGAACCACCATACTTCCACAGAGTTAATAAACCCATGCAAGCTCTTTAAAAGAAATCAGGAGGGTTTTTTAGACATTTTTAGGCTTTTTTTTTTTCCATGCAGCCTCCTTGGTAACCAGTTAAAACAAATTCCTCCAGACTGTAAACTAGAGATAATGGAGTGCGCCTTTAATCTCCATCCGCTACAGATCAAGTTACCTCTTAGAAATTACTTATCCTGGCCAAGCAAATGAATTGGAATTGATGTTCTTAATTGTTTTCTAAATTGCTGTTCCCCACTCCCTTCCTCCCCTTCTCTGCACACAGCTGTTTTGCATCAGAGTCTAGTCTAATGGGTACTGTCACTCACACGAGGGGGTGAAGTCATGTGGTCATAAAAGAGAAAGATTGGGGGAAGAGAGGGGAATACCACCCAGTGCATTATCTGGCTGTGACACACACAAACTGAATAGAAATAATTCCTCCTAGGGGGCTAGTCCCAACAATGGACGCAGTGCTGTCTTGGGCTAGAAAAATGTGAGGACTCACTGTGTTCTCTGATACTCGTTTCTCTCTCACAGAGAATGAAGATGATTAAAGTCCTAGTTTGGGACACAGGAAACCTGAGCTGAAACTGCTGACTCTGCAGCAACTTCCTTTGTCTGGTTTTGTGCAAGTTGCTTTGTTTGTGCCTTGGTGGCTGCAATTGTAATACATAAATAATACAATTCCCTTCTGTTCTCCTCAGGGCAACAATGGTCTTTCATTAGCTGCATCTTACAAAACAGCTTAACCTGCTCACCCTCTCCACAAAGTGCTCCAGTACTCCTTGTGCTTACATATATCAGTCCCCAGCCCACTCAGAACTTGCATTGCAAAGGCTTTGGGCTCTGGGAGCATCAGGCCAGGACCATAACACCAGAATCCCATTCTACTATCTCCCCTAAAGGGGGCACAGGTCTCAAGCCTTAAGCAGGACCCATCCCCTGAAGACTTTTTGCTCCTATAAAATTCATTCTTGCATGTGAAATGTATGCAAACTATTCCACCAACATCCCTGTCCTGCCACTAGATTCCTTCCCAACCTATAAATGACCAATAATTCCAGTTTTGCTGCCAGCAGTTTTCCAGAACTCAGCTGTTCCCTTTTAGACCATCTAATTCCATGGACTAGCAGCTGTTTGCATGGACTGGCAACTCTCTGCTCATCAGTCCATTAGGAGTAGAACCCAAAAGAATGGTGGTTGTCCTCTTCCTAATGTCTCCCAGAAGATCTTTCTTGACAAACAACAGTCTAACACTTATTCCTGTTATAATGTCAGATCAGTTTTCTGAGGGAGATCAGAGATTCAGGGAATTTGGTGCCCACATAAAGTCCTGAAGTGCCTGCTGGAAAAGCAGCAAACTTGGATACCTGCTCATAATACCTGGGAGCACTGTGTGGGATAAATCCGAGATAAAATGGCAGGGAAGAAGGATTTTTATACAGAATGAGGTAAAAATCATGCTAACTGCTGCTAATGGTAGGAAACCTGACCGTTGTAAGGGTGACGTTTCTTCCCCTCATTTTTGGTAAGGAAAACATGGATTTCTGAGCTGGTCACTGTGTTGGAAGGGAGGGGATGAAATCTGCAGCTGTTTGGGTGTTGTGAGATTTTTCAAAAGACTGAATATGAGTTAGGAGCACAGCTTCCAAGTCCTGTGAATCAGGTACACCTGGTTGTCTAAATGTGGGATTCATTCAGCTGCCCAGTAGTTTAAGTGCCCAGTTCAAAGCTGGGAGGAAAAGCAGACAAAATGTGTTTAGAGCAATGCTCAGGAAGGAACTCTGACCTTCTCCTCACAGCTTCCTTTTATCACAGGAGGATTTTTGTAGATGTTGAGCTCCTGTACTTTTTGCTTCTTATCACATTAGCACTAAGGAAGAATCTTCAATCAGCATTTTGCTGGAGAGGTGCCAGGAGGAAGGGAACCCGACGTGCTTTGTCTGTAGCAGAGTGTGCTAGTAGGAGAAAAAACTCATTTATGTCAGCAGAGCAAACAGCTGTGAGCCTTAGATGGTGCTGCCCTTGCTGACATGGGGTACTTGCTGGCTCCTTGAATAGCTCCATTCAAGTCCCTATAAGTGCTCTTGCAGTGAGGTTCTGCTCAGTGTTAATGAAGATGTCAGAATCTGGCCCATGGGGAATGAATGCATTGAGCAAGAAGGAGCTCTTTTATAACCTCTTTCCTAGAACATGTTTGGAGGCCTACATTTGCAGCTGGTTCCTATCTCAAAAGCAGGCCAAACCAAGCTCCCCCTCACCAGAAGATGCAAGCGTGCCCAGACTTTTGGAAGTTCAGCTCCAGATCCCAACGTAGGCCTGATCCAAAGCTGATAGACTCCCACTGACCTAAACAGACACTTGGCCTGAGTCCACATGACTTGGACCCATCCTGCCACAAAGCAACACACCACACACCAGCACTACTGGCATGTCTGGGCCCATGTCTGTAGGAACATGATCCCTTTTCTCTTTTTTCCCCCTTGCTTTAATTTTTTTTTTTTTAATTTGCTAGGGAAGGGATTAGTCTCAGGGAGGCATAAACTCCCTTCTTTTCCATCCCTGACTGAGTATCAAACTCCTCCGCTGAGATTTCTCCATGGAGACATTGGGTTTTCCTGGCAGGCAGGGTTGCAAACTACTCAGAGGAATGTCTACAGCTCTGCAGCTCCAGAGGAGCCAGGAGGCTGGGCATCCCAGCCAAGGGAAATACTGCTGTCGTCCCAAGAACACTTTCATGGAGACTGAGGTGCACACTGGATTAGAGGCAGCTAAGCTGGGCTCATGTGTTTTTTCTCTTGGTTTCCTCTTTCCCCTCGAAAACCTAAAGCACGGGGAAGAGAAGTGCCCAGATGAGAAATCTGGGGATCCTGGTGGATGTTGAAAAATGTGGTTTGTTAATGGATCTTTTTCCTTCTGGTGCTTCTGGCTTGTTCTGTGCATACACACACACAAACACACATACAGAGAATAGCTTGGCAAGCTTGTGTTTTCGTGGCACAGCACCAGGAAATGGGAGTTCCCCTCCCAACAGAGAAGATCAGGGCAATGAGGCAAAGGTGGGGAATCAGACCCAGCCTGAGTCTCAGTGGAGCTCTGGCCCGAACAACTCTTACACAAATAATCTCCAGGAGCTCTGAACCCATGTTTCATTGTGGACACAGACAGTGCTGTAGAAAAAACAGACTGAAATTGCTTCTTTTTCATGGCATCTGTAGTGTAAAAACGGTTTTCGTCCAAGACATTTGTGGTCGGAAAATCCTGACACCTCATAAATTATCTTAGAGGCGCAACAAAGCTTCACAAAGATGAAACTCAGTGCTGAGGTCAGCAGGAATTTTTTTGCATCTTCTGCAGTGGAGGAGCGTTTTCAGTCTCAGGAAAACCACCACAAAAAGAGGCAGAAAGAAGAGAGAATATTTCTTGGCACGAGAGCCTCAGTGCTCAGGGGAGCAAGGCGTCTTCTGTTATTTATTTTTGGCCACCTCTGTGTTCACACATCATCAGAACATGATCCAAGAGACCACGGGCACCCGATAGCAAGGTGGCGGCTGCAGTTGGGTGACACTTCCAGGTCCACCCAAACACTCAGATTAATGACCCTGGCATAGTGCTGGGGGCTGCACAGGTTGAGCACCTCCTGACAGCGCTTTATAGGTGAGGTGGCTGTGGGACAGGGCTGAAGTGCTGCAAAACCACAGTCAGTGAGAGCCTGCACAGAGCATGGAACAGCATTGTGAGGAGTGGTTTATGGTCTCTAGCAGCTCATACCCACAAGCAGTCAGCAGGCATTTTTTAAAGCTGTTTTCCTATTCCTCCTGACTACAAATGCAACCCTGCCGCTGGAGCTCTGCTGCCCTGCTGTGTGAGGCTGAACAGGCTGCTTCATCCTTCACACCTCCCCACATTAGAGCTAGTCTGGATGAGGACCACTGCCTAGCAGTTCCCCTTGCTTTCTGCTCGGATATTTGGTTTTTGTTACACAGAGGAGCGTTTCCTTCCACCAGACAAGAACCAGGTGGAGAAGGACGACCCTGAGGGCAATGTGGCACAAGAACCTCTGCAGCTTAGTTACCACATGTGGTGTGAGGGTGGCACCCAAGTGTCCCCTGCAGCACATTAAAATCCACGTTCCTCAAAACAGAGCAAAACTGAGGTGGTGTTTGAGAGGAGAACAGAAACCTCCAGGATGGCCTGTGCCTCCCCTGCTGTGGTGTGTGGCAGGAAGGACCTAGCCAAGCCAGGGAGTTGAGGAAAGAAGGGCTTTTTTTTTTTTGGCAAGGGGAAAAGTGGAAGAGTTGTTTCTCAGAAGGCAGAGTGGGGTTTCAGGTCATTATTTATCCCCTTTCCTGAGTAGTCATCAAAATGGCTCCATGTGATCTCCAGCATTGCTTGTATGCATCTTATTTTGGAGAGTGAAGTTACAAGGTAAGGTATGAACTGCCCTCCATTTCTGTGGGTGGACAAAACTTTCAGATTTAAAACTTCTCTCCATCTGTTCAGCTCTCTGAGTCCCTTGCAAGATCTGACCTCCCTGCCCACTTAGTAAATCAATGGTTTCTAAGGCATGTAGAACTGATTTTATGGCAGCAAGATGCATTTCACTAGATTTATGTTATTAAACTGAAGGGGGGGAAGCCTCCTTTTATTTGGGGCAGTCCTTGAGTTTTACAGGCTTGTTTGAGTAAGTAATTATTTTGGTAATGCTGGGGCCTCTTTATTGGATCGTAAATGCATCCTGAACAGCTCTCGGAATAACAAGCAGACCTTTCCCTGAAAGGCTAAGGATTGCCTTGATTAGCAAATCTGAACATTAGTAGTTTACTTTGTGATTAGCTTTGCTGCTGAGAGCTGCCTTGGTTCATTTCTCTGGGACTACTCACAGGATTAAGACTGTGTGTAAATGTTTGCAGGACCAGTGTCACAAATGAAAAAAAAACCCCAACCCAAAAATCGTTTCTTTGGAAACATCCTCTCTGACCATGTTAGGGAAAAGGATCAGATAATTGGGATCTTTATGATGCTTATTATAAAAAATGTTTTGGAACCAGTTCAAGCACCAATCAGAAACCACATTGTTCCACTAAATCACTTTCAGATGCCATTTCAGATACAGAATACAATTACTCCTAGTTTAAAAATATAAATGTTCCCTTCATAAAACATACACACACACAACTATTTTAATTTCTTTTATTTTTATCTGTCTTGGCTGGGGTACAGGCCTTCCACAGATGATCTATCAACAGTTTTTGTGCCATTTCTTTCTGCCAGGCGTCGCGCAGAGCCCACGTACAGTGCAGAGGAGCTGTGACATGGACTTTGGGGCTTTACAGGCAAAACAGCTCTTGCACAAACCAGGAAGCTGGAGGCCCAGGCTTGGATGTCTGTGTGCTTAAGAAATCAATTCAAAGCAAAACCTGGAACAAAAATTCTGCCTGAGTGTTGCATTAAAAACCCACCCGAGACGCCTGGAGGGGTTCCTGGCCCGTCGCTTTTGGTTATTGGATCTCTGTGGATTTGGGGAGGAAAACTCCCTCTTCTGCAGGGTAGCTGCTGCCCTCATGCACTCCTGGTTTTTGGGGGACCCTGAGGTCCATGTGTGATGAGCTCAAACTGGGAGCCTGGCCCTGCTGGTGATGGGGACGCCCCAGGCCCTGCTGTTCGTGTGTGAGCACAGGCTGGTGGGGAAAAGCTGGGGAGGGAAAGGCTGCTCCATTGATGGGCTGAGCTCCCTCTGCTCTCTGGGGTCAGCTCATTTCATAAGAAAAACTCGGTGTTGACAGCATCTCCTTCCTTCTGAGCCAAGAGCCAGGCACCTCCAAGGGTTCCTCAGCCTCTCTGTCAGGTGTGACGGATTTCCCAGGAGCCAGCATCCCTGCAGAGACGTGGGTAGGGAGCCACAACACAACAGCTGAGCCCAGGACTTGGGCAGGCAGCAGGATGGCTGGCATGGTGCCAGTCTGGCCAGCAGGAGCCCTGAGAGAGGGTTCTGAGCCTCAGGCTCCTTTGGGCTGCCCAGAGGATTTTTTCAGCTCTGCCAGCACACCGAGTTGACTCTAAGTTGGGACTGTCTGGGATGTGGGTAATGGAAATCTTTGGAAATCTTTCCTTGCTGTCAGGGAGTCATCCTCTGTCACTGCTGAGAGCCTCGAGAGTGGTTCTGGTTTGGGGAGCCCAGCCCAGGCTCCTGCCAGGTTTTCCAGGCCTTGGGGCCCCCGGGCTGTGCTCAGCCCTGCTGTGGGACAGGAAGCCCACAGACACTCGGGAGCATTGCCCCAGAATTGAGACAAAACCCCAGAGATGCCAGACCCCCAACAACCTGGCACAAAGCCCTGGGAACCTGGGATCAAAACAGGGATAACGAGGCTTAGGGATGCTTGAGGATGTTGCCATCTTTCAGATGCTCCATCCTTTATTTTTTTCTTTTTCTGGGGCAAGCAGAGGGATTTCTCAGCATCAGAGCATCACGAGACTCTTGAGGGCTGCATTGTGGAAAAAATATATGGAAACATTTTCATATTTTCCAAAACAGGGATGCTTTGTTACTGAGGGAAAATTCCTCCACTGGTTTTGCACAGGCTGAGATTTCTGAGTTTCCTTAGTGCCACTCGTGGCTCCTTTAGGAGAGCTTTGGTGTGACACTGAGGGGAATGGCCTTTGAACTCCGTGGTAGCTTAAATGCAGCAAGTGAGATCAGGAACTGCATTAGCTGACATTGCTGGGGCCTCGTGGTGGAGTAAGGAATCTGCTCTGAGCCAAAATCTCAGCAGCCGTGGCCAAAGATCACTTTGCTTCCATGTCCCCAGAGGCTGGCAGGCACAGCTTGAATGGAGAACAAAGCCAGTTCTGAAGAAGGGATGTTGAGACTGATATAAAAGTTGAAGAAGCATTTTACAGCAGTCTGAAATAAACCTGAGAGAGGGGATTTTCAGAGGCTCTGGCTGTTCCTCCTAACACCAGTGACTGATTTTGCAGAGGGAGCAGAGTCAGGCTAATGCAAGGTGGCTGTGGAAATTGGACCATCAGTGCTCTGGATTTTTACTGTTTCTGACCAGAAAACTGGAGCTCTTGCTGAAATGTAATTACTTTTGTGATGTTTTGCTGTTACAAAAGAGCCATAGCCTTGTTCAAAGACCAGGACCTCCCTGTAGCTTGCTGCATCTCTAAAGAACATCCCATTGATCCAACTGGGCAATACCATACCCAATAAAGAGCAGCCCACAATCCATTTCTATGAGTATTGTTCAATTATTACATATATAGTTCATGAATAATTTTGTGTTTCAGCAAGATGGCTGCAGCATTTGCTGCAACGTACTGATTTCTATTTAAAAGAGACATTGCTAACAAAAGTCTCCCAGCCCTTGTGTTAAGATGTGCTTCTTACCTCAGGGATGGAAGTTTATTGTATTTGTGGGGTCCCTCGTGGCAGGAAGGAATGATGAATCTGATTCCATGTTCTCAGAAGGCTCATTTATTACTTTATAATACTATGTTATATAAATAATACTAAACTATACTATACTAAAGAATACAGAAAGGATATTTACAGAATTCTAAAAAGATAATAATGAAAACTCTTGACTCTCTCCAGAGTCCTGGCACAGCCTGGCCCTGATTGGCCAAAGAGTGAAAACAACTCACAGCAGAATCCAATGGAACAATCACCTGTGGGTAAACAATCTCCAACCACATTCCACATGAGCACAACGCAGGAGAAGCAAATGAGATAAGAGTTGTTTTCCTTTTTCTCTGAGTCTTCTCAGCTTCCCATGAGAAAAATCCTGGGTGAAGGGATTTTTCAGAAAATGTGAATGTGACAGAAGTTTGCTCTGCATACAGGAAATATTTTTCACTGATGGGATGGGGGAATGTTTCAGGTCCTGATATTGTGAACTAGAGAAGCATTAGTGAAGAGAGAAGTGGGAATGAGTTGAAACTAAAAGAGGGTAGATTCATATGGGATGTTGGGAGGAAGTTCTTCACCCCAAGGCTGGTGGGACACTGGCATGAGTTGCCCAGTGGTTACCCCATCCCTGGAAGTGTTCAGGGCCAGGATGGACAAGGCCTGGAGTAACTTGGTCTAGTGGAAAGTGTCCCTGCCTATGTCAGGGTGATCTCTGAGGTCCCTTCCTGCCCAAAACATTCTGTGACACTGATTTGATGATCAGGTTTGGGGCACTAGTCATTGGTAGGATGTGATTATTCAAACCTCTCGGGTTTTCTTTTTTCCAAGGCTATGTTCCTTGCCCATCTTACACAAAAATTTCCAGCACAGTGAGACAACTGCACCTGGAAACCTAGCAAAACCTAGAAATTCAATAAAAATGTGACACATTTCTTATTCTTTTCCTTCCTTCCTTTTCATGGCTGTCTCCTCATTCAATAGCAAGGCTTGGAGGCAGAGAAAACTGCAGTGGGAAGAAAACAAATATTGTTTCAGCAGATGGAGTTAAGCTCTGGTAGCCAAGGAGGAGCTCCAGCCTCACATCCAAATATCATCAGCATTCCATTTCCTTTTGCTCTGGTGGTGGGGCTCACTGCTCATTCCACAGCAATGCCAAGAGTGCCAGGGGTAGCAGGAGCAGAGCACTGGGCTCAGGATGGTGCCAGAATGCCATGGGTGAGTGTCCTTAGAGAGCCCATCAGCCTGCACCAGCAGAGCCATAATCCATCTGCACACAAGAACCTGGGGTTGTCCTGGGAGGCTGTGTAAGAAATGAGGCTCCGTGGTTGGTGAGAAACTAACAACAAATACTATGGGAATAAATCACACAGATTCCATTTTCTTCATTATGGAAAAAGCCCATTCTTTATTCACATAACTAATTTTTACATAGTTTTACAATCTCCAATTGGTCAGCAGCTTTCTTGCCAATTACTTTATTGGTTAGTAACAAGTTGTTACCCTGTATTTATTGATGACTCAAACTCTTGGTGTGTACATGCAGGAAAAGTTGTTTGTGAGAGATAGTTTTCATTTTTCAATCTAACAGTATAAAAACAGTTTATACAGCTGCTGGCTGTTTTCACCAGGAGTAGATTGTTATGTTAATGAACTGCTCACACCAGGATTGCTTTCACATGGGAACCTGTGAAGTGCTAGCTTGACAAGTCCAGCCACTGAATTTAGGAGAGCAGGCTTGATTTTATGAAGCCTTTCTTTATGATTTTTCTACCTTATTGCAACAAAATACCACATTGCCTCCTGCCAAGAGAATGGAGAGCAGGGGGAGGCCTGTGCCAGGAGAGCTGGGACAAGCACAGAACAGCAAAGGATGTTTGTTAGTTCTTCACTGTGTTTCTTACCAAGCATAACCAACCCCACCACCAAAAGAGATTGTGACCATGGAATGAACCCACCTCTGGGACCCACAGGACATTTTTCATTAGAATTTTTTTTAAAACAAGACATGTTATTTTTTTTGTGTAAACATTTAAAAAGTACCTGTTCTGAATATTATTTTTTTTCTGGGCAAAAGAAAAGCAAAGAAAACCCAGTCTTTCCCCAAAATGAAACACAAGAAAGTTCTGTTTTCACAGCTTTTGAATGTTCTGAACTTCCTTATTTTCCAGCATGAAATGTATTTGGTTAGATTTTTAAAATATTTTGGAAAACCAGTGTCCGATTGAAACATGTGCACTCATAGACATCTGTTCATTCAGTTTGATTGTGAGAAGTTTATTTCTAAAATATTATCTTATCACCAATATAAAATGTCCTTATCCACTCTGGAAGAGCAAAGGAGTTCAGATTCATGGAAAAAGCTCATGAGATGCAGGACCAGAAAGAAGAGGAAGGTAGATGGCAATGAAGAGAAGCAGAGCAGAAGACTTTAGGAAGGAAACAGAGGGCATTCAGTGAAGAACCACCTAGGGTATAAAACAGACAAAGGAGGATAAAGCTGCTTGCAGAATAGATTCCCTGGTGTGGAGAAGTGCTGCACAGGGGGATGAGTCTGCACAGTTCACAGGCCCTGATCCAAGTTCAGGAGGTTGTGCAAGGATGGTGATGACAAGGAGGATGGGGATGTGCTGAGCTCTGATGTATTGCTGTGTTTGGCTCTATCTTAAAGTTTTATGCAACCTACCATAAAAATTAACAGTCCTAAAGATTTTTGCAAAACCTGCATGTCATGGGCTTTGTCTGTCCTGAGTTATTGAAGAGAGTGAGCAAGACACAGAGGCCCGGGGGTTTGGTTTCCATGGGATGGTGTCAGAGATCCTGGGTTCAGGATGTGCAGGGAAGGTCTCTGAGGCAGTGCTGGTGGCCCAGGAAACCCAAGGAACACTGTTCCTGTGCACTGCAGGGAGCCTGGAGATCATCCAGTATTGTATTTGCAGGGTGCCCCGATGAAGGAAGGAATGATGAATATGACTCCATGTTCTCAGAAGTCTCATTTATTATTTCATGGTACTATGTTATATTAAAGAATACTATACTATACTATACTATAGAATACAGAAAGGATATTTACAGAATTCTAAAAAGATAATAATGAAAACTCTTGACTCTTTCCAGAGCCTCAACACAGCTTGGCCCTGATTGGCCAAAGAGTGAAAACAACTCACAGCAGAACCCAATGCAACAATCACCTGTGGGTAAACAATCTCCAACCACATTCCACATGAGCACAACGCAGGAGAAGCAAATGAGATAAGAGTTGTTTTCCTTTTTCTCTGAGTCTTCTCAGTTTCCCAGGAGAAAATCCTGGGCAAAGGGATATTTTTCAGAAAATGTGAATGTGACAATCCAGAATGGGGGCAGAGTCTGACTCGTGACTTCTCCACAGCCACACACCAGACAAAGGAGGAGGATGAAGATGGTGTGCTTCACCTCTCTGTCACTGACAGGCAAACCTGTCCCTGGTTATGCAGAGCCAGCTGCAGCCACCCAGCTCCACAAACACACTGGTGATGGGTTTCAGGCACTCACAAGGGCTTTGAAAGCACCTCTTGGGTGTGCTCCACTAAACACTTCAAGGACACCAACGAGGTCCCCTGCCTCTCAAGCAGCAAGAGCCAAAGTGATAAAAATTGAAAGAAAACCCCCAAAACAAAAGCAGAAGACTGAGGGAGAAAATGTAGTGAGGCCTAAAGGGCTGAGGATGTGGGTACTGCTGGGCTTAATTGTCTTCTTCCCTGCTGTGCAAGGCGGAATGTTCCTGGGACAGCATTGCTGACTTTAGGATTGTTACTGGTTGGGTTTTTTTTTTTTTAATAATATTATTTTCTTCCCCCAAAGCCAACAGGCAAGTGACATAAAGCAAGCGGAATTGCTGTTCCGAAGCTGGGAAAGTCAGAGATGATCCCTGGCTGGAAAACTCAGCTCTGGGTTTGAACTCCCTGTGTAGCACCAGGCCATGGGGGATTTCAGCTGGGTTAGGTCTGCCATGTGCAGGGGGGGCGAGGGGCCAGCTGCAGAGCCAAGGTCAGCTTTGGATTCTGAAACACATCCCCCTTGCCAAAAGTCCAGGGTCAGTCCCCGAGGCTCAGGAGGGAAGAGCCAATTCCAGCCCTTCTCCCCTAACAATTCATCTGGGCACCTAATGAGGAAAGCTGTCTTCTTTGTGCTGACAGTTAAATATGTGCTCAGGCTCATTCCTTCATCAAAAGTTTACATTATATCAGGTTTAAATTATTTTTTTTACCATGGTTGCACCCTCATTTCACAAACCTTTCAGCCTATTCTGATTTGGAACATGGAGAACTTCTAAAGATTGTGAATTAAAGCAGGAAGATGTCTTCTCACAACCTTGTTTCCATTTTCAGGCTTGAATCCACACCACTGACTTGTCTGCAGGGACATGAGGGGGCTGGAAACATCCAGGAAGGACACGTAAAACAAAAGCTTTGAGCTCAAATAATCACAGCAAATCTGTGATTAATCCTTGGTTTGAAAGCTGGAGTTCTCCCCAAACTCATGGGCTGACTGGACAATCCATCAGATCCATTTCAGTTGGAAAGGAAGCAGTCAGGATTTGATCAACATCTCAAACCAAATCAGTGAGGTTGATTAAATGTGAACTCTGAGAGCTTTTTCACATGGTGGGTTCTCCTCAAAAGAGATTTCTCTGAGCTCCTCAGCCAGGAGAAAGTCACTTATGCCTCCTCATGCTCATGGCCTCCAGGGGCACAAATTTGAAGGGCATTTCAAGGAGATGGCACAAAGTAACCCCAGAGTCTGTGATTGACTCAGGTTGGTGAAAGGGGAGTAAAGGGAGTACAGTTACTGGGTAGGAAACAGGGTCCATGAAGCATGCAGGGATTTCAGACACTGGGATTTTTTGCAACATTTATTGGAACAGACAGGCTAAGAGCGCTGAGGGATAAAGGATCCCAAATCAAACGGGCTAATTGGTCTCAAATGGAGTGACTAAGGAACTCTCTCCCTTCCAAAATGGGTCAAATTGCATTTTAGAAGGAGATCTCTGAAATTTGAGTGGGAGGCCTGGATAGAAAAACGAATGGATGAACTCATAATTGACATGGATTCCATTATGGCTAATACCTGTGTCAGGGCTGCCACCGAATACGGCCTGCAAATCCAGTCTGGGGGAATTCCCTTTAGAGATGTGACCCAGGTGAAGCAGACTATTTGCCATGAGCCTGTGAGGAACTGAGACTTTAATTGCAAACATATGGCTGGGTAACTTTCCAGCAAAGTGAAAACTGGGGGATAGAGAGAGACCTGCTCTGAAACAGATGATCCAGGAAGGCTTTCACTGTCTCCAGCGATGGGTTTCTGTGCTCTCATATCACTTTGTGCTGAGCAGAAATTGTAAAGAAAGGAAAATTATGCTAAAATATAGCATTGGCACAAAGAGCCCCATGATTTTAGGAAGAATAAAGGTGAAATTAAGTTTCCTGTGATTAACTATGACATAGTTCCCTGGTTTTGTCTTTTAAAAGGCAGTAGTCTGATCTTTGGCATGCTGCTGTACTGGAGAAGATGCAAGGTGGTTTTTTGCATCATGAGGGGCAAAGAACTATTGTCTGTATGACCAGGAAAGCAGAGGGGAACGTGTGCTGGCATTGATCCCAAGAACAGGAGGGATGAGCTCGAGGGAGTTTTCTTTCTGGAAGTGTTTTTGTTTGTCAGGTGACCTGGAGAGAACACGAATTTAATGAG
The DNA here is from genome assembly GCF_036417665.1 of Passer domesticus. Lineage (NCBI taxonomy): Eukaryota > Metazoa > Chordata > Aves > Passeriformes > Passeridae > Passer > Passer domesticus. The sequence continues at coordinate 33,643,175 of NC_087480.1, read as the reverse complement.
GCAGGAGCTGCCCTGTGGTGGCGGGACATGAATGTAGCTGGGCCAGTCGAGGTTTGTTGAGGTTGCAAAGCATCTTCTGGGTCCTGGTGATGCCTCAGGTTTGAGCTTTTATATTTTTCAGATTCTCTGCTGCTTTAGTGTTTGAGTCTAGGCTTCATATTAGGGGATGGTGAGCTCTGTGCACAGAGCAGGGAGACAAAACAATTCCTTCTCCAGCTGGGGACCAAGGACAAATGATCCAAATCTCAGCCCAAGAGCAAAACCAACGTGGGCTGAAGAGAGAAAAACAAGAAGGATGGGACTGCATGGGCTAAAGCTGGAATGGGACAATTAACTCTAATATGCAAATGGAGCAGAACTTATAAAAGTGAGAGACCTCATGACCAGTCATGCATTTTGTGACAACTTTGGTTCACCTTGGGTGCAGCCCTGGCTGGGCTCTTGTGCTGCCCAAGACAGATCTAATAAATCCCTCCTAATAAATCCCTACTTTATTCCTTTACTCTGTCTAGTCTCTGTTTTAGGTCAGCCTTCACAAGGCATCACTGGCTTGGGAGAAGCAGCTCTTGGTGTCCCAGGTGGCCATTCCAGGGGGAACTTGGGCCCTTGCAGGTCTGGAGAGGTTTGACTCCAAAGCGTTGGAGGTTCAGGTTTCGGACAAAATTGAGGAAGGCCTGCACTTGCTGTGGGGAAGGGATTTCTCCTTCCTTGAACAGGCATCCAGGTGAGAAAAGCGACACCTCAGGTGTCAGCTGGGAGGTTGGCTTTTGGGAGAGAACTGAGGATGAGCTGGAACAAACACAGCAACCTGTGCGTGCTGATTTTGTGTCCATAACTGCAGTTTTCCATGTGACCCAAACAGCAGGGTTTGAGGAGGCAAAGGTTATAAGTAACTAACAGACTAATTGTTGTTTTGTGATGATGTTTAGCAGTTCACACAGACCAAAGCACCAATTTTTGGTCAGGATAATTTTTTTAAGGCAGTGTCTGGGACATGTGTGGCAAAAGCTCTGGTTATGCCAAGGAGTCCTGAGAATGAAACCAGGAAAAGTCAGGTCTGCAAAAACCAAAGTATTTCCCAGTAAATATTCCCTTAACCAGTGACCACATGTCTGAAAAGGAAGATTTATAGGAATTAGGAAGTTTCATAACAGCACACCATAATAAAATAACAGCAATGATGTATGCTCACATGTACACACACACTTGTTCCAGATAAGATCAAATACCCAGCACCCCAAAGTTAATACACTTCTATTTATTTTTATTCTTATGACTATGAAATATATTTTTTGTTGGACTGACCATTCCAGATAGAAATGTTATAGGTTATTCTATCAGCTGCTGCTGGGGGTGAGCTCTTTACTTTGCCTGCATCAGTGGATCTATCCCTGGTCTTTCCTGCCTGTAACCCTTCTTGCACATCCCAGCCCTCTGCTCCCTCAAGCCCTGCTCTCTTGGCTTTACCCCTTTCCAGGACTCTGGAATGCACCTCCACTTAGATGTTCTGTTGCCAGGGATTTTGGCAGATAACAGAGAGGCAGAGATTGGAGCAGAGCCATTGAAGCAATCGTGGGATCTGTTGGAAGGGAGGAAGTGCAGAAAGGAGAGAGAAAAGGAGGCAAAAAGATAGAAGTGGAATGGAGGAGAAGGGAAAAGGGGAAGGTGAAGAGAAAGAAATGAGAGAAAAAGCAGGGATCCAAAAGAACGACAAATTTCTCCTCTGGGCCATGTTATATGCTGCATAATTTACAGTAAATTGAAATATTGTTAATCTATAAAGACTGTATTGTTCTATTTTTCTCTTGGCCAGCTACTGACGTAAGCAGAAACTCTGTTCTGCTCGAAAAGCAGTCAAGAGCCTTGCAAGAGAGCCTGGTGCCCAGACTGGAGCTGGAAATGGGATTTGGCCTCTGCTGTGACAACCTGGAGGACTCAGGCTTAGAGGAACCCAGGGAATGTGAGGTTGTTGAGCAAACTTCAGGAGCTTTTAGTCAGTGCTTCTTCCACAAAAAGTAATAAAAATGCATCTTTAAATCTTGTCCAGGAAGATGTCAGAGCTCTCCTACAGAGTTAATATGCCTAACACAGAGACCAGCTTAGTCATGACAGCATAAAGCATTGTCCTGCTAGGAGTTCATATATCCTGCAATATAGGATATATGAATATTTGTCTTAGGTTGGAAACTTCAAACCAAGACACTGTTGGGTATATATCATAGGATATATGAACATGAATATTATTGCAGGTTCATATATCCTGCAAATCTCACTCCATGAGATGTATAAATGTATCTGAGTGCATATATATATATTTATATTTATATATATCTGTGTATTACTGTGTATAAGCTTATGCAGGTATCTGTTTTCTCCCAATAATTCAGTAAATCTGCCTGCAGCTTTGCAGACTCCAGGATCCTGGCCAGCTGGAGCAGGGGAGGCTGCCAAGTCCATCAGGTTGATGGAGCCAGCAGGCTGCTCCACCTGCCTGTCTGGAAGCATTCTTTTGCTCTCCTGGGAGCTTCCCAGCACATCTCCATTTCCTCTGGAAGAAGGTTTGCCCATGGCTGCCAGCATCTGTGGCAGGTCTGCTTTCCATGGCTGGTGTGGCTGCAAAGCCCAGAGACCCGTGGCCCTTCTCAACTCTGTTTTAGCCATCTCCCAGCTGCACAAGTCCTGAACATTTCCAAAATGTAGCTCGTGAAGCAAATGAACATACAAAGGCTCTTTGCTGGTGCATAGCTGCTTTATGGGGATAGAGGGGATGATCTCAGTAAGAACTCTGCATATGCCACAACCTGGTGAAAACAGTAATAAATCACGGTTTTCTTGTTTTTCAAAGGAGAACTTCCTTGTCAGCAACAGAGAAGATCCTGAAGAGTTCCAAGGTGTGTGAGGAGGTAACAAGGGACGGCTAAAATTTATATTATTGTTAACTTTCTGTGCTAATATCAAGAATGATCCTACAGAGAAAGTAAATTCTTTGCTCATGAACATGGTATTCAGGTGCCCTGCAGGAGCAATGCAGAGACACAGAAGGAGCTTTCACCACTTGGTCTCAGCATGGTGCTGTCTTCTGTCTGCTCCTTGCCTGGGAACAAGTGGGGGGCTCAAAATTGATCTGTAGGGGAGAGAACAGGAGTAATCCTGTTTTCCTCACTGTCCAGACTAAGGAAATTGCTCCAGCCACCCCTTCCCTTCTGGGTTCTCCTTCCAAGGAGAGCTCCTTCACAAGGCTTGGGAGCAGAGGCTTGCACAGCCCCTTCACTGACAGTCTGCACTCATGCCCTGCTCTTCCACTGCATGGTGGTGTCTCTTCCTGCATTTCAGGCTTGTTGTACACCTGGCAAAGCCATCCCAAATGCAGACACAGTAGCCAGGTGGAGCCCTGAAATGAGAGACGGGAGCAGCAAATAGAGAGGAGAGGGGGGAAAAAGCACCAGCAGCTAGCCCAGGATGCTCAAGCAGGTAGCATCACTGTGTGTTTGTGAAACAAGCCAGGACTGGAGTGTCCTCACTGATCCTGGCTCTCCCCTGCCTGTCCTGAAGTGTGAGGTGCTCACCCTGGAATCCCTCACTCCTTGCTCAGCTCACTGGAGTGTGTCACACACAGGCAGGCAGCCCCAGCTCCTCCTCTCTTCCTTGACACAGAGGCTCCCAGGCCATGGCAAAGAGCCCTGATAACCTTCTTTATGTCTTTTGGAGCACTCACACTTGTATTGTTCAGCTTTGAATAGAGAGATTTTAAAAATAGTTGGTTCTCCAGACCAATTACAGACTTTTATAACCTCACCAGCCAACCATGGATCAAGGGTGGGAAGTGCTATTTTGGCAAAAAAGGTGACAATTCTTCTTATTTTCTCTCTGTTGGTTTAGGTTTGGTTTAATTTTTTTGGTTTAATTTTTTTTAATATAACAAGAATTCAGGTAAAGAAGATCTGCATGTATTAAGGAGGTGAGGATTAGTGAAGAAACAAACAGGAGATATTTTTATTTTTGCTTATGTGGAAGGAAGGGGAGACAAAATAAGAGAGATGCTTGTGGAAACATGGAAGGTCTCCGGTGTAATGAATAATAATTTCAATAGTATTTTCTGAGATGTGAACAGTATTTATAAGCAAATACTATCTCAGAAGGTAGTGGGAAAAGACCAACAGTTTTCCTAACATTGCTGGGAAACAAAATCTGCAGTTCTGGAAGACTTGCCATTTCCATAGGAACCAGATGAGGTGAAGTAGAAAGACTTAAGAGAGGTGATTAAGAAGTATTTTATATTGAAAGCAAACTTTCTAGCTGAATGACATAAATTACTTTTAAGGGAGCAAACGGCTTTCTAACAAGTTTAAAAAAACAAGGATCTGCCCTTTAGTAACTGTGTTAGAAATCCTTGGAGAGCAACAAGCTCAGCACAACCTTAGAGGAGACATGGGCACATTTTTTGAGGTGCTGGAAATCTAGTTTATGCTACCAGAATTTTGGGGGTACTGTTAAAATTTAAATACATGCAAAAAAACAAAAAAAACCTTACATGCTTCACAAATCAAGTCAGGACCTTCATTATTTTGCTTTGCTCTGAACAGAGGTTGGAGGTGAGGGATGTGGGCAGAACACTTCATCCCACTGTGCTTGGGAATTTTAACAAGAGAAATAATTATGGGTGATATCCTGCCTAATTTAAGGTTTTGTATTTTAACAAAGAAGGATCCTCCTACTTTTGTGTTTTGTTTTGGTTATTTTAGCAGTAATAATTGTGTGGTTTCTGTAGTCACCTTCCCAAAGAAGGGAGCCATCACAAAAAAACGAGCTACTTCCTCTGCAGTGCTATTTCTGTTTTGGTTTATTAATGAGCTAAAAAAAAAAAAAAAAGAGCTTTGATCTACCCTCCAGCTTGATATGTTATGAAATATTTTCATCAAACCCTGCCCTTAATTGAACTCATATTAATCTCAGCAAGATGAATGCAGATCTATGTTCTTAGTGGTTTCTGGACAGTCAGATGAGATCCTGCAGTGGACACCACTGGAGGGGAAGAGATATTTCTATAGAAAATTCATTTCAGGACTGAGGGTAAAAGCAAATGCATTTGGCCTAAAGCATGAATAATGCATTGCCTAAAGTTTGCCAGTATGTGTTGGTCCTTCTCCCACTGAAGTTGATGGCAAAACTCCCATGGAATTCAGCAAAGTGGGGTGGAACCTATACAGAAATTATTTTTCCCAGAACAGCTTTGCAATAACCAGTGGATTTGCAAACTCCTTACTCTGACACATTGAAATAATTTGGGACTTTCATTCCATTTTGCTTTAATTGGACTTACCCTGCATCTGAGTCTTCCTAAATGGGTTGCTATGCCTAAAATATGTGCAGGCATGTTTGCACTCTCTGAGGGAACGTGGAGGTTAAACTGGAAGGCGAGGTTATGTTAGCAAGGATATTTTCCTTTTATACTGCTTCCAAAGGCAACCCTGTTTTGGGCTCCCCACTCTGCCCTGACCGCTCTGTGCCTCTGCATCCCAAATCATGCTGGGATTTGATGATAAAGCACATCCTCTTTCCAGGAGCCCTGCCAACCCCTACATCCTAACTCACTGGTGTTCTGGTACCTTAGGCACTTTGTGGTCAGAAGGCAGACTGTAAATGTGGGTATGTCCAAGCCCTCTGGAGGAAGAGAAGAAATTTCTTACAGAGCTGCTGTTGTCCATTTGATTCCCAGCCCCTTTGTTCCAGTGTTTCTCAGGCTGTGCCAGCTCAGACAGCTCTTAGCTGGATACCAGCACTTGCAGGGCCTGATTTGGTTCATGTCTTCTATAAAAGTTTTCCAGCTCTGACCAAGGTATTTCACATCAGGGTAAAAATGTGAGTAAATCAGAGCTGGCATCTCTCCCAGACATATCAATTCCCTTAATTCCCTTTTTCCTGTGGCTTTGGGACAATCAAAATAGGGAATGTTTCCATTGCTGTACCTTTATGAAAGTACAATATGTGAACACCATCTCCTGAGTGCATCTAGTGCATTTCTTTGCCTTGGTTACAATAGATTTCCCTGGAAATTATGTGGGAATCAATCCCTTGGCAGGGCTGGGCTCCAGGGAAGATCAAAACCCCCAGCCTGACAGTTCATGAAACAAGGAGAAAGAATATGGAAGCTGTCACTCCCAGCTGGCCAACACCAACACAGCCCCAAGGCAACGGGAGGTGCCAAGGTGTCTGCTTGAAAAATTTGGAGAGACCTGGAGGGGGTCACAGAAAGAGCTGCTCTGGGGCCACTTTTCCTGGCAGGAAAAGCCATTTGCAGCAGTGAAGGAGCAGTGGAGGCCACTCATCCTCTCTGAGGGGACATGCACTGCCTTTTGTGAGATCCAGGACAGGCTGGCATTATTCTGCACCCCTGGGGTGAGGGTGCTTTGCCATGGAGCTGAGCTGGGGGGAGTGCAGGGAGCAGGGCATGATCCAGGGGTATAAACGGAAGGATCCAGGGGTATAAACTGAAGGATCCAGGGGTATAAACTGAAAAGGCACAGGATCCAGGGCTATAAACTGAAGAGCAGGATCCAGGGCTATAAACTGAAGGATCCAGGGGTATAAACTGGAGAGGCACAGGAACTGCCAGGACAGGGTGGCACAAACAGAGCCTGTTTATCTCTAAAGCAGTGTTTCTCAGACCCTGATCCACAGGCCTTTGGTGGTCAGTAAAATATCCAGCAGTGGCTCATGAAACAATAGGAAACCCTCTCTCTCCCCTCCAGCAGCCACAGAAGCATGCACACAAACAAAATGGGAGAAAATAAAAGCTACTTTATGTTAGCTTTCAAATTTCAGTCTTTTGTTTATTTGATTTGATATATAAAATGTATACAAGTTGGTCTTCTGATTATTGTGCTTTTTCTGAAAAAGGTTAATCCCTGGACTTGAGAAGTTTAAAAAAATGTAGCTCTGAGGATGCTATTTTTGGAGCCAATTGCAACAGCACTAAAATGTTGAAAGATTCCTTTTATTTGTTGAAAGATTAGGCTGAAGCCCTTCAGTCTATAAAAGAATAATAAACCCTAGCAGGATAAAAATCTTCATTGCAATGAGGATACAAAAGCCACCTCACAGTGCTGTGTGGCCTGGGTGGAGGCACAGGGCTGGCAGAGCTGGCATTGATAATTACTGAAGTTATCGGTGCCCAGAAAACAAGACTGTGATCTCTTGCTTCATTCACACACAATCTCATCTTCCACCTCCTGCCCTCATCTTGGACAGCGTCTGCAGAATGAGATGTGTTCACACAGTGAGCCCGGTCCCTCTTAGTATCCTTCAGTCTTGTGCAATCCACTCCAAAATGAGTTGTTAGAATGGAAGGATTGGCAAATTCTTGCCTCCTAAAGTCCTGGAGAGAAAATGAGCTCTACTGACCTTTTCTTCCTTGTCAAGTATTGTCATCTGGGCTGCCTGGGGCTTGGGACCAGGCTTGCAGCTGAGCAGAGTTTGGTTTTCAGATAATCCCACTCAGATGAGCAGTTTCTGGGTTATTTGTAAAGCACCTTGAGAGCCATCACCAGGACAGAGGCTTGTGCAGCTGCCTCTGTTTCATGCACACTGGCTGCACGTGCAGGAGGGTATGGCTGAGCTGAGGAGCTTTCCAAAGGAATGGGGGCTTTGAGGAGAGCCCAGGGTGCAGAGATTAAATGGAAAATAAACCTGCAGATAAAGACCACGCATGCCTTTGTCTTGTCTGCCTGGAACAACACAGGATCAGCAGTGGGAATGGCAAGAAGCACCTCGGGGCAAGGGGGTGTGGCACAAACAGCAAGTGACAAAGGTGCCCTGGGAGCTGAGAGCCACTGGTCCCTGCAGTCACAAGGAGCAAGAACTCCTCAAGCACTGAATGAGCCTGATGGCAGCTGTGGGACATGTCCAACAAGTCCTGTCCAGCTCTTTCCCTCCCAAACTGAGAACTGATCCTGCCATCCCAGCCCATTCTGCTGGGATGCTGCATTACCTGCCACACTGGAGTTTTAGTGGAGCCCAAAGAGAGCCTAAAAAAAAAATCACATGGTGCCTTTCACTGTTGTCTTGGCCAAGTTTCAGTGTGATTAATCACACTGTTCTTGCCTAAAGTTCCCCTCAATCAGCACGATTTTAATTTCTTCCATTTAATTTCTGGCTGGTGTGTTACATGGAGCAGCACTCTTCTCATCTGTTAGACACCTGAGTTTCACCCCAGAAGGTGCCCCCACCCCACAGCAAATGAGGGGATCCCACTGTGCCTCTTATTCCTTCCCAGGACCATGGTGAGGATTAATAAGCAGTTAAATTAATTGATTTGCAAAGCACAGTGTGATCCTCTGAGGAAAGGCTTTATCCAAGTGTTGCCCTGAGCAGAGTGGGGTGTGTGACCAGGTCAGCCTGAAGCTGAGTGTGCCTTTGGGGCTGTCAGCAGGCACAGAAAGGAGAAGCTGCCCTCATTCCCCATTTACAGCTCGCCTGTGCTTGGCTTGGCAGGCTGGTGGGGATGGGTGTCTCTCAACACCCTGGGAGGGTGACAGACAGCTGGGGTCCATGGCACCTTCAGGTCTCACAAAATCAGCCCCACTGGGGGTTTGAGAGGTGAAAGGAAACCCGCCTGCCCTTGGGGCTGTGAATTTGTCATCAGAGTGGAAGGACTTTGGGGCAATGGGGGCAAAAAAGAAACTCTAAAGAAACTGATTTCTACTCCAGAAATTTAGAACTCTAAAAAAACTGATTTCTACTCCAGCAGAAATGGAAAGCAAGCCTAATCAGAAAGATCCCTCAAACCAAAAAATCTGAAGCTCCTGCTCCCGTGGTGTCTCTGCCTAATGTTTGCAAGGCTGTTTTGGGCAGTTGTTCCCTGCTCATCCTCATCCATTTCTCACCAGTGGTCTGATGATGACCTTAGGCTGAGTGTGTGATGTTTGGATGGCTGCAGTTTTGTGGGCAGGTCCTACTTTTATCAGGATGCAGGGGTGGTGCTCCAGGGGCAGCAGGAGCCACTTGTCTAACTCTGACCTTTCAGATTTGGAGGATTTGGGATTTCCAAGGGGTCTGATGAATCAGAACAGACTGACACTTCCTGTCACCTCTCCTCCTGGGGCCAGCTTGAAGAGAGAAAAACAAGGATGGGGCTCAATGGGCTAAAGTGTAATTGGCCAATTAACTCCAATATGCAAATGGACCAAAACTTACAAAAGTGAGAGACCCCGTGACTGGTGGTGCATTTTGTGGCCATTTTGGTTCACCTGGGGTGCAGCCCTGGCTGGGCTCTTGTGCTGCCCAAGGTGGATCCATTGGGGCCTCCTAATTATTCCCTACTTTATTCCTTAGCTCTGTCTGGTCTCTGTTCTAGGCCAGCCTGCACAAGGCATCAATCTCAGCACAAGGAAGCACACACACAGACTGGAGGTGCAAGCCCGGGGCTGTTTGATGGGCTGCAAAGCTCAGCCCTGCTGGGTGAGGGAGTCAATCACTTCAGCCAGGAGCAGCCATGGCCAGAGAGATGCAGGATGAGTCAGACACTGCCGGGGACTGGGAATCAGAGCAGAAGGCAGGGGTTTCCATGACTCAGATTAATCGCAGGGAGGGGGCTTTCATGGAAGAAGGAGAGGTCAGCTACACTGGATAATGCTTTGACTTCAACTTTTCTAGGAAGCTGCAGCCCAGAAGATGTCTTTTCCCTGCCAAACAAGGGCCAGTACAATGACACCCTTCCCCCAGTGCCTCCACCCACTGTCATGCAATCATTGAAAAGGAAGATTATTTCTGCTGTGCCACACATTAACGCTGGAGCTGCCAGAGTGTCGTTCCTTTGCTGCCATGGCCTGCTCCCAGCTCCAGGAATGCTCCAGGAATGTTCCAGGAATGCAGGGGTCACTGAATAGAGCAGCTCCACGTTGGCCCCCAAAATCTGCTGTGCTGGAGACAGCAGCAAAGGGTGGGAGCTGCCTGTCTGCAGCTCACATCTCTGTCCCCTTAGCTCACAGTCGTTGAGCTCAGCCTTTTCCTGCCCTGCTGCCTTCCCTGTCCTTTTTATCACTGCAGTGGGTCCTGCAGGCTGCACGGATCAGAATCTGCTCAGGATTAACAGCACCCCATGGGGGCTGCAGCTCAACCCCTGGCAGAGTCAGGCAGAGTCAGGCACTGAGGTTTTTCCATCCCATGTGACTTCCAAAGACGCAAGCCAAGCCTGGCTCCCCATAACCATCCAGGGGGTCCTGACAGAAGATGGAAATCCACCCACAGGGAGAGAATCATGGCAGGGAGCTCTTTGGAGAAGGCCCCTCTCCTCTTGCCTGGGGGGATGCAGAGAAGGTGCCTCTCAGGCACCAGGGAATCATCACCTGGCGACACCATATCTTTAATTTCTCCACTCTGTCCCAGAAGTCATTTCAGGGAGCTGAGGAGAGTGGAACATCTGTGTGGGTGCTACTGTCCCCTCAAAGGGCAGCTGTGCTCGCTGATCCCCATGTTTCATTTCAAAGCAAGCTCCTCTCCAGGGCTCTCCGGGTGCATGAAAATACCCTAAATCCTGCAGCTATGGAAAAAAACACTGCATGGCTACTGTGCACAGAAATGAGATTCACCCCTGACCGCTGCCCCCGTGGAGAGCTCCTCAAACACTGCCAGGCTTGCACCAGTGCCTCCAAGGGAAGCAGCTGCAATTGTTCTCTCTGCCCAGAGCTCCCTGGGCAGCAGCCACGCACCATTTTGTCATGTGCCATCCATCACGCTGGAGGGACGGGCACTAATGTGGCTGTGGGCACCCCTGTGTGACACAGCCACGGGGACTCCTTCCAGCCCGTTCCTCAGGACCCGCTGCAGGATGGGCAAAGCGTGGAAGCCACAACTCCACAGCTGCTTGTGGCCGGTGATGCTTTCATCATCAAAGCAGGCATTTGTGGGGATTAGCGACTTCAGGGTCTCCCAGCTCCACCCTGTCACCTTTACCTGCGTTTGCCCGAGCTGTGCTGTTCCATTCCCTGGAAGGAAGGAAGGAAGGAGGATCACTGCAGCTTCCTGGGCCACCAGAACACAGGGAGGGATGAGGACTCCATTCCCCATCTCCAAGGCGGCAGCGGTGCGAAAGGGTTAAGCCGCGTTGTCGATTGTCACATGGTGCTGGGAATGCAAAGGCAGCCAGAGGAGAGAGAGGCACATCTTGAGTGCACATGTGGCCTCTACCACAAACACTTCAAAGTGCTTCCCTCAGACTGACGGAACAGCCTGACGCCGACTGTAAATGCCCTTGACACGCAGAGTGGAAAATATCAAACGCGGCGGCGCTGCCCCGGCCCGCGGCCTGCTCCGGCTGGGAGGGCCTAATGAACCTGCCCGGGAGGACTGAGGGCTGCGCGTGGTTCTCATTTACCCCTGCACGGGTACACCCCAGCCCGGGCAACTGCGCCTAACCTGAGGCAATGCCAAGCGCTTGAGGATATTTTAGAAGAAGGCTGGGACATCATCTTGACTCCGTGTCAAGATCCCTCCACACCTTTCCCCGCTGCCTTGCTGGGTTTCCAGGCTGGAGGTTTCTTCTTTTCCTCAAGGAACCTCTATCTCATCCCATCCTCTGCTCCACCACCCCCAGCCCTGAAATGCCCTCCCTGATCAGGTGCTTTTGTGACACTGGAACGCTTTCCAACCTTGGCACAGAGCAAATGCCAGAGGGAACCTCATGGTGGCCGCATCCCCCTTCTGGGGCTGTGAGGTGGGGCAGACCTCTTTGCTCCATCCTCTCCAAGCAGGACTGGCCTCTCCTGGGACACAGTCCTGCTCTGATGCAGGGGAGGAAAAGCTTTGAGGGTTGCAAGAACGGATCTTGGTCACCAGTAGCATCATGGAGTCACTGGGGTTGTCTGCTGTAGCCTTGTCTGGGGCATCATCTGCCCCTGGGCACACTTTCCTGGCCAGGACAGGCAGTCCTGGCGTCTTTGGCTGCTGTGGCTGGGGAGGTGACATCAGGGGAATGTACCCCCATCTTTGAGGCCATTTTCCCAGGATAGGGGCACTGATGCAGGGAGAAAGCACCACATTCTCCTTGCTGCATGGATACCTGCGGGCAGAGGCCAAAGCTCTGCCTGTGCTGGTGGAGGAACATGAGGGACTGAAGAGTAGCTAAGACACAACAGTTCTTGACCCTGGAGCTCTCTGGTGAGAGAGACACAAAGAGTCTCTGATGGCCCCTTTTGACCACGATCCCTGCAGACTTAAGGGGGGTATGAGCACGAGTGATGGCCGTGGACCAAAAGTGTGCAGGCAGGCAGACCCAAATGTTCTGCCCAGCAGAAGAGGGGACAGAAAGACAGCGGGCCTGTGTGCGGTCTCCTTGGCTCCAGCACAGCTCACATCACTGAGAGGCTGAGCAGGGCTCTGTAGGCAGGGATCCATTGGTTATGACACATTTGGCATGGACAAAATTGCCTCATAAAATACTTCTCAGATCAGCAAGAACTTGAGGGATCTCAGGAGGGAATTGAAGGAGAGGAAAGTTCAGACAGTCGGCAGCAAGACTCCACCTTGCATCTTAGGAGAAAAAGCACACAGAGGAGGAGACCACCAAGGGGCAAAAAGTGTAAAATGGAAGTAGAATGGAAGTGTTGCAGGTCATGGAGCACTGGACCCACCTCCTGAAGGATCATACGAGCTGGACCACCTCCATCTCGCTGGGAGAGCAACTAATTTTCCAGATAACAAACAAGGTAGAGCTATTGAGAGGGTTTTAATAGAACATCTTTGGGGAACACTGTTAAGAGGGTAAACAGAACATGTGGTGCCACCAAAAACTGCTGACTCGTGGCAGCACAAACGTTAAAAAGCAAACCCAGAAACCTGCAGCAAACAGGAGGTGGAAACATCCACTGATGGCAAAAAAAGCAAACGGCTTGGGATTTATGAAACCTCCTGGGAAGGTTTGTGCCCCAGTAAGCTCTTGGTGTACCCTCTGCTTGGACAAGATGCTATTGCCTTCTTTAGAGCTGTTGGTTCCTTGGAAGGGCGGGAGGTGGAGCGCCCGCTCTCTGAGGGATCACGGGAGGAGACTTGGAGGGTGACTTGGCTCGGCTGGCTGCACAACACGAGGGGATGGGGCCTGGGAGAAGGGAACACTGCTCTGAGGGAACAGGCAGCCAGGGGGACGGGGTCAGGCACTGGGGAGCATCATGGGTGCCACCAGGGCTGGCGGGGATGGCAGGGGACAGCGGGTGGCACAGCTGGGGGCCTCCCGCGCCGTCCCCGCAGCGCCAGAGGAAGATGGATTGATCGCTGAGTTGTGGATTGATGACTGCTGTCAGCTGGTGGCCTGCCTCGCCAGCCAGGCAACGGAAGCAGACTCCATGCCCAGTCTCTTTAAAGGCTTTTTGCCTCGGGATATGATTTATTGTTAGAAAACAAAGGATGTTTAAGGGGAAAAAAAAGCCAACACAAAATAAAACATCACAATTGATGAAAGCTGTCTTTGGTCCCCAGTGGCTTCTTCCCCTCTTGTGAGCCTGGGAGCAGAGAATGGATGCATCCCCCACAAATAACCCCAAACCAGCTTCCTCTGCCTTTTAGGTATGCAACTCTCCAGTCCTGTGATGGGCAGGGACTCCACAACCTATTCCCAGGCTTGTCTCCTTGCCAGCGAGCACCACGCGATGTGCAAACACAGAAAAGCTCTGACCAGAGCTGTTTATAAGTAGTGAGGGACCAGATTTTTAAGAGCACAGAGGTGCCCAGCTGAAGCCCTTGGTTCTGGAAAAATAACAGCTTCTCTGGGCTGAAAATAATTAGGAGTACAATTAAGGAGTGGAAGGAACTATTTTAACAACATTGAGCAGATGATTATCAGGGAGTGTTTGAGGCTGTTTGGTGAGATGCTCTAAGATCTGTGCTATCCTGCAAGCCTGAACACTGCTTTGCAGAGACCAGCCCAGCCAGGAGGGAAGGTGGAAGCTATTTATATATATGTACAAAGATAAATAGCATTGTGGGCATAAATATGTGGCAGTGATGTTGATGATTAATACAAAAGGAAGAATCTGATAGTGGTGAGTAGAAAGCAGCAAGAACCTGGGAAGGGAAGCTAAACATAGGAGAGAAAAGCCTTTTGCCACTGGAGTTAATGATAATTATTTAAATGTATCAAGAAAAGCCAAATCCTGTAATGAGATCCCTGGCAATAACGGGAAAATACTCGTCCTGTGTGTAAAAGAGACAAAGTTATTTGTTCAACATTTATTTTTTCCCTTTGGAAGGAAGTGGGATGACACAACCATACTTTATGGAAATAATGAATTACTTTGTATTCTACCAGTGATGAAGCTGAATGTTAAAGAGCAGTGATTAAAGTTAGACATTCTGCAGGATCAGATAACTTGCATCAAAGGATAAACAAATTGGCCTGAGAGCTCTCTCAACCATTAGTGTCGATTTTTAAACAAATCTGGAAACTCTGGGGAAGTTCCAGAGGACTGGGGGAAAAATCTAACACCAGACTAGTAATAGGCAGTAAATAACACCAGGGCAGTAAATAAGATGGGCCATGAAAACAAGCAGTGTTTGGCAGGACGTGGATCCAGAAAGAATGATCACAAGGAAAACCTTTTTGGAACACAGTCCATATGGACTCACAGTATGCTGCATAATTAACATCAATCAGCAGAAAATAAAGACTTTTTACTGTCTGTGATGGGGTAGTGACCTTCATTTACAAGGTGGCATCATCCATGGAGGGTTTTGCATGATTCTTGGCTTACCTTGGCATGGCATCTCAAGGGAAAAAAGAGAAAAGAATCATCCCTGTGTGAAACTAGTCCCGTTGGGATTGGTTTTCCTGCCCTGTAACTGAGTCAGTGGGAAATCTGGAGATTTTTTTCTGGAGGGGTGTTTCTTGTGAGACCTTGCAGGGCCCTGATTAATGAGAGGGCTGATCAGGAGAGGGCTGAAGCTCTCTCCAGGGCAGGCAGGTCCCTGAGCTCACTCTGTGCTCACCAGCCCTTGTGTCGTGGTCCCCAGCCCCTGCAGGGGAGGGAGCTGTTGTGACACGCCAGCATTCCCATCTGGATTTCTCTGAGGCTCTGGGCTTGCTGTACACCCCCAGTCTGGGGCTGGGATGCAGCCAAAGCATGCCTCTAGATCTGAGATTTGGGAAGCATTCTGGGATAACCTCATCTAGGCACAGCTTGGGTCCCTTGGCCAGGAGGACTCCCCTCAGCAGCGTGTCCTAGCCCAGCAGGGCAGGGTCTTCTGCAGTGGAAGGTTTGGCCAGCTGGGATCACAGCAAGCCAGCCCAGATCCTTGGAGCAGCCTCGTGGGCTCACGAGCTCCAGGATCCATCAGCCAGGGCAAAGGTGTGTGTGACAGAGGGGGCTGTGCATCCTTCCTGGGGCTGCCCCACAGCTCCAGAGGGGGCTGTGCATCCTTCCTGGGGCTGCCCCACAGCTCCAGAGCAGCTGTTCCCAGTCAGGCCTTTCAAGTGGTGATAAGGATCATCTCCTCTGCAGAGTGTGTGACAGTCTGTCTGTCCTCTGCTGCCAAGTTTCCACAAGAGCAGTTATTTACAATCCAGTGCTCACACCCAGAGACACAGGCTGAAATGCTGAGACAAACCCTCATGGAACCTGAGTCCAGTTATTCCAGCCTGGCTGTTGCCAACTTATTAGGGTTTTTTTGAGTTCTGACTCTTTTTCTTGAGCACTGAAGACCCCCTTTAGACGTTTCTATTCTGCCTGTAATTGCCAAGCAGATATTCACTCTCATTCCTTATTCACTGTAGGAGTGGCTTGCAGTGTCTTGGGGCACAGGTCACAGCTCCTGGTTTAAAAAAGGGAATTTCAGCTCCTGCAGGGCATGGAAAAGGTCAGGCTGGGAAGCAGCTCGGGTTTTACAGAGTGCTTTGAGCCTGGGGTTTTTGGCAGTTTGACATTTTAGAGATACCACTCTGTGCACGGCTGGGGAACATCTGCCCACGTTGGGGAGCAAATGCAAGGGGAAATTTGGGTCAGAGGAAGGTGACTAACCCAGCACAGCATCTCCCTGGGGGTGACCTCCTTCCCTCAAGGCATGGCCTGGCCCAGAGCAATGTCATTTCTGGGGGATGGTGGCCATGACCATCTAGCTCTGTGGTGCATTTGTGGGGTCAGCAGAATAGGAAACCAAATTCCCCTTCCTTTGGTGAGCTGTGTGCTCCAAAACTCAGGAATGTGAACCACCACATGTTTGGCTGAAAAATGACCATCCTCAGGAAAGGAACAGGTCTGCCATGGTAAAGGAAGGGAACAACTCAAAGCATGACATGCAGAAATGACACCTCAGGGCTTCAAATTTGTTCTCTGTCAGTGCAGAGGAAGAAAACTGACCTGGACACTGTTGAGGTTGACAGGTTTTAAATTCAATCTGCTCTAAAGGCATGATATGATCCTGTCTTCCTGTGCTCTGTAAGGCTGCAGCTGTTTTACCCATTGGCTTTTCCTGCTCTCTGGCCACCTTGCAAGCAGCAGAGTGGAGAAATATTCCTGTCTGTGCACTGTCAAATGTGGGACCCTTCCAACCAAAACCAAGCCCCAGGGAGGGGGCTGTTGCCAGAGGATGCCATCCTTTCCAGGACCTGGCTGGTCTCTGCTGCAGGAGCCTCTCCCCAAGCACTGTGGTTTTCCTGCCTCCATTGTCCTCCTCTGCTCACTGCTAAGCTCCTCAGAAGAGGCCTCACCAAGCTGAGTTTTTTCAGAGGCCTCCCTCAGCCTCCCTTGAGGCAGGCACATTTCTTCCCTTTTAGTTTTCCTGGACCCCCAAGCTGGGGTTTCTGGGGTTGGTTTGTGTGCTGTTGCTGCTTTTGCCCTTTTTTTCCTCTTTGTTACACATCACCAGGGAAATCTAATTTCAGACCTTGGTTCCTGCAGCCAAAACTGGACTTTCAATGCACTCAGAGCTGTGCCAGGGGGTCTGAGCCCCACAGTCCTGGGGGGTTATTTCTGGAGGTCTGTACAATGCTCAGGGACCTGCAGGCACCAGATCTGCCCGATGGTACCATGGGGCCCCACAGGTTTTGCAAGGCATGAAGATTACCTGGATCACTCTGCAGCTGCAGCCACTGGAATAATGATGGGGTTTTTTAGTTTTACTGGTGGAGCCAAAGCCTGGAAGAAGAAAAGGCCCTGCCAAGCCAGCAGAACACATCCATCTTCCCAGTGAAGCAAACAAAAATGGGTTTCAGGTTAATCGATCTGCCCCAAACAAAGCCTTTTGGTTTGGCCTTCCCCACTCCCCCATCTCCTCCTCTCTTCTCCCATTGCAGCTGTTTGGATCTAGGATCAGCTGGATTCAACCCAAAGCCACAGAGGGGTCCTGTCCACTTGAATTAGTACTTCCCTGCAGACAAAATCCATCTCTGAGAAACTTGCATGTGCTTTTAGGTTGAAAAACTTCCCCTATCACGAACTCCCTCCTTTGACCTTGGTCCAAATCCTTGAGCTGGGCAGGACCTTTGTTTATTTGAGTAAGATGCTCTTCCCTTTCAGCGCCGATTGTTCATGGAGGCAAGGGCTCTGTTTGAGCCGTGCCCTGTGTTTACACAGTTGGCCGACGTGCTGTTGTGAAACTGTTGATTGAGGCCTGTTGGAAGATGGGGAGCGCTCGGCACAGGCGGATTTTGGGCTTCATCCATCTGCCAAACACCAACCAGCCTCTGCTGTTTCCCAGACTCGTGATCCGACCGACTCCGGGCGCCGTCACGGGGATGGAGAAAGGCCCGTCTTCTCACTCAGGGGACACTTCTTGCCAGGCCTGGAGGCACTGCTGCTTCCCACTGAAATGGTTGTAATAATGTTTGAGCATGGGCAAGAGAAAAAAAAAATAAAGAAAGAAAAAGACCTCCCTAAAACTCGTTCAAAGGGCTGGTAGAAATGGAGTCATGGAATTTTTTTGACAAATACAAAACAAAACACAGCCCAAGGCAGGAATCCAGCATGGAAAATTGGAGCCCGGTTAAAGTCTGGCAAAACTGTAAGTGGAGAAACTTCTATTCTCTTCTATCCTGATCCTAAAAAGCTGCCTGATGTCTCTTCTCAGCTGGGAGGAGAGAGTGGGGGCATGGTGGGTTCTCACCTCAGACTGCAACTGGAATGTGCTTGCCCTCATCATGGGGATGATGATAAAAGAGGCCTGGAGAACAGAAGAGTGAGAGATGTTCCCCAGTGGCCGGGGGCCTTGGGGAAGGAAGGAAGGAAGGGGGAAATGAAGAAACACAAAGTCCCTGCTCTGGTTCAGCCACTGATCCAGAGTACTGAGGAAAACATCAGAATTCACCTTTCTGTCTTCCCTCCTGACTCTCCTTTGGACACAAACTAAGGAAAGGACCTTCCTGTCTGCCTGGGGCTGCTTTGCAGAACTGGTGGGGCAGGAGAGGACTTCAGGCATGGCCACAGCCCCGTGGCCATCTGTGCCACCATGCAAACCACACACTCCATCCCCCAGCATGTAAAGATGGTAGGGTGGGGGCAAAAACTGTGTAATGGTGGTGGCAGAGGGGATCTACTTAGTAATTCCAGGGGGAAAATGTGTTTTATAACTCTAGGGAGATAGAGGGACCAAATGATTTTCCCTGCTGGGATCTCTCTCCGGGCAGTGCCATGTGCTCATGGTGAGCAGTGCTGACACTGTGCCCCAGGCCAGGCTGGCCACGTCCTGCTTTCTCCAGCTGGGACATCCCTGGCCAGTGACTCAGCCCCTCAGGGGTGTGTGTCTGAGCCACTTCCCCTCAGCCATCTGGGGAGCATCCTCTCCCCACCAGTCATCCTCAGGAGGCCTTTGCCATCACAGACCTTGGCAGCCCTGCTTCAGGCACATCCACACCCAGTATCCCCCTGCCTTCTGCCTCCACAGCTGTGTCCACAGCTCCTGGCTTGTCCTGCATGGGCTCAGCCATGGCTGGACTGCTCCATCACCCTGACAGAAAGAGACTACTCTCTTTGTTGTCCCAAATCTGGGCCTGGGAGAATCAGCCATGGAAAAAGACTGGGCAGAAACAGCAAGCTGCACGTGGCCATGGGATAGCTCAACACTTAAAGAGAAGAAGCAGGAGGATCCCCAGCACTGCCTGGGCTGGGGAAGGTGAGACAGCAGAGAAGGCACGGCTTCTGTGGATGGATGCACAGAGGAAATGGCCAAGGGGCAACCTGTCACTGCAGAGGGCTAAAGTGAACCCAGTTTGAGGCTCATGTAAGACTTGGTGGATGCCATTTCATGCATTTGGGTTTGTGTCTCACATTCAGATAAATCTGGACTGCAGCCAGCACACTGCCATTTGAGCTGCTCCCAATGCTGCAGCATATGAAGATTAAAATGAATTATCAGTCTCCTGGCTGTTTAGGCCCTGGGAATAGAAAGCTTTTGGAGAATAAAGTTAGGAGCTTTAGTTGCAGTCTCATGTTTTTTAGGTACCAATGTCCAGCTCCACAAACCTAAGTCCATCTACTGTGAGAGCCTTTATGGACTCCTAGATCCAGGCATGAGTTCTTGCTTCTTTTTCTTGTTTTTTTAGGACAGTTATTCAGCATTGTCCTGACCAGCCAGGAGGACTGGGCCAGTTCTTGGTGCTTTTTTGCCAAAACCATCCTTTAGTCTCAGGTAGCTCCTGGATGCTGGTGGCTGGGATGAGGACAGTGGAGTCTGAGAGCAGACAGAGCCAGAGCTGTCTGCAGTACCTGGTGTGCATGGAAAGGGGACAGGCTGCCAGCTACAGCGCCTGGACAGACACACTGTGGTTAGGCTAGTCTTGATTTTGAGATGGCAACAGTATTAAATGTGTGTAAAGCAGACAGACTGGTGCTAAAGCACTTACTGGGAACATTAATACACCACGGACCACCCTTCCTCATCATATGATGTGGTTCTGTCTATAGGCAAGATATGTAAAAACAATTTAAAATTAATTTAGCTTTTAAACCTTTTAAAAACATATAAACCCCCCAACCTTTTGATATGGGATTGGGCTGTTTTTCCAAGTGGGAAAATGTTCACATCAGGATTGATTTAAATTTTTTTCCCCATTTTAAATCATAAACAGTCCTGGTACAAGAAACAGTAGCTGTTATTGATTAAAAGTTCATTTGCCTTGTCTTTGTTGATGATTGATATTTGGTAAGGAAGGATAGAAGAAGGGAAGGGTGTTGTACTTTGGAGAGCAAAAGAAAATGTGTCACATGTTACCTGCATCTCAGAATAATGTTAGTGTTGGAAGGAGCACTATCCCAAAGAATAACAGTTGTTTTAAGGCTCAGCAGCTCCCGGTGCTTTCTGCCTGTGTTTGACTGAGTTGGACACACCCTCTTTAAAAAGCAGTGGGATGCAGGAGGGGAGCAAGGCAACTGCCATCCCAAATGGGATTTTTATGGCCCATTGAAGGAAAGCAGCTCCCCATGGATCCCACTGTGCTGCTCCAGCTGGAAAGGCTTCCCTTGGGAGCACGTGTGCCACTCGGGCGAGTGCAGGGGGTGCTCAGGAGCTGGTGGGCTTGCCTTGACACCTCAGAATTTTTATTGGGCTCCCCAAAGCCTCAGACTCCCTGGGAGTGCAGGGAGCAGCTGGTCACAACCCAGGATGGCCCAAGCAGGGATTGTGGCCATGGTTTCTCCTCCCAGGGATGGGGGTGTGGTGCTCTCACTGCCCTGGGGGCTGCTCTGCAGGTGGGAAGTGGGAAGCCCACAGGTTTTATAAAATCTGGAAATCTCTGTTACTGTATTTGCAGGGTGCCCCGATGAAGGAAGGAATGATGAATCTGAATCCATGTTCTCAGAAGGCTAATTTATTATTTCATGATACTGTATTATATTAAAGACTACTATATTACACTAAAGAATACAGAAAGGATGTTTACAGAATTCTAAAAAGATAATAATGAAAACTCATTACTCTCACCAGAGTCTGACACAGCTTGGCCCTGATTGGCCAATGAGTGAAAACAACTCACAGCAGAATCCAATAGAACAATCACCTGTGGGTAAACAATCTCCAAACACATTCCACATGTGAGCACAACACAGGAGAAGCAAACAAGATAAGAATTGTTTCCCTTTTCTCTGAGGCTTCTCAGCTTCCCAGGAGAAAAATCCTGGGCGAAGGGATTTTTCCAGAGAATATGAATGCCACACTCTGTTTTCAGACAGTTTACATGGAAACCACACCAGGATGCTGGAGGTTGAAGACCCCTTTGCTTTTAGGCCTTCAGAGGACTTGGGCTCAGTGGGGCAGGAAAGGCATTTCTCTGTCAAAACATTCTCCAGGCTTAAAAAGGGGTTGGAGTCAGAGAAGATGAAATTCTGTGAATTCATCTCCATTCCCCAAACTGTTGAATTGGGGAAGAGGGGAAAAAGGAAATGTTTTACTGAGACGTTTTCAAAGCAGAATGTTTCTGAGGTTTCTTTTCTTGGCCCAGTCTTTGGTTTCAGGACCTCCTTCAGTTTCAGTAAAAAAAAAAAAAAATTCTTTAAAAAATATTTAAAACATCTGTCAAAACACTAATTTCTCAGTAGAACTGAAATCTGCTTTTTCCAAGACTTCATAATTTGCTGAAAATATTTGTGGCAAGTTTTCTTCCCAGCTCATTCCCGGTGTTAAATGCCTGTAAACTGGCAGGGCAGGAGCACACCCTGATTTGCAGAGAGCTCCTGGGCAGCTTTTCCCAGCACTTCTCTGAAGGTGCCTCAATGTGTGAGGAAACTGTGGCAAAAAACCCAACCAAAAACCAACAAACAACAAATTTTCCAGTAAAGGAGCACTGGAATATCACATCACATTGCATCACACGTACTTTCAGACTTTTTCATGGAAATTTATTGATTATAAATAGATATGTGATCCCATGGGAAGGTGGGACTTGTCTCCGTCAGCTTGGCTTGCTTAAAAGTTAAAGATTTCATGGAGGTTTTGCTGTCTTGAGTGTTCCTGCCCACCCTGATGTTCATGTTTAAGGGTGACGGGGTGGCTTGCTGCTCTCTCCCATGGCAGGAGGGCCCAGATCCCCACAGGGGATGGCTCTGTGGTGACCCTGACCTGTCACCCACCTAATGCACCCCTCACTGGTTTACACCTCAGCACAACAAGGATGTTTCTGGCCCACTACCTGTGAAAGGGCAGGTTTCTTCACAGCCTCCTGATTCTGCTGCTGCCTTTCCCACAACAGTGTGCCCTGCTACTGTTCCCTTGTCCTGGGAATCCCATCCAGCTCTTCTGAAGCAGTTTGCAGTGGCAGGAAGCAGGAACCCATGTGAGACACAGATCCAGAGCCAGGGTCTCTCCAGGGATCCAGTCTGCCCTTGTGTCAGTGGTACTGGACAAGGGGACAGTTCCTCTGCCATTAAAATTGGTTATTTACAGCAACTCAGCCACACTTTCCATGGGAGAGGAGGCTTGGCCACATCTGTTCACAGGCCTGAACCTCTCCCAGTTTATTTAGATGATGTAAAATCCCAGCCCACAGGGGTCCAGGGTCTGGAATTTTTCAAAGTAGGACAAGTTAGACTAGAAGAGCTTGGGAAGACCCCTCCCCTCTGTTACATTCACATTCTCTGAAAAATCCTTTTACCCAGGATTTTTCTCCTGGGAAGCTGAGAAGCCTCAGAGAAAAGGAAAACAATTCTTATCTCATTTGCTTCTCCTGTGTTGTGCTCACATGTGGAATGTGTTTGGAGATTGTTTACCCACAGGTGATTGTTTCATTGGATTCTGCTGTGAGTTGTTTTCACTCTTTGGCCAATCAGGGCCAAGCTGTGTCAGGACTCTGGAGTGAGTCACGGGTTTTCATTATTATCTTTTTAGCATTCAGTAAGTATCCTTTCTGTATTCTTTAGTGTAGTATAGTTTAGTATTCTTTAATATAATATAGTACCATGAAATAATAAATGAGCCTTCTGAAACATGGAGTCAGATTCATCACTCCTTCCTTCATTGGGGCACCCCTCAAGTACAAGACCCCTCCAGCTCATTAATGACTGTGTCGATTACCATTAGGCCCTTGCATGGCCTGGCTTTATTCCCAGTGCCTTTCATCCCACAGCACCAGGATCGTGTCCACAGTGCAGCATCCCTCTGCATGTGGGATGTGTGCACCTCTCCAGTCACCCCCAGAGACAGAGCAGAGCAAGGATGGGAGATCCCACCCGCCACTGGGTGGGTCTCAGTCCTACAGGCAGGAGTGACAGGGGACAAGTCACACAGGAGAGACACTCCCTCTGCAAGGAATTGCCCAAGGGATTGGGACTAAACCTGACCTGCCAGGACACCAACCCCCAGCTCCCTCCCTCTCCAAGGGATGGAGTTTCAGGCTTTGCAGCACACCCAACCTTGCCAAATCCCCTCTCCCATGCAGGCGTTCCTAATCACGCATAAATACGGCCGTGGATATCGCCGTCTGTGTTGCTCCAGAGAGAGCCTTTGATCCTGGATTGAGAGCTCATGTTTCAGGTGTTTGGGCAAATCAAAAGTACAAAATAGAAACTCCAAATTGCCTTGTAATTTTTAAGAGGCAGATCAGGAAGACAGTGCTTGCTGGATGGGGAACAGATGTCTCCCTGCCGGCTTCTCCGCTGGCCACAGGCAGCAGGGCTCCCCTTTCCTTCCCTGGGTACCTGCAAGCAGAGATGGAGAGGGTTTGGGGAACATGTCCCAGAGCTTTATGGATCCTGTCTGGGGAGAGGCAGGTCTGTTTTTCTCTATTCAAGCCCCAGCTTTGGTTCAGTGCTATCCCCAGCCATCCTCCTCCTTTTCACCTATGTT
This sequence comes from Passer domesticus, assembly GCF_036417665.1. Taxonomy (NCBI): domain Eukaryota; kingdom Metazoa; phylum Chordata; class Aves; order Passeriformes; family Passeridae; genus Passer; species Passer domesticus. The sequence goes on along the minus strand of NC_087480.1, from coordinate 33,619,424 downwards.
GTTTTGGGACTGGAGCCCATCAGCAATGCTGCAGGGCTTTGTCCCAGAGGTTTCACCTGAGAATCAGCCCCACCTGGGGAGTAAATCAACTCCCTGTGAAGCAGCTGGGGTTGGCAGCTGGCTGGTCCCTGAGCCAGGCAACAGGGAGAGGCTGATGGAGCCACCTGAGGGATGCTATAAAAGGGAAGGGAGGAGCTTCTCCCCTCCTTTAGCACTAGCAACCTAGGAGCTGGGGGAAGGTGGAGTGAGGAGGGTTGCAGCTAGCATCACCAAGGAGGGCAGTGCATGGCTCATTTCCAGTGTCATGCTGTGGGCTTTGCCTCTCTGGAAGGGGAGCCCTTCTTTAGACATGGTTTTGTTTGTCAGCTCCCTCCAGCAGCCTGGGGAATGCAGAAGGGGCACCCAGGGCAGGGGGTGCCCAGTGATGCCTTGAGGATGCAGGGAGTGCACTAAAGGGGTCAGCTGGCTGTGTTGGAGGCAAAAGTGTATGGGGTGATGTGCTTGGACTCCATCACTGTTTGGTGGTTGCTCCTGGTGCCAGCAGTGGTGGCACAACCTGGTCACCAGATGATGCCTCAGAGCTGAGCCTGCTGAGCCCCCTGGGGCCAGCCTGAGGCTGGCAGCCAGGCTGGATGCTCCAGGGAGCATGGTGCCTAAAGCCCTTTGCTTTGGTGCCTTGGCTGGATCCCCAAACCACTTGAAAGGAGCTGAGGCTGGTGCTCATGGCTGCCTGAGTCAGAGCAGGAGGCAAGTGGGAGCCTGAGGCTGGGGCAGAGCTGTGAGTCACGGCTGCCAGAGCCACTGGGGCAGCAGCCAGGGGCCAAGATGATTTCGGACAGGAAAGAGCAAAAAAACTGCATTTGGCACTGAGAGTAAACCTGAGCAGGGCCAGACCAAGAGGCTGCTTAGGATGGTTGGGTTTCCCCCTGAGGGCTGGTGGCCAAGGGAGGTCTTGGTGCCTGGACAGCCCCGAGCTGACTTGGTGTTGGTGTGGCAAAGGGCTTCCTTGGGCAGCTGGGGCCATGGGGCTGGCCCTTAGCCAGGCAGAGCAAGCCAGTGTCCTGTAGAGAAATGGGATGTAGGGACAGATTTTTTAACAGTAGTGGTTATTTACTGCCCTTTGCACGAGACTCTTGGCTGTACCATGAAAAGCCCAGGTGGTTCCCCAGGACATGAGGTGCACTGAACAACCCAGCACAGAGAAAAGGTGCCTGCACACAGGGACTGGCCTTGCTGATGTGTGGAGGATGTGGAGGTGGGCCAGGGCCAAGCAGTGAGCAGAGATCTTCTGTGGGATGGGAAGGGGATGGAGGCAGAAGGCAGGTCCTGGAAATGGTGTTTGCTCTGGCAGAGCTGGTGGCCACCAACACTGGGGTCACAGGATGGCTCTAGGGATGTGTTGGGAAGCCAGTGGTGGAGAGCTGGCCTCAAAACATCCCTGATTGTGTCAGGAGGGTTTCAGGGGAATTCCTAGGCTAGGCTGGAGAGGAGATCCTCAGCCTTGTCCCCTGTGTGGCCCCCACTGCTGGGTGTGTTGGGGAGCTTGGGTCCATGGCCCAATCCTCTTCATCACCCACCCTGCAGCTCCCCAGCCAAGAGAGGTGCTGTGCTGTCAGCAACCCCCAGAGAATGGGATGGATCTGCTCGTGCTTTGGCCTTCAGCATCTGAGATTTGTGCTGTGGGCAGGGGAGAGCACAGCTCAGATGTCACTGAGAGCTTGTCCACAGTCCCTTGATGGGAGCACACCTTGAGCCATGCTGGGTCTGACCTCAAGCTCATGGGTGCTCCAGCACTGTTTGAGACTTCAGTGCTGCGTTCTCCTAAATCCTCCCAGGAGTGGGGAGGGGGATGTGGGATGTGCTGGGGCAACTGCTGTCAATTAGTCCCCTCTGCTAAATTGCTTCTGAGCCCTCCCCCTCCCCAAAAGGCAAGCTGCAAACCCCTCTGAGTTTATGATCTGTGAGTTCATGCAGCCTCCATTAATTTTATGAGTAGATTTTCCTATATTTGCTCTCATATATCAGCCTGAAAGCAGGAGGAGGTGGTGGTGGCAGGGGAGTGTGACGTACCCTGCTCTGACACACATCACTGCTAGGAGGGAGTGAGGGTGAGCACCCAGCCTCTGCCACCTTTTCCCACAGCTCCAGGGAAGCTTCAGGCCTCTCCATGCAGAAAGGAACACTTCTGAAGTGTTCCCTGTGGAGGCAGAGCAGCTTTTCCCTCAGGAGCACCGAGAAGGGGCACTTGACGCTCTTGCGTGAGGGTGGGGGACTGTAGAAAATTCCATCCCAGATCCAGTCAGGATGAGGAATGGGAAAAGATATAAATCACTCAGGGAAGCAATCCAGTTGGGAACCCAAAGGCTCCAAGTCCCAGAGCACGGATTGCTGGCCTAAGACTCCTTTTGCTCGGCTGGAGGAGCGTGACTTGTGTGTCTGGAGAAAGCCTGAGGTACAGTGGGAAGCTGGGATGAGTCTGCTGAGTCTGGAGTGTCTGCAGGAGGTGTTGACCTGGGGACTTGCCATGGAAGCCAAATGGGTGGTTCAGACTGGTTTACTTTCCTTAGAAAACCTTGAGAGCCTTCCTCAGTGAGCAACAAGAAGGGGTTGGGAAAATGCCCCTTTTCTGCTGCAGTTTGCCCAGTGTAGGTGCCCCTGGCATGCAGGGGGTGTGAACCATCCCACAGCTCCTGGGGGCAATGGGCTGCCTGGGCAGAATGAAAAAGGGATGTAAACCATCAGGGCTCCCTATAAATGTTTGGGGTAATTGGCAGCATTGCATTTGTGATGAAATCCAAGAAGGAGCTAAGCCCTCAAACAGGGGAGAGCTTTGGGAGGAGGGTGCAAGGAAGCCTGATGGAAACCCTGGTTGTATTTCAGGCTTGGACTCTCTTTTGCTTTCCCCTGGGGACCAGCTGCCCGTATGGGTCCAGCCCAGGTAGGACTTATTCCCCATCCTGGGGAGCTGCAGGTGTGGGAACCCCTGATGTGGGCCCTATGCCCTGAGAATTGCCAAAAAAGTCCTTGTCTAAAGCTTTGCTTTCTCAAATCACTCATGTCTGAGCAGAAATCCATCAGTAAACTCTGCTTTAAGTTTTTGGGCAGTAATTTGTGCTGAGTTGTTCCAAGAGGATCCCATGGGGCTGCCAGGACCCTGGGTTGGGCTCGGGCAGGTTATGGGGTTGCAGCCCCACAGCTGGGAGAAGGTGCTTGGCTTTGCCCCACAGTCTTTGCCCAGGCCAGCTCTGAGGTGGTGCAGAGCCCTCCCCATGCTGCTGGAGCCATTCTTTTTGAACAAAGTCTGACCATTTTTGTTCATCTTGCCTGTGCTTTGTGTCTGCTTCCCAGTTGGCAACGCTTGGGAAATTTTTTTTGCAACTTTCTGTTGAAAGACTTTGGGATTTTTTTTTTTCCCCAGGATAAATTTTGCAGTGGAAAAATCCCATTTTTCAGCTACCTCTCTGCATGGCCTCTGACAGAGCACCCTCTCCCAAACCAACAGTAACCAGACCACAAAAATTGTTCTCAAAGAAGCAATTAAAAGGAAAGAAAAGGGCACCGACCAAGATCTCTTTTTCTTTCTATATTCTGAGAAAGCATGTGAATTACCCCGCTCCCAATTCTTCCCAGAACATCGTAGTAATGTTACAAATTTAGTCATAAATCTGCGGTCGAATTACAGTTATCATTGTAAAACAATAATAACTATGCAGATCCTTATTATGGTGCATTAAGTTACAATGATAGTAAATCTGTCACAATAACCATGGCAACTCTCTCAGGCACGCAGCAGGGCTCCGTGATGTTATTGATAAAATCTGCTGAACTCTGCTGTCTTACCCTCCGCAGAGCCGCGGGGCCGCTTTGCTGGGGATGCTGATTAAGTGATGCAAACCATCTCCCTCTCCCCTGGCACTCATTTGCTCTCCTCATTTGTGTGGAGAGGTATTAAATGCTCTGGCACAGAGCACGGGGGGCTCACATTTGTGGGACGGGTCCAGGCTGAGAGGAATGGGACAGGGGGAAGGGTGGCTCTGGCTTGCTGAGCGCTTTTTTGGGGTGTCAGGCTGGTCTGCATGGGATTTATGGGATTTTGGTGGCTTTGTAGGGTTGTTGGTGCCTGTACCTGAGAGCAGAAAGTGGCAAGCAGGGGGTGGTCCCAAAGGAGCACTCGGTGTGGGGGATGCTGAGCCTTCCCTGGAGCTGGAAGAGTGCTGGAGGCAGGGCAGGGGACGGCTGACTCAGGCTGTGGTCAGGCTGGAGCACCCAGCACAGAGATTCTCATCGTGTGGCTGCTGCTCTGACATGTTTTATGGCCTTGTGTCATCTTACTCCTGGTCCTGTCCAGCCCCACTGCTGCCAGAATAACCCACAAGAAAGGCTGTTCTCATGAATTTCCCTGATTTGTTTTGGGGCAAGGGAAGATCACACTTCTCTGGCAGCCAAACCACAGCAGCTCCTTCCTAGTTTCCATTGACCTCATGCATGTGCAATCTTACACAAACGCTGGGGGCCGTGCCAGGCAGGGGCACCAGTGTGCCCAGGCAAGGATGTGTGTGCAGGTGATGCCTTAAGGAGCTGGAACAGAGGCTAGGTGGAGTTAAGAGGAATCAAGTGGAGATTTACTGAAGTGCCTTCAAAGGCCACATGCTGGCAGTACCCTGATGGCTCCAAGATGGAAGCAAAAGAGGGCTTGGTCACAAGAGCTTGCATTTTTATAAGTTTTAGTCCATTTGCATCTAGAAGTTAACTGTCCAATTAATAGCTTCAAATGGTGAAGTTTCATCCTCCTTGCTTGCTTGCCCACCCTCCTCTTCTCATGTTTATGCTTTGGGCCTGAAGTTTGAAGAGATTGTCCTTGAGTCTCCAGCTAGAACAGGATTGTTTTGTCTTCACCACCCTGTGAAAAGATCCCAGTAACACTTAAAATAAAGCTAAAAGCTGCACACTAAAGCAGAACAGAAAAACTTAAATCCTAAGGTACCTGAGGCATCAATGGCTCCTGGGCCCATCTCTCCAGGTTCTGACAGCTTGGAGGACCCACCTGCAGCCTCTCCCTCTCTGTTCCACGACAAAGTGAGGCCATTTCATGCTAGAACAAACTTTGGGTTTGTTAACCCAGTTCCCTGTATGGGCTGCTGCTCCTTGGGGCTCATTTCAGATGGGCACAGCCCAGGCTGCAGCTGGCAGAGATGGGAGGCCAGCAAGGTTCTGGGGTGCTGGGAGACTGCCTTGGTGGAGGGCAGGGGGCTCCTGAGCCCAGCTCAGCTCCATCAGCCACATGGCTGTGCTGGGCTCTGCTGGAGCTGGTGACAGGTTCAGGGACACACTGGCTCCCCCAGGTCAGGGCACACTGGAGAAAAGCCACTCTGCTTGCTGGGCTGGTTCTTGCTTCCTCATCCCCTCCTCTTCCCTGCCAGGGCTGCCAAAAATGGGCATGTTTCTCCTTTTGTCATTTTTCCATTGTAAGGTTTCATGCTGGTTTAGGAAAAAAGGCTACTAATTTATCACTCTAATAGGGTTTTTCTGGCTGAAGAAAAGCCCATTAAAGTCTTGCTAAGTATAGGAACCCGAGTTTCAATGTGAGTGTTTATATTTTCTAATTGCTTGCAGATGATGCCAGTGTGTAGCTGGAGGTTGGAATGTGAGTGCTGGCTGGTTGCTGTGCCATTGCTTTACTGGCTGCTTTGTGCAAGTCTGCCGTGGCTGGAGGGTCAGAGCTTATTTGGGAAGGAGTGAAGGTGCTGGCAGGTGCCTCACCTGTGCAGTGATCCTGCAGGATGCCTTTGGTGCTTGCTCTTCCCCCCTCTCTGCCCTGGATGGGACAGCCCAGGATGTTCTGCTCTCTGGGTGCAGTGAGGTGAGGCAACCCCAGAAAAACAGCTGGCCCTTCTGAGGGATGCTTATTCTACAAAATGTAGCATTAAAAAAAAATCCTTGAGGAAAATATTTGCAAATAGTCCTGCTGGGGCATTCCCAGTGCTCCAGTGATTTAATTTAAATACTAAGTTGGGTAAAAGGTGTCTAAGACAGCCTTCTCCCTCCTTATACTGGGAAACTTCCCAGCCCCATGGGAAGTCCACCTGGATCTCTCTATGTGTCAGCCCTCAGAATGAAGGGACTATCAGGGATGTTCCCACCCCAGCATCATGTCTGCCTTTGCTCATGCAGGTGAGAGGATTTGAGAGCCTGGCATAAGGTCGGGCAGAGGGAAGGGCTGGCACAGGATGGTGAGCAGGATGGAGGCAGAGTCCTATTGCTCCTGACCTGCAGCCAGTGCCCATCTTCCCTTCTGGACCGCACTGTGTTCTGCTCCTAAATCCCCTCTGCAAATCTGCAGGGATTTTTTCAATTCTGTGTAAGGATCTGTGGATGGATTTTTTTGTTGTTGTTGCTGCTGATTGGAAACTTATCAGTATAATTACACAAGCATATGTTTTATAGGTTGCATCTTAACACTGTTAAACATCAATCTGGTATTTACTATGAGTTATATTAACTGCTAGTGATGACTATTACACAAATGCTGACAAAATTATTGAATGGGAGCCATCTGAAATTTCAGGCTCCCTATATGTGCCACTGTGCAATGCTTTTCTCTATTACTGAACTGAGAAAAGGGACTTCAGGTACCCAGACCCCTTGATGTATTTATGTGGTTAAAGGCATGATGGATTTCATATGTTGCAAAACCTGAGCTTTCATTTAAAAATAATAACTGGGCTCTCCAGGTTGCCAGCCCTGCTCAGTGACTTCATTCCCCCTTACCTTGACAAACAGGAAACCCCCAATGGCCAACACACCTTTCACATACTCTGAATTCAACCTTTATTGTGTGGTTTGGGGTTTTTTTTTTTGTTTGCCCACTCTGCAGACGCTGTCTCAAGACAGCTTTGTGCTGCAAGGGCACAGAGGGGTGTGCCATGGACAGAGGGGACATTGCCACAGAGATTGGTGGCCTCATTCTGCCATCACCATGGGACTGTTTTAAGGCTGGGACCATCCTTGATGTGAAATGGGTGGAAGTGGGGTCGATGTGTCACCTTCTCTGTACTGGTACCCTAGGAGCAGCTTCAATGGGATTTCCATTGGGTCTGATGGGGAGGGAGGGTAGGGAAAGGTTTGGTGTCAGGAGGAGCTTGTTAAATTGGGGAAGTGGGGGAAATAATCTTGGTTTTATAAAAAGGAGCTCTGAATTGCTCAGGATGCAATAAAAGCTCCATTTCCAGCTGAGTAGATTGGGTTACACTTTGGGTTGTGGAGTCTGGGGGGAAATAACGCTGTGCTTCTCCTTTGGGTGTGTGTGCAGAGGTGGGGTGTGACCTTCTCCTGGGCCCAGGAGCCTGGGAGGAGATGAGAGCTGGGCCCTGGAGCTGGTCTCAGGATCCCTTGGCTCTGCTGGCATGCAGGATGGCACGGTGCAGTCTCTGGTGGCTGCTTACCCAGGAATGTGCCTTGGATACAGGACACCTGGGAGCACTAAATAGTGACTAATAATGGGCCAGATAAAAATAAAGGCTCATTTTGCTCTGCCTGTGGCTCACAAGTGGAAGTTCTCATCTCTCCAGCTCTCTGAAGGGGCTGGGAATCCTTTTCTGTCTTAGCAGTGTGAAACCTTGTGCCACAGAATGGGAAATGAGGAGGGGACTCAAGTCTTGTGTGCTGCTGCTGTGAAGCCTTGACTCTGTTTTGAAAAATTGTCTCCCTTAGTGACTCTCTGAGGGGGGAAGATGGATCTTGAGGAAATCTCCTGTGCAGAAGCTGCTCACCAGGGACCTGCTGTGGTGGCAGCTGTGTGGGGCTGCTCTGCTGGGAAGTTGGGAAAGCTGCTTTTCCCCGTGGTGTCTCTGCCTGTGGGATAGAGCAGGTGACTGAGACAAGCACCATCCAACGGGGCACCTTGCCCACAAGTGATGGGGGTGAGGCTTTCTGCTCTCATGCACGCCTTCCCTGTGGGTCTGGCTTCTTCAGGTGGCCAGGACAACTGGCTTGGAGTGTCCTTGGTCACCCAGAGGGGGAAGGGCTGCATGGGGAGGCAGAAAAGGGCAGGGAGGGGGTAAGGGAGCAGCCCTTGCTGCTCCACATGGTTTGGGAAACCTCTCAGACCAAACAAACCACAAAGGGGGAAGGTCCAGCACAGCAGTGTCCTTAAAATGTCCTTATTGCAGCCCAGGGAAGGAGCATCCAGCTCCTGCTCCATCTCATCCTCAAGATGCATTGAACCCACAGCTTGTTTTGTGCCTGCTGGGGCTCCAGAGTCAGAGCTCACTGTGCCTGTTGTGCTGCTGGCACAGTGCAAACTGAGTCCTGCGGGCAGCTCTCTGCCTGTTTCTCCCTTTGCCACCCAATAATTTGCTTCCAGATTGGACTCACCTGGCAGTAAGGCAGAGGCTGTTGAGGTTTGTGAGGAGCAGGAGGTGAGCAGAGGGATGCTGGGGATGTCCCCAGTGAGGACAGGCTGCTGTGGGAGCTCAGCACCCAATGCCCAGCAGCCTGTGCCTCCTTCTGCTCGTGGTTTCAACCTGCTGGGGCTGGGAGAGGATCCTGGGCATCCCCACGAGCACGGGCAGGTGCTGTTTGTTCTCAAGGCAGAAATAAAGCTGGAGGATCAAGGGGATTTTACTGCCTTCAAGGAAAAGCTGCTTCCCTGCCTGCACCTTCCTCCCTGGAGAAGCACTGAGGTGCAGAACTGCAGGGGAGCAGGACCTGTTGGGCATTGCCTGCCAGCCCCCAGGGCTTGCTGGTTTAATATTTTTTATATCTAATAGGAGCAAAGAAAGGCAAATAGTCCATGAGGAGAGTCCCACAGCACAAGCTATTGGAATAACAGATGGAAATATTATATTTTTTGAAACATTCTTGCTGCAGAGCTGCCTCTTTGAAGTGTGTTTGAGCAGAACACACCGTGCCAAGAACAGGGGGAGAAATTATTTGTGTCAGCAGAGCTGGGAGCTCGGGTGTCTCAGATGCTGCAGCTCAATGGACCCCTCAGCCTTGCCAGGCAGGGGATGAGGGTCTGGCAGGACCTGTCCACTGCACAAATCCAGCAGCTGTGCTCAGGTGAGGTGGTGAATATGGGCTTTCCCAGAGCTGCTGCTGCCCAGGATTGGTGCTAATGTCCTGTGCTCACTCTCAGCACTGCCTGACTACATTTGCACTCAGACTTTTTTCTCCCAGATGATGAATGATTCTGGGGAAGGGAGGAGGATTAAAAGTTTATGGGATTTTTCTCAAAAAAAAAAAAAGTGGAAGATTACAGTTTTTCCTTCCACCTGATTCTCTTGTTCTCAGAATGAAAAATTCCATATTCAGTCAATTTAGGGGAAGTTCAAGAGGGAGTGTGGCACCCCCAGGGCTCTGCCTGGGGATGTGCATGAAACAGGAGGCTGTGAGGAAGAGGTGAAGGAAATGTTGATGGAGGCAGGTTGCACAGTTAGCAGGGAGAGGTTTACCTTGGAAGAAGCTCCCTTCAAAGCATGCAGGAAGGAATAAAACCAGGTCAGGCAGAGTGACAAAGCTCTCAGCTCTGTTTAAGAGGCCTCTTTGGGTGAATAAACGCTGCTGTGATCTGCAGCAGCTTTTCCTGAGCCCGGGCTGTGGAGGGAGGTGGCTCTTGGGGCTGGGCTGGAGGCTTTGCTCCTGAGATGCTGGTGGAGGGCTGCAGCACACCTGGGGCTCCTGACCTCAGAGCAGGTGACTGGGGAAGGCTGGCCTGTGAAGGCAGCATCCTCCTGCTTGCAGGTGAGTGCTTGGTGCCTGCTGGGCAGGGACAGGAGGGTGGCTGTGTCCCCCTGCAGCGAGTCAGCGGGGAAAGGTGTGGGACAGGGACAGGGCAGTGCCTTTTCTGGGTCGTGCTGGGTGGGAAGGATGTTTGTGCTGGGTGCAGAGAGGCCACATCACTGTGGCATGTCCCCAGCTCAGCCTGGCCAAGCAGGACACTGGGACTGCCCAGAAGGGTTTTTGTGCCCCTGAGCAAACAGATGTGACTGTCCTTAGAGCTGCCACGTGCTCTGGGCAAGTGGAAATGTGTGCACCCCTAAGGATGCTGTGCCTCCAAGGGATCAGCAGGAGAGGCTGCCTTTGTGCTGGAGAGTTTCCTGAGCTGGTCTGGCTGAACAGCATTGGGGTGATGAGCATATGTGGGTCTTCTCCATCGTGCAGCCTCAACATGTTTTGTCTTCACAGCAGGGAGCAGCCCGAGCTGCTGGGGGCCGTGCTGTGACAGCAGGCTGTGCTGCCATCCCATACCTGTTTGATCTCATGGTGCAAAGACGTGTGTGTTATGAGCTTGTGATAAAGTTCCTGTGATAAAGCAGTGAAGATGTGACAGCTCCAGGCAGGCCCCAGCCCGTGCTCTGGGATACAGATGTTGGCACTGCTGGAGGATGGTCCCAGCAAATCTTCACCAAGGACTTCAGAGGTATTGGGAAATCTGGTTCCTTTCTGATGGGGACTGAAGTTTGTGGTGCTGTAAGGTGCTGGATGGCTCTCCCTGAGGGGAACTGGGGTGTGAGAGCTGCCTGCTGAGTTGTGCCAGCCCCACATCCTCCATCCCCCTTGCCCTTCCCCAGGGTGGACAGAGGAGCGTGAGTGTGGGTACTGACAGCCTGGTCAGAGAGAGAAAGGCACATAAACTTTCCCAGGAATTGTTCTGGGGAGTTTTGAGAAGGCTGAGAGAAAGTATTAAAACCATCTTGCAGCTGGTGTTTTGAACAGTTGTTTTCTCACAAGATATTTACCAAAGGGTGTCTTCTTATAGCCGGTGGGGATGAAATGACCAGTCAGGTCCACCTGTATGGGAACAGTGTAGAAAAAGGAATGGGTATCTAATAAACTCGGTATTAGCCTCCTGAAGAGAGTTAATGTGTCACCTCACTTCCGTTCCTGACTCAGCAGTGACACGTGAGCAGGTTTCCATTCCTGCCCTGGCCTTGTTAGCAAAGGCTCTGCTACTTCAGCAAGGAGATTTCATTTGGGTGAGGCTGCAGGGTGTGTGTTTGCTCAGGGCCTTCCCTTCCAACATTCTCCCTAAGGAATGGGGAAACTGAGGCACGGGGACACCAAGGTCCCAGCAGTGCCAGTGGGTGTGGAGCAATGTCACCTGTGTCCTGCAGGCAGTGGCTGCACAGAGCTCTGCTCCAAAGGAGCCCTGGAGCTCCCCTGAGCTCCAGGGAGCTCTCAGGCAGCCCTGCTTCCCCCAGCCTGATGGCAGTTCCGCTCCTAATAAGTTAATCTGATGGGTTTTGTCATGAGCAAAACAAGAAATCACGTTTTTAATAATAAAAAAAGGGTCCTGCATCTTGTTAACATCTGGAGTTCAATCATTTCTGTGCTCAAAACTGTGGAATGCTTCAGCACAATATAAATCTTGCCACTTGCTGTACATGGGCTCCAGATGGGGAGGGAGAGTTCATGTTCACTTGTAACCCAGATGGGTGCTGGAGGCTCTGCCTGGAGCCTCCAGGGCGTGTGGATCCCCTGCTGCCATGCTGGGTGAGAGGCCTGAACCCCCCCAAATGGGCTTGGCATGGCAGGGCTGTATCTGGAGAGGGGGGGATGCGTCCTCACTGCCTAAAATCTTGTGCCAAAGGCTTCTCAGCACCACGGGGTGATGGAGCCCAACAGCCCCAGGGTGCCAGAGCAGGGCCAGGTTGGGCATCTCCAGTGGGTGATGCTGAAACCACCCCTGGGAGGTGTTGGCAAGGCTGGAGCTGTGTCCCCTGGCTGCACCCAGTGCCATCAGACAGGGCCACCTTGGGGTTGTGGCCTCTGTGTCCACCTTGTTTTGCACCAGATCACTGATAAATACACAAAATCCTGGAGCAGACCTGTGGGATGCCTGGCTGTGAGTGTAACATCAGGCTGGAAACAAAGCATTTATCTTTGCTCTGCTCCTTTGCCAGGCTCTAACCAGTTCCTTCTCTTTTACACAACACCTAATTTCCTTAATAATCCCTGGAGGCAGGCTTTTCTGAAAATCTGATTGTACCCATCACACCAGGAACAATTTAATGAAAGTAAGAGAATTTATTCTCTCTGGATGTTACATTTTCACTAAAAAAACACATAAATTGCAGTTTTTTGTTTAAACCAAGATTTTTGTAGCTTGAGACCAAAACTCTATCTTATTTTTCTAGGGTTTTTGACATTTCAGACAAGTCAGGCAAATTTCCACAAAAATATTTTCTGTGCTTAAAAAAAAAAATCTGCTTTTGACTGAAGAATGACCTGCTACAAACTGTTTGGATGGAAATTTTTCAAGCAGCCATGGTCAGGGTATTGATGTGAGAAAGGCAGGAGTAGAAAATATGTGCTCAGAGAGTTGGGGAAGGTCTGTGCTGCCTGTGGGTCTGTTGGTGTGCAGGTGAGGCACAGCAGTTTGGCTTTCTTAGAAGTTTTGGGGATGTCTAGAGTGGAGGCACCCCAGCCAGGCTGGTGGTTGGGTTTTCTGGGATAACATGGAGGTTTACAAGCAGTGATACACAACCTGTGTGCCTGAATTTCCTCAGGAAAGCCACTAGGAATGTTTTAGGGTTTTTTTGTTTGTTTGTTTGTTTTAAGACACGTGTGCACTTCAAAACCCTGCCCACAAAAGTAAGCTCTTAATTTCCATTAAAAAAAACAGTTTGCCTAAATACCTTCTGAGGCTCTGGGTTTGCCAGCTGGTATCTAGGTCTTATCTGTCCCTTTAGGCTTTTAGATATCTTTAATTGCCTGGCTCTCAGGGGCTTCAGCAGAGAGCAGGGATGTGCCTGCTGGCTTTCCTAAAGTTGTTTTCCTGGAGCAGGGTTGGATCAGCATTCCCAGTGTGGCTCTGATGGATGACCTACTGCTCTGACAACCCCCTTCCCCAATTTCCATCTCGGCCTTATTTATGGGGAAATCGAGTCCAGGCATATGAAAAGCATTTTTCTTTTTCATCAGTTTGGCTGGAAAACTCAATTTGTTCCGGGGTGAAGCCAGTGCTGCTCGTAGGCAGCTCTTGGGCAAGGGGAGAGCAGTGATGGGAGGGTCTTGAGGGTGGGCTGCTACAGGGAATCACAGAATTTCCTCTGTTGGAAGGCTCCCCTGAGCATCATCAAGTCCAACTCCCTGCTTCTTGCAGGACTACCCAAAACTACTGTGCTCCATCCTGCTGGGTTTGCCAGGTGACCTGGAGAGGGTTTGGGGAGCTGCACGAGCTGAGATCACCTTTGTGTTCCTAACCAGTGTGTTTCCCTGTGTCAGGCTAAGTCTGCAGAGGGAGATTTTGGGATCTGCTTTGAAACAGGGAGCTGTTCTTAAGGAGGAGAGGTGATTGTTGGCATGGATTGATGCTGGGGTGGTGGTTAGGACAGTATGTGCATGTCCCTGCCTCAAATGGAAGGAGGATCTGGAGGTGCATGGGGAGGCAGGTGTGGGTTGCCAACACAGCCAGGCTGATATGTTAGCCTTTGAAACTCCTTTTTCCACCCAAGAAGGCTTGACTTGCCACAAAATGAATGCTTCTACATAAAATGTAGAAGCATTCCTATCAAATGTAGAAGCCTCTTTTCAAAAAAGAAAACTCCAGCTCCAGATTTAACTGAAAAAACCCAAAAGAACCGAATGGAAAATTAAAATATTTACATGGTTAAGCATTGGATTCCCAGAAAATTAAAAAAAAAAAAAACAAAAAAAAAAAAAAAAAAAAAAAAAAAAAAAAAAAAAAAAACAAACAAAAAAAAAAAAAAAAAACAGGCTGGATTGTTTTGGTTTTGGTTCCCAGATTTGGGTTTTTTTTCCCTTAGGAAACCATCTACCCTTGATTTGACAGAGAAAGAAAGAGACAGGCAAAATAAATCCATGGCAATCTCTTCCAAGCTGGTTGATGGGGGGTAAATATTCCTTCCTGACCTTAAAGTCAGAAATCTGGTAGCCCCAAATACTAGCAGAATGCTCACCCAGCCCCTGGGGTGGTTTTGCAGCCCCCCAGGACTCCCACCAAACCCCTTTAACTATCTTAGCTGGGATAGAACAGGGAGAAGATGGATTGGAAATCGTCTCCCTTGGATCAAAGCCACTTGAGGCTTAAGAAGCAGGCGTGAAAGTTTTATCTCTGGCTGCCCCGGGGTGGGTTTGTTGTTGCTGACCACACTGTGGCTCTTCCCTGCTCTGATAACCCAGAGAGGAGGAAGGGTCCCAGCTCCTTCCTCAGCTCTTGTAACAGAGATGCAAAAGGCAACTCCCTCAGTTTGCTTTTCCCCCTGTCTAGGGCTGAATATCTGTAGCTGTTGTTTGCTAAACAAGAGCGCCGGTGGCAGAGGAATTAGAAGAAATCCCTTCTTAATTGGAAACAGTGAGTCTGTGTATTTTTTCAGTTGTCTATTTTGGGCCTTGTAAAATTAAAGTTATTAACTGTAATGCAGCGGTTTCCAGATTCCCACAGCCCTTTACAATAGTGGGGAAATTCATCCCAGGTCACTGGGAGCCTTTAATGAATACATTAAGGCTTATTATTAAAATAAAGTACTTGCAGCTTTATGGGAGACATCTGGCAAGGCTGCCTGTCTCTCTGAAGGCTCCCTGAGTGTCCTCTCCCGGCGTGCACCACGTTTCAGGAGCTGTTCCCTGCACGAGGATTCCCACGGGAGGCTCTGGGAGACGCTCAGAGCCTTTGCAGGATGTGATGGAGAGCAGTTGTGCCCTGTGGTGGCTCCATGGATGTTCCTGGAGCCGAGCTGGCACTGCAGGGACCGGAGTGAGCCCTGCTGGGGTGCTCCTGCTCAGAGAGAGGATGCATGGGGCTAGAGCTGCCTCATTCACCCGTGGCATGGGCAGGCAGAGTTGGGCTAACCCTGACTGAGATCAGGGGGGAGCACAGCTGGAAAGCAAGGTTTTGTCCCTTGGTGCACTGCTGTGAAGCTTTCAGAGAAAAGGAGGATGGAGAGGATGAATGGAGGCACAGACCTGTCCCTGAGGGCAGAGGAGGAGAGGCTGGGCAGAGCCAGCTCTGGCCTGGGTGCAGGCTCCAGCTTGGAGCCAGCTGCTGGCCAGCTGTGCTCGCCCAAAGCAGGGTGCCACCACTGATAAGTGGCTTTGTGCCACATCTCGTGGCTGCAGCCACCCAACCCGGCACAGCCACATCACACAACAACTCCTCGGTGCTGCATGAAGAGCTGGGAGCCAAATCCTTGGCGTTTAGGGCCAGAAAGTTGCCCTGGGCTGGCACAGGTACCTGGTGCTGAGGGGAGAGGAGAACAGAGCTGGCTGTGAAGGGTCTGGAACGGCTGGGATCTTATCGCTGCTTTATCTGCATGAAGCCTTGATCCCGGCACAAAGCAGGGCCACGTGGCAGTAATTGTGTTAGGAAAACAAACTAATCTCCGAAGGGACGCAGAGCAGCTGTCGGGCTATCGGTGCTATCAGGGAAAGGGATGTGGCCTGCCAGCTCCCATCGCTGCTCTGCCAGCAGGGGCCAGCCGGGGGATGCAGGGGGCAGAAAGGGAAGGAAAACAAGCTTGGGCTGCCAGGGCAGACTGAAGAGTGTTTGTGGTGGCATTGGCTGAGAAGCTCTTTGCTTGCCAGAATGTTTGTGAGACGTGGTCTGGCAGGTCAGGTGTGGCAGTGAGGAGAGCCAGGTGAGCCCTGGCAGACCCCTTATCACCGTCTGCTCAGTGTCTCCTCTGTGCTCCTTGTCTAATTTAGCAGCATGTTTGAAGAGCTTTCCCTTCATGTGCTCCCCCCAAGGATGGTTCTGTGCCCCAGACACCCCAAAACCTGCTGCTGATGCAGCTTGCCCATCCCAGGGTTGGGCTTGCCCTCCCTTGCTCCCCTTTTCAGCCCAGCCTGGTGACTCCACAAAGGGTGCAGGGGCCAGACCCCACGAGTGTGCTGGAGATGGAAGAGATCCCTGGAAATGCATGTGGAGATCAGGCTGCAGCAAGAGGAGCCTTCCTCTGCAACATTTCCCCAAATTTGCAAGGGAGAGGAACCACACAATGGTCAAGCAGGTTCTGAGCTGGTTCTCTCTCCTGTGAAACCATTGGCAGGAAATTATTACAGAGATCCTCCAAGTGTTGTGCTTGGCCCTCCCCACACCTCTCCTCTGTGCCTGGCTCTCTAGCCCAGGAGCTCAGCCATTGCCTTGCAGGGAGACCCCAAATTCTGAGTGTGAGCATCTTTGGGTGTTGAATGGTGAGGAGGAAAGCCCCACAGGGCCCACGTGTCCCCAAAAAGCTGAATCAGTCCCCTGGCTAACCCCAAACCTGGGAAAGGTTTAAATCTAGCTCTGAAGTGTCTGGCTCTGACCCAACACAAACATTGTTGTTTCTGGATTATATGTTTAAGAGAAAAGAAAATCCTATCATGAAGTAATGCCAACAAGATGCACAATTGTTTCTTGTATTTAGTCTGTCCTCCATACTCTGCTAAGGCTCCACTTGAGAAGGACTTAAAAAATTAAAAAAAAAAAAAAAACAGAATTGCACAGCTCCCAAAAGTGTTCCTGAAAACAAATTTTTGCCAGGTTCCTCCCCAGCAGTTAATTAAGACTTCTATTAAATGCTGACAGGAGCTTGATAGTGTTATATGCTGCAGCAGGCTCTGTTCATGGTGTTATAATTATGGCAGTAAAACAGTTGCCATTATAGTCCTCCTTTTCATAAGTTCTGAAAACATTTACTTTTCATGTTGAAATTTTGTGTGCCTGGCCTTAACCAGGTGGGATTTTTTTATTTATTTTTTTTTAACTCTGAGGAAAAAAAAAAATCCATGTAGCCCTTTTTGAGTTATGGGGGAGAAAATATGAGGTTTTTTCAACTGGAATATAGGTAAGGGGAAAAAGGTAATGACATCATTTTTCTAAAGAGATGGATAGCAAAAGCCTGTGATACCTGATGCTTGCTTTGGAAATGGATAGGCTGGGCTTTGCAAAGTGCCTGGGGCATTTCCCATCCCCAAAAAAAACCAAAACCCTATCTCTGATTTAAAAGCCTTGCTGAAGCCAATGGCAGAGTCTCTAGGGAACCCACTTGTCACCCATTAGAAGTGACTCTTGGTTGCAGGTTAAAAATAGAGGTTGGTAATTAATAACTCTTCCCTTCTGGCAGCATTTTTGAGGTACTGACAGTATTTCTCATCTCTCATGGGGACGAGGAGTCAGTTCTGAAAAATTTTGTGAACCAGAAAACCAAAGGGTAAGATCTTTTAAGGTCAATGAAAATATTTTTCTTTGATAATTTCAAGCTTCCTGTTTTGATAGGATTTTTTTTCCTACAACAGCTTAATTCTGAAGAGAGAAGACCTTTTCAACTAAAGCCCTGGGATGTGTCACTGGAGGAAGTACAAAAGCCAAACATTTGGACAATTTGGACAAGGGTTTGAGCTTTTTTCCCAGTTGAAACAACTGTCCAAACCACTCTTCTTGCCTGCAAAAAGTAAAATGGGCATTTTCCCACTGTTCCCCTTCCCAGGCCCATTGCATAGGGAGTTTCCCAGCTGGCCCAGTGAATGGTGGGCAAATGCAGGGATGGGGCAAACGGGATGGAGCCAGAGTTGGAGGAGCAGCTTGAACCACTGTGAGATCCACTGGACTCTTTCATTGTGGCTCCAGGATTTTGTCCTCCTTCCCACCATCATGGTCCCTCAGCAGGGACTTCAAAGGCACAGGAATCCCTTGAGGCACTGAAGATACAGATGAGCTTCTACTGCAGCCTTCAAAAGCATTTAGGATGATTAAAATCTGCCTCCTGATGGGGCCTTGAACCACATGGAAAGCGGGATTTAGGTTCTTAGATTTCTTCTCTGCTTTTGAAATTTGCTTTTTTGGGACTGGTGGTTCTTAGTGGCCAGTCAAGGAAGGACGGCTGGGAGTGAGATCAGGAAAGCAATGTTTTGTCCCTTGGGGCACTGCCATGCAGTTTTTCAGGCAGAGCCAAGAGAAAAGTGTCCTGGAGGAGGATGGAGAGGATGAGTGGAGGCACAGACCTGTCCCTGAGGGGAACACTCAGTGAGTGATAAAGCAGGAGTAGATGGTCTGCCCCAACCCTCCTGGTCCTCAGAAGTGGCTCAAGGAGCACTAAACACAGCAGTGACATTCTTTTCCTCCTCTCTAAAACACGCCCTGACCTCTAAACTCGGTTGTATATTTATGTATGGCTTTGCATTCCCGGCTGATGGCTGCGGGCAGCTCCCAAAGGCTGGCTGGGATTCCTGCAGCTCCTCTCCCAGCCCTCAGAAGGGAGGCCTGGCGGGGATGTGTGTGTGGCACAGAGGTGGCACTGCTGGCTGTCCCCTGCCCGGTGCCCCTGCCTGGGGCTGCCGAGGGAGCGCTGTGCTCTGCACAGCCCCTGGCCGGCCTGCCTGCTTTCTTTGGCTGCTGGGAGCTCGCCTGGCTCTGGCCAAAAGCTGTCTTGACACTGATGTAATCGAAATGCAAATATCGCTGAGGGAAGCTTATCTGCAAACATGCCCGGCCCCGGAGCCAGCACCCCCAGGCTGATCCCCGGGTCAGCTCCAAATGATGGTGTGTAGGCACGCAGCTGAGACTGGGGAGGAGATTAGGGCTGGAAAAAATTCTGAACTGCCAGACCCAAGGGTCTTTGCTGACCTGGACCTTTGTCTTTAGGTTTTGCTCCCTAGGGCTTCCCCAGAGGGTTTTCCTGTCAAGGAAGAGGGATGTGTACACCAAGTGCTGCCCAAATACCCTCTCTGGAGCAACTCCAAGGAGAGCCAAAGGCACAGGCAATGGGAATCTTGGTCTAGGTAGCAGATCCAATGTGTGTCCTTGCTAAAGACTGGAGCCAAGGAGGGATGTAGGCTGCTAGGGAGGATTCAGGCCAAATGTACATACCAGCAACAAAAGAGAAAAATTCTCCATTGATTGGAGAAAAAAACCCCTTAAACGCTCAAAACTGTTGCTCATGGTATTGAGCTGGACAAAAATGGAATGAGGGGAAAAGTGTCAGAAGGTAAGAAATTACTCCAGTGCTGCTCCTGTCGAGGGAGAGGCTTACTCCAGAAAGTGAAATTTTCAAAAGATTTGTGAAGGCTACAAATACCTTTGGGTGAACAACACCCACAGGTGTGGGATGGTGGAAAGGGGCTCCAAAAGGAATAATTCATATGTCAGGATGATTCAGTCAGAAGTTTCTGGTGTCTGTGCACTGGCAGCGGTGACTCCTTGGCAACAGAGCATGGCTGCTGTGACCTTTAGAGCCAGGGGTTGCTCCTGACCTGAAGTTTCAGCTAGTTCCCAACAGACCAGCTCTCTTCAAGTGCGAATCCTCTCCTCCTCCATCCCTCCATGCCATCCTCTGGTGTGAGACACAACGGCACCCTGTGTCTGTAGGAAGCAGTCTCTGCCTTTTGGGCTGCTGGCAGTGCTAATTTTCATCTTCTGACCCCACATTTCCAACAGGAGTGGAAGAAACTTGAATCAGCACCATTCTTGGTGGGCCCACGTCACTTGGTGCACTCTGAGAGGGTTTGTCACTGGGTGCTGACCTGTGGCACCAGGCTGGGTATGCTTTGGGTCTGTGTGGTGCTGGGTCCAGGCTCCCCTGCTCTCCCGCTCACCTGCTCCCTCCACCCCAAGCGTTTTTCCAGACTGCACAATAATGGAATGTGCAGAGGCAGCAGGGCACGGATCTGTCTGAGCCCCGCTCGCCTTCAGTGCCCCGGGAGGGAACAGAAGTGGGGGCAGGGGAAGGCTTTTATCCCCTTTTTAAAAGCAGGAACATGGGATGTGCATTAGGCTTTCTTCTTCAGGGAGCATGGCTGCATTTCTCCTCTCACAGCTGTCCCTCCCCGCGCATTCCTGCACAAACCCCTTTTGTTCGCTGCCCTCAGCCAACATCCAGCCAGCAACAGCAGCCCAGATGTTCCCTATCAAACTCAGAGCCATGCCAACAAACTTTGGCACACATGAAAGCGTGCTGAGGAATGGGCCTCCGCAAATACCATTTCTTTTTCTCCCCCCTCCACCCTTCCATGCCTGTAAGTATTTTTTAAACGCTTCCACGCCGCGTAGCTGGGCTCGGGGGCAGCTGCCAGATCCGTGCCCAGGTAGCCCCGGCGGGGCTGGGCTAGCCCTGAGCCCCAGCCCTCCTGTTTTCCCCGGGGCCGTGTTCCCGTGGGCGATGCTCTTTGCAGGCTGTGACCCGAGGGGATTTGCTGTGAATCTATTTTCTCCCAGCACTGTGCGGGCTGGCTTGTCACAACCTAGAAAAGCATTATTAAAGATGCTCTGGGGGCTGAGTGGCCCCTTTAAGCTTGGCTTTGCCATGGTCCCAGTGCCTGGTGGGCGTGTGGAAGTGAGTTGTGTTTTTGGCTGGGGTGAGATGCAGTTTTTCCTCATCTCTTTCTCAACATCTTCCCTGCAGGCGATTCCTGCTGCTGCCATTCAGCTGTGAGCCCTGGGTCATGGTGCAGATGGGGCCACTGCACATCCCAGGAGCTCTGTTGGCACCACAGGGTGACAGAGATGACCTGGAGGACCAGGACCAGGACAGCGTGGCCAGGACTCAGCTCTACAAACCAGAACCGACCTGGCTTTGGCCATGAGCAGATGGGTGAGCACACAAATGAAAACCTTCCTCTGTCCACAAGACAGAGAACTATTTATCCTGAGTAAACACAATCCTGAGGCTGTGCACAGTCATGCTTTGGTGGAAGAGCTCCCTGTTGCACCCTGATGTATAAATGTGGTTAAAAGTTGCTGC
Organism: Passer domesticus; assembly: GCF_036417665.1. NCBI lineage: Eukaryota > Metazoa > Chordata > Aves > Passeriformes > Passeridae > Passer > Passer domesticus. Next base: position 33,598,743 of record NC_087480.1, on the reverse strand, counting down.
CACCCCTCTCTGCTGCTGTGCAGGCTCAGCTCTGGCCCTCACTGCAGGTCTCAAATGGCACAGCCAGGTCACTCCTGTCTGGCTCCACCACCAAACTCCACGGGGTCAGTGCTGGCTTTGGTGCCAGCCACCCCACCCGTGGAGAGAAGGGCTTGGGCAGGAGAGAGCAAATGCTACCCCTCACTCCCTGAAGCAAGCACAGGCCATTTCTGGCAGAAGAACCATTCTCACCTAACTTAAACAAGAGAAACCCATTTGTTTCAGCACCAGGGCTCTTCAAAGACAGCTTGAACTACTTTTTTACCCCTCCACTATAATGGCAATGATGTATTTTTTCACTCCTCTCTCACGCTGTAAAGATTGAAGCATTTTTGCTCAAATTTAAATTTAAAAGAAAAAAAAAATCTCATCTGGATGAAAACCAGAGCTTGCAAAGTTTCCATGGAGGGTGATGAACCTCTCTCCTCAGCAGTGGGCTTATCTGACATCATCTGCTGGAGGAGTGTGCCAAGATTTCCATCCTGGAACAAGACCCTTCTCGGAGGGTTCTGCATAAGAAGGGATGGAAGGATCCCCTGCACAGTGAATTTGGTTAGGAGAGGAGGATGCACTCAAGGTCCCAGGGGAGGGAGAACAGCCCCATTCCAGCCTGGAGCTGAACAGAGATGAAGCAATGATTGCAGAGAGGTTCTGAGGAACCACCAGATGTGCAGGCAACAGCCAGGGCTGGGGAAGGGGGAGAAAAGGAGTTAGTTGGCTACAGGGACATGCTCTGATGGCAGCAACTCCAGCTGCTCTGGAGAGGCCTGACTGGGTGAACTGGGCTGGCTGTTAGGGCAGGGGCCATCTCCAGAGACATCCTTCCCCCCCCAGGCTTGTGCCTCTTGCAGTGGTGACAGTGATTCTCAAAAGGCAGCATCAGCTGCACCCTCTGTGTCCTTGTCCTGCCTGTGGACCTCAGAAAATAAATGTAACCTTTGAGAAAAGGTTAAGATAAAGAAGTGGTAGAAGAAAAATGGTCTGAGCTGATGAAAACCCCATCTCAGAGGGGAGAGAGAAGGGGGGGAAAGTGTGGTTATTTTTCTGCAAAGGATTTGTAGGTGCTGTTTCTAGAAAGTAAGAGAAATGGAGCTCTGGTGAATTTCTCTGGTTCCCTTCATTAAGGAGGGAAGGCAACACACTGAATTTTCCACTAAAATAATAGTAAGAATAATAATAAGAAGAACCATAACCCTAAATTCTCCTATTTAGAAACAAAATAAAATATAAAATCAAGAGGTAGTTGCCGTTTCACATGTGGTCTGGTTTAAATCCTGGGAGCAAGGTGGCCCCTGAGATCTAACCTGTTGGAGCCGAGCCCTGCTGTGTTCAAAGGCAAGGGCAAACCCTTGAATTTGCTTTCAAACTTGGGCTGGGGCTGCTGAGGTTTTCTCTGAGGTTTTCTGAAGCCCTGAGCAAGTTGGGGAAGGTCTCTTTTCATGACCAAACAGTCTGTGGGAAAAATCCATCAGTAGATTTGCATGGAGGGACCAGTTTGGGATGTGAGGCAGATGCTCGCTGGATTGTTTCGTGGCTTACACAGAAAGTCTGCAATCTTTGGGGCTTCATATAAAACCTGGAGGACAAAGGTCTCCTCTGTAAAGTCAGATTCCCCAAATGAGGCTGATTCCAGCAGTTGATCTTCATTTAACACTCCCAAACCAGATGAAAAATTGCAGACTGAATGTGACCACATGTACTTAGGAGGGGTTCCTAGTTGCTGGTGCACAGGTGTTGCTCCAGGCAGGACACAGACGTGCCCTGATGCACACTGCTGAATAAATAATCCTGCTTTTCTGAGCTGGACAGTCCATGCTGGACTCAAAGTTAAAGCTGGCTTCTTCTCAGAACTCGGGATATCTGCTTGTCCTCCCCAGCTCATCTTCAGTTTCTCTGTTGGTGAGCACATTGCTACACTGAGCACGTGGGCAGGGATTGCAGAGCCTTTTCTCCTGCTAGGAGAGGGGTCTGGAAACAATTACAAGCTGCTCATGCTTAATCACTGGGGTAAATCTTAAATGCCTGGCTTAATATTTTGCAGGACTGAAGATGGCATCTGAATTTTTGCGGTGTGCAGGTTACCCAGCAGAGCACACAACTTTGACAGTTCTATTCTGTGCATGTTTTGGGGGTCTTGAGAACCCCCCAGCTTCTTGAAATTTAGGTACAATTTCAAAGGAAAACTAAAATGCAAAGGGGAAAAAAAAAACAAACCCTGAAGTTTGCCTGATACTTGTGGAAATTGTCAGCTCAGTCATGTTCTTATGAACCTTTGCTGAACTTGACCATTTGTACCTCGAACTGCACAAGAAGAGAGTGTTAAATGAGTTGAAAAATAAAAAATTGAGTCCCCTGTGAAAATGAAGGCAAGCAAGATAACTCACAAATCTGGGCTGAAGTCAGTCAATGACAAGACAAAACAATAGAAGTCTTCCTTTACTTCCTTAAATATTGAAATGTTTCACTTCAGCATTTTCAGGCTGAAGCAGTTTGCTTTATTGAACATTATTTAGTTTGACGCTTTCTTTTTTTATTTTCATTTTCAACAGACCTAAATTTAAAAGGAAAAGGGTTGTGGTTTTTTACATTGACTGTTTTAAAAGGTGGAATAGTCTCCAAGCAAACCAGAGGATTTTGTTACTGGTCAAGCAAAATGTTTTTGGTTGACCCAAAATGAATCGAGCTTTCCTCATTACATTAAGTCTTTCCTCTTAGTTCAGCTCCAAACCCAGAATCTTCCCACTATAAGAAACCAGCCATCCTTGTTTTCACCTTCCTGCTGCAGCAGTCAGGGATCTAATTTTGGTTGCTCCTGTTTCAATCTTTATTCTCCTCTCGATGTATTGCAGGCTGTGCTCTGTGATATCAGAGTTTGCAGCCAGGGTGTGGTACAGATCTCTCTCCAACTATCTCAGATGCCTCACCAAAAAGCTGCTAAGCCTCCCTGGCCAGCAGCCTGCTGTCTGCAGGCTTTATAGCTCTGCTTCAAACCCTGCCAGTGACACCAACACTTGGAAATCCTCATTAGTTTGTGGCCCTGGTAAGCCTGGGTGTCGGCTGGCGTGCAGTCATGGCATTGTTCAAACACTAAAGTAAACACTCTCTTCTGCAGAAACTGCTGGGGAAAAAAAGCTTCTACACAAACATTGTGAAAGGCAGCAGCCAATGATGGGGGAAACTTTCCAATGCCATGGCAGGGAGTAGCCCACTGAAGCCTTGGTGAGATCCAAGCACGGCAATCCTTTGAAAACCTCCTCACAAATCCAGCCTTGGCAAAGAGCAATTCACTGAGAGCATCTATAAACACGTGGGATTTTATATCTTCTTTTTGTGTGCTTGTTACAGAGACAAAGCATCGACATTTTGTGAACTTTATTGCAAGAAAGACACAACATTTCATCTTAAAGACTTCCAAATTGTAGCAGGCATTATCTGCGGGGTGGCCAAGGCTGCAGGTGGAGGCAGGAGCTGGGGTGCACAGTCCCTCCAGACATGGGCAGGGTTTGTTCAGGGTGACACTGGAGGGCTGCACACACGATTTGCTGGGCTGTCTGTGGGCAGTGCTGGGGACAACCTGGCTGACCTGGGCTCCCCTCACCTCTCCTTGTGGCTGCAGGGCAGTACCAGGCAGCTGAGGGAAGGAGAGCTCCCAACCCTGCACACCTGCCTGGTGCAGCTTAAGTGTTTGCAGGACGGGGAGGGGAAGCAAACTGGTGCATGTCCTGAGATACCTGCAGCTTGCTGGTCTCCAAATGGGTTCCCTGCTTCTTCTGCCTTGTATTTCTTCTTTGTGTTTGTGTTGCAGATGCCTCCAGAGATGCTGAGTGAGGTGGCTGAGCTCTGAACAAGGCTTCATGGAGAGTGCCTTGCTGCAAGGATACAGGAAAAGTGAGGGCTTGTTTTGCAAACAGGTGAGCTGTTGTCACCTGTCCTCCTTTGGCACTGGACACGTGGTGTCCCTTCAGCCATGTGGGCTGAAGGAGAGCCAAAGTAGCCTGCACTGACTGAGACACAAACAGAGCACTTGTGGGAATGCAGCAGGATGGGAGCAGCATCCCCTGCCACTCCCTGAGGGTCAGCAGCATGTCCTGGCAGAAGGGAATTGTCTAAGCCCAGTGTGTAGCGTTGCAGAGCTGGGAAAGGTGAGAGGACAACATCCTCCTTGTGCAGCAGGAAGGAGAGACGAAGTGGCCAACAGACACCGGGCTGGGCTGTCACATCAGGGGTAACTGGCACGTGATGCTAATAAAGTGATTTTCACACCATAAAATACCCTGCTGCAAATACATCTTACAAGCACTGCTGGCTCTTGGGTTTGGCAGCCATTTGTCCTTCTGTCTTGCCCTGAAAACACAAGAATTTCCCACACAGACTCACTCTCTCAGAGGTGAAACTTGTCTTTTTCACAGACTTTTTCAGGAGCTGCATGGCTGACTGGCACCCAAAGTGGTCCAGCTGCTGGTGCCAATGTGAGTGCCCATGGGGAGGGGGATGGGGCTGTGACAGCAGTGGGAAGAGGTGGGAATGGTGTGGGAAGCACCACAGTCACAGGAACAAGGCTGGCAGAGGTGTCAGGAGCTGGCAGCACTCAGCCATAAATGATGCAGAAAGCAATGTCCAAAGCTGCAGGAACAGCCTGAGCCCTGAGTCTGTGGGTCCCCATCTCCTGTGGAAGCTGCGTGGGGATCCACACACCTGAAACCTCCAAAACCTGCATCTTGCTCTCCCAGGGCTTTACTGACCTTGCCCAGAAGATGTTTATTTTTAAAAATACCTAAATGGAGAATCTGTGGTGGTCTTCAGTCAATTCTCTCCACATTTTGCTGCCCTGACTCCTCCTCTCTAACCTGAGTCTCACTTTCTTCTTCACCTCTATCCTCCACAGGCCCTGAAAACAGATCACCCTGTATCTTTACAGCTGTGCTTTATATATTTAAAGACGATTATCATGTCCTCTCCCCCACACTTCTCTCCCATCCAGACTAAACAAGCATAGTTCATTCTCTGGAGCGTGTAACAACAAAAAGTTTGTTTGATGAATACTCAATTTGTTTAGCGCAGCAGTTCTAATCATTCAAGTTATGCCAAAGATAACAAACCTTCAGCAAATTTCTCTTCAAATCTTTAGTTTTATCAACTGTTTTGACAGCTAGATTATAATTTTTACACAAAGGGTTAGAATGAGAGCAATTGCTTTCTAGTTTTTCTGTATAAAGACTTGAATTATGACTTTTACATTAGGCAATGCAATTAAATGCATTCTAGAACTGTCATGAAATATTAAACTTGGGGTTATAAAAAGTATTATTTTAATGATTCATAGTATCTTTTAAAAGGAATTAGCTGCAACAATATTTCTTAAACTATATAAAAATATATATCAGTAATTGCTCATTTCCACTTGTTTTAATGTTCGGCTCCAGTTGTGCCAGCCAAAATGGTAAGTTTATAATCTTCAGGATATTTCTGGTAGTAATGAATTTTATTTTGTTTTACCAGTTTTTTTATGGTGCTTTTAATTAGCCAGGGTTTAATCCCGTTTAGGTTTTCTTTTACACAAATATTTTAAGATGAGGAATTATTACACAATATGTTTGTCTGTATGGAAAATTTATCTTAAATACTCACAGTGAAGAAAGAAAGAATCAAAAATATCAGTAGGAATAAAAACAAAAACAAAAACATTTATATTGCATGCTGAGCTTCCTTCCAGTTCAGATTTTAGTTTTTGAAAGCTGAACTTATCTTAAGGTAAAAGCTCAAAAGTTAAAACATGAAAACACAGGGTGGCAGCCTAAAAAGCTGAGGAGCTTTGAGGTTCAGTTTCAAAGCAAACACATCACTGTAATGAGAAGTGTCCTGCAAAAACACCCAGCCCTGCACGGGACGCAGAGGAGCAGGTTCAGCCCTGCAGGGCTGTGCAGTCCCTGTGGGACCAGCTCGCCCCAGCTTGGCTGCTGACAGCCCAGAGTACCCTTGGGAAGTTTGCCTCTTCCCCAGAAAATGTGTACAGACCCACAAATCAAAAGATGTTGAAAACCTTTGGTTTATCTTGTGTGAAAAACAGGGAGTTTTATGTCACTTTTTTTCACTCAGTAGCTCTTTAGATAAGTGGATTTTGGTTTTCCTCTATGAAATTCTTACAAACCAAAAGATTGCCTTGGTCCCAGAAATGACAGTGCTGACTTAATCCCACTTACCAGGCAGTTAAGGGAACAGAAACTGAAGAAAAGGAATAATGCTGTACTTTTAAATTCATTCTTCTGCTAAGAAATTAAATTGTTCATCTCAGGCTTTGAAGCCTGAGATGATCCAGCAGAAAATCAACAAAATAAATTTTACTGGATATCAAGAGTGATTTTAAAGGACAAATTAAATCCTGAGTTTTTGTCAAAACAAAAGACTTGCTCCTTGCTCACATAGTGCCATAGCTTATCTGGACATGGTGGTTCTTCCTAAGCCATCCTGTGTTATGGTCTGGGAAAGGATGGGGTAGCATTGACATGGATACAGTTTGATAGATCTTTTTTTTTTTTGTTCTTGTTAGAAAAAGGGCTAAATTGATTTAGGAATTTCTGGCTCTGTTATTTTCATGATGTTTTTTTCCCTAGGTCTCTTGAATTATATGCCAGAGTCCTGGGAAGCTCATGATGGGGTCTGAAATGCAAGCAGAAAGGAAGCTCTCCTTCCCTATGCAAGCCTTTCCCTGTCTCACATCAGGCTCAGTCCTTTACTGGGAAAATGTTGCTTTGTGTGTTTCTGTGGCAGCGTGCAGAGCAGTGCAAGAATGAAGTTTTAAATATACATCTAACTCAGGGAGCCCTTTGACAGAAGATCTGATTTGGCTCCTAAAAACCCCACAAGTTTTCAGCATGAAACCGATGCAAATTGATGTTATGCCCTGGTACAAATTGCTCCTGTCCTGGGTTGAAATGTCATCTGAGGTCTGACCCTGAGCTCTGACCTGGGCAGCCCAATTTGCCAGCCCATGATGACATTTCCACGTTGATTTGGGAACTACACAGAAAAGATGTTTTTGTGAACATTGGCTGCTTCTACTCACCAGAGTCCAGGGCAATTAGGCCAAGAGAAAATGGATGCAGCACTCATGGAGGTCTCCAGGGCTGCTTGTGGCAGAGCAGCTCTTGAAGCACAAAAAGATACAGGACCCAAATTCAGCCCCAGATGTCAGAGGAAGGTTTGTGGGGATGTCAGCCCAGGAGGTGAAAAAGGTTTCTGCTTTCTCGTAATCTTGCCTCCTCCAGCCTGGGCTGGAGCAGCCTTTGCCTGAAAAACACTTCATTCCTAGGTGGCAAACGTTCAGTGCCCTGTTCCACTCACAGGACTTTAATCAGCCAGAGAACATGGCCAGCCTCTGTTTTCTGAGCCTGCTGTTGGTAAATGCTCCGTGAAATGACTTCACAGCTGTAATTGTTCCTGGAGCAAGCTGGCCCAATGGCTGGCAATTAAACCTCGGGCTGATGGAAACTGTTAACAGGGATTGCTGCCTTGCCCATAGCGTCACAGTTAACAACTCCAAACTCTTTCTACTTTTCCTATAAAACACGTGGGAGCTTTGTGCCTGGAATATCTGCAGCAATAAAGTGGATATGGTGCTTCGCTTTTGTTTGTAGTGCTAAAACTTGCAAGAAGAAAGAACAACTGAGGTTCAGGATGAGATCTGGTGTTTGTACTTGGTGAAGCACATTCAGCTGATATTTCTGGGTTTGGTACAGCTCATTACTGTGATTTAGACACCAGATTTAGACTCATGATTCTTATATAGTCATCTCAAAGGGAATTAGGTGCCTACACCTTGTTGTGAGCCAACCCTTGTAGGGCTGGCCAAGACTGTTCCATTGTAAAATTCAAGCTGACACCTGGTTCTGCCATCTGGACTCCCTGGAGTTCGAGAGCGTTTCAGTCAGGGTTGGATTATGGTTCTCATTCAGATGTCTCCTGTGCTCAGTCAGGTTTCCCAGAGAAGCCATCATCCTGTGTGAAGGGCTGCTGGGCATTCCTCTGCCCCAGGCTTACCCAGGAAAGACTTCCTGCATGAGATCACCACACTCTCCTTCTCCTCTGCTCCATCAGCATCTCTGCTTGGCACCAACGTGGCACAATCTGCTAGGGCAAGTGAGGTCGTGATGGTTTGTTTCCTGATCCCAAAAGTGCAAAACACAAACAGCAGGGGACTGTCAGTTTAATCACAACAAATGCACCTTTATTGAGGGCCAACAGCAAATGTGAGAGAGGGATCAGAAAAGGAAATAAGGGCTGGAAAGGAAAAAGAGGGGAGGGGGAGCTACCAGCTAGACGGAATCTTCATGGTCCAGTCACAGAGATTCGCTGTCGTCCATGGGGGTTCACCGAAGTCATCTCAAAAGTTACAGTTTGTATAGTCTCAATCCAAAGCGAGTGGCATCTGGCCAAAAGGTGGGCAGGATTCATGGGCCATTGTGCTGAGACCCCTTGGTCTGTGAGGCCCATGTGAGCATGCAAGGACAAACCACTGCTTGTCAGAACCTGTGAGGCAGGTGCAGGCGTGTAAGGACAAGCCACCATTTCTCAGAACCTGTCCAAAGTTCTGTGAGAGCACAGCAAGCACTCCTGCAAACAATCACTTGGCACAACATCCACCTCAGCCAGGCCAGAGCTCCTGTCGGGGATCTTCAGGGTCCTTGCTGTTATGAATAAAAAGTTATCTATTTTTTTAAGGTTGCAGAATTAAAACAAGTCAGTCCAGTGCTGTTAAGTTAGCTTCATTGTTGAGAGTTCTTCTTCAATTACCTGTTAATGGTTGCTGATTAGCCATTGTCACCCTGATGCTTGCCAGGGACCCTGCAGGTACCAGGAGAATGGGAGTGGCATCAGAGCTGGTATGCAGATGAGAAATGCATTGCACCAATTTTTGCAGTTTTCCAGGAAAACCCCTAAAAAAATTGCGAGCCAACATAGAACTAAGTGATCTAGGTGATGTCTAAGGATGGGAGCGTAGTCCAGTGCCTGCTTGGATCCTTTTTGCTTCTCACCCTAACCTCAAAAGATGTTGATTAAAGAGAAGCCCCGGGGTGTTAGACAAAAAAGCAGGAATCTGCTACTCTCCCGTGAGGACGGAATCCCCAGCTCTGCCTGCAGACCAGTGGACAAAGCTGCATCATCCTCCTCCTCCGTGCCACGCCTGGGAGCAGCGGCGGCGTGGGTGCAACCCGTCGATTTCTCCCCACCTGAGCTGATTCTTCTTAATAAAGGCATTAAAAAGGAGAAAGATCCCCTGCCCATTTATTTCATTCCGAGCATCGTGAGGCAAAGGAAGGAAACTTCAGACAGCGCCGAGCTGCAGGTGAGGGATGGTGGCACTCACGTTCCCCCAAGGCACTCAAACCCCTCAGAAACATTTTACAGCCAGCTCGGGGAGCATTCCCCTCCGAGCGTTAGGGGACGCGTTAGTCACGGGAGCCGCAGGAAGCACGGCCGCGGAAATCGCGGAGCCCTGCACGGCCCTGGAGCCGTGGATCTGCTCGGGGAGGCAGCAGTGCCTGGAGCTTGACTAATCCCTCACAGATTGGAGCTGGGCAGGGATGTGGCGCTGAAAACATCCCCGTTTATTGCCCGTTAGGGGTTGTTTGAGCCTCCGGGCCGCCGGGATGCTGCAGCAAAGCAGGGCTTGTGCCTTCGTGCTCCCGCTGGCTGTGTCCCGGTGCGAGGTGAGCTCATCCTCTGACAGACTTGCAGCAGCCACAGGAGCTTGGGATAGGCAGGAAAATGCTTCTTTTCATGGATTCTGAGGGATAATGCTGTAAATTGTGGGGTCTTTTCAGTTTATACCTAAGGGTGAAAGCGAGTGTGTGTGCTCTTGTGCACAGTGGCCAAAACAGATCTTAAAAAACACCTGTATGGGCAAAATTGTATTTTTCCTTGATGGCCTCCCAGTGCTTACAGAAAAAGAGGGAGAGTGACTTTTTAAATGGGCAGATTGTGATGGGACAAGAGAGAATGGTTTTAAACCAAAAGAGGAGGGATCGAGGTTAGATATTGGGAAGTTCTTTCCTGTAAGGTGGTGAAGCACTGGCACAGGCTGCAAACCCTGTGATGGGAAGGGAGATCTTCCACTAGACCAGGCTGCCCCATCCCTGGAAATGCTCAAGATCAGGTTGGACAGGGCTTGGAGCAGCCTAGTCTAGAGAAAGATGTCCCTTCCCATCACAGGGTTTGCAACTGGTTGAACTTTAAAGTCCCTTCCAGCCCAAAGCATCCAGGGATTCTCTGATTTCCTCACAGCGCTGTCACTGTAACTTAGTAGATTTTACCTGCTTACAACTACTTAATCACGAATCATAAATTGCATGGGGGTACGTGTGATGTTCACTGAAGTTTGTTTGCTTTTTCCGGGAGCGACATCCCCTCTCCATTTCAGCCTCATCAGCCGGGACCCACTGAGCCCTGTTCGCTCACAGACTGGACTCGATAAGCTCAGAAATCCTTTCCAACCTAATTGACTCTGTGATTTTCACGGCACTGGGTTCTCAGCAGCGGCGGGGACGTGCCCGCTGGGGCAGCTTTTCCCGCAGCACGGGCCACCTCCATCCCCTCCTCCCTTCCCCCTCACGCCGCCATCTTGCCTTGCCCGCCCCGCCCCGCCGCGAGGCCCCCGGCCGCGCTGTCCGCGGCGTTCGCCTGCGGCGGCGGCGGGGCAGGCGCGGGGCCTGGCGGCGGGCGGGGCACGGAGCGCCATGGCCGAGGCCTGGGCCGGCTTCTCGCAGGAGGAGCTGCGGCGGCTGCGGGGGCAGCGCCCAGGTACGCACCGCGCCGGGAGCCCCGGGACCGGGGGAACAGCCTGCGCCCCGGCACCGCGTCAGCCCCGCAGCTGCACCTGCCTGCCATCGCCCCTCAGCGCCTGCAGCCGCACCTCTGTGCTTCCCCTCAGCGCCTCCGCCACACCTCTGTGCTTCCCCTCAGCCCTGCAGCCGCATCTCTGTCCCTCCTCTAACCCGCTCCATTCACATCCCGATTCCTCCCCTCAGCCTGTCTGTCCACACCTATGACCCTTCCCTCAGTCCCTCCACCCACACCTCTGTTCCTCCTCTCAGCCGCTCCATTCACATCCCAATTCCTCCCCTCAGCCTGTCCATCCACACCTCTATCCCTCCCTGCAGCCCCTCCATCCACACCTCCATCCCCTCCCCGAAGCCTGTCCATCCACACCTCTATTCCTCCTCTCAGCCACTCCATTTACATCCCAATTCCTTCCCTCAGCCCCTCCACCCACACCTCTGTCCCCTCCCGCTCCATCCCCGTATCCAAGGCCTGTGCTGTCCCCGGCAGTCCCTCGCTCTGTCCCATCCATCCCCATCTCTCCCTGCTCCCCTCATGCAGCCCCTCTCTCCTCCCGCAGCCTCTCCCACAAAAATCCCCCAATCCCGGGCTCTCCAGCCCCTGTCCTGCAGCCAGATCTCCGGGATCGCCCCCCTCGCGTTCCCAGGCTCCTCATTCCCGCGTGTCACCTCCTTCTTCCCCGTTCTTCACTCTATAACCTCAGCCTGCCCACCAGGCTGGCAGGACAGCCCTACATCTGCCCTGTCGTGGTTATCCCAAGAGCCACCTCACTCCCACCTATGGTTTCTCTTTGAGGCCTCTTACTCTCTCTCCTCGCTTAGGGATAACGGTATCTTTGAAAATTCGTGAATCTTAAGCTAACCAAACATTTCCAGCTTCCTGAGTCTACCCCCACATTGCCTTCTCGTGACGCCCTGCCTCGTGTTCTCCTTACTTTGGTTTTTGCTTGCCCAGAACAGCTGTGTCTTTGATACTGAGGTTTGTTTTTTACAGATTTGTACGAGCCCTCCCCGCAGCAGCAGCCGCCGCCTCGCCCCCAGGCTGTGCCCAAGACCCGGCAGCAATTGCAACGGGAGAAAGCCGTGCAGCAGCAAAGCCAGAGGCTGGGGCTGCACGGAGGAGCGGCCTCGCTCACTCCCGAGCAGCGGCTCTCTGCTCCACAGCCCGAGCCTGGTGACCCGCAGCAGCCCGGGCCAGCGCCTGGGGGTGACCCAAGGGGAGAGCAGCCGCAGGGAGTGACACCGGCAGAGGCTTGGAATGGCAGGGACAGTGCCCAGCCCCGCCCCGCAAAGCCCAGCAGCCAAGGGGAGAGAAAGAAAGTGGAATTGTTAGTAAGTCGGTAACATCAAGGGGTGGGGTTTGCTGTTCTGTACTGATTCGTTCTTTAGTTGTGAAGTCAACTTTGTGTGTCTGATAAGAAGCTCTGAGAGATCACATAATTCCAGTTTCTACCAGGCAGGATCTGTGTGGAGAAGCAGCAGTGGCTTCTCTAAGATTCTAAACTCAGGAGGATCCAGCAGGTTCTGTTTTGCAGAGATGGGCCTTGAGAGGCTGCTGGGTGTGCTGGCTGCGATTTCCCTGCCCAGCTCCGGGCTGGGATCACCTGCCTGCACTCCCTGCACCAGGGCAGCCCTCTGAGAACTCAAATTGCTCCTGTGGGTGCAGCTCACCGGTAGGACTGGCTGTTCATCTCATTTTTGTGGTGGGAAAAACACAGACACTGCTTGTCTGGGGAGAAAACAGCTGGAATTTTTTCACACTGGTGAAAGCAAATGACATTTAGCTACAACAGTCACCTCCTGAATCTGCTGGATTCTTCCCAGCCTGGATGCTTGAATTTCAATCTTACTAAAAGTATTTCTGTAGGTGAGGTCTTAGGAATAGGGGGATGAGGACAAATCTGAAGAGATGTGCAGAAATGTTTGTTAGTAGCTGAGTTATTTGGGTATTTTTAAGTTTGGGCTCCTTGAGTGAGGGCATGAAGAACAGAGGGGTGGAAAGCAGCAAACAGTTCTTTGTTTCTCCTAAATCCTGCCACAGGTTGTGCCCCCTCACTGACACCTGTCCTTCCATCCTTTGGGATGGCTGTATTTCTTAGGAGATGTAGCCCAGGAAATGGAATCTGTATCAGTCTTTCACTGGTGGCAAAAGCAAATTCTTGTTCTCCCCTGCTGCTTGTTTTCATTATAACTCGTACCAACCTTTCATTTGTATGCATTTAATTATTTGGGGGCTGTACTGTAAAGCAGACCTGGGAAAGAATCTGTTTTATGGGAAAAAAACATTTCCAAAAAAGAGGCTGTGTTGGCAGACTGAACAGATGGTGACAGCAGCCAGTAAGAAACTTGAAACTGCTTTTACGTGATAGGGAAGCACATCCTTTGCATGAAAAATTCTGAAAAAGTGCTTCTTGCACTTTTTTTTGTGCAATAAGCTCCATGCACTTTTTTGGTTATGCAGATTTTAGTTCTGATCAGGAGAGTTCATCTGGAAACGTTTTATTGGTCTGAATGACTTCTTGCAGGTGATTGTTCCTTCCTCAGAACCAAAACCTGTTTATTGTTCCTTCTACTTTTTAAGTTTTCTCCAGAATGTATGATGGTGAATATTTGTGTTGCAATGTGGGCAGCAGGGAGAGCAATGACCTCTCTGTTAATTTTGGTGTTCTTGTCACTGAGCAGGCAGGAAAAATCCCGATGGGAAATCCTCCAGCAGGAGCAGCGGCTGATAGAAGAGAAGAATAAACGCAAGAAGGCACTCCTGGCCAGAGCCATTGCTGAGAGGTGGGGCTGAGCCTGGGCAGGGCTGACTCTTCATCTGCAGCCAGTTTCATATCTTGAGTTAAATTTCACTTTTTCCTCTTCTCTGTGCTCTGTGAGCAGCTGTGATGGACGTTTCCCTTTGACAAGTGCTGGCTAAGAAGTTGTGACTAAGCCTTTCACACCTCCCAAGCTGCAGCTCTGTGTGCAGATGATTACACAACTGGAGGATTAGCTGAAGTCCCTAAATTTGTTAGTGAGGTCATGTTTGGAAGGTTGGGGTGCTCAGATGCTTGTCCATATTCTGGTCCTGATCTGTTTTTGCTGGATGTAAGGGAAGTTGATTTGTAACCTGTGAAACGAAGCTATTTGTTTGGACTTTTGGTTCATTAGTGTGTGAAAATGTTGAAAAGACAAGATGACCAGCTTTAAGAAGGTACTGTTTTACCACTGGTGGCTAGAAATTATAAAATTACACATTCTCACAGCTGTTAGCTCTTGCTCTTCAGAAGACCAGGCTTTATGGCACTGAGGTAGTTTAAGGTTCCAGGGAAGGCCAAGTTTGGTGGAACAGCTGATAACACTGGATCAGGGACAGTGATGTGAAGTTTTCAGGCTTGCAGTGCTCTCCCAGGCATGTGTTATGCTCTGCCCATCAGAGCCCTTGGGTAGCACAGGTGAACACAGCCTGTTCTTTGCTAGAGTCCTGAAAATTTCATTTTCCTTTGCCAGGCAGAGATAAAACACAAGCACCTTTATTGTGAGTCACTGCAGGACATCAAACATGGGTGTGGCCACCAGGTCTGGTTCTTCCTCCTGGAAACAAAGCCTGAGGAGAGACAAGACATGGGAGGTGACAGCTGAGGAGTGACTTCTGTCACTCAAAGGCCTTCCTCAGGCTCCCAGCAATAGCACAGGATGTCTGTGTCCCTCACCTGCATCAGCTGGTCAAATGAGAGATGCTGGCACTGCCTGCACAGCCAGTCTTGCTTTCAGGGACCTGTCTTGGGTCCAAAGCAGTGGCTGAGAAGCACCATTTTGCTGGAGGTGGTGAATGATGGCAAAGTGACGTGGTGTAAAAGCTTGTGGAAAGGCTTGCTTGGGAGTGAAATCCATCAAAGCTTGTTGCCCTTAGTAACATTTCACTTTCAGGACTTAGGAATGAATGGCCTAGTTGAAAAAGGTTACACAAGGCTTGATTGAAATCCTTTGTGTTTAATGTAAAACTTTCCATTCACTTCATTGGGATTTGGCTGGGCCTTTTGGGAATAATTTTACAAAATGGAAATCAAGCTTAGGTTAGGTGACTTTTTGGCCCCTGCTAACTGGGCTCCTTTGAAAGGGGATATTTGCAGGACTAAAAACCCTTCCCCCTCTCACTTCCCCCCAAGCCATTTCCTGTTTCCTTACACTGAGAGCTACTTAGATACAGCAGCTTCTTGTGTGTTTCCACAGTGAAGAAACACAATCCATTTTAGGCACTTTGATTATAGTCATTACATAATTTTGCCATAGTCCTTTAATAGCAGGCATTTTAGATCCCTGTGGATGCTAAAAAAGATCAAAAGCCCTACACCATAAAGGAGAAACCTCCTCAGTAGGTCCTACAGAGGTCAGTCACTCTGCAAGTGAAATGGGGCCCAATATGTCAAGAAGAGAGGCTTGAAAAGGAAATTAAAACAACAACAACAACAAATCATCTTCCTTTTGCAGATCCAAAAGAACCCAAGCAGAAACAGTGAAACTGAAGAGGATTCAGAAGGAGCTGCAGGCTCTGGATGACATGGTGTCTGCTGACATTGGCATCCTGAGGAACCGCATCGACCAGGCCAGCCTGGACTACTCCTACGCGCGGTGAGTGGCACCCAGGAGGGGACAGGGAGCAGCCCTGCTCAGGGAGGGGAAAATGCCTTTCCTCTCACTGAAACACTCATGAAGTCCTGTCACTGTAATAACGTGTAGCTGAAGTGGTCACAGTCTGGGGGGCTTTCAGATCTGGAAGTAAAAGTATGCTTTTCATTTCCTAATTTTTCCCTTGGAATCTGGGAACTGAAGCAGGTTTTCTGACTGGAGATTGCTGTCATGAGACACAGGTCCTGCTTTAAGTGTGCAGTTGTCCATAAGCCCTGCTTTATTGTTTCAAGGTTGTTGATTTCTTCTCAGGGGGAAACAGGTTTTTCTTGAAAAGTCCTGAAATGGAAATCTTGCTCAGGGAAATTTGCTTGTTCATGACAGCTCTGGTCCTGCTGGAATCAATGGGACCAATTAAGCTTAAAACATATAATCCTGCTGAAGCATTTTTGCAACTAGGACCAAAAATTGAAGGAAGAGGGAAGCTTTTAACCCTTCACAATGTGCCTTTAATCACTGTGGGTGTGATGAGTTCCTTAAAGGCAGGGAATGAATGGGAGCACCCCATTAGCTGTGGGTAAACCACAACATCAGTAGATAAACAGCAGCATGTTTGTGCAGCCGGTTCATAAAGCAGAAACGTTCACTCGCGGTTTTTGGTTCGCCATCCAGTGTGCTAAATGCTCATTTCTCCTTCTGACTTCTGCCATACCATGACCACAGGCCAATAAAGCTGGTAATTAGTCTTGAAAAAAATAGCAGTGGTAGCTAAAATAATTAAGATCTCTTTAGTGTAATTATAATTTGAAATGTCTAAGATTAACTGTAGTTAGTGTAGCTGATTGCATGTGAACCCAGAATTCAATGTCCTCAAGAGGAAAAACATTTCAATGGATTTTAGGTATAATCTAGTTTCTAAAAACATTAAATGCTTCTGAAATCTTCTTACCCAAGTTTTGTAGTAATGTATCTATTTGAAATGCTTACTGGCTGAAGAGCACAAGCAGCTCTTGACATTAGGAAAGCAGTTTTTAGTGACAATAGCAAAAGGAGATGCTAGTAGGACAAGTTTCACTAAAATCCTAATGACTTTCATTAATTTAGTAGGTGTTTTCTTGAAGGAGGGATTTGGGAATGTGAGGTAGATAATTCCAGTGTTGTAGTTCTTAAGAGCCAAAGCCAATTTACTTTTAAGTGGAGTCTTCAAAGCAGTTTCTTATTATTTGCCTTTTGTTCTAGGGCTAAAACACAAAGCATTTCAGTGTGTTAAAAGTGCAATATTAAATAGTCCTGAGTACATATCTAGTTAGCAACATTTGACAATTGCTGTGGAATAGAATTTTTGTAAATACAATGTGACTAATAGGTGGGAATTCAGCCCAGAGGTTTAGCTGTGCAGATGTTTCCAGCATAGCATTGGTTTTGCCACTTCATGTATCTGACCCAGAGGAATCTTGACTTTCTCGAGGAGGAAACATAAGTGGGCATCTTCTGCTGGGCAAAAGTAATGTGATTATTATATAAAAGAAGATAATTGGGAAGGTTTTTCTGTGTCTTATTTCCTTCTGTTTCACTAAGCAAAGGACCTGTCCCATCTTTCTGTTGCTTTGTTAAGGCAGATACTGGAATCTGGTTTTATAAAAGAGCTGGATTCTTTATTCAACAACCTTACTAATACTAGTTTTATGAGTGCTCTGTAGTCAGGCTGCAAAAGCCTTTGTGTGTTTCCTTTCCTGATGAGCAAGATTGCATCTATCTTTTAATTAGAATTAATACACAGGTTCACTGATATAGTGAAAGATGCATCATTAATGTGAACACCAGCCATTAAAAGTGCTAGTATTCTCTGTCTGTTAACTCAATAAATACTTGGAATATTCCCTTTTTGCTGTGTTTGTCATGACAGGAAGTGCAAATTGGCAGGAGGTGAGTGCTGGGACGGATGCTTGCAATAAAATTCTACATCTGTGTTGATGTCACGTGCTGTGTCAGTCCGTGCTGCCCCTGATTTTCTGAACATGGATTTGGGTGGCCAGAAAAGCACATGATCCAAATGTCAACGTGCTCCATGAGCATCTGTATCTGTGGGGGCGTGGTTGGGTTAGAAAAACACCCGACTGCTCTGTGGTGTTTCTGTTCACTGGGTGGGTGTTCATTAGTGTGAAACACTGTCAGTGTGAAAAGTGTGAAAGCACTGCCATTTCTGATGGCTTCTTTCTGCTGCCAGTGATGCATCTCTTCAAACAGGCAGTAAAAATGGCTGTTTGAGATGCAATCTGAGCAAGTTAACTCTTGCAGTACACAACAGCAGAGCCCCCAGTGTCCAGAGAAGTTTTGATCGATTCACTCTCATTTTCTTCCCTCTTGCTAATGTGGCAGCATGTCAGGAGCAGCTGGCACAATGCATTGCAGGGCTTCTTAAAGTACCCGTGCCTGTGTCAGAGTGTGAGGTGCAGTGAGAATTAACCCCCCAGAAATGCTGATGGTTTTGCAGGAAGCGCTACGACAAGGCCGAGTCCGAGTACGTGGCAGCCAAGCTGGACCTGCAGCACAAGACAGAGATCAAGGAGCACCTGACAGAGCACCTGTGCACCATCATCCAGCAGAACGAGCTCCGCAAGGCCAGGAAGCTGGAGGAGCTAATGCAGCAGCTGGACGTGGAGGCAGACGAGGAAAATCTGGAGCTGGAGATCGAGGTGGAACAGATGCTGCAGCAGCAGGAGGCAGAAGCAGGGAGACAATGCAGCCAGGCACACAGCCATGCTGGGACAGCCCAGGAGAGCCCTGCTCCCAGTGGTGTGGGGCAGGAGAGCCAGCAGGCTGACCCTGCTGCTGCTGCTGCTTCTCCTGCAGTTTCTGAACAGTCTCAAAACCCCAGGACCAAATCCCTCTCCAACATGGACAGCCAAACTCAGGCAGTAAATGTGACTTCAGGAAGTTCCCCAGCTTGTCCTGCCACATGACTGCTGGATGTAGATAAGCCAGTGGTGTGGATGAGGTACTCTCTGCAGGCTTGTGGCTCTATGTTGTATCTGGGCTTCAGCAGTGCCAGTAATATGCACTTCATTTCTCTTTTCCTTTTTATTGTTTCCAAATTTTAAAGGCTCTTTTCTTTCCACAAGACCCATTTGGGGTTCATCATCTATCATCATTCTGGTGTATGTTCATGTTCTACTGCCCAGCTCTCAAGGGCTTTTGTACCTTCCTGAAACAGGACACTTGGAAGTGAACAGTAGGGCTTGTCCAAAGGTTTTCAGCTTTTTGATACTCAAGGATGCCTTTTCTGAGCATGTGCAAGAGAAAGATACCTACAGGAGAAACCTGGGTCTGCTTCAGAGCACATTCTGACAACTGCAATAGGATGTTTGTCTTCCTTTGTATCCATAAGGGATTAGTTTCCAACAGTTTCTCCTGCTGTCAAACCCAAGTGCTTACATTAATTGCCTTCACAGGGGTTACTCTTTCCTGATTTAAGGGAAATTTACATATCATGGCAAACTGCAAAGTCAGTTGTAATGTCTCGTATTTATCACTTTCCTTCAGACAGTGCTGAATCATGAAGCTGTACATTGATAACACTATTAGCTATGAAATCACAGCTGCTAGGGCCTAACAAAAAGGATGAGTTACATTTTAAGACATTGCAGAATGTAGAAATAGAAACACACAAAAGAGTGTTTTGCATTTAAAGCTGTTCCATTGCAGAGATTTTTCTCTGTTGTAGTTGTCTCAAAGTGCCAATAATTAGCCATAATTAGCCAACAATTCATTTCATCATGAATAATCCCCACAGTATATTGGAAATAAGCCTATTTTTGTAAAACATGTAATGCATTTTCCTGCCTGAAGAGCAGGTTAGTACTCCAAAGAAGTTCAGCTCATTTGCTCTATTGCTGTTGAAAGGCTTTAAAAAGCTATTCCAGGTGGAGAATGCCTCAGGAATTAAAAGAGAACATAGGAAAATCTCCCACAGACTGATTGCAGCTGCAAACTCTGCACTCACAGTTAACCTCTTGATACCATGGAAGTGTGGGAATGGTTCCTGGAATACCTGACCTGGACGTGTTGGGTATGAGTTTATGAATGAGTTGCTGAATGACGCCTCCGAGTCTATAAATGGGACAGTGATTGTCTCTATGGCTTGAACAGTGGAAAATCTTGTCACTACATTTCAGTTTTATTCTATTAATAAATCAGTGCATCTTGTACGCAGTGTGTTTACTTTCAGTTGTGATATCTGAGACTAATACAGGGATCCAAGCCTGTTTTTCCACAGGAGATGATAAATGGTAGAATCAGATACGTCCTTTGGCAACTTTCCGCTGGGTGAAAATAAAACCTCAAAAAAGGCTGTTCCAAAATATGGAAATGCATGAAGTAAAGACATGGCAGGATACAGCTTGGCAGGAATTTCAACTAACTGGCTCAGGGCAACAGTGGAAAATCTCTCCTGGTGCCTTCCATACAGGGGAGAAAGTGGGATAAATATGTCTCCTAGAGCAGCCACTCATAATTTGGGCTAATTTGAGTTTGAATCTAACTCCAAAGTAGTATTAGAAATGCATATGAAGCATTGCTCTGTTGCTGGTACACTGCATTCCCTGTTATTTTGCTGGAAAACCTGACCTAAAAGCAGATTTGGTGGTATTGTAAGAAAATTGTGAATGACTTCCTTTGCTGTGTCTGCTGTTGCAGGACACCTTGTAGTGACCTGCTGATGGTTTTCAGAATGGAATACCAGTAAGTGCAGCAATAATTTAATTGTAGCATTCCTGTTTCCATCCTCTGCAGCTGTCCCCAGTTGTTCCTCAAGAGATGCAAAGACCTGGAGGATAGGTCTGTTCCTCATTACAGTTGTGTTCAGCTCATTGGGACACACAGAAGAGCTTCTGACAGAAGAGTTAAATTTGCAAATGGTATTTACAGAAATCACACAGACACCATTTTGCATATAAATTATGGTTCTCTGGTAGGCTAAAGTGTGGTTAAAATATTCCTACACCTTTTTATCACAGGTAAGATTATTGTTTGAACTCTGAAAGTGGTGTTTCAAAAAATTCCAAGTCCAAAGATTGTTTGAGAACTGATCAAGGTTATGAGTTTCCTAAAAGGGAGTAAGTTTATATGCAACAAATTGTTTAAATGCTGAAACATTCTTGTGTACTATTCTGATAGTGCTGGTGCTGTTTCTGCCTGAGAGGGAAGATGCTGTTAAAATCAGCAGTTTCTGATCTCTTACAAGTCTCTTGTTGAAGTTGTGGCCAGTTCTCTTTGTCTTTAACTTCTGAGCCTGCGAAGTGAAGTGGACTGGCTGGAAGCCACGTGAAACAGCCACATGGAGTAACAACAGCAGCCCAGATCAGGCTGCTCCTGCTGGACAGGGAGCTGAAGAGTTAATTTGTTTGATCTCAGCTGTGAAGCCTTTCTCTGACGTGTGATATAAACCACTACCATGGTGTCAGTTCCACTTTGGAAGTTCGCAAATGTTTTGATGGGTGCCAGTGTGCCGGTTTAAAATTCCCCCTGTGCCGGAGCCAAGGAGTCCAGTCCTAATTGTAACAACATGTGTGCCGGTCAGAAATGCCAGGAGATGATTTTGGTGCAAAAAAAGCCTTGGTGTTTTTTTCTTGTTTCTCCTTGAAGGAAAGAGAACTGTTGGAATTGAGGCTCTTCAAGCAAATCCATTTCTACCTTTGTAGCAGCTGACGTTGCAATGTTTGTCCTGCTGCCCCAGGTGTGCACTAAGGGCAGCTGTGCTGTCCACTTTTGTGTCTCTTCAGAAAAATGGAGAGCTCAGGAATGAGTGGACAGATTTTTAGTAAGCAACTCTTGCACTGGTAGACGTAAAAGTCTTGAGTGTGAAGTGGGCTGGGGTTGAACACCCGTGGCAGGGAAAATGGAGATGTGTGATGTCTGACAGTAACACTGCAGAGCTTGGCACAGGGGATTCTCCTCTGGCAACGTGGCCATTTCTGTGTTGGATCACCACATTACCATTATGGGAAGAGCTGGAAAACACCAATGTACACCACTGAGAAAGTTACAAAGCACAGTATAATTACCCGTGTTGCATTTTGGCCAGGATGTCAGGATTAGCACTCCCTCCTCTGTCAAGAAATGTTTAAATGAGCACAGATGGTCATGACTCAGCCTGGGGTTCCCATGGATGTGTAGAGCATGGTGTAAAACACTTGGACAACCCCCAATCTGATTGTATGTCCAGCCAGATGAAGCTGAGCTCTCAAGAGGTTTGAGCGTAGGGGAGCTTTCTGGGGAGGGACTCAGGTTCTCCACCAGCCATTTTTCTTCCTAATACCTTCTGTGATGCAGTGGAATCTTTCCTTTGGGCCTGGATCTCATCTGAACTGAGTGGAAAACTAGTAAGAGAGAAATGTAGAGACTGGCCTAGCGGTTGGGGGTACTGTGTTACCTGATCAGCTGTATTAAGAACATGCTAGAGAGGGATGCTCATCACAGCTCAACATCTGGAGAAGTTCTGGAGCCCAAGAAAAGGGCAGAGCACTGTTGAATTCCTTTCTTTGCTGGGATTCTGTCTAGTCTGTATTTTCTGCTTAGGACAGTAGGACGTCAAGACTTACTGTTCCTAACTCCCTTCTATCAAGGTTCAAGTTGGGATTAAACACCCACACCTGAGGTCTGGAACTTCACCTGATGCACCTTGTGTGGGATCTTGGACAATCTGTGTGTCCTGGGCCCAGCCTGGTACTTGAGTGGGGTTCTGGTAGCAGTGTCTTGGGTATCTGTGCTCCTCTCCTGCACATGCCTGCACACACATAGCTGTGTATAAGGCTTCATGCAGTTGCTGAGATAGAGCTAAAATTTTTGTACAGGCCTGATCCATCCCAGAAATCCTATGTTCAGCATTTATATGGTGTTAAATCACAATCCCTTTCCTAATTCCTTGGATATCAGCAGGTGTGGCATGTAATGGACAAAGGGTTTTGCCAGTGGCAGTGCAAACAGGGTGTAGGGATGTGGGCTGGTATTGTATTTGCAGGGATCCCCATGGCAGGGAGGAATGATGCATCTGACTCCATGTGCTCAGAAGGCTCATTTATTACTTTATGATACTATATTATATTAAAGAATGCTATACTATACTAAAGAATACAGAAAGGATACTTACTGAATGCTCAAAAGATAATAATGAAAACTCGTGACTCTTCCCAGAGTCCTGACACAGCCTGGCCCTGATTGGCCAAAGAGTGAAAACAACTCACAGCAGAATCCAATGGAACAATCACCTGTGGGTAAACAATCCCCAAACACATTCCACATGAGCACAACACAGGAGAAGCAAATGAGAGAAGAATTGTTTTCCTTTTCTCTGAGGTTTCTCAGCTTCCCAGGAGAAAAATCCTGGGTGAAGGGATTTTTCAGAGAATGTGAATGCTGCAGGCTGGTATTATAGAAACCACATGCTTGTTAAGTGCCCTATTTCGGCTGGTGTGCATGGTCCCATTAAAGCCAGCGTTGGCTCCTTTGATGGGGCACGAGACTGGTTTCCTTCATGGTTTCCCTGATTTATGTCCCAGCAGAGAACTCGGACGTCAGTGGGGAAAGACCAAGTAACAAGAGAAGCGAGCCAAGCCTCACCCCGTCGGCATGATAGGACATCAGATCCTTCAAATCCCTGCCTTTGGCAGCCTGTTAGTTACAGGGTTTAAATCATGCCTCTTACGGCTCAGGTAGAGACACTAAAAAGCCTGGGCCTTTCTGAATTAGGGCCTGGATTGTGTAGTTAGGGTCATTTTCTCAATTAGCTAAACATAAATCAGTCTTAACGAGGCACTTGGGAGCATTGGGCAGGTTTAGTACCTTGTCTCTCCTGCCTCTGTCCTTACCACTCCCACCTGCTTGTTTGGCTGATCAGCCAGTGATTTTATTTTTCCACGCTGCCAGTGCTGAGCAGTGGGTTTTGATGTCTGAACTGGTTTTCACACCTGGCACATGAGTGCAGGAGGGGAGAACTGGGAGAAATTGCTCTTGGGCAAGAAAGTAAAACGCCTCTTACGAGTGGCAGGGATTCAACAGTGTCAGCCCTCCAAGCCACACTATCCTTCAGGGGCTGGGAATGGTGTCCTGTTGAACAGGCAGTGGTGGGTGGTGACAGGAGAGCAGAAAGTCCAGCAGCAGCAGGGATGTGATATCTGGGAGTGGGAAGCACAGGTTGGGGCTGCAGCCCTAGAGCAGGGTAATGGAACACATGACCCCTTTCCCAGGAGCCTTTTCCTTGGCTCTGCCATGTGCTGTTTTCTGGAGACTGATGGAAATTTGGGATGGGATAGGTTGCTCTGTACCCAGTTCAGCCCAGTGCTCTGGTGGAGCCTTGAGATCCATTTCTGCAGGCAGCAAGAGAAAAGCTTGGAGGTTCCTCACAGCAAAGAACGAAACCCTGAGAGATGAAAGAACCCAATATTTGTGATGCCATTGAAGTGGATAAAAATCATCCCAAGGGAAAGGTGCAGTGTTGGGGATATCCCTTCAGTCTCTTACATTGTTTAGAATCAGGGAGGATGTGGCAGAATGAAGGAACAGAGTCACTACACCCAGACCATGCCGTGGCCCTCCCTCAGTCAGCTTTCAAGGGCTGGAGCTGAGTAACACAAAAACACCCAAACACCAAAAAAATGCTTTGTGGGTAATAAAAGAGAAACATGAGTCACAAATAAATCCCTGAGTGATGGGCCTTTTTAGCTTTCCCACACAAGGTTTCTTTACTCTAGCAGCTGGTAAGGGCTGGTGATGTATCATGAACATGACTGATGTGATCCTCTCATGTCCAAGTTACCAGGGCTGAATCTCACCCTTCAAATGTCTGTCTGACATTTTTCTCTGCAGTAATTGGTCTTTGTTCTGGTTTGCTGGTGTTTCCTGATTATTCAGGGCCAAATTGAGCACCAAATCTCAGCTTGGGAAAGCATTGCTCTGAACTTTCTGTGCCTTGGGAGCCCTCAAATACTGCGATGGGTTTGTAATGGAACAGTGCAGACAAGGAGATGCAGCAGGAGCAGCTCTAAATGCACAATTGCTGACCTTGTGTTGCTCCTGCATTAGTCCCTAAGTGCCCTGAAGGAGACCCACTGAGTTATTTCAGCTCCACAGCTTCCTCCTTCAAGGAGCCAGTAAAGGAGGAGTAGAGCAAAGCACAGAGGCACTCCATGAACTACAAGCTTAGCAGAGTGATGGATACCAGCGAGGCTGTGGCTGCTCTGCAGTCCTAAAACCAGCAGCACCAGAAACAGGAGCCCTTCAGCTGCCTGCCATGCAGCTAAAGGGCAGCTGACCTTCTTGGCCACTGCCTCCACTGTATCCCCAGGAGAAGTGAAGGGATGGAGAGCTCTGGGAGGCATTCCTAGGCAGCAGGTACCAGCAACTCCCTGCTTTTGTGACTCTTCACAGGCAGGAGCTGGGAGTCCTGCAGATGGTGTCTCAGCAAGCTGTGTTACTTTGCTCCCTTCCTTTTTCCATGTGGGAGGGAAGCCCTTTGTACTGCCACTGCCCTAGGAGGTCATGAGCCATCAGCCCATCAAGGATACCTCACTAGAGGTGTTTGTGGATGCCTTTAAGTCACAAAGTGGCTGTCTCTTGGATTGTTAGCTTGGACCACAAACTCCTGGCAGAGCCCTGCTGTGAGCCTCTGCCAAAATCTCTGCTGAGTGCACTCACTGCCTTGGGCACATGAGCTAGGTACAGCTCTGCCTTTGCAGGCTTAAGTCACTTTCCCCATTCCAGTGTAGACAGACACTGTCCCTATCCCAAGGAGGGTTAATCCAATTCAGACATCATTTTCTTCAAAGTTTCCCAGTTTGCATCTGGAGTAGGTTTCTGAGCATCACCCCAAACCCGCATCACGTCCTAAATAGTCCTGTAGCTGTTTGGGTGATGATTCTGGTTGCTGATGGTGCATTTTTCATTGTCTCTGGTGCTGATGGTCTCCTAGAGGTTGTGTCTCTGGCTTGGCTGTCGTGTGAGCTGCAGCTGCTCCCACGTTTTGGTGGTTTGCTTCATGGAGAAGATGATTCTCTTTGGCGTGAGGATGTGTTCATGAAGAACCAGGTCCATTCCAGGGTTTTCCTAACGTGCTTCTCTGAGCCTCCAAGAAGAACATCCTGCAGCTGTTTTAAAAAGTCATGCTTCATTCTCTGCAGGATTTTCTTCTTGCTTCCAGATCTCTTTTCCCCCCATCTGCTAAAATGCCAGTTGTTTTCTTTTCTTCATTCCTCAAATCAAAATATTTAGCAGTGGACTTTTCTCCGTGACATCCCACTGCATCCCTTAACTACTGTGGAGTGTTCATCAGTCTCATTGACATTAACCAGTTCTGCAGGAAAACAGCACTGCCAAGTAGGCAGGCTCCACTCCTGGACAGTGTCTGGTACTGTCAGTGACAGTCCCCCTGTGAGTCTCTCAGGGATGATGCTTTTGCTGGCAGAACTTGAGAAGCTGTTGGATAATACTTTCCTTGGCCTGGCAAGTTGCACTTGGGCCCTCATGGTGCTCCTTCTGTGCTCCTTCTGGCCTCAACATTAACAAAGCTCTATCTACTTTTCAGAGAAGGGAATCACCATTTGCTTTTCAAGGACTAGCCAGTCTCCTCTTCCCCAGCTGCCTGCCACACTGGAGCCTTTCCTTACTTGCACCCTTCCAAGCCACTGGTTTTCTCCTTCTGTCTTTCAAACAGTTTCCCTTTCTACTTCCAGCAGCTGCCAAGAAACTTCATGGACCCATCTGTCCTCCAGGCCAGGCAAACAACCAGGGCTCCCCAGAGCCACCAGGAGATGGGTGAGCACAGAGTGGTACTGGAAATGCTTTAATTCATAGAACTAAAGCTCAGTAGGATTAAACTCACAGGCAGTTTTAGAAGCCCACATCCCTGCTGTTCTTCCCACTTTGCCCAGGCTTTGTGGGTATCCCTAAACACTCAGAAATCATTGCTTTCACCTACTGTGTCTGTAAGCCCAGAGGTGGCTGGTTTGAGCTGGTCACCTCTGGGGAGGTGACAAATCATAACCCAGCTGGGCATTCCTGGGGAGAGCCAGAAGGAGACTTCCTGGTGCAGGCGAGGCCTGGGGAAGGCATTTGGGATGGCTGCTATCCTCACACACATCAAAGGTGCAAATGGCTTTTATCAAGAGGCAGTAAAACTAATCCAAAGCCCACTTTAATGTATTTGCCACATATTTGACAGGGAATGGATTTCAGAAATGCTTTCGAGAGTTTTAAAAATTCTTCTGGACCTGTGTCTTAGAGCTCTTTCCACTCTGGAAACATGATGCTTTTGTTTCGGGGATCCCAGATGTTCTGGATTCATGACTGAGGGAAGACTCAGAACTAAAACTATTTCTAAACCTCTTCTGAAATATGGGCACAAATAGTTTGGCTTTTTTTCCTAGCTCTAAACCCCTGTTAAACTCGGGTGTTTTTTTTAAAACCCAGGCCATGCTTACAGTAAATACCACCTCCTCAGTCAGCAAGAGAGACATCTTCCCATTCAGTTGTCAAAAACCCCTCATTTCCACCTCACTAAGCCTGCAAGACACTGGCCTTTTGACCCACTGGGGTGCTTGCCCCTAGTCTGGAGCTTTAGGCCGGTCTTGTTCTGCTGGAAGAAATCGACCTTTAGTGTTTAAAACAGGAGCAAATCCTTGGCAAGATCAGAGGAACTTTAGTCTTTCTCATTTTCTTTCTTTTTTTTCTTTTTTTTTTTCTTTTCTTTTTTTTTTTTTTTCCTGCAGGAGAGTTTAAACATCACTGCTTTCATTTGGAAAGGGCGAGTGACTTTCCCATGCCGTAATACCCAGCAAGTGTTGAGAGAATGTGGTTACATAAAACCATATTTTTAATACAACCGACAGACTGTCTTGAGAGCTAAGTGTTTTTTGACAGTTTTTATGCACCTGTTAATTCAAAGCTCTTAACATGTGCCAGTTAAAAAGAGCCAGGCACTAAAACATCCACCCTGTGGACGGCCAGGGCTCAGCTGCACACCAGAGCACAGGGAATCCATGCAAGGTAGAAACTTGGCTTCCCTCACAGCACCAACTGGTACAGAGCTAGTGCAACTCAGAGCTTTTGTTTCCCTGTCCTGCTTGGCCTCGTAGATTCCTGCTTCTGCTTTGGACCTGAAGAACAGCTGACATTTCTTTGGGTTTCTTCTGTCTAGTTTTCTCAGCTATTTCAGAAAGAAAAGATGCCAAACTTCCTGTCAGGGCCACATCCTTAAAAGACAATGCTGACAATACTTCCCCAGGCTCCTCTGCTAAATTTGTGCCTCCTTCTTTTCCTAAAGTGGGGCTGCTTTTGGTGACCAGGTAGAGCCCAGATGGAAACCTGCTGCACCATCCTCCAGTGTGTCTGCTCAGGTATCACCTCCACTCCACTCCCTGCTCAGGTGGTCTCTTCAGAGAAGTTCTCCTCCTCCTCTTGTCTAATATTTTCCTTCCTCTTCACCCCTTCAATATTACAAATTTTCAATGTATAGATTTTCTCAGGGTAATTTTAAACCTCTCACAGCCAGGTCTTCCCTCTTCCTTCTGCGACTTTCTTCCCATACTGTATCTGCTCCCATCACAACTCCCCAGTTTTAGGATTAGGTTTAGCTTTAGGTTTAGGGTCTGGCTCTGCACTCTGTGGATCACCCAATGGCCTCATCCCTGTGGAGAAAAGCTTGAAAACTCAGCATCATCTGACATAAAGCCTCAAAAAAGCCCAGAAGGCAGATAAAAACAAGAAAGCCTGAGAATTTTAAATACTTGCAGATGCTGACACTGTTGTTTCTGTGGTAGAAAATGACCAGCTAACCCTAAAATGAGTGGCCACCCATTTTTTGTGCCAGTGACTGTGCATTTGGGATGTGTTTCTGTGTAAGGAAAGGTTAGCATCCCTTCTGTAGAAATTTAGTCAAGCTTAATCAAGCCTTCAGGTGATAATTGCACTCCCTTGAGGGATGGGGCTGTGGCAGCTCTAGACTTTGCCTTTATCTCAAGGCCAAGAGGCATGAGGATAGTCTCAAAGCTTAAGAAAGCAAACATCAATATTCCTTCTTGCTAAGTTCCCTGCAGGCTGCCTTGGCAGATTTGGCTCACTGTGAATAACCTGTCAGAACAGTACTGCTGAATGCTGCATAGAGCTTGAACTGACAGGAGGGTTCTTTAGGCAGGGAACACGAGGTGGGGGCTTGTCAGGACAATAGATGGGGCTAGGATTCCACCTCAATAACACTCAGGCTGTTTATTGCAAAATCACCTGGCAGGACAAATCTGCTCCACGTCAGGTGTGTGCACACTGCTCTTTGTGTTGAATTAGCTAGAACATGGTATATAGTGTTTTTCTTGGCTTTACATTTTACACTGACTGCAGGAAGGCATATTATACCCCATCTGGCATAAATCCTGTTGGAGCACAGTTGCCCTGTGACAATTCAGAGGATAAATTGGACCAGGCAGAGTGGTGTACACTCCATCAGTGTTTTGCTGCATGGGATCACAACAGTTTTAATCACGTCCTGGGTACCCTCAAACAAAATTTTCTGTCTCAGTACTGCCCAGCTGTGCTGGTACGTGTTATGCTTATGATGTTGCCTTGAAAAATATGACTCTGCCCCTGCTGAAAGGTTGCATTACTGTTATTTCTTACTCTGCTACTTCAGCAGCTGCTGTGCATGGACTTGACCTGTAGCCTATGTCTTTTCAGGGTGCACCTTCCAAGCAAGATTAAGGTGTAGCTGGGGTGACCTCCTGTTCTGGAAGGACAGAACTGGAAAGGATCTCAACACATCCTCCAACTCATAGCCTGTGTGTCCTGAGGGGGAGCTGTCTGATAGCTCCTGCCTCCTGCAGAGATGGAGAAGCTGTCTCTCAGCAGTGGAAGCTGAGTGGAACCCAAGGTCTAACTGGAAACTCCACTCCACACTTGAACCTGGCTCTTCTTGCCCCATGAGCTGTGTTTGAGGAGAATGGTTTTTCTCTTCCCAAGGCCTTTCTCTGTGCTACCCCTTAAAGCACGTGCACAGCAGGCTCTGCAGGGAGGCAGGGAGTGAAGGATTCAGGGTGGGAAGCATCCCAAACTCGCTCAGATCTGTTGAGATTCCAGCAGCACCCGAGCCATCTGTGACTCATCCTCGTGCTTTGCGTCAGCTCTGAGGAGAGATCTCTCTGTGGAGAGATCCTCAGAGCAAGCAAGGCTCTGATTCCCTGCCTGCTGCCACAGAAAACAGCCCCGGGTTCCTGGTGCTTTGTCCTCACGAGGGGACAGGGCTATGATGCAAGATAAGTTCATCAGAAAAGCATGGTGGTTGTTTATTGCTCTGAAACATGCTCTGTTTTCAGCTACAGGAAAATTGTAAGAGTCATAATCCTTGCTGAGAGCTGAGCTACTTCTCCAAACAAATTGACTCCATTTCCATCTGATTTAAATTTGAGAGAGCTGCTCATGTCCCAAAGCTGAGTGATTTTATCACCCCTTCACCAGCCCCAGCATATGATGACAGGTTTTTTAGATCGAACCAGAGAATAACTTTGCTGAGAGATCTCCCAGTTTTCACCCATCTGAGGAGCCCTGATGTTTCCTTAGAATCCCTTTGCCCTTTTGCTGCAAAGATAGGTTGCTCTGAGGGCAGAACAGATCTCTAGGGATTGAGAGCAAAGGGAGGCTTCAGCAGAGCCTCCAGATCAAGCTTGAAGTAGGAGCTTCTTTCCTTAAGCTCAAAGAATATGTGTAATTTTTAATTTTTTTGAAAGTGTGTGTTAACTACATGAGTAGAGAACTTCTCATGGGGCAAAATGTGCAAACCTGAATTAGGATGCTAGAAGTTAATTGCATTGCTCAAAAATGTACAGAGTAAAATCGAAGGGGCCTTTCCCTTGGCATGCTCTTTCTTCTTTAGAGAACTTCCTGAAAGCCCTGTCCTTGAATTGGTGACTGTGCCAAAAAGTGTTTGGCAGAAAGGTAAATCCAAAGTATCAGCCAGCAGCAAAGCACTCGAATGCTGCTGCAGGTCTCCAAATTGATTTCCAGGACAGATGCAATAGCTGATCCATCCTGGACAAAGATTTCCTTTGCACAGCCACGTGCAGCAATGAAAGCAGCAATTTCCACTGATATTTCTGCCCAAGAACAGATCTGTTACAGACCTTACCTCCCCTCGATTAAAACAGCTCCGAGTCCAAACTGGACAGCTTGGTTCCTTGGAATGTGGCTGGTGCTGAGGCTCCTGGGCTGGAATTTCTCACTGTCAGCCATAGAGGGAGCCGTGATGAGAGGCTGGGATGTGGAAGGAGTTTCAGCACAATAGGAATTGCCTGGTTTGGAAGGGAATTGTGCAGCCCTTGCTGCTCCTTAGGGTTTCTGGCCAGCGTGTTCTGGGGTGAACGATGGTGACCTGGGTGGATAAAGGACACTTTGTGCCAGACTCAGATACCTGGGGGAGGGGAGCAGGGAATGAAGCAATTCTGTTTGTTTTGAACCAAAACAGTCCCCAAAAAAAAAGAAATGGGGGGGAAATTATATATTTTTATATAGATATAAAATAAACGAGAAATACTGAGTCAACTTAGGACATGGTGTTTGATCCAAAACACAATGTTCCATTTTAGAGTTGAATTTCAAACCTCCAAAAGGCTCATTTCAGAAACACCTACATGAAGTCAACCCCTTTGCTTTGAAAATACTTTGGAATGAAATGTTTTGAAGTTTAAAAAAGAGCCTCCTGTATTAGGCTTGTTGGTTTTGTTTGGTTTTTTGGAAAAGAGTGCTTGTCAAATTCAGCCCAATTTTGTAGAGTGGTTTATGTCCCTCCAAAATTAAACTCTGGTCAAAACTGCTGTTTGCTGCACAAATTCACCCACTGTATCTATGGATCTGCCCAGGGCAAAACGGAGCCTGTGATTCAACGTGGAGCTCTTGGAACCAGGGAGGAGAACCCAGGGTTTGCACAAAGGACACGATTCAGCTCTCAGCAATCAAACCCCAGCTCTTGCTTCCTTTCCAAGGGCATCTGCAGTCCCCTGGCTCCACGTGGCCAAAATTCCCATTGTCTCCATGAGGAGTTAAAACACAAAATGAAGAAAACACCATGTGGAAAAAGGAGAAGAGCACGGGAAGAAATGGCTACAACCCATCTTATTTATCTGCTTCCAAGAAAAAAAATATGAGTGTGAGACATGGAAGTTTCTTTTCAGGCAGGAAACTTTTCAGTTTCTTTTCAGGTTTCTTTTCTAATGACTTGGATGATCCAGTGAAACAAATGAGAGCAGCCAGGAGAGTGCTCTGCTCCGAAAGGGCAGGGAAATATTTGCCAATGCAGCAGCTCTGCAAATGTGTGAGGCTGTTAAGCTCCTAATCCCATGTCTTATTTTTATGAATTTTCACACTAGTGGGATATAATGAACGTTGAACCCAAAGACATTAATTACTCGGGTCCTTTTTTTGAGAGGAATTTCGATGGAGTGTAACGTTTTAAATTACAAGGTGTGAAATAAACTCTACAAAACTTACAGCTTTAGTGGAGGAACTCCAAAATCAAATAAAAATGCAAAACCACTGATGAAGTCCAATTTACTGTAAAATGCCCTGGATCATGGTGTTCCAGTAATTTTTTTTTTCTCCCTACATACTTTGGTTAAAATAATTTATATCCGCTGCAGTGTTTATGTACCTTAAGCTTTATTTATTAAAGGATATGTATATTTCAAGCCCAGTTTTAATGAGACATGCTGAAATCTGTAAGGTACAGTGCGACTTTTGTTCTAATCAGCACTAAATCTCTTCTCTTTACTTTTTCTGTGTTGAAAATATTCATGTTGGACGGAAAGGGCCGTGCGTGTATATAAATTTCAGAAATGTATAAATATATATGTAAAGTAACAAGCAAAATTTATTTCTTATTTTTTTTTCCTATCATCAGGGCAAATACTCCATCATTGTTCAGTCTGAGCACTTAAAATCGTGGATGGATTTTATCCTTGTTCTTAGAACAGGACAATTACTTCTTTTTTTAGGCAAATTATGTATTTGCCAAAGGCTGTGCTTTAGGTTGGCTGAAAATGTTTGGGAATTCACATCAGCTTGAAGAACTGCTTTGGCAAAGGAAGAAAAAGAAGTCCAAGGGTTTTGGCTTTGTTTTCTAATGAAAAGTTTTGAGATTTCATTTTGAACCAACACCCTTAAACTAATGTCAGCATGAACTAAAAAAACTTGGGAAACCGAGAAACTTCTTAAAATGCTGAATTAAATGGGACCTTAGAGATGTTCCTTGGGGGAGTTGATTTGAAAGTTTCTTCCTGTGTTTTTGTTCTTGCAAGGAAACAGAAAATACTTTTGCTTAAATAGATGATTTTGAAAACTGTAATGTTTATGGCTGTTTCAGTGTAGCATTAGCAGTAAGTTTGAAAATTATCTTTGGTTTAAGGAACTTAATCAAACTTGAGCCAAATTTTCATAACATTGTAGAAAGCCTATCTTTCATTGACACCTCAGGATGAGATAAAACTGCTTAACCTTTACTGATAGCTCTCAAATATGGATATGAAGCAGGTCAAGCAAGTGTCCCATGCAGTCCCTAAACCACTACTAAAAATGGTACAATGGTTCCTAAATCCCTTTAAATGTTGTAAATGGTACCATGGGCAGGAAAGTGACTCTCTCCATAAAAAAACAGCCTTTGATGAAAAGGAAAAAGTCCATTTTGCCAATTTTTTTTTGATTTAATGAAAGAAGAAAATGGGAAATCTTTAAAGAGTCCTGCCACAAAGAGGGCAAAACCTCTTCTGTTTTAAGAGATGTGACAAACGGAACATTTCTGGTACAAACCAACTTTGCTCAACTTTTGCCCAAATATCTATGTTTCAGAGGCAACCTGTAAAATACAGAAGGTTTTACAGGTCTGATGAGCCTGATTTCCTCACCTCTGCACAGAGAACCACGACATTTTCTGATGAACCTGAAGGCAGAAGTTCCCAGCAAAGCAAAGTGAAATCTGGGAGCAGAGGGGAGAGGCTTCACTCTGTGTGTCCCATGGAAAATGTTTGCTTTAGAAATGAATGCATTTCTCAGGAGTGAACCCCCAAGCCCAGAAATGGCTGAGCAAGGAATTTAAAGGGAGAAATGCTGGGAATCAGGGAGCAGAGTAATAAAGTACAGGTTTGTTCTGTAACAAATTCCAGCACTTGCAAGACTCTTTTAGACATATGGAAGTCCATTTAGGAGGAAAATTGGTTGCAGCCGCTGACTCAGAACCTGTTGGAATCAGTGGAAACATTTCCATTGTCTTCTGTCCTGAAGAAATGGTGTTTCTGTCCTTCCTTCCATCCTGGCCTGTGCTCACTCTCTGGGCCATATGGATTTCATCTCCCACAAAGACATGTAAGAGAAGAAGGTTTGGCTGGTTAACAGCACAATGGAGCTGTGTGGACAGGAATGGCTGATTTCTACTTGATTTGCTACAAATCAGGTAACCAGCACCTTCAGAGGAGTCACCTGGCTGCATCTGGCTCTTGTATCCCAGAGCTGAATGTGGCTTTAATCACATCAGCACGTTAATTGTGCCCCTCAAGACGAGCTCAGAGGAGCGAGGCTCTGTCTTTCTGCAACCATCTGATTCCTGCATTCTGACCATAATTGCCAGGCTATCCCTGGGAAAGAGCACTGGGTAATTGTTTATCTGGATAGTGCCCCCCTTCAGCTATTTCAGACTTTCTAGGGTTAAACCCAAAGCTGCCTGCAGGGAATGAGTGAACCAAGCCCATCGAGAACTGATCTCAAAGGATCAATTCTCCTGTTTCACTTTCTGCAAGGCAGGCTCCCAGAAACGGGGGCACAGAAGGGGATGGATGTCCCCAAGCACTCCCTGTTCTCACAGGGTGTCACCTCCAGACATTCTAGAGATCCCACCCTGCCTCACACCACCGAGGCCAGGCCAAGTCCCCACGAAGGGGTGACAACCTGCAGAGCAAGAATTGTTCAAGTATTTCAGCATTTAGAAGAAAACATGGATATTTTCAGAGCAGAGCTAGGCTTGAGGAAGTGCAGGAGAACAGATGGATCAGTTCTCCCCCAGTGCCACCTCAGACCCTCTGTGTGGCCCAGACAGGTCCCTTCCCTGCCCTTGCCCCTCATTCCCTTTGGTTCCCTCTGCCTTTCCCTTCTGGTGCTCCATGCAGGGTAGGAAGTGCCTTGCCCAGAGGTGCCTGTCTCCTGTTTGTAGTGACAACCCCAGCTCCAGCAAAAGTGGATGTGCCACCACAGAAACCTTCCCCGAATCCAGTTCTGGTATCAACTAGCTCTGCTCTCCTCCTCTCACCACAGAACTGTGACTTTCAGGGCAATCTTCTCTGGGTATTTTGGACAATGAATGTGTTTCTTGCCATGTAATTAAATTATCCACTTGAGAAAGAAAAAGATGTGGTTTTGTTCCCATTACAAAAACAAACAAACAAGGACTGATATTTATTACAGGCCGAGGCTACTCAACAAGTGTTTTCTGGAACTCTAATAAATTGCTGAAGAAAGTTTACAGCTGAGCCCTAAAGATGGTTTAGTTTTCCAAGGGGCTGGGATGTATTTATTTCCCATTTTCTTAACCCACAGTATGGTGAACAGCTTAACGTGCTCTTTCCAGGGTTCAGATGGTGTCAACCCAACCCCATGCTCTTCACCCCGAAACAGTTAACCACTTTTTAATTAAAACCACACCAATTATTCATTTGCAAGTTTCGCATTTATTTTTCCCCGTTTGCTCAGCCTGCTATTTGGTTTTGCTCCCACTTCGTTAAAACAGCTTCCAAAAAAAGTTGAAAAAATAAATTTAAAAATTAAAAAAAAAATTAAAAAATGTTAAAATAAACCTGAATCCTTCAGCCACACACCAAACCCAAACAGCAGAAGTAGCCAGCAAGGAGCCTTTCAGCCAAAGTGAGGATCTTGTCCTGTGCAGATGCTGTGGGCTCTCTGTCCTGTTTGCTCCCCCTGCAAGGAGCAGCCAGGGACTCTCACCCTGCCGCAGTTTAAACCCTCTCCTCCCTTCAGGCACATCATTTGTGTCCAGAGATGGGTGTGGACAGATGTGGGAGCAAGGCACTTAAACACAAGTCGGTTGTTAAGCACGTGCTTAAGTATTTGGCTGGATTAGCAAACTGGTTTTGAAGGGTTTGCATTTAGAAAGAGCCCCCAAAACATTAGAAAGTTGATTTTTTTTTTTTTTCAGTTCATTACTGGGCCTGCCAATGACATCATTCGTTTGCAAGATGAGAAAAAGTGTTTAAACGAGATTAAAAAAAAAAATTAAACAAGACGCAATTTTAATGGCCACTTACAAAGGAGATTTATGGACGTGCATAAAGCTGCTTTCCACGGGAGAGGGACTAAGCTTTTAACAGTTACCTTCCTTTGGGTTTTTTTCCCCTCTTGCAATATAATACCCACAAATATTTGTGAGTTGTGACTGTGCTCTGAAGGGTTAGTCCTCTTCCAGAAAGGGGGGTGGAGGGAGAAAAGAGTGGTGCCAATTTGTCTGCCCAGACTCTGATTATGGGAGGTGGTGGGGATTTTTTTTTTCCCTTTCCTGCAGGGGAGAGAAGCTGGTGGGACATTTTCTCTCTCCGGGGTTAGGGATATCTGATACCCAGCCCAAGAGCAGTCCAGCAGACTGAACTTTCATCTCCAGCAGCAAGGGATTTAAAATAAAAAACCCAACCAAACCTTGTGGATAAAAGTCTTAGTTCAATTTGCAGGAGATCTTGGACTTTCTGCTGGGGAAATTAGGGCCATTTGAAGGTCTGATTGTAAGGAGCAGAGTGTGTACATGGAGAAGGAGAGAGAGAGAAATCACTTGGAGGAAGGAGGTGGTTTCAATACATCTATTTATTTATTTGTGTGCCCTGGGCCCTGCCCTCCTCCCTCCTATCCTGCTATCCAATGACCCTCGGTGCTGATTAAAGTTCCCGGGTGACCTCTGAGTGCTTTTGTTCCCCTGCCTGGTAATAAAACCCCGCTTAAACGGTTGGCTTATCCAAACCCAGGGCTCCTTACACAGCCAGCTCTGGAGCCAGCCCCAGTCTGAGCCCTTGGGAGCAGCAGCTTAGCCCTCTTTTAGCCTGGCCAGCCCTGCTTAGCTGCCCTGGGGCAGGGGGGAGTGGCTGCAGCTCCTGGTGGCTGTCTCAGTGCCACCAGGTCGCTGTCACAGGGGAATAGGAGCCCTGGCAGTGCCACAGCCTGGTTTCTTACCAGGCAGGTAAATGCACCGAAGTCCTCCAAGGTGCTGGAGCAATAAACACAGGCACCATCCACTGCAGGACTGTGCCCTGCGCTCACACAGCTCACAGCCACTGCAACAGAACTGTGGTGAGGAGGTGTTTGTGCTGATACTTGAGTGGTTTCCTGGTGGAACCCTGGGCATGGATTGTCTTGAGAGGCCACAGTGTGTGACATCTGCCCCCTCCAGCCCTGGGGTGCCAGCCCATGGCATCCCTGGCAAGAGCAAAGCCAAGGCAGGGAAGAGCTGAACTCTAGTTCAGATCCACAACCAGCCAGGCTGGGATCAGGACACTCCTCACAGCCCCTCTCCCACTTGGTGGAAAGATGATGGGAAAAGGAACCAGAACAGCAGTTCTTGCCATTGGCAGCTGGTGAATGTGCCTGTCATCCCTGTTCAAAGCTAGGTGACAGCTGTGGCAGCTCTGCCTTGGAATCTAAAATCTGGGACTAGTGCAGACAAACTGATAAATTTCCACTCCCTCAGCCCCCTCCTCCACTTGTGTTTTATAAATGACAAGGCAAGGGAAAGGCTCCAGCCCAGACTGGGTCAGAGGAGGTCTGGGCAAGGCAGGTTGGAGCCCTGGTAGTGAAAACTCCAACCCAGGTGCTGCACAGCCAGCCCAGCTGCCCCTGCTGTGAAAATCAAACCTCTGAGCCTTGGGAGTACTCCCAGGAGCCATCCAGAGGGGGCTTGGCAGAAATACCATTCAGGAGGGGGTGTCCCTGGCTGCACTGGGCACAGAACTCCTGCCCCAGCCCTCAGCTGAGCCTGCTGCAAAGTACCAGCTCCCCTGAAGGTTCTGTTGCTGTGAGATGGCTCCATCCCCACAAAGCTTTCCATCCTTCCTCCCCCACACAGGGCCAGGGGAGATGGCAAAAAATCCCCTCAGCTGCTGTCCTGAGACACCTCCCTTATTACACCTGGTGCACAGCAAAAAAAAAAAAAAAAAAAGTAAGTGCATGGCCTTGCCCCAGCATCCACATGGGCTGAAGCACATGTGCAAGTGTTCTCCTGCCTCAGGTTTTAAATCTTGTACAGTGTCAGTGCTGGGATATTCCTAAATAAGTTCCCAGAGCCAAGTCTTTCTCACCCCCATGAACCAGTAACAAGGCACCTTGCTCTGACTGGAGATGTGATAGCACTTCCAGGAATGATTGTGTGTGCTGTGAACTCAGCCTCTGGTTCAAAATATTGTGCAGAGGAATAATAAATCTCAGTACTAAACTGCTGCCCCATTTAAGCTTTGATTAGACTCTGATGGTCTGTTCACCCTGGAGCTGCTGGTATTAATCTGCATGCTAAACCCTAATTATAAACTGCTCGTGGCATTTCCAGATGACATCAAGATGTTTGGGATTAAAAGGAACCCTGATGTTGAGTTTACAGCTTGGAAGGACTGTAGACTACCTGATCCCCACAGATGTAATAACACACCCCTGTGTGGGGAGGAAAGAAAAGAAGCTTGGTACAAGTGTGTAGCAGGAGTTTGTGGGGCACAGGTCTGGCTGCAGACCCCAATATGAGCACCCAGCCCCAAAATCCCCCCCCACACCTGTAAAGGGATGTGACATGCACACAGAAGTGTCCCTGTCCCCAGCTCCACACAGATCTGCAGCAAGTGCAGAAGGGCTTGAGGCCAGGCATGAAAGGGAACCAACACAATGGGATGGCTGGAGGAAAACTTTTCAGGGGGAAAGGGTTGTGGTTTGGCTCCACAGCACTGCAGCATCGAGGAGCCCAGCAGTGGGGATCTCAGTGGGCTGGGCAGGGCATGGGACACTCAGGATGCAGGCTGAGAAGAGGCAGAGAGAGGCTCTGAATCCCTGCCTCTCACCAGCCTTCCTCTAAGGAGCCCTGGCTGATGTTTGGGAGTGCAAAGGGCTGTGTTGGAGCACTCCCTCTCCAAAGCTGCTGGGCTAGGAGAGGAGTGGACATCATTTGTGCCCTCTGCCCTCTCAGTCACCAACCTAAACTGCTTGCACCCCATCCAGGCCCTCAAGAGAGCAAAGCTGGAGGGCATTCAGCATGTCTGCAAACAGCTGAATGCCCTGCAAGGAGCAGGAATAGATGGTGTGGGCATTCTGGGCAGGTTTCCTACAGACACAAGCTTGTTCTGGCTGTCAGCTCCTGCTCCTCACTGCCCTCCTGCATTATTTTCTTATTTAATTTCTAGGATGAAACACACTTGGCAGACCAAAAAAGGGCTCTAAGACTTCATACACTGAAAATGAAGTAGGGGAGACCCAAAGGACTTTCCTTCACTGAGCAAAATACTTCTTCACCTGAATGCCACGATACCATCAGTCAGCTGAGGACATACCTGGGTACCACAGGTTCTTCTGCCTGGTTTCTTTTACTCAAACCCAGGTGGAAGAAAAGCTGTTTAGGACACCTGAAAGAAGGGGGCAGTCTGTGCTGGGAGAGGCACATGGTGTGGTGGGCAGTGCAGAGGAGTTGGGTGGCAGGGCAGGGCAGAGGAAGGCTTGGCTTTCTTGCTGCTTTGCACCCTCCTGCATCCCACTAGTGCCAACCCCAAGGGGTGTGAGCTGCCCTGGGGATTTTACAGCTGCTCATCTGCTCTGGCTGTTTCTTGTTGGTTCCAAGACCCTTGGGAGGCTCACCAGGTCCTGTCTGTGGTACCTGAAAAGTGGCACCAAAGCTGCTGCTCAGACAGATGTGAAGGGAATGTTTCTGAGGGTTTAGAACATGCTTGGAGCTGGGAACCACAGGAGCTGCCAGTGCTGGACTTCATGGGAAACTTCAAAAATCAAAATTACACTCCGGTTAGGGGATTTCTCACTGGCACTGTGGGGTG
Source organism: Passer domesticus (assembly GCF_036417665.1). NCBI lineage: Eukaryota > Metazoa > Chordata > Aves > Passeriformes > Passeridae > Passer > Passer domesticus. The sequence goes on along the minus strand of NC_087480.1, from coordinate 33,559,169 downwards.
TTTGTGATTTTCATTGAGAAGAGAAAGCAGAAGCAAAACACGCTGGTCATCTGCAGAGATGAAGATATTTGGGATTCCCCTTCTTGAAATGCAGCTAGGGAAAGGAAAATGGGGGAGTTTGTGGTTTTTGCTTCACTTTCTCCCAGTGCTGGACATGATCACAGCAGAGGGGAGGTAGGTTTTGAGGCAAGGCTCCAGCTGGTGAGTCTCACTGAGGTCCTTCAACATGATAACCACTTGTGGGAGCAGGAAGGGCAAAACTGGGCCTGGCTTGGTGTGAGGCTGAGCCTTTCAGCTGTGCTGCTTCACCAGGCAGACTTCTGGCTGTTTCAGGACTTTTGGGCTTTTTCTTCTGTTCCCTTGCTAAAAGTGGCTCAGTTGCTCCTGCTCTTCTGGGAGTGTGAGCAGAAGGCAACCATTTGCTGGACAGCTGGGAAAGGCAGGAACGGGGCCATGAGCAGCCTCTGGGCAGGTGCAGAGAGGAAAAGTGGGATGGGAGGATGGGGGAAGGGGAGCTACCTGCTCAGCTTGACACCAGAGCAGTGGTGAGGGAGGAAATAAATGTCTGATCGACTTCTTGATGGCCTGTGGGATGTTAAAAGAGTGCCTGGCCCTGCTGCCATGGGCCATCTGTGGCATGGCAGTCCTTCCCAGCCTCAGGAGAGGGTATCCTGTCACCTCACACCTGAGAACTGGGGTATCCTGTCACTTCTGCTTTGGGTCTGATGCATCATAAACTGAGCTGGCAGCAGAGGCACTGTCCCTGTCAGAGCCCAGGAGGTTCCTGCTGCACTCATTCCCACATCCTAGGTGTGCCTTGGCACAGGGCCTGTCTGGCCATAACAGAGATAATTGAGAGATGAACTGTAGTAGGGCTCTGTGCAGGCTTTGTTCCCTGCCTCCTTCCTTCTGGGACAGACAGAGTTGCCAGAGTTCCCCTTGGATTCAGCTTGTCCCTCCCACCCAGTGACAGAAATCCAGAAAGTTGTCTTGTAGGAGGGGTTCAGGTCATGTTCAGAATGCGAATCAGGCACCCTGTACTGGAATTCACCCTGTGGGTGCTGCACGTGAGGGGAGCAGCCAGGACTCACTTCAGGATGGAGCCTCAGTTTTGGAGCTGGGTGTTTCCTCTTTCCAGGGGAAATTCAGGCTGCATTCCCAACCCCAGGGCTGCCTGGGAGCACGGTCTGAAGGATGCACTCAGGCATGGGGAGATCTCAGCAGGGTTGTCATTGCTGAAGGTGGCACAGAGACCTCTTGGGCTGGTTTCTGTGGCTCCTGCTGACTCCCAAGGCTAAGAGCAGACCCCACTGCCCATGGAAAGGGATGTTTATGGCTGGGCCCCTGCAGCACCCACTCAGGACAGCAAGAAACATTTGAAGCAAATCAGGGAGAAAGAGGGTAAAGCCTAGCTCGCCAAGAAAGGAGGCAGCAAGCAGATATCTGGGAAAGGTGGAAAAAAGGGCATTTCATGATCAGGGCGTGTACTGGTGATCACCCACCCTGCCTCTCCTGTAGAACCAGGGTACAAGATGCCAGAATACAAAAGCCAGCCAGATACAGCCTTGCACACCCATGTGGAGGCACAACTCCTTCCCATCCAACACGTGGACATCACACAAATCCTCCTTCAGATGCAGAAGAAGTCACTCCGTGCTGCATACACAGATGCACCCACAGCATTTTGGGTGTATGCACACCCACATGCTTCTGTGCACATGCATGACTTGCCCCAAAGTTGGGTTTTTTTGGCCTTTCCACCCAGTACCCACGAGCTCTGCCTACCCCCCAACCCCCCAACCTGGGGACAGCAGAGCTCTGCAGCCCTGCCCTGCTCATTTGGGTCTTTGAGACTGCAAAGGGTAAACTGGGACCAGAGGGGGGGGCCTGAAAGCAAACTAATGATGAAAATGTCTCCTCCATGCCTGTGCCTTAATTAAATGCATGGAGAGGCTCGGCGAAGCACATCTGTTTTCAATCTGGAGCCCTTTGATGGCATCAAATGTTCTTTCCCCAGATCAGGGGGGATGGAAATTCTGGGCTGGCTGTGGCAGCTCGGAGCCCCGGCTGCAGCCCCCGGGAGCAGCGGCCTTGGCTGCCCGCGGCCGCGGCCCCTCACGGCCGCTGCCCGTCCTCATCCCCTCACGGCCGCTGCTCATCCCGGGTCCCTCACGGCCGCTGCTCATCCCGGGTCCCTCACGGCCGCTGCCCGTCCCGGGCCCCTCACGGCCGCTGCCCGGCCCCGGCCCCTCAGGGCCAGCACACCCTGCGGGGACCTCTGCTTGCTCGGGAGCTCCGAATGTGCCCTCGGGTTTTCTCGTTTCTTTTCCCCCTTCCTTTCTGTTCTTTTCACTTTACTCCCCTACTGGTCTGTTTCTCTCAGTTCTCTGCTGCACTCTTCCTTCCTTTTTCGCTGTTTTTTCCTCTTCCTTCCCTCTCTCCTGTTCGCACTTTCTCTCCCATTACCCTCGCTCACCTTTTCCCTCTGCATTTCTCATTTTCGCTGTTCCTCCCCACCCTCCCCTCCAGGTGCAGCGCCGGCCGGCAAGGGGGCCCTGCCCAGCAACCCCTTGGCTGGGGCCGCCGCTGCCACCCCCGGCCCGGTGCCACGTCCCGGCGGGGCCCCGCGGGCCGCCCTCCCCCGGGTGCCCGGAGCCGCCCCCGCCGTTTGAAGTGCAGGGCGGAGGGGAGGGGAGGGCAGCGCAGGGGCGGAGGGAGCGGAGCCGGCGGCAGCGGGGGCGGAGGGACGGGGCGCACCCGCCCCAGCGGCCCCACAGCCGCCCTGCGCCTCTCGGCCGGCGGCAGCTCCCCGCGCCGCCGCCCCGGCGCCCCGAGCCGGCCGCCGCCTCTCCCCTCCGGCATGTTTTAAGCCCGGCCCTGCCCGCTCCCCTTCGGGCTTCCCTACCCGCCGCCGTCGGGTCCCGTCCCGTTCGCCCCGCTGGGCGCCCGCGGGGGGCGAGGGCAGAAAAGCCCCGCTCGGCACCATGGCGTCCAGCTATGCCCACGCCATGGAGCGGCAGGCCCTGCTGCCCGCCCGCCTCGACGGCCCCGCCGGCCTGGACAATTTACAAGCCAAGAAGAACTTCTCCGTGAGTCACCTGCTGGACCTGGAGGAGGCGGGCGACATGGTGGCCGCCCAGGCGGAGGAGGGCGGCGGCGAGCCCGGCCGGAGCTTGTTGGAGTCCCCCGGGCTGACCAGCGGCAGCGACACCCCGCAGCAGGACAGTAAGTGCGGGGCATCCTCCCCTTCCACCTCTGGCCGGGGCAGCCGCCGCGGGCGGTGCCGGCTCCGAGGGGGCTCCGCTGGTGCTTAGCCCGGCTTCCCCCGAGCCCCGGCGGGGTCGGCACCCGCCGGAATGTGAAAACCTTTGGTTTCCTCTAGCAAAGGGCCGACCTGCCCTCCACCGCCGCGCCCGTCGGGTCCGGCGCCGTGGCGCCTGCACCCTGCGGGGAACCGGAGAACATCCCGGGGAGCAGAAGCGGGCAGCATCGGGCCCGCGGGCTCGGCCCCCTCGTCCATTCCTTGGGTTGGGCTGAGAACGGCGCTTGGCTGGACGGGGCGAGGCGCGGTAGGCGCTGAGCATCCATCCTTCTATCCATCCCTCCCATCCATCCATCCGCCCCGGCCGGCCGGCCCGTCGCAGCGGGCACCGGCGCCGTGGTTAGCGGCACACCGGGAGGCTGCTCAGGGATCTGGATGGGGTCCGCACCATGGTCCGATGCCCTGCCGGCAGCGCCGGGGCTCGCAGACAGCCCGAGGTGCGTGCGCGGCTCCCAGGTGCAGATTGCCGCTCCCCGATCCGGGCAGGGCAGGGGGCACACGGGGTTCGGAGCTGCCCGTCCTGAACAGTCCGAGCTCGGGTAGCCGTGACCCAGCGGCCGTGGGCAGCGGGATGGGCGCCGGCTTGCGCGGCGTTTTCCAGGCGCCGCGTGTTGTTTTCCAAGGGCAGCGCTGTCAGAAAGGCTGAGGGGGATGTGCAAGGGCTGTGCAGGGTCAGTAACCCGCCTTTAGCCGCTCTCTGTTAAAATAATTACATCCCCGGCCGCCGGGAGTTCCGTGGGGGTCCAGGCCGGCCGCGGCTGCGGACACGGGCTCGCTTCCGAGGGAGCTTCCCGGCGAAGAACGGGGAAAAGCCAACAAAACGAAACGAGGAGCGAACGAAAATGCCAACTGCAATTTTCGTTCGCTTTTCGATTTTTTTGTTGCTTTGGTTTTTGTGGCTTTTTTTCTCCGCGGGAGCCGCCTCCGACCCTCTTTTCCCCGTGGATCCGACGTGGTTTTCTCGGTATTCCGAAGGAAACCGAGCTGGGGCGGCGGGGAGCCTTCCCAAAAGCAGCCGCTCCTTGCAGAAGCGCCCGTGGGATGCCCGGGCTCGGCCCGGCGGGAGCATCCTCCAGGAGCGCGGCCGGAGCGGCTCCTCTGCTCCCCGAGAGCCGGATCGACCGCCGCCGGGACGTGCCTTAGAAATATTTCCTCCCCAGGACCCGAAAAACTGCGATTTCTGGCTCTAAAGGTGTGTATTTTAGCGGGGCAAACAGTGATTGCGGCTGCCCCCGATTCGGCAACTTGTGCCGCTGGAGAATCTGCAAGATATCAAATGCAGACAACTTTTTTTTTTTTTTTAATTCTGTTCTCTACCCAATTTAGTTTATCATATTTTATTTGGGTTTACTCCTGATTTACTACAATTTTCTCCTGATGTTGCCCCTTGCCAACCGCGAGTTCGGTCAGCGTGGAAAAGGAGAACTGCATTTCACTAATACTCACCTTGCTCCTAAAGCATGAAAAAAAACCCCAAAAAGCAGTCCAAGGGCTTGTTTTCTAGCCAGCACTGCTGAGCAGGGACCAAACTACAGCTTCAAATAATTTAGAAATTCTCTGAATGCTGTAAAAGTTTTAATACCGTTGCGGTGAATTAGAAAGTTTTAGAAGTATTCTAAAGTAAGCAACGACAAAACAAAAATGAAAGGGAGAGGAATAAATTCCACCAGGTTTATTGGGCAGAACTGTCATCTGGGCTTTCTGGTTCTCTCATGGATGCATTTAGCACATCCCGGCAGTCTCTGTGCCTCAGTTTCCCTGTAAGTGTTATGCAATCCATGCAGGAAAGGGACTGTGCTGGAGCTAGGAAGTGCAACAGAGGTAGGAGCTTTTCTTGGTGAAAAATGAGAACTGGTTCAGTGGAAAAGCTAACACAGGGCTCAGTTACTCTCCATGTTTTTAAGTGAGAAAAGGTAAAAGCCGTTTGAAGAATTTGTAGATTTCTCAAGAATACTAAAAATGTTCTTGCAACCTGAAGGAAAATCAGCTGATCTGCCAGTGATTTTTGTTCCAAACTGAAGTGAAAAACCAAATTATTGGCGCTGTTTTTGTAAACAAAAGTTAAGCGAAGAAGTTTGATGCAGAAATTACAAAAGGGTTTGTGGGGATGTTTGAGATTGAAGAAAATATTTCACCACTGTTTTATTTGAGAGAGATTCAGGATAAAACATTTATTAAAAAGAAAAAAAACATTCCTGGGAGTAGCTGTGATTGTAACATTTGCAGGGAGAGCTGTCCGTGGGTTAAGGAGCTGAGTTTGCAGCAGCGCTGCGGAGCTGTCATTCTTACCTAGTTCACTTCAACTCGTAGCTCTGAACACCTTCCCCTAAAAGCTGATAAACATCAGGGCAAACCTCCCTGCCTCTGCAATCATAGTTCCAATTTGTGACAAAATAACCTGTTGAGATAAAACCAGCTCTTGCTGTGGTATCTCAGCTTTTGCTAACTCCAGCTAAAGCTGGGGTGAAAATGCTGAGTTCAGGGGATCCCCCAAACTTCCCAGAAAAGGCAATGATCTCCTATTGCTTTTGTGTCCTTTGAGGGTGGCAGAAACCTGTCACTTGTCTGTGGCTTCCCAAAGCTTGTGGCTCTGGGGTAATTCTCAGTTGTTTTTTTCAGGTTTTTTTTTTTTTTTCAGATGGGTATTTTTCTGCTTTTTCTTTTTTTTCTTTTTTTTTTTTGTTGGTTTGTTTGAGGCTCACTGTTGATGGCTCATAAAATGGTGTGGAGAGAGCACGAACAGCAAAAGAAAAATTGTTGCGCTGGGACTTCTTTTGTAAGGAGGGAATAAACCGTGCTTCAGTCCATTACACGCTCAAGCTCTGTGTTTGGGAGTTTTTGCTGTCCTTTAATCTCTCTTCAGTATAAAATGCTGGCATTCAGGTGGGTGACAGATTATATCAGGCTAATTCCCAATTAAAGCTGGACACAGGCTGCCTGAGTGCCCCCATGATTTTTTTCCTGTCCCGGTGAGCGTTGTGACCGCTCAGTGCTGCTGCTCCTTCTCCAGGAAATGCCAGAAGCCCTGCTGGGACAAGGTGAGTGAGCTCCTCTGCTCAGGCAGGTCAGGAGCATCGTGGGGCTTCAGCCCCTCTTCCCTGGCAGCAGGTTGAGGAAAGGCTTTTTCAGCCCTCTCACTGTTGGGTGATGGAGCTCGTCTCCCCAGGATTTTGCAGAAAGGACTGAGGGATTCAGGGGGGGCTGAGCATGGCTGCTCACTGCAGCAGTGTTTGGAGGCAGTGTCCCGCTCAGGCTGGAAGGATGAGCTGGGGCAGAGATCTCTCCTTTGCTGCCTGGGCTTAAACCCTCTGACTGCTGCTCCTGGCTGTCTGAAACAGCATCCTGAGCTGGAGGACTTCGGGTCTGCTCCCACATGGCTGTTCATTTTGCCTTAATTGCCTCTTTTTAATCAGAACAAGTGAGGCTGCTGCAGGAGTAATATTGAATTGTCTGTGCTCCTGTGCCTCTCCATCCTTCACCAAAAAAAAAAAAAAATTGTAAAAAGAGGTGGAAAAGCTCTGCCACTGCTTGGAAATGTGGAAAGCAATTCCTTGGGCTGCCGAGGTGCTGAGGATGAAGGTGAGAAGAAGCACCTGGGACATCTGCAGGGTTTTCTTTGCAAACCTCTGCTTTATCTTGGACTGTTGAGCATCTCTTTTGTTAGTAAATCACAGCCCTTATTCCCTGAAAACGCGGAGTCTGTAGACAGGGGATGTACAACTGATAGATAGAGGAGGGAAAAACTGATTAAACCCAGGAGTTTTCTTCCTGTCTTGTCCTGCTGATGGACAAAGAGTCTTGGGGCACCAACTGGTGCTGGTGTCCGCAGGTTACACTGGCGTGAGCCGGGGAAGCCGCCGGTGCCTCAGTCCCCACCAAGAGCGGCAAATCTTCCTCAAGAAAGACTCTCCCGAGTTCTCCTCTTCCAGAAACTGAAGCAGGAAAAGCCAGGGTCAGATCATTACTATTTTTAAGGTGCTTGTTGTAAATTATCTGCCTGAAAAACGCAGTTCTTTGTCGGCAACATCTTTGCGCGTGCCGGTTTTACTGCGCGTATCCTCAAGGCTTTGAGGAGAGCTCGCTTGGCTGCAGGTTGAGTAACAGATAAGTAACACCAAGCAGTTGTTAGAAGTTTGATTAACTCCTTTCTGTTGGTGTTCCTTGTGCATATCTATCTAATTCTGGCTCAGGCTGGCAGATGCGTGGTTATTGCAGCAGTATCGCGGTGTCAGATATTTTTCTTGCATCCCTGAGTCCTGCAGTTTGAAGTGGGAAAATGTTTTGTGTTTGTTATGTAAATTCCTGGACAAAAGAAGATGGAAATGTGGCTCTGCTACATATCTGGAGCCTTAAAAAAAAGGCGCAAAGAAATAAACAAAAATGGTCAAGGTACTGTTATTAACAAAAAAGAGCCATGTGAATGTAAAGGAGGGAGCTGGCTCTGTTTGTGAGTGCTTTTCCTTTTGAGGGGTGAAAGAAACTTCTATTTGTTTGTGAATTTCACTTTTTTTCAATCATAATCAGTTTTGCTTCCTGGTTCTCATGGTCTCATAATTTGCTGATGGTATTTGTGTTTTCAATCCATCCACTCAGAGCTTCCAACTTTTTAATTTGAAAAAGATTTTGCCGAAGGTTTTTACTTTCCCTCCTTCCCCCCTTAATGTAATGAAAACATTTCCATGAAAATTAGATTTTGAAATCTCTCATAAAACTGAAAGGTTTGGTCTAAACTTCTTGAACGCTTTTAATGAACATCAGCTTTCTGTCATCTGCACTGAGTTTCCACTGCTAGCCGGTCTATTTTCCATCTTTTTGATGATGTATAAAGCAGTGATTGCATGGGAAAATATTATCTCAGGGTTAATTCGTGCAGGCCTTACTCACACGAGTCATTGCATGTGATTCAATGGACCACTTATGTGTGTGCCAGTTGATGAGTATTAGTGTTTGAAGACCTGACCAGCAGCCTTGAGTCATGCAAAAAAGGTCTTTTTTTCGGTTGGTGGAGTATTTTTGTGCGGGCATGGAACGGTTTTGCTCTGCAGTCGGGTGCTCGATCTTTTTCCTCTCGGCAGAAGTGCAGAACGCATCAAAATCTGTGATGTGAGAGAGTCTGAAAGGAAGAGCAAGAGCACAGACAGAGCAAAAGCAGGAGGGGCTGGGAGAGTTGGGTCTTTCACAAGGCAGACACAGAATTACAGGGCTGTAATTCCTTCAAGGATGTATTTTTATTTTTCCCCCTGGTAACCGAGTTGACTCCCATGGTTTTTGACATCACCAGAATGAGTTGATGGGATTATAGGTGTTTATTCCTGGTTGCGAGTTGTTTATGATATATTTAATCGTTTTTGAAACCCATATTAAGTAGCCCTGAGGGAGCTGTGTTCCTGCTGGGCCTCTGTTGCATAATGAAGTACATCACGAATATTTACCAAGTGTCACAGTATTCCAGACTTGGGCCTCTGTTTCTGGGGAGGATGAATCACTGCACTGCTGGTTCCCCACCCTGCTCGCCTTTCCTAAAGGAGGCTTGGATTTTGGGGTGGATTATGGAGATTTGAAGCAAAACTCATCACAGTCTGTCTGGAGGAGCTGTTGTCCACGTCTCTGATGTTTGAACTGTCCTCTTGGCTTTACATGCAGGGTACAGAAAGGCTTCAGCTTCTGCTTGGGTGGTGCAGCAGGTTTTTAGTCCGGTTCCCCCAAGAAAAACCTGTTGTTTGGTCACTGCATGTGAGAAATATCTTCAGAACCCGCTGGCTGCTCTGGTGAGAGAGCAGACAGCTCCAAGGAGAGGTGAAATGGTGATCTGGAGGGTATGGAGAAAGATGGCAGCAGTGCCTCCTCCTGAGGGGGAGATGCAGCATGAATCCAACCTCTATGACCCACTGGAGATCTTTATGTGTTACAGACTCAGTGGAAACTCACATGTGTAGGTGTAGGTGCCACCAGCCCCACAGTGTAGGGATTTGTCCTTTGTCACCCTGTGCCGGGACAGTTTTCCCTTGTCCAAGGCCAGCACAGCTCCCATAGCTCCTCAGCACCTCAGGGGCTTTTCAGCTATGATTGGTTTTATGGAATTCGAGAATGGTTTGGGTTAGAGGGGCCTTAAAGAGCATCCAGTTCCAACCCTGACACCTTCCACCATGCCAGGGTGCTTCCAGCCCTGTCCAGCCTGTCCCTGGACACTCCCAGGGTCCAGGGGCAGCCACAGCTTCTCTGGGCAACCTGTGCCAGGGCCTCACAGGGAAGAATTCCGTCCATTTCATTCTTAGCTGGAGATAACTTGAAGTTTTTCATGGCCCTGCTCACCTGTGCATTGTAAATGTGGGTTTGCCCTGGAAATCTGTGCTGTGTTCCTAACCCGTGTTTCCCTTCCTGCGCTGTTCCTGCTGGGCCCAGCTGATGCCTGGAAGATTGTGCTGTGAGGTGGGGTTGGGAGCTCAGCAGAGCTGCCCTGCCTGTCTGCTGGCACTTTGGGGGCATCACTTAAAGAGAAGTTTCTTTCAGGTGAGAGAGTCTGGAGGATTCTGGCTGAGAAGGGAAGGGAGCAGTGGTGCTGAAGCCGAGGGCCACCTCCTGCAGTGGAAAACGTCTGCAAGGATGAGTCTGTGAAGGCCAAGAGGGAAGAGAGGCCTGATGAGCAAGCCAGGGAGCATCTAATTCAGCTTACATAGCGTTCTGGGCTCCTCTCTCACCTCCAGGGGCCGAGAAAAGGTTACACCACTGTTTAAAGCACTGTCCCAGACAGTCTGGATTTCATACGTGCCCATGTGAAGTGAACGTTTGCCTTGGGGTGGCAGCCCAGGACATCCTGGTGCCTCGTGTTCCTGGAAGGGAAGGTTAGATGAGAGGCAAAGGGAGCCAGCTGCACTCTTAACAAATCACTACATCCTATTGCAGCATCCAGTTCATATTCCACCCAAATTTCCCCCCATTCTGGCTAGAGAAATTTTCCTACAGGAGAAACTCCAGCCAGTCAGCAAGACTGCTGGGCAGGGCAAACATCCAAAGAGACGTTCAGGATCTGGCTGGGACCCTCTCCACGTCTTGATGAGCTGCTCAGGCAGCAAAACTGCTTTTGCACTAAGAGCTGGAACTCATCAGCAGCTTGGGGACACTGCTTCCTGCTCTGAGCCCACCAGCGGATGGACTTCTCCTCTGGCCTCGTTGACCAAAGCAAAATCCAAGTTCCCCATGCTCCTGCCAGTCTGGGGCAAGAGGGAATTGCCAGCGGCAGCTGCTGAGTGGGCAGACTTGGGAAAAGAAAATGGAATCAGGCTCTGAAAGGAGCAGCAGGACGCTGGGATCAAAGCAGGGTGCCTGGTGCTGGTGGAGCAAGGGTGGGTGGCTGCAGAAGGCAGCATCCAAGCAGCTTCCAGCCCTCTCAGTGCAGGTGCTGGAGCAGTGAAGGTTGAGGTTTTGAGCTCATGGGAGCCTGGAGTGGTCTCTCTGCTCTGGGGTTTGCTGTTCTGCTGAGTGAGTGGTGGCAGAGCTGGGCTGAGCTGCAGCTGGTGTGCCAGTGAGGCCCTCAGACCTGCTCAGTGCCTCTGGAAATCATCTTCTTTTTTGGAAGTGTCACTAATACGATCCACATTTGTATAAAGAAGAAAAAAAAAAAAAAGCCAGGGATGCTTGCAGCTTTCAAAGAGCTGTCACTTCTCCCCGTGTCAGCTCAGCCGCAGCGGGGCTCGGTGGGGATGGATTGGACTTAAAAGGGAAAAGTGCCTGAGCCATAACGGTGAAAACAGAGTGTTAATGCTCTGGGGCTGCTGCTGCAGAGGGCTGGCCTTGCTGGTGGCTCTGCAGGCAGCTCCTGTCCCCACCATGCCTGGGCTGCTTTCCCAGCAGGCTGTAGAGCCCTCTCCCCACATTGTGGCCCGAAGTGCCAGTAGCGCTTTGTGCTGATGGTCCTGCCAGCAGCCTCACCCTTACCCTGGGTGGAGGGAGGGCACAGAGCAGGGCTTTGTGAGTCCAGCACAGAGTTCCTGCTCGGGGTGGCTGGTTCCTGTGAACCAGGAAGGCTGGAGACCAGGCTGTGTCCCAGGGAAGGCTGGCTGTAGGCATGGGCTGCTAGCGCTGCCTGTCCAGTGCCGAGTACTTGAGCTTGTCAGAGGAAATGTGGTGGTGATTTCACACTGAGGGAGAGGAAGAAAGCTCTCAAGACCAGCCCAGAGCCAAGCTCTGCATGCTGCTGCCTTTACTGTGACTGCTGATAGGACTCTGTCCGTGTCTGTGCAGGGGAGCTGAGGTGGGAGTGGAAGCACAGTGTAGATTTGATGCACACACACCACACAGCCCCTGGAGGAGGGCGATTCCCCGTGTGTTCCCCAGGCAGTGAGGGCCGCTCCACTTGGGAGAGCTGCAGGGCAGGTTTTTAGGGTCAGGTGTGTGCTGGTGTTGGGAGCAGCCTACCCAGAAAAGGCTTGCACCCAAAATCTCCGTTGGAACAGAAGGGCTTTTCTTCCTCCAAACATCGGACCAGATGACCCAGCCTGTCTTTTGTCGCTCAAATACACCTTTGTGTGTTGGCCACAGAATCTTGAGGTCTGTTTTACTTTATACTCCCTGCCATAACTTGACCAGGATCACCTTGCCATGCCTCAGTTTTCCTACCAACGTAACTGGGTACAACCCTGAGCCCTAATTAGGGGCTTTGGAGTTTTCTGGCTATGTGTGCTATGTAAGAGCTTGGCTTAAACGGCCGTTTGGGAAGATTCTCCTCCTTCTGCACCATTCCCAGCAAACTGCTGTTCCATCTGCTTGTCTTTGTAGAGTTAGTATTGAGAATATCCCCTTCCAAGACCTGGAGCAATCTCAACAAGGTTTGTTCCTGCAGAGAACCCTCCTGATGCTCCTGAGTGCACCCCATGCCCTTGGGGCCAGAGCTGTTTGCTGTGTGCACCCGCCATGGGCTGGGATTGCTTTCAGAAGGTTTAGATTTTTCCACGTGGATGTCAATCTCCTGAACATCTTGGGGTGCCTGGGCTCTCCACAAGCCCAAGGGATGCAAGGAGCAGCATGTGCTGATCAGCTGGAAGGTCCCTGGAGTGTTTGGTGGCAGGCAGTGAAATTCCCAGCGGCTGGTTGGGATGGTCACACTCTTTTTCTTGGCTACAGCCTGCTCTTGAATGTTTGGCCAAAAAAGATCGTTACTTAGAGTTTGTTTCATTTGGAAAACTTCTGATACGTGTCATGGAAACTAGGAGGACTGCTCAGGAATAAATGCTTGCAGCACTATGCTTGTTTGTGATTTGTTTTTCATTGTTTTCCCTCAAAAATTTTTTTTAAAAATCAACTAATCAGTAGAAAGAAACAATCACCTGTGATTTAGGAGAAGGATCTCTCATTGTAAATAATAAATTAGTGTCAGGAGACCAGGCAGACAGAATGGTTGATGAATATCCTGCAGGCTGAAAATTGTTTATCAAGCCTGTTTGAAGACTTATGACTAACAAGCTCATTTACAGAGCTTGGAGTCTGTTCATGAACCATTCTCCAGCTGGGAGGATGTGGGAATCATCAGAAAATGTATTCACAAGTTACTCGATCATTTAAAAAAACGATCAAACAAACAAAGACTGGTTTTTGGAAGGGAACTGTAAATTCCTCTTTTCCCCCCACTGGGTTTTCTGAGGCATTCCCGTTAGGAAAATGCTGGGCCTGGAGAAGAATGCAGAGCCCCAGTTGCTCGCTAATGACCTATTTTGGTGCAAACCCCCCCTGCTCAGTGCCCTGCCACCAGCCAAACCCTCCAGCTGCGGGGGAGCTGCTCCCCCACGAAATCCATCTCGTCTCCACCAGTGGTTCCCAGTGGAGAAGTTTGGCTTGCTGAGGGAAGAGGTTGCCCGTGCTCCTCTGGTGAGATCACAGAGATTTCCCCATGTCACAGTGCAGTGTTTCTCCCTGGAAAGGAGGGCAGGATCTGGGATGAACTGGGAGCAAAGAGGCTCCCTTGGAGCGCCGTGGATCCATGCCTTTTGCAAATCTGCTTGTCTGGCCTTGGACCAGCTCTCCTGCTCGATGCAGAACACCACATCTGTATGGGAGGCAGATGTTTTTCACCCCCAGCATGTCCTACAGCTTTGCCTTGTTTGTGGGGCATCCTCTCCCTGTGCTGCTCGGCCCTGGAGAGGGCTCCAGATGGGCTCTGTGTGTCAAGAAGGTGCAAACTGAGTCAAAAAGAGTCCAGAGAAGAGCTAAAGAGAGCTCTGGCTCCAGTTTGGAAGGAAGGAAGAGGTGCTCAGGCTCAAGTATAAACTGAATTCCAAGCCCACCTTCTGCTGTTGCAGATGTGAGGCAGTAGGGAAATCATCCCAGGTCTAGAAAGGATAAGGAAAACTTGGAAGAGATTTCCTTGGAAGGAAACCTTGAGACTTCATCACAGATCTGATGGAGACAAACATGTCAAGGAATAGACAGCATAGAGCTCATCCTGCCTCAGGAGGGGAATCCTCCCAAGTTTCAGGGGCTGTGTGACTTTAGTGGGAACTTGTTTAATCCTGAGATTCATCTGTCCTGGCCAGCACAATGGTGTGCCTCTGAATTTCCCCCATATTCCAGGCAGGGTGCTGTGCCGTGTGCAGCTGGGATGCCTGTGGGCCAGGAGACACCCATGGAGCTGAGTGTGGATGGGGAAGGGTCACAGTCACTGGACAGAATGATGGAAAAAAAACCCTAGGATGTGGTTAGCAGGAAAACCACCCAGAAAGCTGCCCTTCATCAGTGTGGACAGGTTCATCTTTGCCTTTGTGTCTTTTGTGTGCTCCTCTGACCAGAGAGAGTCTGGAGGAGTTTACAGCCAGCAAATGAAGGGGTGCCTTGTTCTGGGAGGGTTGAAGAGCTCTGTGTGGAGCTGGGTGCTGAATCCTGGTTTTCCTGCTTTGTGATGTCAGGTTCCTTGTTCTCCCTGCCTCTCTTGCTGCACCTATGGTGCTGCTCCCCAGGAATCCTCAGAAGGACTTTGCTCTCTGCTCTGCTTCCCTGATCTCCACTCTGAGTGGGAGCACTTTAGATTGTGTGACAGATCACTGTCCCTTTCGGGCCACACAGTGGCAAGGGCTCTTCCAGACACTTGTGATGATGCAGTGCAATCCACATTTTTTTGACTTTCTAGGTAGAAGCCTTTCTTCCCCCTCTGCCTTTAATCCATCAGAGAAAGGTGAAATGAGAGCCAGTGGCTGGGAGCAAAAGCCAGACATGCATTCAAAGGAGGTAGGAAATGCATTTTTTAGCTGTGAGATGCTGTGTAATCACTAGAAATAACTCCAAAGGAGAGCGCTGGCTGCTGCATCCATGAATGTCTGGAAGCCCTTTTGGAAGAGCAGCTTTTGTAAGCCATGAATTATTGGTCTCACCAGTGGGGTAACTGGGTGAAATGCTATGGCTGAGTCTCACAGAGCAACTGAAGAGCTCGGGCTAAGGGAGGGAGGGTGTGCTGCAGGGATGTTCCTGCCAGGAAATCAGAACACAGGACCAGATGGAGAGCACAGATCCGCTTGGTACGAGTGTGTTTACAGGTTTGAACCAAAACATAGCGAGAAACACAACAGGAAAGCAATGTCCTCATCTCTGATCATAACTCAGGCCCTTATGTGAACCAGCTGCCACACATTTCTGGGACAATCCCCTCTCCAAAATCCCTCTGTTAGGAATAACAGAGATAGGAAAGCCTCTGCAGGGCTGTGAAGGACAAACATCAGCCATGGGAATAGCCCAGCTTTCTCTTGTATTTCAGGACCTCTTTGGAGTTTACTGCAGCTCTGAAGGCAGCAGGCTATTGTGTGTGATTTCTGCTGTTTCTGGCCAGGTTGAGGCTCTGAGTGAGTGCGTCTCCTGTAGCTGCAACCCTGCCAGCTTCGGGAAAAATGAAGAAAACAGGGAGAGCTGCAAATCTAATCAGTGGTGGGAAGAGGGATGAACATGCTCAGTATCCTCGTGGGACAGAGCATCTCTGAAGTGGTGGGCTGAGCTCCCTGGGGAGGTCAGAGGTGGCTGTGCAGGGCTGGCACCAGGGGAAGGGAGCAGAAGGGTTTGCAGGGTTGGGATGATCAGAGCAGTCAGCCATCCTCTGCATCCACACTCTACTGTGCATTCACTTGTCACCAGCAGGGGAAGAGCTGCTGAACCAGGAATGCCCAAAGAGCTGCAGAAGGGCAGCTCTTCCAGGAAGGTTCATAAAACAAAGCCCTCATGGCTGGTTCTCTGCTCCACCGCTGAGCCCGTGGCAATGGGAGCCTTTCTCCACCTGGCTGGCGTGGTCATTTTCCAGCTCAGTGTTTGTGGACATGTGGTCATGGATGTGCTGCTGGCCAAGGAGTGTGGAGTAGTGGAGGTTTCCAAATGTGCTCTGTTCCTAGAAGGGACATTGAGTAAAAAATGTGCCGAGAAATGGTTTGGCAGGCAGTTTGGTTTGGAGGAATTAATGCTTTCCTTCAGTGTGATTAATAATGGGGACGTGGGGGAAAGATCAAAATAATCAAACTGCTTTGAAGACTTCACTGGGCTGGGCCATGTTCAAATCTCAGTCTGGGTGTGAAAAGGCACGTGGTCTCTGAATTTGTCCCAGATCCTCCAAGCAGGATTCAAGGTTGTGAGTCTATCCTGGTGCCTCCCTGAGCACGTGAGGCCAGCCCCAGGCAGAGCCGTGGCTGCAGCCCCAGGGTGTTTGGTGTCACCACAAAGTGCCCACGTACATCTTGTCACATGTCACAGCTGAGACAGGGACTGGGAGAATGCTGTCTGTGCTGCAGAGACCATCCTTGGAGACCACCAGCATCTTTGCCCAGGTCCTTCTGAAAACACGTTATTCACCTTGATGATCAGGAGGTACCACAAGGCAGGAATGGGGAAAGGATTATCCTGAACTCTCTGTGATGTGGATGAATTTTGCTGCAGGATGTGCACTGGCTGGTAATTCTGTTTTGGGGCATCTTCTTTGTAAAGAGAAAAATTCTTGCACACCTGGTGTGCAAGAGAAAGGTGGGTACCTCCTGGGGACAATTCCCACCCTGACCTGGGCTGGTCCTGTTGCTTGTTTTGAGAGGGTTGGGATGATACTGAATCCACTGGAGTCAGGGATGCTGTTATTAGCTGGGGAGGCAGCACTGGTCTGTCCTCTAACAGTGTTGACAGTCACAAGAGCCAAAGAGAAGGAGATTTTCCTCCTTAAAATGTAGCCTGGCACTTCTCAAGTGAGTTGCTTCTACATCAAGAAATGCAGATTCTGTTCAAAAGCAGCAGGCAGAGAACTTCCCTCAGTTCCTGCTGGATAGGGGGAGCCTTCTCCAAATTAAAGCGGTTACAGAGAAAGCAGATGCTTTGAGCAAATACTTTGTTTCTGTGTTTCATTTAAAAGCAGCAGAAGAAAAAAAAGGATATTTTATAAGCCTCCAAAAGGCAGGGTATCTCTTAGTTTGAAATCTCTTTTTTCCTCCCGGAGTTTGCGGGGTAGAACTTTCAAAGCCCTGAAGAAGTCATCTCTGAACAGGCTTTTAAAATAGAGAGCTGGGAGCCACCGGTTGGTGCCAGTGCCCCGTGCTGTGTTGGGGAAGGGATGCTGCCGCGGGAGATGTGGGAGATGCAGAGGGGCTTTTCTGTTATTCTGGTGCCATCTACTGGCCCAAGCCCACAGGAGGGTCTGTGGCAGCGGGGACTGGAGCACGGATGGCCGGGGTGGGGTGGCCAGTGTCCCCCCAGGAGCGGGGGCTGCATTCCCTCCCTCCAGGGCACACAGGTACAGCTGGTGCTGCACTCCCCATCGTCTCCATCTCTGCTTTCTCCACTATCAATTGTTAAAAATACCAAAATTTGGAGCTTGGTCTGCTCAGTCAGCTCTTCCAGTACTGGTCTTACCAGGAAGGTGAGGGGTGGGTATTGTATTTGCAGGGATGGCCCGACAAAGGCAGGAATGATGCATCTGACTCCATGTTCTCAGAAGGCTAATTTATTACTTTATGATAATTAGAGAATACAATACTGTACTAAAGCATACAGAAAGGATACTTACTGAATGCCAAAAAGATAATAATGAAAACTCATGACTCTTTCCAGAGTCCCAACAGAGCTTGGCACTGATTGGCCAAAGGGTGAAAACAACTCACAGCAGAGCTGTGTGTTGTGTACCCATCACCTGTGGGTAAACAATCTCCAAACACATTCCACATGAGCACAGCACAGGAGAAGCAATTGAGATAAGAATTGTTTTCCTTTTCTCTGAGGCTTCTCAGTTTCCCAGGAGAAAAATCCTGGGCGAAGGGATTTTTCCAGAGAATGTGAATGCCACAGGGGGGTTACATGGAGGTGGCAGTGGGTGGCAATGCTGCTCCTGCCACTGTGCACCTCCAGGGATGCCTATGGAGCAACCTGGGCTGAGCTCTGCTGGCATTTTCCTTTGTTTTGTTGGAGCAGTAGGGTGAGACTCTGGGTTCTTGTGTCTTGTAAAAGGTTGGGCTCACCCAGCTGCTTGGTCTTTGCTGCTGACATCAATAATCCACTTTCCTTTTACTGAGCCACCAGGTTTTCAAAAACGTATAGGAGCTGAATTACCTTCACGATTTCTGTTCAAATAGTCAAAACGTGGTCGAAATTGGCCAATTCCTCAAAAACTGCCATGAGATCAGAGGAAAAGAGCGTGTTGCATTGTAAGCATTTCCTCTGGTAAACCAGTTGAAACCAGCTGGGAAAGCTGGGCTGCCCTTCTGGAAGGGACCTCAAGGGATTTGGGATTTGAGGGCATTTGAGTTTCCCCTCAAAACACCTATAGTAAAAGCAGGGCAACTTTGAGGAACTTTGAGGATGATGCATTTGACTTTATTGATATCCGAAGGTTAGTTAATTACTTTATTATACTATATTAATCTATATTACATCTAAATTGAATTTGCACAAGCACTCAACTCTACTGAACAGAATCTTGTGAGTGTTTGACTGACAGTTTGGTATGTGTTTGGCCCTGATAGGCCAAGGAAATAAAACATCATCACTTTGGGTGAACAATTTCTATATTGCATTTTACTTTTGTACAAACACAGGCACAGCAAATGAGAATTTTTTCTTCTTCTTCTGAGGTTTTTTGCTGCAATTCCCAGAAAATATCCTTGGGAAGTTGTGCTTTGCTTTTCTCTGTGAAGAGAAACATGGCCACAAACACCCAGCTCCTGTGGGAGGCTGCTGTGAGCTCTGCCCCATGCCTTCTTCCCCATTGCTGCCTCTCTCCTGCTTGCCACACATTCCAGGCTGGCTTTGTTGTGCTGGTGGCCAAGCCAGCCCCGTGTGGCACATCCCTGAGGAGAGGATGTCCTCTCTGTTGTGGCTGCTTCAAAGGGCCTAGGCGCGTCCTCGACTCGCTTCACTCCAGCGTGGCAAGCTGGGCTTTGAGCAAAGCACAGCCAGCCTTGAGCTCAGCCAGCACAGGGAGCACGGGAAGCCAGGAGAGAGGAACAGATCTTTGATGGGGTTTTCCAGCAGCTTTTCCCTCTTTTTTGATTTTGCAGTTAAGGGCAAGATGCACAGCAGGAGGTGGCTCAGGAGCAGCATCTCTGCTCTGGCCAACAGGATGCATTTCCCCTCCTCTAACCCCTTTGGTTACTGTCAGTAGCAACTTCTAAAGTGTTTGGGTTTCAAGCTTTTGACATTTATTTCCTTATTTCCTCTATTTCCTTATTTCCTCTGATGATTTGAGAGAAGTCAAAGCCCTTTCTGTGTGAAAACTGGAAGCGTGGGGAGTAGGTGAAAGTGAGGCAGGCTGGTCCCAGTAACCGGGGCTGCCTGCTGGGACAGGACACCCCAAAGTTGTCTGGGCAGTCACAGGGATTTGGTGTTGTTTTGGGGCAGCCTGGCCTGTTTCAACCAGTGCTGGTGGAGCTCTGGGGCAGATCTGTGATTAGGGTGGCCATGGGCACCCTTCTCTCTGGAGGAGTGCAGCAGCAGGGCTCCCAAGGCAGGCACTGAGGATGGGACACCTGATTTTGACCATAAGCTGGCAGGTAACCAGGAAAGGGTATAACCCATGCCCAGGACTGAGGTTTTTGGTATTTTATCACCTCTGTGCCTAGGTGGTAGATTCCATAAAACTGCCAGAATGACTGAGAAACAAATGCCTGACCAACAGAAGAAGTTTGTGGGAGAAATCTGTAGGTTGTATCACAGCCTGGGCTCAGCAAGCAAGAGGACTTGAAGTCAGCTGTGCATAAATGATAGTCTTTGGGAGTACTTTAGCTCCCCTGAGCAGAGTTCTGTTAGCCAGAACCAAATGTAATATTTGTTTTAGTAACTCATCCATCCTTCATCGGGGATGAGTTTTCCAGCTTAAAAGGAGATTTTCGTCTCCAGCTCCTGTAATGCTTCTAATGCTGGGACCCGATTTGGTTGAAATACGGCTTGTGTTTACTTTGCATGGAGACTTGGGGTTTTCTTCCTGTTGGTTTTGATTCAGGAAAGTGTCTCTGTTCATCAGGGGGCACTTGAACTATCTGCTGAGTAAAAGCAGAGTGTGAGCTGGGAGTGGTCGGTGCATCGCTGTGCGTTGGGCAGGATCCGTGGCAGCGGATGACAGCTTTGATGCTCTCCTTCCCGTCAGGGGTTGGGAAATAAAACAGGATTCCGGGACACTCACTTGATGATGTTGGCTTGAGGGAGTAAATTTAAAAGGCCCTTTTTTCCCCTAGAGGACTCCAGGGTTTGCCTTCCAGGTTCTGCCCTATAAAAATTGCCATCTGACTTGTGGAACGGGAAATGGCTGAGATTTTCCTGTGCATTGTCTCAAGTTGGGCATTTCAGTCTTTAGTTCTATGCCTGACTGGGACAACACCTGGCTCTGCAGGTGGGTTTAGGTGACACACTTGAGTTTTTAAAATAAAACAACTGACTAATGACAGGCCATTACTGCCAGGATACCGCCTTTTGCCTGGTTCACCAGAGTGCCAGAGCCTTTATGGGAAGACTGTCACTTACTACCTGAATGTGCCATGCCAGCACAGCAAGAGCAAAGCCCAGTCTCAGCATTGCTTGAAGGATCGTGGTTTTTAATTATCTATTTGATTTTTATTTTAGGCTTCAGATTCTGGTGTCGTGTTAAAACCTGGGATGAAAAAAGCACAACTCTGTCAGTGTGTGTACGGCAGGAGGATGAGACTCAGCCAGCTTTAAGGTTAAAAAGGAGCAGAGAATGCAGCAAGAGAAGGCACAGCCAGTCTGGAGCCTGTATTGGTGCTGATCTCCAGCGGGGGCAGTAGCACAGTTCTGGGAGGATCCAGCTTAGGATATGTGAATATTTGGGTTGGTCCCTTCTGGCTGCTCCTGCTGTGCACGAACAACTCTGAGTGGCACAGCCATGGCAAAGCTCTCCCCCCTCCCCAGCCCAGTAAAGACCCACAATTTGAGGACACATTGATCATGAGACACACTGAATTTGAAGCCAGGTGACAATTCCTGGCCTTGCAGGAGCAGGGGTTAACTGGTGCAGTCTGGGTTTTACAGGTGCTGGAGCGGGCAGGCTGTGTGCCACGGGCTGCAGCTGCCTGCACAAAGGACTCGTTTTTCCTTTTCTTCTCTGCCGGTGCTGCACAGGTCCTGTGGATGGCTAAATCTCCTTCCAGGACAAGGTAGACAAAGGTTATCTGCCCAATAAACCCCTGTCTCTGTAGGTCTGGGGAAGGAAACACAGCAGTTCTTGCCAAGCAGAGAGATGGGAACGTTTTACAGCTCATGGAGCAGGCTCCAGGTTTGTGGCAGGAAAACATAGCTCAGGCTGACCTCTCTGGAGCCCCCTTTGAGAGCCAGGGTGGAGGCTCTTTCTGGACTGTGAAAATCCCTGTCACTTTTTCCAGGTTAACTAAAGATAGCCCTGGTGCAGTGCAGGCAGCCAGGGATGGCCTTTCCCTTCCCCAGGCACGCTCTCTCTCCTGCGTGCACTCTGGGTGGACACAGCATTCATCCCGAGAAACACCAGCAGGGATTCCCGGCTCTGAGCTCTCCTTTTCCAGAGCCTGCGTGGAAAAAAGCTTGAGGGCTGAGGAGTTTGGTGGCAGAGCTCTTTCCTCCTGCCGGGGAGGTGGGAGTAATCCAGGGACAGGGAAAGGAGGCTGCCTTTTGTCCTGGCTTGTGGCTGAGTTGTGCAGGATCAGGAGGAGATGGAACTCCCAAACCTCCACACTGTTGACCTCAGTCTATCCCAGCTGGAGGAATGGGATGCTTCCCTCATATTCCTCCTTAACTTAATTAGCTGTGGGACAATGAGCTTGGGGTATCTTTGCAGCCTGCTTAGAGCATAGCAGCCATCGGCTTAGCAAGACACATGCAGAAACCAGCTCACTGTGTCCCAAGCCCTGTGGCTGAGCTTGCCAAGGAACTGGAGAGATGGATATGGCCAGTCCCAAACCAGGCAGCAGCCTCCTGAGAAGGGGCAGGAAGTGCTGAATTCCCAATCCCCCCGCTGAACCGGCAGCTCGTGCCGAGCATTGTCGCCGAGCGCATTCGCAGCGTTTTGTGGGGAATAATCTGTTGTCATCAAAGCCCATGGCAAATTCCATACTTTCTGCAGCTGATGCTAAATAGGTCTTTTGAAGGTTGTAATTTCTCGTTTAACTGGTGCCAGTTGCGAATACTTTGTGTTGAGGAATAACCCCTTCGTGCCAAGTAAAATACAGTGGAAGTCTGTGGCGTGTTTTTCAGCGTATTGTTAGTTACAGCCCTCCTGACAGAGCACATTCTATGCTGAAGATAAATGCTTGGGAGTCTCTTGCCAATTTATGTCAGAAAGGGCTTTTCTTGGATGTCCTCCCCTCTGTGGAAAATGCTTTTCTGTTTTTCCAGCAAACATTTAATGAGCTGTGCTTAAGAGAAAAAGAGGGCCTATTTCAGGACCAGCCAGTCGTGCTTTAGTTCTCTCCCAGCTGGTTTGGGATTCTTTGGGTGCTCTGATCTCTGTTACACCATGCTGCATGGCAGTGGGCTTTGTGTAGCAATTTGCATCTTCCAGGACTTGCCTGGGGGATGTTGCAGTGCACCCAGCACCACTCTGGAGTGTCCCTTGTGCCTGGGATGGAAGGATGTTTGCAGCTGACCTGTACCAGAAAACTCATGCGCTGTCCAGGTTGCAGGTACAGCTGTTGGCACATCAGGATGCTGATGGATTCCCATGCAGGAATTGAATTCAATTTCTGTGACTCCAGGGGAGTTGATGTGAGTGGGCTGGGTTGTGGGGACATTTGGAGGATGTGCCCACAGGCATCTGGGCTAGTGGTTGCCTCTGGTTGCTCATAGCTTGGTTCCAGCTCAGCATGTCCAGCACCTGGCTGGGCCCTGGCCAGAGAGGGCATTTAGCTGGCCATCCCTGGTCTGGGAGACATGTGGAAAGCTGCATGAGGAAGAGGGAGAGGAAGGCAAGTTCCTCTGACAGGGACACCTCTGACCTGCACACTTGTTCACGGGACCAGAGAGGTTGGTGGAGATTTCTTAAGTGATGTTGAAGGCTCTTGGTGTTTCTGTGAGCAGCCAGGAGCAGCTGAGCTTTCTTTCCTAGGGATGAGGTGGTTTCCGAAGTCCCCTTGAGGCATGCTGCAATGAAGCAGAGAGAAAGCCCATCCCATGGTATCAGTTTCTTGAGATCAGGATTGAAGGCACTCAAGACAGTAGTTCATTTTTGGACTCAGGTGTTTATTATTTCTTATCAGTGAAGCAGTCTAACAACCAGGAGTTCTGCAGCCTTTCATTAGCAAGGCACAAAATGGCTAACTGTCTCTTGTTACATGGTCTTTTAAGACTAAACTATCCAATTAAGAAATGACACCTAGATTATTTTCCCTTTTAACCCAATAACTGATCCCTTGAAGCCTGCAATGTGGACTTTTCTGTCCAATTACAAAACATCACCCAAACCCATGGAAAAGAAGGAAGAAGAAGGTAAAGAAAAACAACCTGCCTCTGCCCTAAAACCTCCACCTTGCTTCATATTTATTTCTATATTCTAAAATCCCAAACTTTAAGTTTTCCACCCTGTGATATTACACACTTCTAACCAACTACACACCCGTAATCCCAGTGCTATCAATCAATTTTGGAAACCTGTTCCACAGCCTCAGGTCAAACGCAGTGTTCTCTTGTGGGTCTGTGCCTTTAAGCACAGAAAGTTTAAAATTCTCAGCATTCAGGGTTCCAACACCATGGATGCTTCTGTCTAAATCTGTCTAAATCCCAGCTGTGGGGTCAGTGGGTCCGCGAGGCAGTGCAGCAGTGGGATGATCTGGGGCTCTGTGCCCTGCTGGCACTGGCAGTGCCTGGGAAATGGGGCTGCAGGGCTCCCAACACACCAGCTATCACTTGTGTATGCAGCTGAAATGAAACAGCTGCTCTGTGTACCTTTATACCACACACTGGAAGTGGTTTCATTACTTGCTGTTATTTTATTTTCTGTGCTGTGAAGGTCAACAGCATGAACGTAATGCCAGTGCATCCCACTTGTGATTTACTTGGAGGTAATTTGCTTTTCGTCTGCACCCCTCTAAGCATGAGGCTGCTGGATATGTTATGAACAAAGAGACAGCCCACCTCTACTCCAGGGCCATATGGAATTTTCATGTGCTTTTTGCTTTGAGGACCTCTGAGGATGGAGAGCTCTGTGTAACTCACATTAATCACCCCTGCAGTCTTGAATCTGGTGGAAGGTAATTTGCTTATTTCAGGATGGCTTTGATGCTGATGGGTTTAAATCTGCACTTCCATACGGTGTTGAACATGGCCCTGAGGCTAGGTTCTCTCTAAATATTCTCATTGTTTTTCCAGTGAAAAACATCACCTAACTCCTAAAGGTTTTGCTAAGTACTATTTTTATTATTTGGAGAACATTTTTTTTCTACATTTCCATTGCAAATCATTCACATATCAGTGTTTCTTGACTTAAAAATACTTTGTACTCAATTTACTTTATTTTTACTTTAGTTGTTAGCAAAAAATATTTAATGAAATAATAAAATAATTATTTTGCCAGAGTGTTGACAAAGAAAATCTAAGATGTTATCCTGTGCGTGTGGAGAAATCTGTTTAAAAACTTCTCATTAAACATAATGGCATTTCTGGACGTGAGTAACACTAGGAAGTTTGAAAAAATGCCCATGCTAACAGGCTGGGGGACAGGAATTTGCTGTATTTGACAGGCTGGATGTGAGAAGGATGCAGCACTGCAAATTCGGCAGCACAGCCTTGCCAATGTGTCTAGACAGCCCATCTCTATGGGGGAGAGAAAAGCTTATTTCTTGGAGCTGCTCCAGTGAGACCAGACCACTTCTGGTCTCCTTTATCCATGGAGACTTTCCATCCAGGCTTGGGGTTTGTGCTGAGCTGGCTTAGCCCTGGTGGCTGATGAGCCACGTGAACTGATTTGGGCAAGCCACCCAACCTTTTGCTGGTCTTGAGATACTCCTGGCTAGGTGAGGTTTTGGCTGGTCTGGCAGTGGGTATGATTCATTAGCTAGAGCCCTTTAAAAGGCTTAAATTGTGTTAAATTTTGCTAGAGCAGCAGCAGCTGTCTGCTAACCCTGCACCAGACCAAAAGCAGTGTTTTGTGGCTGAGATATCCCAGGTTTCTGCACAGGTCCCCTGAATTGTCCAATTGTCCTGTCTAACTCCAGGTTAGAATATCTGACATTTCAGGCAGATTAAGGGCAGGAATAAACAGAGATCCTATAATATATTCATCACCTGGAGGCAAAAATTATTACTCCATATTAAGGATTGTCGTTTCCAACATATCCCTTGTGTGCCTCAATTAACAGGAACTCTCATAGTCATTATTTTGCCTCCTCTGCTGGGAGTTGTGCTTTTCAAACTGCGGTGAACTCTGGAAAGACAGGGCTTTCCATTCTTCAGCTTTCTGATTTCAGATTTCTGGATGATTGTTCCACTCTGGCAAGGAACCATTCAAAATACATTCCAAAATATTCATCATTCCAGCAGGCTAAGAAACATAAGATGTAGCAATTTATTAGCTAATGTGAAATGCATTCGTGGTCCAGAAGAGGCAGAGGATGGAGGGGGGTCTGAGCCTGGTTTCCCTTTGCGTCCTGCAGAGCTGGGGTGTGGAGCATCCTGGAGCCCATGGTCTGTCCCATCTGCCTTCCTGTTTTGCTGGATGTCCCTGTGTCCAACAAAAATCTCCCAGACACCAGCAGCAGCCTCCTTGTCCGTTCTCCTTAGAAGAGCAGGTTTTCTCTGTGGACCTGGGAAGGAGAGAGTTGTTCTGAAATGTCTCTACATGTTCTGATCCCTCTGCCTCCTGCAGCAGCTGTTAAGGTCCTTCATCTCCCACCCAAGGAGCGTGCTCCTGGTCAGGATGCTCAGCCCTTGCAAAAGGCAGGTGGGCTGGATGCTGAGAGCCAGGCTCAAGTTCTGTTATTTCTGGACCTCGGATGCCATCGTTTTTCCAGTTGTGATCAAGAGGGACCCATAAAATCCATTAGCAGTAAAAAAAAAAGGATTTCTAAGTGAAGCTTTGCAGCGGCTCCAGTCCAGTTTGCTCAGGAAGGGGTGGTAGTGGTCCAATTTCCTTGAAACCCATTTGTTCTTGGATGCTAATGAAAGGGGAGCACAGCCTTTGGAGAGCTCGTTCCGTGTTCTCGCCTCCCCTGCTCCCGGCCCGTGGCGCCCTGAGGTCCTGGCACGGCTGTTCCGTGCCATGCAGTTTGCTGTCCTGGATGTTCCAGCAATGCACAGATGAAATATCCATTGGGAGCAGTGTTCCTGCCTACCAGAGCAGCCAGCTGGCGTGTGCATCCCACTGGTCATCATCAGTCTGTTTGTGTAGGTCCCACGTACCAAAAAAACCCCATCCAAGTGAATTTCCAGATCCACTCGGGATGGCTGCTGGGTAATGGCACTTCTCAGCAGCACAGTGGGGACCTGGATGAGCAGACACTCATGGAGCCACTCAGCTTGAGTCAGTCTTTCCCCCTGAGAGGAGTTTGCAGACTCTTGTGGCTGCCACAGTGTTTGGAAATGAGCCAGCTGCAATGCCAAGTGGCTCATCTGCAAGGGATATGTGGACTGGAAAAAAATCGCCCCCAAAGCGGCTCTTTTCTGTCTCACAAAAACCCTTTCTTTTTTCTTCTCCCGCCCTCCTTTTTATTTTTGCACTAGTCAGCTTGTTGCAAAAATATCTGATTTTCATTAGTTGAAAGTTTTTTCTAGCTGAAGTTCACGAGGATTTTTTTTCCATTTTTTCTAAATGCAAGAATAAATTTATTAAAAGCAGTGTTGCCCAGAGTTCAGGTGCCAGATCTTCACTTCATGTCTTCCACCTGCTCATGATTTGTGGCTATAGGTCTGGGGGGTCACTTCTGTACATAAAGAGAAGGGGACACTAGGAAAATCCAACAGGGGGAGCAGGTGGAAATAATACCGTGTGCCTTTTGCATAACATGTAACCCCATGGAGCTCACTCCAGGGGGATATGAGTGTGGAAAATAGATTAGTAACCCGTCTGTCCTAATTGCAGTGGCGCTTGTTTTGTGGGTATTGGCCTTCCTGACACCTCAGTCTGCTCCTGCATGGAAAGGGTTAATTGCATGGTCCAGTTCAGAGCAGTGGTGGCTCTGGAGGATGTGCTGGTTTGGAGCACACCACGTGTGCATGAAAGGGAGCAGTGAAAATCTTGGCTTTTCAAGTCTGTGGAGAAGGGAAAGGGTGCTGGACAGGAAAGGAGAAATTTTTATTAAGGTTTTTTTTCTGAAATGACCTGGGGCAGGGAGGGGATCAAGAACGTGGAGAGGCGTTTTTGGGAGTGAGAAGATACGGATGGAGCAGGGCGGAGGCTGGGAAGTTTGATCTTTGCTGAATCCATGCCATTCCTAAGATGAAACATCAGGACACAGGAAGGGCAGCTGATGGGAAGAGGTGTTGGAAGCCAAAACACTGACCTTGCATGGCCGTGAGTTCACACACGTTCAAGCACTGATCCGGATCTGAAATGGATGCCTCAGGTTTTAGCTTTTATATTTTTCAGGTTCTGTCCTGCTTTAGTGTGTGAGTCTGGGCTTCTTATTAGGGGATGGTGAGCTCTCTGCACAGAGTAGGGAAACAAAACAATTCCTTCTCTAGCTGGGGACCAAGGACAAATGATCCAAATCTCAGCCCAAGAGCACAAACAACGTGGGCTGAAGAGAGAAAAACAAAAAGGTTGGGACTTCATGGGCTGGAGCTGTAATTGGACAATTTACTGCAATATGCAAATGGAACTATAAAGAACTTATAAAAGTGAGAGACCCCATGGCCATTTTGGGTTCACCTGGGGTGCAGCCCTGGCTGGGCTCTTGTGCTGCCCACGGTGGATCCATTGAGGCCTCCTAATAAATCCCTCCTTTATTCTTTAACTCTGTCTGGTCTCTGTTCTAGGTCAGCCTTCACAAGGCATCCAAACCAGGAGTGAGGGAGGGCCTGTGGAGCCTGAGAGGCTCTGGGGAAGCTCTGGAGGTGCCACTGGCACCGAGGCAGCTCAGGGCTGTGCTGGGACATTTGGGGTGTGACACTTTGGGGTGTGGTGGTGGGGCCTGGCCGGTGCAGCCCTGCGAGTTCATTTCTGCTCCTGTGTCCTGGCTTTCTGCTCCGTGGGGCTGATCTGGGGGGGACATGGGGGATCTCAGCCCCCTTGGATCCCCTGGTGAATCCACACTGCTGGATCTCCTCCACGGCCTGGTGATTTGGTCTCTTTGTCAGTTGCAAAGTGCAGCCTCACAGAACATGATTTGCCTCTGGCAGGATTTTAAATGTATGTGTTTGCTTTTGATTATGTCTGTTGTTTTTTTGGTTTTGTTTTTTTTTTTTTTTAAATTAATTTTCCAAGGATCAATGTGGTAATGCATATAAAAATTACAATATGTAAAACAAAGTATAAAAGCATACAAGGAATTCCAAACACATAACATACTGTGCCTTGGAGCTTATGAGATCCATACAGTGCTTATTGTATTATGGGAACACTCTGACCCCAAGACCTGTCAGAAAGGCTTGTTAGAAGAGCAGGACTAAGCCGTGTGCCTTACGAGCTGTAGGATGCCCAGAAGGAAAACTCCAGTGGATATAAAAGCAGAGCTGTTGCGCAGAGCTCAGACTGCTCTGTGGGATGTAGGGGGACTTTCCATGGCTTTGTACCAATTTCTGGAGGAGGATGTAAACTTCTGCCCCCACAAATGTTGTTCTCCCAATAATTAACACTCAGTGTTAAGTCTTTCCAGGGAGGCTCTCTGGATTTCCATGGGATCATGGTTACTCTTTTTTTTTTTTTCCCCAGATATAATTTCTTCTGTCAGCTGCAGCAAGTGGGAACATTGAGATGGTTAGGGAGGGCTCACATCTTAGCTGCTGTAACTGCCCATGTGCTCTACAGGTTGCCACCAGATGAGAGGCTGAAAGCACCCTGAAAAGGAGTTCTGGCTTACATTTGCCTTCGGATAGGGCTCTTGGCTTCTCGTGCTGCCCTGTCTGTGGGTCAGGAGCAGGGCAGGTTGGGAGTTTGATGGGACATTATCCCTGCAGACCAGAACACGGGGGAAGCCTCTGCACTCAAGTCCCTGGTGCCTGGTGAGTTTGGGTGAAGTCTGTTTGCATGCTGGAAACTCTTTTCAGAAGCTTGGAGGCATCTATAGACTCTCCACCTGGAAAGTGACAACCCCAAGGCCTCATTCCAGGGGCCAAGAGTCACTGACTGTGCTGTGCCTCAAATCCCACCTGGGAATGTCTCCTTTGGCCACGGCGCAGCTGGGAGCTCCCTCTGCTCAGGCCACTGTCCTGAAGGTGGACAGCCACATCCTTCACCTTGGTGAGGCTGTGGCTGTACAGGACCTCAGCAGGTCCTGGCAGGCTGAGCCAAGTGCAACAGGAGAACCAGAGTGATGCCTTGAGAGGCCACCTAGAACACAGGGTAGGCCTAGTGTTAAAGGAATAAAGTAGGGATATATTAAAAAGGTCTTCAAAGGACACAGCAGCCGTTCACAGCTCTGTAATGATCTGGAATTGTTTGTGTGCAGGCAGCTAAAAATCACCCTGACAGGTCCCACATTGCAGACGCTTTGGAGAGGAGCTGCTGTAGCCCCACGGGTAACACTGGAAATAGGCATGTTTTTCTGTTTAATATTAAAACTCAGGTTTGGTGTGAAAAACTCAGTGTCACCTTTCTGGAGCTTTGTGCTCATGCACAGAACAACTTCTTATTTATGTGCAAAACTTGAACCTGACTGTGAGATAATCACAAGAGATGGCTCTTAAAGGAAATAGAGCATCTTTCTTTGTTACTTTTTTTTTTTTCTGTGCTCCTAATGTTCTGTAACAGGACTGGAACTTTGGATACTTAAATTTTCTGTGTAATTAAAATACTTTAAAAATTAAGTGCAGAAAAAAAAACCCCAAAAAACAGCAGAGGTTAGGAGAAAAGCTCAGCTGGTGTTGTGTAATGAGAGGAAAATGATAGTTCAAAAATCTCTGTAGTCTGACCTGTACTTAGAATAAAAACCTGCTGTTATCACTGTTGTACAACTCGGCTCGCTATCGCTGCTGTACTCAAGTACATGACTTAGTAGGCCTCTCCTACCTTAACATATTTACTTCTCTTTTAAGTGTTATCTCATTCCATATTGCCTGCACTTGTGATGGCTGCTGTGGGATACCTGCACCTTCTCTGTAGCATTTGTGTGCCCTGAAGTTAAACCCCGTTTCCATTCGGAAATAATTCTCTTGCGCGCAGAAATACGCACGAGCTGCAGTTCGTTCTCTCCTGGGAGATTTTAGAAGGAAAGATACTTCAGGCAGCTCCGGGCATGAAATCTTATCCATTTATGTCCCCCTGCCCTTCTTCTGTCCCTGCTCACATCTGGCAAAGACAATGGATGGTGCTGCTGGACAAGGAGCCCTTGGGAGGAGCGGGGTGGAAAATCGAGCGAGCCTTGTCTCAGATCAGTGGGGCAGCTTTGTCACTCTGCGGGTTTTGTGTGCTCCCATTGCTCTGCTTGGAGCCTTGTTTTTGCTTTGATTAAACGTTTTGGGTCTGGGGTTTGGTTTTGGGTTTTTTACGATGCCAGTTGACAAAGCTGCCCTGCACGCAAAGTGTTGCAATGTTCTGTCATGAATCGAAAGCAAAGCAGAGCGTGAGTAAAAGTGGGCTGGGAGTGTGTGGTGGGCTATAAACTGGGGGGCTCATGTTGGGGAGAGCAGCCTGCCCACAGCTGGGGGAACACCCAGAAATATTTCTATTCAAGCTTCATGAAATTTCAGTTTAAACCAAAAAAAAAAAGCCCTGTTCCTTTCCTTTCTATTCTCCCTTTTCCTTTCTTTCTCCACAAATCTGAACAAAATTTTCTCTTTCACTTGCTTGCAGTATTTTTTATATTTTAAGAGTTTTGAGTTGTTGCCTTTTTAATTTATATTTTATTATTTTTTTCACTGTGAAATAATTTGTTCTTAAATCTGTGTACAAACGTTAGCTTCTTATTTTGAAGGCTGTGATTAGAGTGTGATTCCTTATTTTCTTCCTGGAATCCTTTCTCAGTTTACAGTTTCTATAATTGCTGTGACAAATCTTTGCTGCCTTACCATACATTATACTGTGGTTAAGTGTCTCTGTCCCTCCCTTAATTAACTCCAATGGTTTACTTTCGATTCAGATCCAGTTAATGAACTGTAATAGCTGGTTCTGGATTTAATAGAACTGGTCAAAACTTTTCCAAACTGCCCACACAATGTAAATCCCATCTGGAAATTAGCTTTTGTTCTGACCTGGAATGAATGCAAGTATGCACAAGCATTCCTGCAAACTAGAAATCTGAAATATGTTGCGGTTGTAAGTATTGATGAGAAGAATACCAGTCTTGAAACTCCTACGTAGGCATTTAGTTCTCAACTCTGATTTAGGTTGTTTTTAAATTTAATTTAATTTAATTTAATTTTTGTTTTGGTTTTTGTTGCTGTTGTTGGGTGTTTTTTGGTGGATTTTTTTGTTTTGTTTGTTTGTTTGGTGGTTTTTTGGGGGGTTTTTTGTTGTTGTTGTTTTTTTGTGGGGGTTTTTTGTGGTTTTTTTTTGTTTTGTTTTGTTTGTTTTTTGGGGTTTTTTTGATTCAATGTGGCATCCCAAGAGGAGCTGCCTGGTGGTGCCCGAGCAATAGTTACAGGCACTGGGACAGACACTGTGCAGTGAGGAGAATAGACTGGAGTGTCTGCAAGTGTGGATCTGCCTCGCTGCAAGAGGAAAAGAGAATAGGATGTTTCCTGCTGAATCATTTAGGAGCACTTGGAAATGCTTTGGTGCACTTGGGTATGACACCAGGATCTGCATATTATGGGGGAATGTAGAAATAACACAGGAAAATGCAAATATGGAAACAGGAAACATAGTCCCAGTGTGGAAGGTTGGGATTTGGCAATGAAATTCCCAGATTTTCCAGCACTGTGTTCCTGAGAGGAGAACGCACGTTTCGATCTCCCTGCAAGGCACATTTGCAAGCAGCTCAGCTTTTCAGAGTGCTGCATGTAATAAAATTTTTCTGATTAAAAGAACATTGACAAAAGACTTCTACCTAAAAAGCTTTAGAGCTGTTTCTTTCTCCTCTCTGTTTCTGCTGACCCCAGTCACTCGTGCTGTCAGCACTGTGTAGGAATACCATTTTTCAGGAGTACCATTTTTCAGGAGTACCATTTTCCAGCGTTCAGGGTTGTTTCCTGATAAAGCAATTACAGCAGAGAAGAAGAAGCACCCTGCTGATGTTCTGGAGGCAGCCGGGGAGCGCTGTGAGCAAGGTGGCGTTTGCAGGCGGGCTGGGTTTGGTGTGTGCAGTCCCTCCGTAGCAGCACATGGCAAGACACAAGGATTGACCAACCCCGTGTTGCTCTGGATTAATATCCTGTTAGTATTTTTTATCCCCTGCTACCCACATCACTCCTGTAGACGTTTGGATCTCGCAGCGTTCCAGAGGTGCGGTGATGGGAGATTGCAAAATTCCAGAGCTCCTTGTCACAGGTCGTGCTTTGCTGTCACCTCCATGCAGCTCTGTCCTGCAGAAGGGGGGTGACTGACTTCCCTGCTCCGTGGCAGCCCAGGCTGGGCGTGCTTCAACCAGCAGTGACCCAGCCATGAGTCACCCAGCACGGACACTTTCTGTCCCTCAGCCTGGCTATTTTTGGGCGCAGTAATTACGAGGTGAGCCGTGAATCACCGGCGTCTCGCTTTACGCCGGGAGGAAACCAGGCAAATTATGCTAACGTGCTTGGCAGGGGGAATTCTTGTTCTCCAGTGTTTTACAGACTTTGGCCCTTCTTCTTGCTCCCCAGAGGGATGTGCTCACCCTTCCTCATGTGTAGCTGTCACGCAGGGCCGAGCAGCAGCCAGACTCGTGTTCCCTGCAGCCAGGTGTTGTCTTCTGGGCAGAAATGATGCTCCAGAGGCCTGGATGGGATTCTGCAGCGGTCCCAAAGGCTTTTATTGATTTGTTCGTATGCTCTGCATAGGCAGGGTTTAGATTAGACTATAGCATGAGGTGGGTGATTTCAAAGGAGGCCGTGTTGTCTTTGGCCTGTCCAGCAGCTGGCCTTGCCGTGTTTGTGGCGTTTGGAGGGACATTTGTGCCCCGAGGCTCTGTTTGCTGTGCTGTGTGGTGCACAGCAGCACGGGGGGAAATAGCTGACCCCTCTTGAGAAGGGTTTGGTGATGAGTCAAGAGAGGGACATGCAGGGTTTTTCTCCTTCTTTATAGGGGATGGAGCCTGTGACAGCGTTAAACCCCCAGCAGGGAGAAAGGAGTGCAGGGCAAGCAGCAGTTCAATCCCATCCCTCTGCTCCACTTTGCTCCTCACCACCTGAGCTGATAGATTCACCTGTAGCCCTGCTTTAATTCCTACGTGCCTTTGTTTTTTTGCACCTTCCTGCCTCTGCCAGTCCCTTCCCAGCTCAGCTTTACATCTCAGCATTCCTGTTAAAAACCGGTCTCCAAACACTTCCTTTTGGATATGGGAAAACCAAAGGTGTGTTTTTGCACCCAGGAATCCCCAGGCTGGAAAGGAACCTTCTGGGAATCATCAGGCTGTTGGAGGAGGATTAGGGATGGAGGCACTGTAAACCTGAAGGAATTTGAAAACCATGCTTTAATTTAAGAGGAATGTCCTTTTGTTCTCAGATGGATGGGCCTTGCTCCAAAGGTGTTCAGGTGCAGTAACTGGTACCAGATGGGCTGTGAAAAGCAACCCAAACAGGTGGTGAGGACACAACTGCAGACTTTTCTTTGTCAGCCTGTGCCTTACCTACCTCCTGGAGAAGAGAGGGATAAGGGGAGCTGTCATATTTGTACATGGCAAAAGGAGTGACTGTTGAGGGGTATTCTCCATCTGTACACAGCAGGTCAAGCCCTGGCACTCTCAGTGGTGGCACTGTCACCTGAGCCAAGGCGTGCAGTGATGAACTTACAGTATGATTCCGTAGCTTGTGCATTTTTATGGATTCAGGGATCAATACACTTTAATGCTGACATGAATATTGGCTCAGGTCCCCCCAGGGTAATGTGGATTTTTTTGGTGGCACCCCACACATACTGGCGTGATCCAGATGTGCTGATAAATTTCTGAGTAAATGCAAACCAGGTACAAAACAATACATGCTCTTATGGGTGGTTATTGAATACCTTGCAGGGCTCAGCAAGGCAAGGAGGATGCTGCAGAGGGCACAGCTGCTCCTCACTAGCAGCATCCAAGAGCATGCTCTTACCCCAGAGAGCTGTGTTACATCCCAGTCACAGCAGTGCTTGGAAAGCTGAAGCAGAGAGAACAGGGCTTGGTGATTCTTTGCCACCACAAAATATTTCTGGGATTGTCAGGAATGGGGAGATGCATTTTGGTCTTTTTTTGCTGCTTTTTAGAGATAAGGAAGCTGAGACCTGGGGTAGCTTAAGAGATCTGGTACAAGTCTTACACAGTAGAATTGAAAAATAAATGCTTGGGATCAGTGCACTTTGCACCTCCTCTTCATTGGGGACTAACCCAGCATGGCTGATGTGTGGGGTTAAAACTGTGCAAGCCCCTTCCTAAGCCCTTTCCCTCTTGAAACCATTGAGGTTGTTCACCCCGTGGCTGTGGGCTCATGCCTTTCTCACTGTTCCCATCCCCAATTGTCTCTCCTAGATGACCAGCTGAACTCAGAAGAGAAGAAGAAAAGAAAGCAGAGGAGGAACAGGACTACCTTCAACAGCAGCCAGCTGCAGGCACTAGAGAGGGTCTTTGAGAGGACTCACTACCCCGATGCCTTCGTACGGGAGGACCTTGCACGCAGAGTCAACCTCACTGAAGCCAGAGTCCAGGTAATCCCACAGCTCACACCCAGGCACACCTGGCCTGGGGGATCATCAGCAGAAATCCTTGGGGTCTGTGTGGCACCCAAGGGTCACTGAGCTCCTGGCTCCACCGTGCCTTGAGGGAGACTGCCAGGCCTGATCTGCCACCCCACTCAGATGTGTCCGTATGGCCAAGATGCTCAGGCTGCTGATCTTACCTTGAGCTCTTAGCTTGCTGCCCTGCACCTTCTGCAGGTCAAAGCAGACCATGGAAAACGGTGTGTTGGACAGCACTGCCTGGCCTTGCTGCCATCTCTTGTATTGGCAGGGTTCCCAGACAAAGGGAGGAATAATGAATCTGACTCCGTGTTCTTAGAAGGCTAATTTATTCTTTTATGATACTATATTATATTAAGAATACTATACTAAATTATGCTAAAGAATACTAAACTATACTAAAGAATACAGAAAGGATACTTACAGAAGGCTAAAAGATACTAAAAAAGACTCATGACTCTTTCCAAAGCCCTGACACAGCTTGACCATGATTGGCCAATAAGTCAAAACAATTCACATGAAACAATCACCTGTTGGATAAACAATCTCCAACCACATTCCAAAGCAGCATAACACAGGAGAAGCAAATATTGTTTTCATTTTTCTCTGAGGCTCCTCAGCTTCCCAGGAGAGAATTCCTGGGTGAAGGGTTTTTCCAGAAAATATGACTGCCACAACCATCTGCATGGGACACACTCCTGTCCCTCAGCCAGTCCCTCACCTGAGGGCTTGATCAGAGCAGGCACTAGGATTATCCCATCCTTAGGGTTCCCAGGGTGAGCCAGCTTTCCCAGAGCCTGCAGGGCACAGTGGCATGGGGGTGTGGCCAGTGGCACAGCAGGTGTGATGGTTGGTGGCCCCGTGCTGTCCCCCTGCAGGTGTGGTTCCAGAACCGGAGAGCCAAGTTCCGCCGGAACGAGCGCGCCATGCTGGCCAGCAAGAACGCCTCTCTGCTCAAATCCTACTCAGGGGACGTGGCGGCCGTGGAGCAGCCCATCGTACCTCGCCCTGCCCCCAGGCCCACCGACTATCTCTCCTGGGGGACTGCCTCGCCCTACAGGTGAGTGAGAGAGTGAGTGAGAGAATGAGTGAGTGATGGCCCCACTGCACCCCCCCAAAGCAGCCCTCAGCCAGCTCTGGTGTGCCCACAGCTGGAGGATGCAGCAGTCAGACCATCCCACTGGTTCTCCTCACCCCTGCTCACCTCCCATCTCGTTGCAAGTGTTGCAGTGTGGTCCCAGCTCAGCATGGTTGTATCTTTCTTTCCTGTGGGTCTCCGCGATTCAGGGAATTTCGAGAGAGGCTCAGGTGGAAATACATGGAAACAGAAGGTTTTCCCCAATGCATCTGGTTTATGGCAAGAAGGAAACTTTCCATGGGACACAGATCCAGGGGATCAGAGCACATGGGGAGGCTCAGCCACCACACAGTGGCCAGAAGAGGGAGTTCTGTGGCTGTCCCACTGCTTTGGATGCCAGCAGGGCTGGGAGCTCACTCCATCCCTGTGGAGCAGTGCTCTCAGCACTGGGCTGTCAGCAGTTTCTTTCCATTGCACACGTGTGTGTGTGAACATTGCACTGTGCTCTGCCTGCATGAAGGGCCAGGTGACAGACTGGTGCTCAGTGTCCACCTCCTGTGGTCAGTGCTGCTTAAGGGATGGCAGGAAAGGAGCATGGATGTGGCAAGCCCAGTCTCAGAGGATCTGGGATGTCCATGCACATCACAGTGCTCCCTGTCCTCTCTGTGCCATTCCTGGCCCTGCAGGAGCTGGGTGTGGACACAAGCTCCACAGGATGTGTTGGTTTGTGGGGAGCCAGCTGGCTCACAGGCAGTTAAAAATGAGCTTGGAGGGTGTTTCTTAGCACAGTGGCTTCATTGTTGGTCAGGACCATGAAGCCTTTGGCTGGATTTCTTCCTGTTCATCTGGCCTGGTCACTGCCAGCTTCCCACTGCCTTCCAGGGGCCACACCGTGCACAGGACCTCTCTTGCTGGGTCACCTTCACCCTCTTTTTGCTCCAAGCATTGTTGGTACAGCAAGAGCTGCAAACACATGGTCTGCTCTTCCTGCTTGTTGCTTCAGTTCTGTGGGGTCCTCCTCATCCCCCCTGTATGTCCAGAAGAACAAGTCATAGACCCACCCACTGCAGATGTGGAAAAGGATGCTTTTGGTGGCCACCAGCTTCATCTTAGAAATGGCCCTTAGCCTTTGGATTTCTCCTGAGGACTGCTGTCTCTGAAAATCCCTCTTTTATGGGTTAAGGCTTTCTCCCTGTGCAGTGCTCCTTGCTGTAGCATTCTGGGGAGGTGAGATCAGGGAAGGGAACTGAGTTCCTTCCCCACCACAGGGGGACTGCACTGGTCACAGTGCAAATCCCTGCTCAATGCTCATGGCTTATTTTCCACCTCTCACACTTCTAAAAAGAGATCCTCCCTCCTTGAGATGATGTTTACACAGGGGGCTTCACAATCACTGCTAGGAGAAGACCCTGCAAAAGTAACTCCCAAGCTGCCCTGGGAAGGGCTGTCTGAGGGCACACCTGGGATGTGCTAATGAGAACAGGGGAGAAGGGACAGCCTTAGGGATGGATTCCAGCCTTGGGGATGGATTCCAGCCTTAGGGATGGTTTCCAGCCTTAGGGATGGTTTCCAGCCTTGGGGGTGGTTTTCCAGCCCTAGGGATGGTTTCCAGCCTTAGGGATGGCTTTCCAGCCCCTCAGCTCCAGGCTGTGCCCATCCAGGATGCAGAGACACACCTTCCCCTTGTCTTGTCTGCAGCCACGATGTTTCAGCAAAGGCATTTGCAGCTCACACACCAAAGCAGGCTGGAGTGCCACCTTCCCACTGCCCTGCACTGGCAGAGGAGCAGAGCAGCTGCTTTCCCCACTGTGGGGTGCACAGGACCCTCAGACACTCCATGATCCCCAGGCTTTCTGATCCTCCTGATCATCTCTTGGCAGTCACATTCATCTGAAAGGGTTGCAGCCTCACTAAAGCTTTGCAGTAAGGTCATTCAGATATTCGACTAGTGAAACCCTGCAGCCATGTGGAGTGTTTGCATGGCCCCCTGCCCCCTCCCATCTTCCCAGCAGTGCTGTAGCAGCCCCTGATTAACAGCCACTCTTGGGGAGGGCCTGGAGCAGCGTGGCCAGGGCTGGTTTTACTCTCAGATCTGGGAAAAGTTTTCAATGTGTGTGTTTATTCTCCAAATACACTCAGCCACAGGTCAACCAAAGCTATTTGCAGATCTCTGTCACACAGACAGCCAAGTAGATACTATTCTTTTTTTTTTTTTTTGAAGTTGAAAAATGTTTTACTTAGGCATTTTTTAGCCTAGGTTCCTAAGAAAACAAGACTGGCAGCCCACACTTCCCGCTCTAGCAACCTTTGACTCCACGGGCCACTGAAAACCTTATTCGAAAGAAGGATTTTAGGCCTCAGAAACATGATGCTGCTCTGTGTTTCATGAAAGCAGACAGCTCAGTGGAGGAAGGAGATTTTTCTCTGCCTGAATGGGGTGGAGGGACGGGGCAGCAGGGTGACTTCAACCCTTATTAGACCCTGGAGAGTCTCTGGAGCAACCCTCAAACTATTCTGGTGTTTGGACACAGCCTTCTTGTGCACTGCTCCTGCTGGAGTAACTTGATGAAAGGAAGCACTTCTGGAGATTTTTGGTTTAGCAGGGATTTCACTTGGCATCAGTAAGAGAAACCATCTTCCCCACACCTCTGGGGAGCTGGGAGGCAGAGATTCCCAGGAGTTTCAGCCCAGACTTGGCCAGCAACCTGGTTTTGAATGGGGGCAGTTTACAGCCCTGACTGAAAACTCCTACTTTATCTAGTTTGGAGTACCCTTGAA
This sequence comes from Passer domesticus, assembly GCF_036417665.1. Lineage (NCBI taxonomy): Eukaryota > Metazoa > Chordata > Aves > Passeriformes > Passeridae > Passer > Passer domesticus. Next base: position 33,520,643 of record NC_087480.1, on the reverse strand, counting down.
GGTTTCCAAATTGCTTCCAGCTCAAAAACATGGGAGAGATGCACCCTGTGGAAGCAGATGGGCATGGGGGCTTAAGTAGCCACCACCTTTAGACCTTGTGGAGCTTTGTACCCTCCTGCAGGCAGCACTTGGGGTGAGGAGAGCAACCAGCCCAGCCATGAAGAGGGAATGAGGGGGTGCAGCTGGTTGAGGAGAGCTCCAGAAACAACACATCCACGTGTTCTGGATGCTGAAATGCAGATATTCCCTGCTCTGGATCTCCTTCAGACTGAGGAGTCACACAGCACTGGGGGCAGATAAACTCCTGGGAGGTCAGAAATACCAGCAGCACGTCAGGGTGAGCAGGCACAGCTCCAGCCTGGCTCTGTGCAGCAGGTGCCTCTGTCCCTGCAGGGAGATTTTTTTAATTTTTTTTTTAATGACAGAAAAAGGAAAAGACAAAAAGGCAAAAAATCCCAACCCATCTTGGTGTTTCCCAGAGCTGTGAGCCACCCGGGCAGGGAGATGGGAAAGGGCAGCACCAGAGCTGAGCTGGCCTCCAGCAGAGCATTTGGGGTTTCCTCCTGAACACCCTGTGTTAAATGGGCACCTCTGCTTCATGTGGTGCTTCTCAGCTGGTTTTGATCTGTGGGCCCATGCAAAGGAAATGCAGCAGGTCAAATACTTTGCTGGGTTTTGGGGAGTTGGCAGGGGGAGCTGCTTTTCACAGAAACCCATGGGATACAAGGATTAAACAAGTTTTCTAGTGGTCTGCAAAGCAGCTTTGCAGATTTTTTGGTAGGATAAGAAAGGAGTTGGAGATCTTTGTTCAGCCTCTGCTGCCAGAAGTGATGTTTTTCATGAATAAAGTCGCAGTTTGAAGGGAGAAAAAGTGGTTTATGTTTTGGGTTTTTTCCTTCAGCCTTTAGGACATGCTCTTTATAATCAGCTGAAGTTTTGAGGGGGGAAAAAATGTGGAAATTTTCATTCCAAAAGGCTGAAACAAGAAAACATCACAATTGTTGAAACGGGTTTTTCCCAGAGTGTTTCTTTAATGTAACATGTGTCTCAGAAGTGACGTGATTTCACAGGCTGTAAAACCAGCAATTGGTCTCATCAAAAAGACATTGCTTCCAGTGGGAATACTTTTAAGGACAATGGTCTAACTGGCAGGCTGACCTCATTGCAAACCTTTTTTGGGTTAGAAAATACGAAGTGGAAATTTTTCCCGTTGACTGCAACCAGCTTTGGTGCTGGGTAAGTGAACAGCAGCGGAAAGATTTACTGGGGTGTTAAATAAAGGGGAGTGGTAATTCCCTGCTGACACCACACCAGGATGACATCCCACAGGTATGGAAAAAACCTGGGTTTAGGCTCTGCTGTGGTTTGGAGGCCACGTCTGACGTGCTGTTTCTCTTTCCATCCCTCAGTGCCATGGCCACCTACTCTGCCACGTGTACCAACGCCAGCCCGGCGCAGGGCATGAACATGGCCAACAGTATTGCCAACCTGAGACTGAAGGCAAAGGAATATAGTTTACAGAGGAATCAGGTGCCCACAGTCAATTAACAGCTGGGGGCAGCTGCCTTGCAGAAGGAGAAAACACAACAGCACCCGTCCTGCTTCGCAACTTGTCTGTGCTGAAAGAAAAAAAAAGAAAAAGAGAACAACAACAACAACAACAAAAAACCACAATAAAAATAAAATAGAAAAAAAAAAGAAGAAAAAGAAAAGAATGAAAAAATGCCAACCCTCACCCAGAACTGAACACGGGGAGAAAACAGAACCTGTGAGTGATAAGGTTCCTCCTTCCTTTTGGGATAATGCCACCATTTTTTATTTTCTTGTTATCGTCGGGTTTATTGCTTCTGCTCAATATACTGCGAGCTTCTTCAGTAAAGGACAGTCTCACCCTTGCTGGTCTCCATTTTTGTACGGGACTGCAAAAAGAAACCCCTGCCAATCTCAGCCCACGGACGAGTCCCCCCAGCAGCACGCTGAGATACAAAGCTTGCTCATCTCCCCGCTGCCCCAGCTCACCCTAGAAGAAGAATTTGTTTGGTCACCAATTTCCATGATATCCACCCAACCCTCATCCCTCCAGTCCCTTGTGCCACAGAGGCAGCACGTTCCTATCACTCTGCCAGAAGCCCATTTAATGCAGCAAGATGGATTCCTGCTGTCTGAGCTGCCTGGAAAACCTCCTTGGGCTCTGCAGAGCTCCATTGTTTGGTTGAGTATTCCTGGCACTGCTGCCTCAAAAAGCCAAAGAAGAGAGCAAAGCCAACGTGGGGGTGTGAGCAGGGGGATCTCTCTGTAGTGCCAAGACCAGGACTGTCAGGACACTCCTTTCTATGCCTTACAGTTTGTGCCACAGGGAAAGGCGTTGTCCAGATGCATTTGTTTTATATATACTGTATATATTTATATATATAAGATAATACATGCAAGCTTGGTTGGTGTTTTTTATTAAACAAAATAAAACCCGTTGAAAACGTTTGGGATGTTTGTGCTGCATGCAGGTGGAGCTGTGCATTGAAATTCCAGCCACAGCCTCTCTCAGCCTTGGCAGAGCTCTTCCCTGCAGCCTTGGGAAAGGCAGCTCATGTCTTCCCGTGAGAAACCCCAAAGAAGTGGTGCTGGAGGCAGCCACACTCCTTTTTGCAGAGTTTCCCCATGGGCAGCTGCACAGAACACAGAAAGGGTCTCCTCTGCAGCCTGAGGCTCACGTGGCTTTTGGGACATCCCCAGGGAAAGTCTCTCTGGGCACAAGTGATGTCTCAGCAGGGAGCATCCCACCAAAGATCCCTTAGCACTGCTCAGTAAGGCTTGTCCCATAACCTTAACCATTTCCCCTACCTGCTGTCCTCCCTCTGGGCTCTGGAGACCTAATGAGCACCTAATTGATTTATCTCCATGAGGAGCAGAGGAGATGCAGCCCAAAAGCATTTCTTCCACACAAACATCCTGAGGAAATCAGGGTCCTTCTCATTGCTGGTGATGCCTGCCTCTCCCGTTTGGGGGAGGAGGGGGATGATTTATGACAAACAGCACTTGTGTCCAGACTGAGGTGGGCAGTGCCATGGAGCAGCCCCACTGAAGGCAGCAGAGCTCCTCCATGGTCCAGGCTGGACCATCAGGGAAGGAGAACGGAGCTCAGCCATGAGAAATTCTTCTGGTAGAGTGGCTTAGATCTCCAGCCTGGTGTTTGCTGCAGACACACTGGGCATATGTAGATGTCTGACAGTGGGCTTTGATAGTCTAAACCGGCATGTTGCAGGAAATGAGGAATAAATCTCTTTAAAGTGTAGGTGAAAATTAAACTGGCAAAGGATGAATGGAAATCCAGCCAAAATATTTGAGCTAGCACAAGGAAAAAAGCCCCAAATCGAAACTGGAGTAAGTTTTGCCTGTGATTGTGTGCATTGCTGCTGGACGTTTTTTTCTCCTCTCCCTGTGTAGGTATTTTTGAGGAAAAAAAACCTAATTGTGATCAGGACAAAAAGCTGAAAGTCACAGGCAGAACACCAGGGAACAGGAGGCAGGGCGAGTACTGTGCTTTAAAAAATCCATCATGTTCTGTTTGATCTCTTTTCTTGGCCACCTGCAGTCTGGAGAACCTCACCTGTGTAAACCAAAATATTTCTATCCTGCACAGTGCAGGTGCAGCTCCTGGACCCAAGTGATCATGCTGGAAATCTCAGGCTGCATTTAGAAACTCACTCCTGTGTTTGTGTCTACACAAACACCCAAAGAATTGGTCAGGAAGGACCCAGTGCCTTTGTGTATCATCACTCAAAGGCTGAGCTGGTTGCTGAGCACCTTGAGCTGGTGCTCTCCCTGCCCTTGCCTTGCTGCCCTCCTCCAGAGCCCAGCACCACCCCAGCAGTGCCAGCAGCCTGCCTGAGTCCCCCTGTGCTGGCCTGAGCGCTCACCCTGGAGTTTCAGCTCTTTCCCTCAGCATCCCTCTGGCCTGTGGCTTTCCCCAGTCTTTGCTCAGCTTTTCTGTACCAGAAAATCCACCCTGAGCAGCTTTTGTTGTTGTCTGTGTAGGGACACCACTTTCTGAGGTTATCAAGGGAGCATGAAGCCCCTGGTGCCCCGTGACCCAGCCAGGGATTGGGATTTCCATCCCCACGCTGGGATGTTCACATCAAGGGGCTCACAAACGCCTGTGCAAGCCCTTCCTTGCTCAACCTCTTCATTTTATCTGAATTGTCTGGCATGGGGTGCTCCTGCAGGGAGCCTGTGAGGCTTCTGCACCTCCAGTTTGAGCTGGGTCTTGCTTTGGGTCGAGCTGCTTGGTCAGGGGTGCCACCACAGCTGAGTGAGCTGTTCTCAGTTCAGATAAGACCTTTACATGCTCTTTGGTGACCCAATATTGCTTTGTTTACATGGATTTACTAGGCAGAGTCCAGCTGAATGAACAGACAGCTTCTGGTGTTTGTTAATTGCTGATGACCTCAGCCAAAAGACAGCGACTCGTCGTCAATCAAGCCAAAGTGAAATTTTAGAATTTTGTATGTTTAATCTGTATTTTATTAAACCATGTAAATATATGTGCAAGTCAAGGGCCTTATCCTCAAAGAGTGGAGTTCTCCAGGGTTTCAGTGGATTTCCAGTTGTAGCTCTGGGAAGTTGCCATGGTTACCACGGTTATCATTAAGTTTGGGTACCATTCAGGAGAGAAAATGTCTCTTAAGGCATTTTCCTCTTGCCTACTCTGTATGAGCACTGTTTTCTCAGGCTCCCCCTCTCTCAGCAGAGAAATAGGTGACTGGTTCCCTCAAAGTGGGAATTCTGTGCATGGCAGGGATGGATGATTGACGAGGCTGCCGTGAAGCCACGGGATTTCCAGACGGAAGCGTGTCCTGTAAATTATCCCTTGCTTTGTGATGTAAAATGTACAGTGTTTGCACTAGAATAGAAATGATCATTTTCAATAAAAGGGGGAAGAGACTCCTCAATCCTTTCTATGAGCTGCCACATCTGTGTCACGTGTTGCTGCCCTGGGGTGTCCTACAGCGTTGGCTGGGGCTGGGAACTCTCTGGAGCCTTGTGGGGGAGAACAGGAGCCCCTGGAGCTGGGCTTGGGGTCAGGCAGCTGCAAGTTCAGCAGGAAACATCCACAAAGCCTTCTCCTAGAAGAGGTGGAGTTCAGGAGGAGTGGGGACACACCCGTGGCTTTGTCCCAGCCCCACCAGGCTGGTGAGACACCAGAATGTGGGGCAGAAGGGGAGCAGGGAAGGGAGCTGAGGGAGGGATGGACAGCCCCCTGTGGGTGCTGGGGATGGGTGGCCAGCAGGGAGGGAGGGAGAGCAACAAATGAAGAGAAAAAAGGTTGAATCCCATCCCTGTGCAGGAGTGAGCAAAGCTGGGCTCAGCAGGGAGATCCCTACCTGCACGGCAAGGCAGGTGGGCAGAAGGAGCTCAGAGGCTCATCAGGGCTAATTAGTGAAGGCTGTTAAGGCAGGGGTGGGAGTGGTGCTGACTTTGTCTCCTGAAGATGTGGAGCTGGGCTGGAGTTAGAGCTGTGCTCCAGTGCTGGGGTCTCTGTTGGGAGCTGCAGTTGGGTGGGGGGAGATGCTGGGGGGCTTCTGCAGCTTCCCCTCTTGGTCACTAAATGATGAATTCAGATTTGAGCCAGCTGTTAGGAAGCTGTGCCTGGCTTGGCATCCTATTTCCCTGCTGATCAGGCTTCTGAGCCTCCCTGGGCAGCTAAATTTCAGCAGGACAGTCCCCAGAGAGAGCCCGTTAAGGGGAGATGGGTATCTCTGCAAGGCCCTCAGCACTCAGCCAAGCTTGCATTCCTTGGAAGGCTGATTATTGCCTCCTCTGAAGCTGAAATAATAATAACATCACCCTCTTGCTTATTATTTCTTTTTGCCAAAAGAAGTAGGCTTGTAAATAGCATCGCTTCCAAGTTGATTTGGAGACTGGAGTGGTTTGGAGCGAGTTGAAACAAGGCTTGATGTCCATCCAGACCTGCAGCCAGCTCCTCTCAGCTACATCTGGGAGGTGTCCATCTCCTGGCCTGGCACTGCTGTGCTGTGGCTCCTCACCTGGTGGCTCCAGCTCTCAGTTTGGTTTGGATTTCCAGCAGCATCCCCAAGAGCTGTGGCCCAGGCAGGGTGAGGCACTGCTCACCTCTGCTGCTCCCACCATGGACTCGGGTCCTGCTTCAGAGGAAAGCCACATTCCTGCTCACCCCGCAGTGTCTTCATGACTGAGGCTTTGCCCACAGGGGCTTTGCTGTTCACCTTCCCCTTCCTGCCCCTCCAGTGAGATCCCAGCTGAGCAGGGGCAATGCCCAGCAGCTTGTTTGGGTCTCTGCAGCCTGGATTTGGGGCTTAGAACTGCCTCTGGGCTCACCTTCTTGTCTTTCCCAGCTTTCCAAACAGTTGTTTTTGTGTCCCTCAGCTACTTTGAACACCTCTGACTTTGTCCTCTTCTCATCTTGGCAGTTCAGTCAGCTGTGGCACAAGTGGGTTATTCTGTGTCTCTGCCTGTCCATCAGATGTGATGAAGTCATGTGAAGCAGCAAAGTTCAGGAGAGCAGAAGGAGTGGGGAAAGCCCAGGTCCTTTCACAAGCCAGGAGACCCTCTGTGTCCTGCCAGCAGATGTTCAACAGATGCAGAGTGCATTCAAGGGGGTTCAGAGATTAGGTCTTAAAAAAAAAAAAAAAAAAAAAAAAAAAGTCTCTGGGAGGGAAGGCAGGCAGGCCAGCAGTCACTTTTGGGGGGCTGGAGAGGATCATGTGCTGTGTCCCAACCTTCTGCCATGCCCCTGGTGCGTGCTGTGGGGCAGGAGGGCATCTGGGGCTGCAGGGATCAGAGTGCCCTGGGTGGGAGAGGTCTGGCAAGGCTGGGGCATCATCCAGGAGCCAGGTGCTGGTTCTGAAAGGACATGGGAAGGTCATTGAGAGGAGTGGGGGAGGAGTGGGGCTGGCAGATGGCTGTGCCTGGTCCTTCCCTGCAGTCTCCCAGTCCACACCTTGGAGTGCTGAGGGCACTGCTGGGATGGGCCCCAAGGTCTCCAGCTGTGAAGACAAAGCTCAAAGTGACTCTGGTGGGGCAGGGGATGGACATCTCTGTGTCATGGCAGGGAAATGTGCTGTGGGAGTTAACAGCAGCCTGAAGGATGATAAATGGCAACCAGCACCTTATGATGTCTCATTCTTTTTTTATTTCAATAACTTTTTTAGATCAGAGTTACTCTTTCCAGCGTCTTGGCCAAATGCTGCTCTCTGCCTGGCTGTGGTCCCTCAGCAGGCTGAGACAGACACTCTTCCTTTGCCTCCTGCCTCTGCCTGTCCCAGCTGTGCCAGATGCTGTCCCACAGCCCAGAGGTGGTTTCAGAGCAGGGCCAGGTGGAGCCCTCCTTTGGGAGGTGTCAAATCAGCCAGGCCATAAACCCATCTTGGGACATCACCAGGCACCACATTTCAGTGGCCCCAGGTGGGCTCGGTGCCACTTGCCCAAAAAGCTGCAGTGTGAAGGGATGAGTGCTCTCCATGGCCAAGGAGCAGAGCAGGGGGGGAGCTGTCCTCAAGGATGTGGGGGGGTTCTCAGTCCCCAGAGGAGGAGCTCAGGTGGGAGCTGTCCTGTCTGGGAAGCTCAGCACAGACCCACGTTCAACCAGGAGAGGAGCCAGGAGGCAAGTGATGCCTCATTTTAACTTTAATATATTTCAGATTCTGTGCTGCTTTAGTGTGTGGGTCTGGGCTTCATATGAGGGGATGGTGAGCTCTGCACAGAGCAGGGAGACAAAACAATTCCTTCTCCAGCTGGGGACCAAGGACAAATGATCCAAATCTCAGCCCAAGAGCACAAACAACGTGGGCTGAAGAGAGAAAAACAAGAAGGATTGGACTGCATGGGCTAAAGCTGGAATTGGACAATTAACTCCAATATGCAAATGGAGCAGAACTTATAAAAGTGAGAGACCCTGTGACCAGTTGTCCATTTTGTGTCTGGAGCTGCTGTGCTGGGCCCTCCTCAGCTGGGCTGATGTGGCTGAGCTGGGGCTCATCCTGCTCCAGACCTGGGAGCTGAACCATTCCAGTCAGCCCCATTGTTTGCTCCCTTGCCTCAGCAAGAGATGTGAGTCTTGTGGATACAGAACCCTCAGGGGACTGGGATATCCTGGAGGAGAGCTGAGCTCTTTGCTCATCTGGATGGGACAAGGAGCCAGGGAACTCTGCCACGTGCCCCCTCCTCTGTTGCCTCCCACCAGCATCTTGTGGGAATATTCAGCCCATCCTGGGAGGGGTGGGACAGCAGCACCTCCCCAAACTGGCTGCAGGACAAAGACCTTCTGGACCATGTTTTGAGTCCTTATCTGAGAGGTTAGCGCAGCTCCCCAGGCTGGCAGATGATTTGTTGCCGTGGCTGAAGGCTGTATCTAAAGCTGGTTGAAAAATGGAGTTTCTTTTCCTGTGGCAGCTTCCAAGATTTACATATTTGACTTTGTCCCAAATCAGGCTGGGGAGTGGAAATCTCTAAAAATACTGCAAGGAAAATGCAAATATGCACAGGCATGGCAGAAGAGCTGACACAATAGAGTTTGAAGCCTTGCTGAAGTGGAACATGTTGAGCTTTTGGGAAAAAACACCCCAAAAAAACTTTTGCATTTCAGTGATGTCTGTGCCCCCAGGAAGGGCCCTGAGCTTGGCAGGACCTGGGCTGTTCTCTCTCTTGTGGGCTAGTTCCAGATGTCTCCCGTGACTGCCCCGTGAGCCCTGGGGCAGCCCAGGGGATGGATCTTCACAGGAATGCTGTGCATGGACAAAACAGCTTGGCAAACCCAAGGACAGCCCATGTCCCTGCTCCATGCCCTGGCTCTCTTAAGGCCATGATCACCTCCCAGTGCTGTCCAGAGTGAAACTCAGGGTGGGAAGGGCAGAATCCCAGGAGAATGGGCTGCCCAAAAGCACAGGATCTGGGCTGGGAGTCATGGTGAATGTGCTAACTGCTTCTTTTGGCAATGCACGACACTTCCTTTTTAATTTTTTTCCTTTCTTTCCTTTCCCTTTGCAAACCATTTGTCAAGGTGGGGTTTCACTGATGGAATGCAGATGTCCAAGAAGATTTCCAGAGGTAAATGGGCGAATCTTTCCAATGCAGTGGCTTGCCTGTCACAAGAGGCCAGAGGTGAAGGTCCTGGTGCAGCACTGATGCATCTCCTACACCACAGGGTGACCTCTCCCTCTCAGTCTGCAGCTTTGGCCAACCTCACTTTACCAAGGACAGCTAGCTGGCCAAACATGGCATCTAGGAATAATAAATAATAATATGTCTCTGCTTTCACCTCCATTTTTTCAGTGATGAATGGCTGCATGGAGGAGAAGCAGCTGCTGATGAGGGGGCAGGGTGGCTTCTCCAGGGTTTGTTGTTTTAATCATGGCCTGAGTGAAAATGACAGCCTGAAGATGAAATATCTGCTGAAAGGAAATTGTAAGTCTGGGTGACTCCACTTAGCTCCATGCCTATTAAGAACTTATTTTTGTTGGACACCGAGGAACACGATTTCAACCAAGTCTGCACTTAAACACCACTTCTGTCTGTGTTGGGTTTGCAGTGTCCCTGCTGCCTGTGTTGGGAGCTCTTAGACCAGCCTGGAGCCTCCTGTTGGGGCCTCCCCAGCCTTGCCAGGTGTGGGTTTTTTTGGTGGATCTGTGCTGCTCTGTTGTGGTGATCCACCCGTGTGTGAGGACACGAGGCTTGACTCCATTTTGCTCAGAAGGCTGATTTATTATGTTATATAATATACTAAAATATTACATAAAACCTATACTAAATGAACAGAAAGAAAGAAAAGATCAGAAGGCTACAAAGACCAAGAATAGAATAGAAAAGAATGCGTAACAAAAACTTGTGACTGCTCACAGCCTTGACACAAGTGATTAAAAACAATCCACATGGACCAATGGAAGATGCACCTGTTGTATTCCACAGCAGCACACAGTTATTGTTTACATTTCTTTCCTGAGGCTCTCAGCTCCTCAGGACAGGAAAAATCGTAAAAAAAGGATTTTTCATAAAATATCATAGCTACACTGCTCTAAGGAATGGAAGCTGTGACACTGAGCAGGGCTTTACCACCCCAAAGGGAGAAGGGAGGATGTGGGCATGAGGCCTGCTCCCTGTTCCAGGGGAAGGACCAGTGGGCAGATGGATGCCAGCAGTTGGGGGATGCACTGGGTGACCCCTGGGCAGCTCACACCCCCCTGGTGACCCCCCTGACTGGACACCTCTCTCTGTGCCCAGGCTCTCGTGTCCTCTCTGGGTGTCTGCAGACAAAACCCTGCTCTCCCCAGCACCAAAATGTGCATTTTGGGGCACACAGGGTGTCATGTCACATCCTCCTGGTGATGATGGTCTTGGTGTGGGGTGCTGTGGATGGAGGGACAGCAAAGAATTTGGTCTACAATGGGCATGGTCATCCCACCAGTCTGGGGCTCCTGCACATCCTCTGCCCATGGCACAGATGGGGTTAAACATTCCATGCTGTTGCTGTGTGCTCCAACTGGTGCATCCTGTATCCAAGCACCAGGAATATGGGGGAGAACAGTTAAAAATAGCATCTTCCAATGTTCCTAAAAAAAATAAAAAGTTCTCATGTGCTCTGCTGGCTGCAGCTGCTGTTATGAAACAAAACATTTCCCATCAACAATTATTAGCCTTGGAGCCTGGGCTGCAATGCTGTTTATTACAATAAGAGTGGTTATCAAGAATGGAACAGAAAAATCAGCAAAGTTATTACTCCCCTAATTTAAAAAAAACCACATTGTAGTCCAGTAATGGTTGCAGGAGGGGTGCTCTACTTTCCTTCCCTAAAGTGAATTTTGTTGCATGTGCTGGCTTTATTGAAACTAGCAGGGGGAAGATGCTGAACAATAATGCTGATTTCTCTCTGAGATTTTTGTTCACCTTCCCTTGTTTAAAAAAAAAAAAAAAACAAAAAAAAAACCAACCTGGAGGGAATTGTTAAGAAAAGGGGGGAAAAAAAGCTTTTCCTGGCCAAAAAATACACTCAACAAAGACATCCAAAATATTTCAAGAGAAGATTGAACATGTGAAAAACACCTCCAAACTCTTATGCACTCAAATGTTACTATTTCGGTCAGTTCTAGCAGTTTATTTGATGCTGTGTGATGCTGCCTGTGCTTATTTTTCCTGAGCTATTATCAAGGTGTGGGTCATTAAAAAAGCAAAGCTTGAAAACACTGGTTTTCCCATGAAAACAGGAGCTGGATGGAGTGGGGTGTGTCACTTGTGATCCCAGGGAGCTCCTGCTGCTGCCAGAGCCTGCTCAGAGCAGAACTGGGCAGCGGGGAGGGAGATTTTTAACTTTTTGATAGCCTTTCACTCCTTTTTTTTGGTCATTCATTGGAGGGGTGCATTGCTCTGTTCCATCTCTCATCATCTCAGGGATGCCTGTGTCCATCCTGGTGTTGTATGGATGTACCCACACATAAAACGGATTTTTTCCCTCCCAGCTGAGTGAAGGATATCTGAGTATCTGGAAAACTCTGCAAGTAGTAAATACTACTCTCAAACGAAAAAATTAATAGAGTAGCCAGAGCATGTCCTGGTCTCCTCTTGATGAGGCTGAATTGGTCATGGTGCTGCTTCCTTAGAGAGAAACCTGTGCTGCTGTTTGCACAAACAAAACCAAACTCATCCTGGTGACTGCCAGGAGTGAAACACCTAAAGCTCATTTGATTCCCATCAAACCTGCCCTGTTTTATCCAGTCTCAGTGGGAGTTGGAGAGCAGAGGTGATGCTGATCCTTCAGCCCTGCTCTGAGCCTTGTTCCTCCCTCCAGCACCTGCCTCTTGGAATATCAACCACTTGAAGACACGGTTTTAATCACATGAAGACACTGTTTTTATCACATGAATCTTGTTGATGATGTCTGTCTAGGCTGAGATCCAGGAGGGAACAATTTCAACCTGAAGAGGTTTGTCTTAGGAAGGACATTTTCTGCTGGAGCTTAAAAAAAAGCAGAGAGAAAGATCTCCTGAACTTGCTGGGCATGAGGATTTGTTCCTAACCAGCACCCCCTGGAAAAGCCCAGGCACAGGGGATGTGTCAGACCAGATGGAAAGCCACCTGCAGCACTGAGTTTATGTTTGTTTGTGATGCAGCTTGTCCCAGACTCCTGCAGCTTGCACTTCCACAGCAGAGCTGCAAAATGTTTGGAGCACTTTTGGGCTGCACGGTCCTTCTCCTTCTCTTGGAAATGGATGTCCTGTAGCCCCACTGCTATTTCCTGGGTTTCATCCCTGCTCCAGGCATCCTGCTGTTCCTTTAGGCTCACCTGATGCTGGTTGGGACCCTTGGCAGGGCAGCAGCACAGTCCCCCTGGCATCTCCCCAGAGAGTGCCCGAGGTGGGTGGTGGGGATGGGCTCTCCTGGGGCTGGGCCGTGGTGCTCCCACCCTGCCCTTCCCTGCCTGTCACGGAGCAGGAAGGAGGGGAGAACATTCCAAAACCCTTCCCATCACCAGGCAGCTCCCTCAGCCCTCGTGTTTAGTTTTATTAGTCAGAAACATGGTCAGGGCAGTATGTCAGCAGGCTGCAGCACTGCAGGCCTTGGTCTCTCCCAGGGGCTGTCCTTGGGCAGGAAGGTGCGGTGATCTCCGTGTCCCTGATGGCACCTCCTGTAACCCCACCTCTGCCAGGCCCTATAAATCCCCCTCTGATTGCTGAGAGGATGTAAATCTGCCCCAGACTGTGATGCCTGCCTGTGGGTGTACCAGCTGTGGGTTTCTCTGGGTCGGGATTGGAGGCACTTGAGACAGTAGTTCATGTTCAGACTCAGGTGTTTATTATTTCTTGTCAGTGAAACAGTCTCACAACCATGAGTTCAGCAGCAAGGCACAAAATGGCCAACAATCTCTTGTTCCAAGGTCTTTTAAGACTAAACTATCCAATTAAGAACTGACACCTAGATTATTTTCCCTTTTAACCCAATAACTGATCCCACAGAGCCCCAATGAGAACTCTTCTGCCCAATTACAAAACATCACCCAAACCCATGAAGAAGAAGAAAGAAGCAGCACGAAGAAGAAACCCAGGACAGCACCCTGTGCCTTCCATCTTGCTTCCATCCACAACATACTAAAAATCCCAAACCCTAAATTTCTCAGCAAGTGATACACCTACACTACTCTCTGTAATCTATTTCACACTTTTGTGGGTTCCAGTCTATCTTGAAGTCTAGGAAACCTTCTCCATGGGTGAGGGTCAGAGTCAGTGCTCCCCTGGGGTCAGGGCACCCCAGAGCAGACAGAGAAATATTCCCAGTGCCCTGGGTTTCCACACTTAGCAAACATGATTGCATTACTGAGCCATAAATCCCCCGTCAGCTTCGGGAAATGCCTGGGCCTGTGGAGCTGAACCAGTCAAGACAGACATGAGCTACTCCCCAGCATCAGCCTGCTCAGGTGCAGGTGAGGAGCAGCTCAGAGAGATTTTCCCAGCAGTCATTTATCACATTTGTACAAGTCATAAACAGGTCTGTGGCTTTTGGACATGCCTTTTAATTTCCAGAAACAGAGACTCAGGAGCATCTGTTCAGCTGCAGGGGAGGAGCTGGGGCATCAGCCTCACTGCTGCAGAAAGGAATTTTTTTTTTTTTTGTGCTGCAGGGAGGTGGTGCTGTGGCATTGGCAGCTTCCAGTTCTCAGGGAAGAGAGAGGGGAGTAGAAAAAAATATGCTTGGGAAGGGGGCTGGGATGGTGAAAATCTGGCACCTCCAAAAACCCAGTGAGGTACAAAATGGAAAACCATGTACTGATATGGTGAAGTAACAAATAATGGAGATTTTAACAGCCTGAGTAGGGAAAAAAAAAAAAAAGAAAAAAAAAAGAAAGAAAAAAAAGCCTTTCTGTGTCAATATTTTACCATCCCAGGCTGCAAAGGAATCCTTGTCTTGAGCTGGAGCAGCTGTGAATCTGCCCACAGAGCCAAGGGCAAGGATTTCCAGCCTCTCCTTGCTGCTACCCTCTCCGCCAGCAGCCTGCCTTTCCTCCCTTGCTTCTCACACTTTGCTTTTTCTTGCAGTGCAGGATGGTTTTCCCCCTGCTGGAGCACAGGAGACACTGTGATTCCATAGCAGCTCTTTGACCCATTGGTGTGCTCACAGGCTGTGGTGAGGAGCTGCTCCTTCCTGTGTGAGGGAAGGGGGAAGATTTAAACCCCCTTCCCTCCAGGACTGGAAGCACCACATTGTTAAAAACTAAATTTCTAATTTTATTAGTAATTATAATTATCACTTCATATCTCCCCTACCTACTTGGATTTTTGCAAAAAACCCTGAAAAAATCCTTAACAACTATATTTATAGCTCAAAACAAAAAGAGGGAAAATTAGATGAGCTTAGCAGCTGGTCTGCAAGCCAAATGACTAAGAATTTGATAAAATATGAGTTTATCCATAGCAAGGAAGAAAGCAACGCTGTTAGCATGGAGACCAATAAAATAGACACAAAAGGGATATTTGCAGTTAGAGGACCCCTGCCTTAGTGAGGTCAGCCCTCTCCTCATACCAGCAACGAGCAGAGCCCTGTGTGAACAGCCTGTGTGCCTTAATAACTTGTTGTAAACTCTTACCAATTAATTATTGACGTTAATTGCTTGGTACCAATAAAATACAATAAGCTATTGCTTTGTCCAATGAATATAATGAGCTGGTTGGATGTAACTAATGACTTAAGATCACACTTTGTTAGGGTTATAAAACTTAAGGGCAATTTGTAATAAAAAGAAGCCATTGTTGGCTTCCTCCATTGTTGGCAGCCTCCAGGGGGATGCTGTTTTTGGGGAGTCTCCAGGGATGGATCAGGACTGGTACAATTACCTATTGTATTTGCAGGGACCCCCGTGGCAGGGAGGAATGATTAATCTGACTCCATGTCCTCAGAAGGCTCATTTATTACTTTATAATACTATATTATATTAAAGAATACTATACTAAACTGTACTAAAGGATACAGAAAGGATACTTACAGAATGCTCAAAATATAATAATGAAAACTCGTGACTCTCTCCAGAGTCCTGACACAGCTTGGCCCTGATTGGCCAAAGAGTGAAAACAACTCACAGCAGAATCCAATGGAACAATCACCTGTGGGTAAACAATCTCCAACCACATTCCACATGAGCACAACACAGGAGAAGCAAATGAGATAATTGTTTTCCTTTTCTCTGAGGCTTCTCAGCTTCCCAGGAGAAAAATCCTGGACAAAGGGATTTTTTCAGAGAATGTGAATGCCACAATTACCTACTCAGGATGTCTCACCATCCTGTTAGAAGCCAGCCTATCCCATCCTATAATTTCCAAGTGAACACTCACACATGTAAGCCATCAAAACCAACAAATGCTACTCTTTCGTCTGTGCTCCTCTCAAAAACCATTTGCAGCATTATTGGAAGATCTCAAGAGGTCAACCCATCAGTTAACCTGCTTGGTAGCATGTCCAAAACATACAGGACCAGGTAATCAAAACATTTTGTGGGCTCACTGGGTGCATGCCACCATTCTCAATTCCTGAAAGCAAAAAAATAAGGACTTTTTCCCCCCAGTTAAAAATAAACACAAGTATTGCTGATAACTTAATTTGCACATGTGGCCCTATCCACTGCCTCACATCCTTTTCTAAAGGAAAAAGGGCCTGGTACATGGAAATGCCAGCCCTTTAAAGACTGTGGTGTAAAAGTGGAACATCTTGTAAATGCCCCAAGAGCTCCAGGAGGCTGATTTCAAAAGGAAGTTTCTCTTGGGAGACAAAGTCCCTTTGAGACAACGTGGTCAAAAACCAATTGGTTTTGAAAATGGAAGTTGGATGTGTGCCACAGGCTGTCAAACAGCAGCCAGAAAGCCACTCCCCAAATCTGAGAATATGTTCAGAGGAGACTCACATCATCCTGCCCCTTGCTCAGAGAGCCCCAGTGCCAGTGCCTGGGGCTCCTCAGTGCCCAAAATGTTGGCATCCTCTGGGCAAGCAGCACTGTGCTCTGTCTGGTAAAACCCCTGACACTGCTGGGTGGTCTGGACCCAAAATCTGAGCACCACATCCAGGCCTGAGCCCTCTGTGGGGCTGGAAGGAGAGGCACAGCAGCTCCCACTGAGCAGGATTGAGCTTTAGGGCCAGAACCATTATCCCAAGCAAAGGAAAAGCCGAGCCTGGGGGATGTCATCAAATTAACAAACTGAGCATTTTCCTCTCCAAAAAGCTCTGCTGGCTTCCTCCCACCCAGCTGGGCTTTGCCCTGAGGGCTTCACCCCTTTCCTCAGGGCTGGCCTTCGAGTGACCTGCATCTGATTTCTCACTGCCCTCTGATGAGTGTTTTCATAACGCTTTTCTCCTTCCCTTCTGGGCACCTGCCAGAGCTCAAACCCTTCTGCTCTTTGACATCCCATTTGTTCTCCACAGGATGTTTCCTGGAGGGCTCACAGGAGCCTTGAGAGAGGCTGCCTGAGCCTGCAGTGAGAGGAGCTGGTGCTGGAGGGGTCGTGGTGATGCTTTGTGGCTCTATAAAGGGTTGGCAAGCACCAGACCTGACTCAGCCCTTGCGAGGATTTTTTTTTTTTTGTTTGGTTTTTATTTTTAGTGTTTGTTAGAGTCAGGATTGAAAGTGTTTGAGACTGTATTTTGTGTTTGGACTTAGATGTTTATTATTTCTTATTTATATTATGGTCTTATAAGCTGTGAGTTTTACAGCATTTTACCAACAAGTTACAAAAATGGTTTTGTATTTGTTTTTACAAGGTCTTATAAGGAAAAAAACTATTTAATTAAGAAATGGCACTTAAATTATTTTTACTTTTAACTCAATAACTAATTACTCATGTCTTGTAATGTGGACTTTGTCTAATTATACAATACTACTTAAACTCATGAAGAAGAAGGTGAAGAAGGACTAGTTACTGCTTTAAAACTTCTATCTTAGCTTTATATATATTACTATATTCTAAAACTTTAAACTCTACGTTTTCTACTATGCGATATTACACATTTTTATTTAAACTACACACCTATAATCTTAGTTATATTATCCATTTTTGGAAGCCTTTTTCATGGCCTCAGGTCAAACGTAGCATTCTCTTGAGGGGCTGTGCTTAAAAACACAGAAAGTCTGAAATTCTCAGCATCCAGGGTTCTGACAGCTGGGATTTGGTGCAGGGTCCTGGGTCAGTGCCTGCACCTGGGGTGCCCAAGGCACCCAAGAAGGGTGGTGAGAGACTGGGAATGTCTGGAGATGCCTGGGAGGGCTGGAAGGAGAGAGACAAAGAGCAGCTCTTTGGAGAGAAGCTGGGGAATGGGTTGAGGATGGAAATGGTGCAGGGATGGAGCTGCCAGTCTGGAAGGAACAGCACAAGTGGGAACCACCAAACTGTGACCTGCAGGTGGCTGCTGTGGTGGAAACCAGGGGTCAGGAGGGACTGGCAGCGGGTGGCACCCAGCAGTGCAGGGAGAGCTGTGTGGAGCAGGGGCTCTGCTCTGCTGTGTCCCCCTCTCTGGGCTCTGCTGGCTGCTGCTGTGAGGACAGGGCTGACCTCAAGCCCCTGGAAGTGTCATCAGGGTCTCCAGGAGAAGATGCTGAATTACCTACAGGAGAGCTGATGGCACTGTTGATAAATCCCCCTGGGTTTTACAGGGAGTGGAATGCTGCTTGTGGAAAAGAGCCCTTTCCCAGCCTTCTGCCCATGCTGCTCTTTGCTGGAGTTATCCATTTTCTTTCTCCATTTTTGTAGATATGTGCCCTCCCGCCTCTGGCCTCCTGTCCCTGCTGTCTGGCTCCTGGGTGACATTATTTTTGCAGGTCTCTAGCTCACAGCAGAAGCTGCATCTCCCAGTCCCTGCTTCCCAGGACTCCATGTTTTCCTCACAGATGCTTTTAGCTCAAAAATCCCCACATGTCCAGGCTTACTTGACCCAGTGTGGAGTGGTGTGGACTTTTCTCACTTCCACCAGTCCTTGCAGTGTGCTTGGGGGCTTTGTGGATCAGATGGAGCCCTCTGAGCCTCTCGTGCTGTGGGAAGCTATTGTATTTCTGTGGGTGGCCCCCATGGCAGGGAGGAATGATGAATCTGACTCCATGTGACCAGAAGGCTCATTTATTATTTTATAATAATATTTTATATTAAAGTATACTATACTAAAGAATACAGAAAGGATACTTACTGAATGTTAAAAAGCTAATAATGAAAACTCATGACTCTCTCCAGAGTCCTGACACAGCTTGGCCCTGATTGGCCAAAGAGTGAAAACAACTCACAGCAGAATCCAATGGAACAATCACCTGTGGGTAAAAAATCTCCAACCACATTCCGTATGAGCACAACACAGGAGAAGCAAATGAGATAAGAATTGTTTTCCTTTTCTCTGAGGCTTCTCAGCTTCCCAAGAGAAAAATCCTGGATGAAGGAATTTTTCCAGAGAATGTGAATGCCACAGGAAGCCTGCTGCTCTGGAGATGTGGGGCAGTTTGGGCACCCCTTTGGGCTCTTTAGCCCCACTGGCATGGCAGGCAGCCCACCCCTTCCAGCCTCTCCACTGCCCAGCAGCTGCTTCAGGAGCAGTGAAGCTGTGCTGTGCTCTGGGCCACGTGTTTGGAAACCCCTCTGGAGAGGAGCCATCTTCTGCTGCCTCTCTCGTTGGACACCCCTGCAGGCTGTTGGTGCTCCTCTCACATCCCAGAGCCTGAGCTGGTGCCAGCAGTGCTGCCCTCTGACATGGAAGTGGCCAGGCTCTGTTTTTGGTGTCCCTGGCTGCCTTTGATGTGCTGCCTCGCTGCCCCGAGCCTGCGCACCCCAGCCCGTGCTATTCCCTGAGGTGCACCCCAGTTTCCCAGCAGCCATGAGAAACATCCTCCTTGTGGTGCTTCCAAAAGGACAAATATGTCCTTGGGTGCTGTAAATAGCACAGAGGAATGGTTTCTCATGATCCTGCTAGGGCCAGTGCTTCTGCTGCTCGAGCCCCGTCAGCTCCCTGGGCAAATGTCAGCAGAGAGCCCTTCTCACCACCGTGGCCCTTCCCATGCTGCTGGCTGCACAGAGCCCCCCTGGAGCCAGGAGCCTGACTGGCCCAGGTGCTGTGAGAAACAGCCCTTTCCTCTGGGAGGGTCACTGGGCCTGTTCTGCACATGCCACAAGAATCCTGGACCCCTCACTGACCTCAAGCTGCTGGATAATCAGGTGGTGAATCTGCAGGAATGACTTTGGGATGCTTTTCCATGGATAGGAACTGACCCCCCTGATTGTCTGTCCTACCTCAGGAGTCTCAGAATGTGCTCAACAAGTGCTGGTGTCAGGTTCTGCTCTTTTCTGACCCAGAGATGGGGCAACTGAGAGGTGTTTTAAAAACTTTTATTCCATTTTCAGTCTCATGTGAAGGGTGAGACAATACAGATGTTATAATTCACGCCATCACAATCAGAAGCCAATTAATTCTTAATTACAATGCACTATAAGTGTTTCTTGGCCTATCAGTTTTTGCCACACCACGCTGTAAATGCCTTAAAGCCAATCATCTAAAATTACCCCCTGTGAGTCCCACTACAGTGCATCTTTCACAGTTCTATTTCTCCAAAGTATCTGTATCTAGTCTTATTTGCAAGGCCATCTTTTAGAACTTGTTTCTAGTTCCCTTTCTCTCTCAGCAATGTCTGTCCTGTTCCATGGCATTTCTAAGCCAGCATTTCTTATCTCGAGGTTTGCATTCAGATGCACACAGTGTGCGAGCCTTCTGCCAGGCTTTGGGAATCCTCTACAAATCCATTTCCCACATGTTGGCAGTGATCTCTGTGCTGGGGTGAGGTGGTTCCTGTCCCACTGGGGACAGGACAGCACATGGAGTGTGGCTGCCTCCCTTCAGCTCCACGGGTTTCACACACCTCAGGCACACGTCCTGTTCCCAGGCTGGGAAAGGAAAGTAGAGCAAACCCATCTCACCCTTCCTGTCCGTGTTTCTACAGAGCTGCAGCCCAAGAGAAGCTCCCAGCAAGGGTCACATATGCTGCCTCACTCCTGTGACGAGCTCCAGTGCCATCCCTTTTCATGTGGGGCTTGGGATGGGCACAGCCCCATCTGGCAGAGGGGCAGGGAGGCTGGGCTGCACTGCTGGAGTGACAGTGACAGCACCTTCCAGGCCACCTGTGTGGCCACTGGCAGAACAGACCATCCCAAACTCACACCCACGAGCTGTGCAGAGATCCAGCAGCAAACCAGGGCCAGGGGTACAGCTGGCCTGGCCAAGGGAGGCACAGGGAGCAGTGGAGCCACCACTCCCTCTGCAGGAGGGCATTCATTCCCTTCCAAGGCGGTGGCAATGTGTTCCCAGAGCAGCCCAAGTGCAGTCTGGCACCAAACAAGGCCCTTGCAGGATGTTCCTCCCTTCTGAGGCTGCCCTGTGCACTTCCAGGCTGGCACAGAGAGAAAACTGGCAGAGGGAAAAGGAGGGTACTTCCCATATGGAAATAGGGCCATACACAGTGAGCTGTGCCCCTATGAACCACCCTCTTCCCAGCCCTGGGGGGAACGTGCCACCAGGAGCAGACCTGGCACATGGAAATTTCAGCCCTGAAGTCAAATATTATTTGGAAGCTAATGACAAACAAAATCTATTTTTGCACTGGTCTTGTTTAAAATATTTCCCCTTAATCCCCTTGAAATAGCAGTAATTGAAAACGGTTCCCTGCCATGCCAGGGCATACTTCTTTAATTATATCCTGCACTGCCTGTTTCCAATGAAAGGGCCCTATCTGTTTGCACTTACTGGCCTTATGAAAACCAGGCTTGGGCCCAAGTCGGCAGGAACCCAAAATAAAAAACATTTCCCTTCAGAGGCATCATTTGAGCTAATTAACTTCAGTCAGCCCAGAAACATCTCTCTGAGATTTCTTCCCTCACCTTGGAGCTGGGGCTCTTCCAAGCAGCCCCAAGGGTGATGGTGATGAGCCTTGACTTCCCAAAAATGGTAGGACTGGGGTGATGCTGTCACCCAGGGACATGTGGGGCTGTCCCACAGCTTATAGGGTTTTGGGTTCAGGTGCTGAGCCAGTGTGGGAGGGGAACAATGTCTCGTCCCCCTCCTCCCACCTTGGCACAAGCCCAGGGACAGCAGCTCCATGCTGGACCACAGTCAGCTCATGAAAAACCTCAGCCCCAGGCAGGGTTTGCAGCGAGGGGCAGGGGCTGAAGAGCAAGCCAAAGTGAATTAGGAGCCACCACATCTCCCCACGTGGCTTGTGGGGGCTGCTGGAGGAACAGACAGTGCCTGGTACTTGGAGCCTGCAGGTGAAGAAAGGAGGGGAATGCTGGGTGTCTGTTCCATCTGCTTTCCCCTTCCCCTTGTTTGGTGTCTGGGCTGTGCATGGGGGGGATTTGGGGCAGAACTAACAGGTTTTCCCATAGCCCAAACCCCACAGCTCTGGCTTGGCTCAGATTCACAGCTGTGGGCACAGAAACCTGGATATGCCCTGGATCCCTGTGCCCCAGGAGCCTGGAGCTGGGGGAAGAGAGGAGAAATCATCCCTGCTGAAATGAGCCTGGGGCTGCTCACCCCTGTGCCACCTGCAGGTGGGCCATTTGGGACAGGAGCAGGGTTATTTCACCAAAATGCTGCTCCCCTGCTCTTTAACCTCTGCTGTGATTAATTCACAGAATCACAGGATGAGGAGGTTGGAAGAGACCTCGAAGACCATCAAGTCCAACCCAGCCCCAGCACCTGAACTAAACCCTGGCCCCCAGTGCCACATGCAGGCTTTGTTAAACACACCCAGGGATGGTGACTGCACCACCTCCCCGGGCAGCCATCTCAGAACTTTATCATCACTCTTTCTGTGAAAAACTTCTTAATATCCTACCTCTATTTCCCTTGGTGCAGCTTGAGGCTGTGTGCTCTTGTTCTGTCAGTTCCTGGAGGCAGAGCCCAGCCCCAGCTGAGCACAGGCACCTTTCAGGGAGTTGTAGAGAGTGATAAAGTCACCTCTGAGTCTCCTTTTCTCCAGGCTGAGCACCCCCAGCTCCCTCAGTGGTTCCTCTCAGGGTTTGTGTTCCAGCCCCTCTCCAGCCTCGTTGTCTCCTCTGAGTGTCTCCAGGTCCTTCCCAGACTGAGGGGCCGGAGCTGGGCACAGCTCTCAGGGTGTGCCCTCAGCAGTGCCAAGGACAGGGGCAGGACGACCTCCCTGCTCCTGCTGCCACGCCATTAAGCCTAAGGGAAGAACTGAATTCTTCAGCCCAGTGTTGAGGTTCTGAGGGACTGCTGGGCTTTAATTGCCCCAAGGAGACTCAGCTGGACCCTCCAAAACCACACTCAGTGCTGGGAGTATGATTGGAGCTGAGGCTCAGAAATTTGTGTCTCTTTCCTGAGAATTTTCTCAAGCCAAAAAATTCAATTCTGCACTTAATTTTGGGTAGAAGGGTTCCGCTTGACAGACTTTCTACTGCTAGGGTTTTGGGTTTTTTTCTTCTCAAGGATAGTGCCTCCCCAAGCCAGACTGAGAAATTTTGTGGTTTTATTTTTTATTTAAATGAGCAGCCAGCGATGTAAAGGATCTGCTGAAAGGGAGCAGAAGATGCTGTAGCAGCCCTGGGGGTCCCAGCACAAACTGGCTACCAGCCATAGCCAGGAGGCACGGGATGGGTCAGGAGCATTCTGCCATGAGGCTCAGGGGATTTTCTACCTTAGATACCCAAGTATTTTAGGGCTGCCTATCTCTGAAGGCTCCCAAAGTGCTTGGCTCTTAGTTTCCCAGGCTGGTGATCCAGGGAAATCCAGGGAAATCTCCAGCAGGAGATACTGGCTGTGAATAGAAACCACTGGTACAGAAAATGGGGGGAAAATATTCTTGTAAGCTTGCTGGCAGGGCATTTAAAAGTAGTTACAGGAGCAGAAATGAGTGATTGCTCACTTTGCTGTCTGCTCCCTGAGCACTTGGAGAGATTTATTGACTGGTAGCAGAAGATCAGATCCCTTCATTCCAGATTGTGTGTGCAACTGAGCACTAATTATGGTTAATGGTTGTACTGAAGTGGATAATTTTTTTTTTTCTAGCATGACAGCAAGAATAATATGATTTAGCAATATCCCTACAGCAAAAAAAGGCCAGGAACTGTTCTGAGGTTATTTCTGCAAGCTTTGCACAACAGGCAGAGCAGTGGCAAGAAGACAATGGGAAAGGGCACTGGCATGGAAAGAAATCAGTCCCACTCATGTGGGGCTTGGGATGGGCTCAGCCAAGAGAATTGCTCATCCAGAGCTCTTGGGGCTACAAACCACAGAGGAGCAGCCCCAGCAGTGCTTTCCCATGCAGAGATATTTCTCTCCAGCTCCCTGTTCACAGAGCAGGGAAGGGAATGAGGGAGGAGTGACAGCCACAAGTCCTCTCCACCCAAAAGCAAAAAAAAAAATATGCAGAATTCTGTAGGTGTGTGGAAGTGCAAGTCCCAAACCCAAGGAAGTTGCACTCAATGCTGGTCAAAGTTATTTGTTTGCACCACCAGGAATTTGGTGCTTTTGCCTCAATCCCCATCTGCTCATTGGGACCATCTGGGAATGGGGAATGGGAAATGTAAACAGGCTGTGGGTGTCGAGGTGAGCAGAACAAATAACAACATGAAAACATCCTAACAGTAGGGATATTCCTTTTGAGTATGTGGTATGGGGAGGTTATAGATACATAATACATAAACCAGCTCGCAGAGTTATGGTGAAAACAACCAAATACTACTTGGAGCAAGCAGGGTAAATAAAATGTGGTGGGGAGGCTCCTCTGGGCTGCCTTCCCAGGGGCAGCAGGGATTTAGCATCCTGAAAGGACAGACCCAGCTGGAAGGAGAGTGTGGATATAAAAACCCAAATGCAAGGTGCACTTTTGGGTGATAAGATCTGGGCTTTGAAGGGGAAAGACAGTGGTATTTCATCTGCTGATTCAGAGTTTCTCCCAGGTTTCCTGGCACAGCAGCAGGACAAACAGGATCATGTGTGTGATGTCAAGGCCCGTTTAGGCATCTGGATGCATTTTATTTTAATTGTGTGTTAAATAATTCTAATACATGACTGGGAGCTATAAATATTCCCCCAGTGACAGTAGGATAGCTTTATCCAAACCCGGATTAGAGCCTGGCTACAGGAGTCACAAGAGGGAGCTCGAGATGAACTTTAGGGGTTTTTTTAAGGTGTAACTCTTTTTTTCTCCCTTACAGTAGGCAAGTAGGCCAGGAATCCCTGTTGTAAAGAAATGTGATGCTCCTTTTTAACAGCTTTTCCCCCCAGGGTGTGAGGACCAGGCTGGACATTGTGCCACTGCCTCAGAGGAAGCAGCCAGGAAAGCATTGAGGGTGTCCAGCTTGCAAGATCTCATCTCTGGATCCTGAGCAGCCCAGCATCCCTCAGTAATTGTGTAATGGGGAAGGCTTGGGAATTCTGGGTTTGCACCAACCTGCACCTGGCTCTCATCTCCACTGGAGGAGCTGGGACCAGAGCTGCCCCCGTGGAATGCAGCCCTGGGCTGCCTTTTTTTGCAGCCCTCATCCCACTGAATGTCCCAAACCACTGGAAAACTTCTCTGCTGAAGCAAGGAGGGGATCCTTGCCTTTCATCCATGAGTTAAATGCAGTGGTTCAAGCCATGGATGGTGACGTGTCTGTGCCACCGGGGCTGGCAGGCAGGAGGTGAGGGGTTTGCTCTGGGGTTAATCCCTGCCTTGCTGCTCCAGGGGGTTAAACCAGACCCCTTCTGCTGGGTACCTCTCTCCCAAGAACAAAGGAGGAAGCCCAGATAATCACCAGGAAATCTGTGATTGTTAAATCCACAAAGCCTGTTCGGGCAGGTGGGGCCACAAAGCATCCTGGAAGAGCTGGGTGCTAAAACTTGAGCTGCTGGTGTCCTGTTGCTGAGCACAGGCTGTGTTTGTTCCTCATGCAGAAAAACAGGGCAAACCTTGAAATCCCAGCCCAGGACCTCACCAAGACCTGAGGCCCCAAGCAAGGCTTGCACAGGGGTGACAGAGGGCAGGCATTTCCCTGGGGAGGTCACTGACAAAATCCTGCTGATGCCTCTTTGGGCTTACCCAAAAACAGAGGCCACACAAAATTAAGGGAATAAAAAGCTGTTCTATTTATTGAAGGGCCTTCAGGTACATTTAGGGCAGACAGAGCCTCCCAGGGGCTACACCCAAAATGGACAATGGGTCACAGGTTTTCACACTTTTATAAGTTTGGTTCATTCACATATTGGGAGTTAATCTTCCAATTACAGCTTCAGGTAATGAAGTAATTTACCCCAAGTTTGCTCCCCACAACTTACTTTTGTTTCCATCTCTCGGGGCCTGGGGCAGTGAGGTGTCCTTGATTCCCAGGCCTGGAGTGGAATTGCTGTGTCTGACCAAAATGGGAGAAGAGAACTGTATATGGAGTTTAGAGCTATAAACTAAAGAACTGTAGGACTACAAATATTTGAAAAATATACAAGCTAAAATCCTAAGGCATCACTGGCAGGGCATGGGTTGGAGAAGCAACCAGGGGAGGAAATGTATTTTTTGGAAAGGAGACTAACCCTTGGTGGGATTTCCTGTACTTGGGAGCAGATGCCATGGCCTCTCCATGTCTGCAGCCCCTCTGGCCCCAGGAGAGCTGCAAGCAGCCCCTGCATGGCCCATGGATTGCTGGACAGAGCTGAGCTCCAGCAAAGGCAGCTCAGCCACCAGTCCTTGTGCTCTGTGCTCCTCCCAGCTGGGATTTGTAGGGCTGGGAGCAGAGCCTGAGCCAGCTGAACGCCTTTGATTGCCTAAGGGAAGGATTATTCCGAGTGGAACCCTGCAGGCCAGGTACCCTCAAGCAGCTTATGCTGTGACAGGGTGGTTGTGGCTTCCTGAGAGGTTTCACCCAATGCTCTCAGCAGTTTCTGCTGCTCTAGAAAACAACACACAGGCAGGGAAAAGGGAAAAAAAAAAAAAAAGGAGGGCAGAGAGAGGATCTGCCCAAGGACAGACCCCAGAGAAGGAGTGGAAATGGACTGGAGGTCTGCAGGACACCAAGCTCCAAGGCTGGGGGGCAGTGGAGGGGAAGGGGGTTAAGAGGAGAGATGTCTTTGAGCTGAATAGTGAGATGTGTTATCCATGTTATCCTGCTGCAGCTGCTGTGTGCAACAGAGATTCCATGAGAGGCAGGGTGGGGCTTTTGTTTGATTTGTCCTTGTGAGTGATGCCCTCAGAGCTCCCCTCTCCACTGAAAGGGTCAGAACAGCTCCCTAGGGAATGGCAAAAACCAACTTCAGGGCAGATGGAAGCTTAAGGAGGATGAAGAGACTCTGTAACATTTTCTTCCCTATCACAAGACATTAGCTTCCCCTTGGGGTGCTCCATTAATCAACCCCAAACCTATTGGGAGCAGTCCTGAGCCCTTTCTTGGAAGGATTTTGCTCACCAACAAAAACGGGGGAGAAGGGTGTGGAAAAGCAAATGAAATACAGCCCTTTAGCTGTGCTCAGGAAAAACAAGAGCTGGCTGGGGATGCAATTAGAGCAGAGCCAGGCCAGGGGAATGTTCTTGTGCCTGGCTTTGTGCTGCTCCAGCTGCAGATTTATTGTCCCCAGAGCAGCCTTGGCTGGTGGTGCTGCTGGCAGCTCCCGAGGCTCTGCCCAGCCTCCACCCAGGGTGTTCCTCATCTCGGGCTCCAGAGCTGCTGGAACAATGCAGCTGCACATCAAAGGGCTGAGGGGAGCCCCAGGGATGTGGGAGCAGAGGAGGATCCCTGGCCCCACAGGGCTGAGGGTGTCTGTGGGGCACAGAGTCCCCTGGAGTGCTCCCAGTGCTCCCAGCTGGGCCAGTGTGGATCATCCCTGGCGGATGAGCTGGGAGCCCAGCTGGAGCTCTCTGCCCAAGGCACTGTGCTGAGGCTTGTTCCTTTGGGGTACACTGAGGAATCCTTCTGTTCCCAGCTGTTTCAGCTGGAATGCTCCTCGGGGGAACATCTGTGGGTGTTGGGGCACGAGCAGCACAGCACTGGGCAAGCTCAGCTGCTGCCCAGCCTTGGGCATCGCTGCAGCTCCTGCCCCAGACAGCCTCTGCAGGCAGCTGAAGGATCAAAGCTGGACGGGTGTTCCTCTCTGCTCTGCTGCTGCTCCCAGAGGGAAGGTTGGGAATGGCCAGCCCAGGCCTCCTTCTGCCCTCTGTGAAGGAATAAAGTGTCCTGGTGCAGCAGCAGGGCACACAGAGCTGCAATCAGGAGCAGTGCATGGCCCCAGGGTCAGACTGTGCCACTGACCTGCTGTAGCTCCTGCCACTGCAGCTTGTCCCTGATGCCTTAGGATTTCAGATTTTGTATTTTTCAAATCCAGTACTGCTTTAGTGCATAACTCTGAACTCCATACAGTGTCAGCTGCTGTCTTCACATTTTGGTCAGACAAAACAATCCCTCTGGGCCTGAAACTCAAGGACACCCTACAGCTTCAGACCACAAAAAGTATGAGCAAAAGTGAATTGGGGAGGAGCAAACTGGGGGTAAATGACTTCATTACCTGAAGCTGTAATTGGAGGATTAACCCCTGATTTGTAAATGGACCAAACTTGTATTTGTCTGAAAAATTCATGACCATTGTCCATCTTGGGTGTAGCCTCTGGGAGGCTTTGACTGCCCAAGCTGTGCCTACTGAATGCCTTCAATAAATACCTACTTTTACTCTCCTAATCTTGTCTAGCTCTGTTCTAGGTGACCATTCCAAGGCACCTCCCCAGCAGGATTCCCACTGTCCTGTGGTGACCCTCTGAGCATCTCAGGAAGCACCTCCAGCCTCAGCCACTGCTGCGGGGCAGCTTCAGCCTGCAGGGTGGCAGGATTTTGTAGTGAGACTTTTCATGCTTTTTCCCAACTGTTTGTGCTCTTTTGGATGCTGGGATCCCTCTCTTCTTGTTTTCTTCTAGCATGTGACAAAAATTCCATCAGAAGTTTGCAGCTTTTGAGCAGAACTACCTCTATTGCCATTAGAAAGGTTGAAGCCTTTAATTTTATTTTTCTCTCTCTCTCTCTCTGGGGATATTTGACCACCTTTTCTTCTTTTCCCTGCCTTCCCACACCTGCAGTTCTTCTTTCCTTTGTTTCTCCTTCTTAGAGAGAAGAGAAGAATATCCAAATGCAGTTTTTTCTCTTTTGAGGGAAACTGCAGTTGGGAAATGATGAGTCAAGAGGTCCATGGCCTTATCCTGTTTCAGTTGCTTGACATCTGTGTCAGTCCAGGTAAATGATTAACTCTTCCTGCAGTTTTATTCCCCTCCCTCTGCCCTGGGATGACCTTTCCTGTCCCCATGCCAGGGCCAGGCCTGCTCTCACACTCTGCATCACTCCTGGGTGTTGTTTTCTGACAAATCTTTCATTTCATAGAAGTCCTCCTGCAGCTTTGAAATAGGAAACAGCAGCCAGTGGGATTCATTTTCAGTGGTGTTGGCAAATCCAGGAATTTTCAATGGTCCCAGGAATCCAGGATCACCTGTGGGTGCTCAGCAGCTTCTCAGATCAATTAACAACCCAAGGCATGAGCCAGTCTGAGCCCTTCCATCCCATTAATCAGTTCTCATTTAAACTGAGGGAGGGGTGAGACTGCAAAATGTTCTCAATTATCCTCAAATGTCAGCCTGGCTTGGATGTGGGGAGAAAAGATAACTCAATTAAAAATAAATAAATAAAACCACCAAAGCCTGGAGTTGTATGGGAGTCTCCAAAACCAGAAGTTCTTAAAACAGGTGAAGGAAACAAGGTGGTCCAGGTCAGCTGGAGCTGCATTTGGAGGAGAGGGGTCAGACATCCCTAAGGTCCCTGGTGAAGCAATTGGAGGTGGAAGGTGATGAGAGCTGATGAGAGCTCCTGCAGCTCCACAGGGCCTGTGCTGGCTCCACTGAGGGCTCTTAGAGCAGTGCCCTGCTGTGCTGGGGCTTTGTCCTCCTAAAACCCCTCATTTTGGGGAATAAATGCTGCTGGGTGGGAGGCTGGGGTGGTGCAGGGGCACATCTCTGCCTGATTTAGGAGTCCTGCTGTGTCCCTGAGCTGGGGCAGGAATGCCTGGCCACAGGAGACACTCTGGGAGAGGCAGCAGGAATTGGAAGCATTCGGAGTGCCTGGCCTGGGAGCTTGGTCAATATTTAAGGGAAGGCTCAGCTGAGGGAGTGGAATTTTTGAGGCTCAGCTGAGTGGAATTTTTGAGGCTCAGCACTGAGTAGAAGTTATGAAAACACTCCAAGGCTGATGGATGGCTTCAGCTGGTGGTGGTAGGAAGGCACCTCCTGCCTTAACCTCATGCTCCCCAGACAGCTCCTCCTCAGGATTATTGTGCTTAGGAGTTACCTTCACCAAAAGTCCTGTTTGCTCTGCCAGTCTCTCCAGGAGCTGTGCTTTATTGCCTGGAAAATGACAGGCACAGACCTCTTGACACTGAGGAATGGCTCAGAAGAGCTGAGGAGGGTCTGAGATCCTTCCTAGGGCTGTGTGGCATTTAGGGGCATCTCCCAGGGAACCTGTGTGTTGATCCACTCTGAGACCTGTGTGTTGATCCACTCTGAGTCCTGGCTCAAGGATGTGGTGCTAAAGGGAGGGTGTAAATGTGTAAATGTCCATCAGGATTGGGAAGTTGTAAAATGTACCTTTGAAAAACTCCAAAGCCGAGAAGTTAAAACCTGCAGCTCTGCAGGATTTATTAGCACAATGGGTTTAACGACAGCAGCAGCCTTCTCTTGAGAAATTCCACAGGTTACATGCCTGGAAAACATGGTGACTTATTAAATCAGGTTAAATTTTGCCAAGAATGTTGGAGTAAAACACTTCAGAAACCTCCATGCTTAACATGTAAACCCCTCTCCCAAAGTCACTGTACAGCCCATGTCTGCTCCAGTACATCCTTTGGATCTCCTTAAAAGTGATATCTATTGAGAGGTTTTGGGAAGTATTTCAAGATATTGGACATATCCAGCTCAGTTTAAGCAGAAACAGGAGTGTCCTGCCAGTGTTTGTCACTGGAATTATCCTCTGTGTGCTGGGAATGGTAAACAGGTCAACAGCCTGCTTGGGGAGGGGTTTTCTTTGGTTTTGAGCAGGAAAATGCCTTTTGGCCTTGGGAGTGAAGGAAAAGCTTTTTCTTTTTTTTTTTGCCTTTTTTTTTTTTTCAGATCAAAATTCAGGCTCCAAGGAATGGGGGGAAATACATTTTTCCCCCAGCAGCTTCTTCACTCACTTTGTGGATGGCTTGTGCTGCAGCTCTGCAGGAAGCAGGGGAGGCAGCAGCCCCCCTTGGGGCAATAATGTCATTTAAAGCCTCTGGACAGCGAGGAGAGGCAGTGAGAGCACTGGAGAGGGGACAGTGAAGTGCTTCACTGATTTTCACCCAAAGCTCCCATCCCACCAGGTCCTGAGCCTGCTGCTGGGTCTCCTGCCTTGCTCTGAGACCGGCTTAACAAGAAACTCCACTTTTGTTTTCCTTTTTCTTTTCCCTCTTCAGGATGGCACATGCCAAAAGCTGCTGAAGCAAACCTAGAAAACAGCAAAGTGGGCTGTGCTGAGACTTGTTTGTGCAGAGATTTGCCCCTCCTTGGCCTGAAGTGTCATTTTAAACAGAAATTGTAAAACTGGTGCCAGAGTTTTACAGAGAAGGCGAATTTCCCATCTGATTCAGACTGAATGGATGTATTTAGTTTCTCCTTCCTCCTGCTTTGAGTATAAAAAAGGCTCTTACAGAACCCAGGTTTGTGCCACAGTGCTGGAGAGCTTTGCTTCTCAAGGGGACAAGGGGCTTACCAGTGGACAGGCACATGAGGATCCATTCCTGGTTCTCATCCTCAGCCACTGCTGGATATTCACTGCTCCTGGCTCCTCCTGAGCTGTGCCAGGGCTGCCATGCCCAGCAGAGGTGAGTAAAGGAGCAAGAATTTCTCTGTGTTTTCTGACAAGGGCTCTGCATGTGTGTGCACAATGCCAGTAATTGCCTCCCTGCTATCTCATCTCCATCTCCTCCAATGCTTTGTTCTGCACACCTGGCCTGGGCTACCTGTGGAGGGGAACACCACAGCCCAAAGGCAGATTACTGAGGCTTTGGAGGTATTTCTACCCTATACTCACATGGTATCACTCACTGCATCTAGCCCTGCACCTCTGAGCTGGACTCCTCACCAGAATCAGGGCCAGCCTTACTGGCAGCAGCTGCAGCAAAGGCACCTGGTCCCATTTCTGTACCAGCAGCTCATCTCTGCCAAAAACAACTTGTTCTTTTAGAAAGCTCCCCTGAACTGCCCTCCTAAAAGCACTAACACCACTCCTGGAATGCTGCCACGGTATCCCTGTAAGTGCAAGTCACTTGAAGGCCTGCTGGGGAACTCAAAAAAAGCAGAAGCACGTAAAGAACATAATATTTGCCTCAGTGGATTCCTGACTCTTTTCTGCTGAGTGCTGGTGAGCATCTTTGCAGGAGCAAGGTGCACCTGGGGAAGGCTCCAGTTGTTTGTAAACACATCCCTTCAGCCTCTGCAAATCAAAATACAGGGCCAGAGCAGACACCTCTGTTGGATACTTTATTTACCACCCTCTGTTCTGCGGGGATGGGATTTTCACCTCCTCCCTTGTGGACTCCTTGGTTATTCAAACTGGTAAAAGAGCTGGTACCAAATCCAGGGCCATTGTCCTGGCAGTGAATTTGTCAGTGACAAGGTGAGGCCTTAATGGGGCTGGCAGCTCTGTGTCCCCTGCACTCACTCTGTGAGTTTTGCTGTCCCCCCCATGGCACAAATACCTTTGTCTTTTTCTAAACACTGTTTTTTCTAAACACCCAGTCCTCCATCAACTGTCTCTCCATGGCTTCTATATTCTCCATGCCCAGCTGGATTCATTTGCAGGGATTTCATACTTCTTCACCAGTCACCCATAAATATATTGAATATCTGAATATCCAAAGCCACCCTTATCATTTCCACGATCATTTACTCCTGGGAGATACCTGGATGGGCTCTATGTCCTGCACTGATGTTTCTGCCAACAGTTGCTCTTTCTGTGTGCCTGGGACCTTGGTCCACTGGTTTTGTGGCCATTTCCTGCTCTCTCAGGTGCCAGGGGCAGCTCCTGCCCAGCCCTGGCACTGTTGGTGTGGCTGGTGTGCCCGACGAGCAGTGACCACCAAGCCAGCTCTGTCCTAAAGGCTCCTGGGGTGCAAAGCCCTGACAAACCCCTGCTGTTGGTCTGCAGCTCCAGCCCCTTTTTGGCAAGTAGCCACGGGGCAAGTGAAAACACCCCAGAGCTGGAGCTGCCCCCTCAGCCACGGGTGCCCCTGGCACAGCTGTGGGGCACAGCTGGAGCCCTGCCACCCCTTCAGGGACCAACAGCTGGGCTGTCCAGGGACAGCAGGACACTGCAGCCACTCCTCCCACGGCGAGTTGTGTAAGTGCTCTGGCAGAGGGGTGGCTGCCTGCCCTCTCTGCCCCTGCCCAGCTCCACGTCTCGCCTATAAATCCCGAGTGAGAGGGACCCTCCCTTCCCACAGCGGAGTGACACAGAGCACAGCTGGCTGGGGCTGGAGGTAAGTGTTCTCAGAGGGCTGAGAAGCCTTTCCTTCCCTCCCTGTGCCACACCTGGGCTCTTCTGAGCTTGGCTGCTTGCAGGGTTAGTGTGGAAAGTGTGGCAGGGTGGCAGAATTGGTATTTCTTGGGTGTTATTTGCAGCTTCTCCTCAGGAAGATAGGGAATCAAATAGCAAAATGTAGGTGGGAGGTGTTTGTGATATAAATTAATTCCCACCATGCAAAAAAAAAAAAAAAAAAGCCTCCCCCAGAACAGCTAACAGTGAGCAGCTCATGCTGCTGCTTTCTTGATTTACAAAGGAAAAAGTCCAGGTTTTATTTTAACCTGGGAAAGCAGAGTATTCATTAGGCGTTGCTTTATGACCGAAAGTTTAAATAGTCTGGAGAATTTGGTGGGTTTTAGAAACTACTATGTCCAACCTCATTTTTTTACTGAAGACGTTTTTTTTCCCCTGATGATTACACCATCCTCTGTGTCTGGTGGGAGCTGAAAGCCCTTCTCAGAACAGAGGGGCTGGTACCACCCCTGGTGACATCCTGCCATGCTGAATAAATCACTCACTTGAGCAGGGTGCTCCCTCCAGCCCTGGGGTTAAACTCAGATGGCAGCAGCACCCCCAGGGCACCTGGATGGGGGTCCTGGCTCTGGAATTGTCCAGCCCAAGCCTGGCTGGCCTTCATCCCTTGTTTTATTGCTTGGCACTACCAAGGATTAGGATCCATTGTCCTCACTGGGAGTTTTGTAGGGCTGGGTGTCAGTTCAGGGGCTGTTGCCTTTCAAGCCCTGCAAGAGACACAAAACCATCCTCAATCCAAGGGGTGCCACACCTGCAGCCCCTCTGTCAGCCCCAGTGGCCATCTCAAAGCCAGCCACCAGGGACAAACAGAATAGTTCCAGTGCTTTTTTTTTTTTTCCTTCTGAGAGAGGCAGGGGCAGATCTCCATAGATAAAATACAAATATTTGCTAGTCTGATAAGACAGGATAGTTTAAACCCAGCCTGTAAATAAAAACTGGCAGTGAATTGTGGCTCAACTACATTCTTTCAAAGCAGTTTCCAGGGCAGCTGCAGGGTTGTGAAAGCAGCCCAGGAAGCGCACTGGAAAAGTGGAGAGATTTTTAAAATAAAGGGGGAAAAAAGAGAAAATTATTAATTAAGACATTGAATCTAACTTGTAAACAGAGAGCCCAGAATGCTGGGAAGTGGAATGGCATTTGGGGGTAGCACAGAGAGAAATTCCCTGTGGAGGGCATGGCAGGAGCTGCCCCCTGAGAGCAATGATCACCGTGGGTTTCTTGCAGCCCTGTTCTCAGCCTGGAGCCCGGCACAGCCCGCAGGGATGAGAGTGGCCGTGGTGGGCGCGGGGGTCAGCGGGCTGGCAGCCACCAAGTGCTGCCTGGACGAGGGGCTGGAGCCCACCTGCTTCGAGCAGAGCCAGGACATCGGGGGGCTCTGGCGCTACACGGTGAGCCAGGGGGGCTGTCCTCCTCCCTGCCACTCAGAGATGGACACACCACACACACACACACAATGCAGTGACAGCAACGGCTTCTTCTTATGACAAGTTGTTCTTAAGTTTTATACCCCTGACAGAGAGGGATCTTAAGTCATTAGTTACATCAAACCAGCTTGTTATATTCATTGGACAAAGCAATATTTGTATTGCGTTTTTTTGTATTTTTGTACAGTATTTGTATATTGTATTTGATTGGTACAAAGCAATTAACGTCAATAATTAATTGGTAAGAGTTTACAACAAATTATTAAGGCACATAGGCTGCTCACTAAGGCACATATCCTCTAAGTATAAATACCCCTTTTGTGTCTATTTTATTGGTTTCCATGCTAACAGACTTGCTTTCTTCCTTGCTGTGGATAAAGTAATATTTTATCAATTTCTTCTTCTGTTAGCACAGTTGGTTGGCCTGCAGACCAGCTGCTGAGCCCATCCACACCTCCCCTTGGCAGCTGCAGCTTTGCAGGGTTAGGGGGTGGCTGGAGTGAGTGTGGAGGGCTGTGAGGGCTCGCTGGGTGCTGAGCTGCACCCCTGAGGCCAGGGCAGCAGGGGGACAGTGCCCAGCCCGGGCACAGGGCTGATGCACCCGGGGTGCCCTGGCAGGAGCACATCGAGGCCGGCCGGCCCAGCCTTTATCCCTCAGTCATCAGCAACACCTCCAAGGAGATGTCTGCCTACTCTGACTTCCCCTTCCCCGAGCACTTCCCCGTGTTCCTGCCCAATGCTCTGCTCCTGGATTACCTCCGGCGCTACACCGAGCACTTCAGCCTGCGGGAGCACATCAGGTTTGGGGTGAGTGATGGGTGCCCTGCACTGCCCTGCTCCACACCCACCCTGGGTGCCCATCAGGTTTGGGGTGAGTGATGGGTGCCCTGCACTGCCCTGTTCCACACCCACCCTGGGTGCCCGTGGTGACTTGTGCTATTTTCAGGGTCCTCCATCAGAGGAGGAATTGATGAATCTGACTCCATGTTCTTAGAAGGCTAATTTATTATTTTATTATATGATATGATATTTATTATATTATATTATATTATATTATATTATATTATATTACATTATATATTATATTATATTATATTATATTATATTATATTATATTATATTATATTATATTATATTAGGAATGCTATACTAAGCTATGCTAAAGAATAGAGAAAGGATACAGACAGAAGGCTACAAAGAATGATAATGAAAACCCGTGACTCCTCTCCTGAGTCCGACACAGCCTGACCGTGATTGGTCATTAAGTTAAAACAATTCACATGAAACCAATCAAACAACCACCTGTTGGATAAACAATCTCCAAACCACATTCCAAAGCAGGGAAACACAAGAGAAGCAAATGAGATAATATTGTTTTCCTTTTTCTCTGAGGCTTCTCAGCTTCCCAGGAGAAAATATCCTGGCGAAGGGATTTTCCCAGAAAATATGACGGTGACAGTGACTTTGCTTCACTCCCACTTTCAGACCACTGTTGTCAGCATCCGCAAGCACCCCAACTTTGCCACCACGGGCCAGTGGAATGTGGTCACAGAGGCAGGGGGGAAGCAGACATCCGATGTCTTTGATGCTGTTATGGTTTGCAGCGGCAGTTTCTCGGAGCCATCCCTCCCGCTGCAGTGTTTTCCTGGTATGGTACAGGGCTGCCTGTGGATGCCTGCTTCAGGGGCTGGGGAGGGAAGATTTAGGGGCTATTCGGGGAAAATCCTCCCTTTCTTTTCTTGCTCGTGCTTTCCAAACCTGCTGGCATCAACAGCAATACTTTCCCCTGCTTCAGCAGCTTTGTCTCTGAGACCCCATTTTGGAGAGGAAGAATCAATTAATTCTGTGTGCATGGGATGGAGGGATGGACCTCCCCGCGACCCTGGTGGCCAGAGATTGCACTTCCTTGCTCTTGCCATTTTGCTTTTTTACGCCAGTTCTCCCAACAAAATCCACAAATGCTGGAGTGCTTCAAAGCTCTGTTTCTTTCTCCCTGAGGCATCGAGAGGTTTCGAGGGCAGTACTTCCACAGCAGGCAGTACAAGCATCCGGACGTGTTCCAGGGCAAGCGTGTCCTCGTGGTGGGCATGGGCAACTCCGGAGTGGACATCGCAGTGGAGGCCAGTCGTGTTGCTGCAAAGGTGCCACCACCCTGCCACCCCAGGGCTGTGGGGAGGGGGACACTGGGGACAGCAGCTCAGTGTGCTGTCATCACAGGGACGTGGTGTACAAACTGTATTTCTGAGCCTGAATTTTTTGGTCAAGAAGCTACCTTGAAAGCAAGCTGGTTTTCTTCTTGTCTCCTGTTTCACCTCCATCACCAGCAGCCAGGAGAAATTAAAGATGCTGTTGCTGCTTTTCCATCTCACGGCTGTCTGCATCGTGCCCCTCTGAGTTTCTTTAAAAAGGAAAAGCAGCAAATTCATCACCTGAACCATTGGTTCTTCTCTTCCAGGTGACCATTAGCACCACTCGAGGAGCCTGGCTGCTCAGCCGTGTGTTTGAGCACGGCTACCCATGGGATATGATTTTAAACACTCGCTTTATGAGCCTGATCAAAACCAACCTCCCCGGACCCCTTTCATGGTGGTTGATTAATTATAAGGTGAACCGGTGGTTCAACCATGAAAACTATGGCCTTCAGCCAGAGAACAGGTACTTCTTGGTGGTCCCCATCCCATGGTGTGGGCAGGGGAAGATGTTCAGCAACCAGCACCAACCAGTGCCCCTCCAACAGGGAGGAGAAAATAAGCTGTAGCTCTCTTAAGTGGTGAAAGATTGGGCATGCTGGAAAAGGTCCAGAGGAGATTTCCTTGTGAGGGTCTCTGGGTAAAGAGGAGAAGGAAGGCTTAAAGCATGGATCAGTTCTGGAAAGAGATGGTTTGGAGAGTAACTGAGTGAAGGGAATAAAGCAGCAGGAGATGTCCGTGAATCACTCATGCTGTGGGACAGGGTGGCATTGGTGACACGTGTCTTTGCATGGAGGTGGGAGGCAAGGCTGCTTGCTCAGAGAAAATGACACCGGGAGGTGTGAGCTGGTGGGAGGAGGAGCAGGGGACCAGCAAGGCTTGTTTGTGGTGCCCCACTCTCAGAGCCCCTGGCTCTCCACAGCTGGCTGGTGCGGGAGCCCCTGCTGAACGACGACCTCCCAAGCTACATCCTGACAGGCAGGATCACCATCAAGCCGGGCGTGAAGGAGTTCAAGGACAACTCAGTCCTTTTCCACAACTGCCCTGAGGAGGAGCCCATCGATATTGTTGTCTTCTGCACGGGCTACACCATCTCCTTTCCCTTCCTGGAAGAATCCATCATCAGGGTGGAAAACAAGCACGCGTCCCTCTACAAATACGTGTTCCCAACCCACCTGCAGAAGCCCACCCTGGCTGTCCTTGGGCTGATTAAGCCCTTTGGAGCCATCATGCCCGTGGCAGAGATGCAGGCACGCTGGGTGAGCCGTGTCTTCAAAGGTAGGGGAGCAAATGTGAGCCCCTCTTATCCCCCCAAAATGCAGCTCAGACAAAACTGGACATGTTTTGTCCCTCCAGCCAGGGACATCCCAGAGCTAAGAAGTTCACAGCAGACAAGGGAGCATTTCCAAGGCATTTCCAAGACTTTCCAAGTTATTTCACTTCAGCTAAGCTACAGCAAGAGGAGTGAGGAAAGAAAGCTACTGGTGTTTTGTT
The DNA here is from genome assembly GCF_036417665.1 of Passer domesticus. Classification (NCBI taxonomy): domain Eukaryota; kingdom Metazoa; phylum Chordata; class Aves; order Passeriformes; family Passeridae; genus Passer; species Passer domesticus. The sequence continues at coordinate 33,482,921 of NC_087480.1, read as the reverse complement.
TGGGGTTTTTAATAAAAATAGTAAGAATAACCTTGTGAAGGGCTGGGTCAGGACTACTCCACAGAGATGAGAAGCTCTGGGGTTTCTCTTTGGCATGATCCTCTCTGGGGCTTGCACAACCCATCTGACCCCACATCTCCTGCCTGTGCCCCAACAGCACACATCTGTAAGAGCAGGAGGAGGAGTGGGTGAATTTGGAATACTGGAGGGCTGGTTTTGGGCAGGACTGCAGTACTGCCAAGTCAACTGCCAGCAATGAGATTTTCCTGCCCTCCCAGGGAAGGGATTCCCACATTTTGCATCACTGATTGAGTTCACACTTCCCTCCCAGGAGTTAAACTCGGCAGGGCACTCTCCCCTCTCTTCCAGGCTTGTGTCAGTTGCCTCCCCAGGCTGTCATGGAGAAGGAAGTAAATGAGAGGAAGAAAAATCAAATCCAATGGTAAGTCATTCCCCAGAGCCCCAAAGGTTTTTTGGAGGATTGAAAAACCTCTGGAGTTTTTGGGGCTCTCACTCTGTGCCTGTTCCCTGCACACATGGCAGAAGAGAGGAGAGGATTCCTGGATCCAGCTTCCCCTTTACTCACTTGCAAAGAGCCAGCGTAAACTTTGATTTAACACTGATATTTTGCCTGTTGGTGACAGGAAGAAATTAATTCAGGGTACTCAAGACTAAAGCTTGCTTGGGAGTTGGGGAAGAATGCCAGGATCCCCAGGGACTGAGAGATAAAATGGCAGAGAAATTAATGGTAATAAATGCAAAGTAATTCACCTGGGGGGGAAAAAGCCAGCCCACAAGCAGTGAGGTGTACACAGAGATTGTCTCATCTCACAGCATGGAGACACTGTGAACAGGTGTCTGAGCACACTGGTGTGTGGTTCACAGGCAGGCAAAAGGCTAAGAAGGATTAGGGAATGAATGAGCCAGTCCCAGGAAACTGGGTGATAAATCCATGGTTCACCTAAATAGCTATAAGCTATATAATAGCTATAATATATATATATTGCACGGAATACAATACCAGGCTAAGTGGATGTGGGCTTTTGCAGACCTCTGAAGGTGGGACACAAAGCTGTGAATTCTGCAGAGAAGATGAACTGGAAGCAATTCTCCAAGTCACTGTGTATTCTTGCAATATTTGGTGGAAATGAACGTGAGGGATACCAAAGGGTACCACCTTTCTCATGCTGCACATGACTTTTCTGCAAAAAGCAAAGGGATTTGGGTTTGAGGGTTTTTTTGTTTGCTTGCTTTGAAAAAGACCCCAAACTGGTTTGCCAAAGTCTGCTAACAAAGATTCACCAAGGGGAAGGGGAGGAACATGTGCAACTTGTGAGTGAGGAAGAGAAAGACTGACTCGAGCCAGCATCACTTTACAGGAGCAGTGTGGTGGCCAGGAGTTGTGTCGCAGTTCCCACTGCACCTACGTCCAGTCCTTCCCTAGAGAACCCCGTTTCATTCCAGATGCAATAACTCCAAGGATGCAGAGGATCTCCACCCCAGTTCCTCTAAGCCCTGCTGATACCAACCTTCCTCCTGCCTCTTTCTCTTCTCTGGTTCATTCAGGTTTGGTCTGACCTTCGACGAAGTCCTCAAAACCGAGTGGCTGGTCTACCTGGACACACTGGCCTCCTTCATTGGTGCCAAGCCCAGCGTGCTGGGGCTGCTCTGCACAGACCCTTGGCTGGCCCTCACCATCTTCTTTGGCCCCTGCTCCCCCTACCAGTACCGGCTGGGGGGCCCTGGGCGCTGGGAGGGGGCACGGCAGGCCATCCTCACCCAGTGGGACCGTGTCCTAAAGCCCACAAGAACACGAGTCCCTGCTGCCTCCTCCAGCTCTTTCCTATCTCTCCTGACTGTGGTGGGATTCCTTCTGCTCCTGGCTGCTGTGATTTTTGGTTTCCTATAGCTTTTAGAGCGTGTTTGTTTGTTTATTGTTTGGTTGGGTTGGGTTTTTTTGTCCCGAGGGATTTTATCTCAGGTCAGACAGCTCCTCAGTGTGCACGGGACTGGGGAAAAGGATTTCAGTGGATGGCAACAAACTTTAATCTGCAACCTGCAGCATAAACCTCCCTCTGCTCCAGCTCAACCCCAAGCCCAGCTTTGCAGGCATCATTAGCCAGGGGTGGCAGCCTTGCCCAAGTGTCTGTTGCCCCTCTGCTCCCCTGCCTGCTGCCAGCAGCAGAGCAGGGATTGGTGCCATGATTGTGCCTGGATCACACAAGAGAGGATGCAGAGAGGACAAGACCAGCAAAAGTGGTGGCATGTCACAGCAGCAAAAATTATCTGGGAAAATATTCCTGTGATTATCTATCACAGGAATTATCTGGGCTGTGTACACAGGTCAGGCTGTTCCCTTCTCCAAACCTAAACACTGCAGCCCCAAAACCCCAGTTGGGGTTGAATGGGTGCATCTTTCCAGTTGTGGTGGTTTGTCACACATGAGCCTGTGGGGCTGAGCACTCCTGCCTTTGCTTCCCTGCATGCCCCACCACTGGACAATCCTGAGGCTTTGTTTTGTGCATGGAGAGACTTTAAATGAATAAAATCTCAGTGGCTGTGGCAGGAGCGTGCTGCAGATGACTCCCTGTCCTTTCCTTGCGTGCATGGGAAGAGCTGGGGGGGAGAGCCCGTGTCTGAGCTGGGGCTGTGCCACCAATTGCTGTGGGCAACTCACAAGGCTGGGGCCCTCGGGGCTCTCCCTGACTCCCCAAAATGAGGCTGCACATGAGGTGCTCCGTGTCCCACATCCACGCCGTCTGCTGGCCAAGGGAGCACGTTCTGCTGATCTCCTGGGGATGCCAAGGGAACACGAGCCCAGCACAGGCACCACAAAAGGATCAGGACAGCCCCACGCTGCTGCCTGGCTGCAGCAGTGACAAGTTACAGCGTGGGAGTCCTTGCAAGCGTGTTCCCTTTGGAATTATCTCTGAATTTTCACCTGGCATTGCCACAGGGAGGTTGAGAACTTTCTTCCAGTGCATTTAAGCCCACAGGGCGGGGGAATGCAGGTGTAAAGGTCAGTGGTGCAAGAGCTGTGGCGAGCTGCCTGGACTTCAGCCTTCCCTTCCAATCCACAGCCGGAGAAACTCAAGGGAAATTCGGAGGGCAGAGCGGTGAAGGCGCAGCGCTGTCCTGCAAGGTTTGCTCCTCACTTCTCTTGGGTGGGTTTGGCAGGGTTTAAAAGCGGGCAGACAGCTCTCCAGGGTTTTGGCATTCACTGCTGGCTTTGCCTTGCTGCTGGTGGGGGGAGAAGGGTGTTGCAGGGACCCTCTGGAGTAAAACCATCTGCAAGCAGTGCTGGAGAAGTGGGGTGGCTTGAGCACCCTGAGCTTGCCTGCCCTTTCCTGAAGCCAAAGAAGGCTCCAGAAACAAGGCGGGCGGCTGTGAGCATGTTCTGCCCTGTTCCTGCATATCAAGGACTGGCTCAGGCCAGGCTTGTGAATGCCAAAGGGGTTGTTTTGCACCTCCCTCATTTTTTTTCCCTGGCTTTCTTCAGTTTCCTCCAGTTTCTATTTATGTTAACTTACTTTTTGACACAAAACCGATAGAAAAAGTTATAAATTACTCTTTCTGCAGACCCTGCAGTAGCAGTATTTCTTATCTAATCAAAATTCACGTGGGTTCATTTTTTCCTAGTTTCTTTGCTTTCCAGTCAAGCTCGGTGCAGCTCAGTTTACACACCCCAGTTTTGAGTTCCTCTCATTTATACCCAGCGTTTCCTGGGTTTCTTACCTTTTGTATATCCTGTAATCCCAGCCTTGCTTTCACGGAGCTGTCTAACTTCTGAATGGCTGCGCCGTGCTCCTGCTCAGTCAGGCATTGCTTTGCTTTTCTCCCTCTTTTTAAACCCTTTTTGTTTTCAAGAGATTGCTCTTTAATGGGAAGTTAAAAAGGAAAGCGTGAAAACGAGCCAGCTTAGCTGGAGTTGCTTCTCCCAGAGGTTTCAGGATGACTCCCAGAGGTTTCAGGATGATCGGGCAGAAGAAGATAGCTGCAACTTCTTTGCATGGGCTGGAAAAGAGAATAAATTGAAGCGGCAGAACAACGAGGTTTAAAAGTGCCTCCTTTTCCCCCCATGGAGGAGGGAGATTCCTGGACCCAGATTGGGTTTGGCACAGCAGGAAGGGTAATGAGCAGGATTTGTGCACAGCACTTGCACCAGCAGTGGCTTTCTCCCAGGACAGTGGCCGTGGCTTTCTCCCAGGACAGTTTTCCTTCATGGACACCTGCAGCTGGAGAAGACCAGGGGTGTTTTGCTGGGGTTGGGAAGAAGGAGCTGGCGTTTCTGCTGATCCCCGGGCTCTTGTGTTTCCAGCTGCTCTCACACCAGCCTGTCACCTGCTGCAGGCCAGCATGGTCCGGCGTGTGGCCGTGGTCGGGGCTGGGGCTGGGGGCTTGGCCTCTGTCAAGTGCTGCCTGGATGAGGGGCTGGAGCCCACCTGCTTCGAGAGCAGCGCAGACATCGGCGGCGTCTGGCGCTACACGGTCAGTGCCCTCTGTGTTTGTCCCCAGGTTTGTCCCCTTCCTTGGACACTCCTGGACCGCAGCAAAGAGGCAAAGGTGGCCACGCCCTCAAGGACGGCTCCTCCTAACTCCAAGATGGAGAAGGAAATGGAGGGTGCGGGAATTGGATGGAGTTTTGCAAAATAGGTTTATATGCACTGATTGTTGTAGTGACAATTGATTGTTAGTGATTGTGCCTTGCATACTTCACTTGCAAAGGATAAACAAAGCCATCAAAGAAGTTTTTTTCCATTCAAGAGAGGGGGAAATGTGGGAAATGGATTTGTAGAGAATTCTCAAAAGCTGGTAGAAGGCTCACACAGTGTGTACATCTGTATGTAAACCTTGAGATAAGAAATGCTGACTTAGAAATGCCATGGAACAGGACAGATGTTGAGAGAGAAATGGAACTAGAAACAAGTTTTAAAGGATGGTTTTGCAAATGAGACTAGATACTTTGGAGAAATAGAACTGTGAAAGATGCACTGTAGTAGGACCCATGAGGGGTAATTTTAGATGATTTGTTTTAAGGCATTTACAGCATGGTGTGGCAAAAGCTGATAGGCCAAGAAACACTTATAGTGTATTCTAATTAAGAATTACTTGGCTTCTGATTGTGATGGCGTGAATTATAACATCTGTATTGTCTCACCCTTCACATGAGACTGAAAATGGAACAAAAGATTTTAAACACCTCTCAGTTGCCCCATCTCTGGGTCACAAAAGAGCTTAATCCAACAGAGGGAGCAATAATGATTGTCTCCAGATGCTAGTCCTGGCTTGTGTGTGAGGAAGAAAAATACTCACATACTTGATGGGGAGAAAGTCTTCCCCTGCACACCTGGAAACATCAGCACTGGCTTCACACAGGACTCCACAGACAACAGGAGGATCACTGTGTACCGCTCGGTCATCACCAACACCTCCAAGGAGATGTCCTGCTTCAGCGACTTCCCCTTCCCCGAGGATTTTCCCAACTACCTGCCCCACAGCCTGGTCCTGGAATACCTCAGGATGTACGCCCGGCACTTCGACCTCCTGCGGCACGTACGCCTCCAGGTGAGCAGGGACCCACGGGGAGAAGGGCCATGGCTAGCTGCAGACTGGAGCTGGGATGGGACAAGACTGGGTGCCAGCCCGCAAGGACCACGTGCCTTTTGAGTCCTGAACGAAGCCTTTAAGCCCCAGGTTTTAACTGAGGCTGGTTTAACACAGGCTTGCCCCCAGTGCCACCACCAGGGCAAATGCAGGGTGGGGTTTTACAGCTTCAGAAGTGGCGCGCAGCTCCCCAGGGAGCCAGCCTGCTCCCAGCAGCTGCAGCCTTTCACAGGCACATCTCCATCATCCCTGACTGCTGTTCTGTTGGGCTTCTGTACAAGACAACAGTTGTCAGTGTGAGGAAGCGCCCGGATTTCAGCGCCTCAGGCCAGTGGGAGGTGGTCACCGAGACCCAGGGTGTCCGTGAGTCCCACGTCTTCGATGCTGTCATGGTTTGCACTGGCCACTACCAGGAGCCCTACTTGCCATTGGCTTCTTTCCCAGGTAAGGCCTGCCCAGCAGTGGGGTTCCCCCAGCACCCATGGCTTCCCCTGGCTGGATTTTGCTCTGCGAGCCTGCCTGCTCCATGAAGCCCCCACATTGAAGCAAGCAGGACCCTGACCCCATGGAAATAGTGTGGGGCATTGCAGGGAATGGGGAAAACACCTTGTAAAGGTGCAGCCAGGCTTTCTCTTAGTATTTGTAAAGCAAGACTGAGCTGAGGAAGTACAGGGGACCTCCATGGGCTCCTCAGCTGCACGCAGAGGTGGGAGCAGGGAGAGTTGGGGGCTGCACGGGATCTGGGCACAAGGCTGGGGTGAGTGAATGTATCTGGCAGTAGGAGATGCTCCCTGCTCTCTGCCTAGGCATTGAAAGCCGCTTCAAAGGCCAGTGCCTGCACAGCTGGGAGTACAGAGACGTGCAGGCTTTCCGAGGGAAGCGCGTCCTGGTGGTTGGCATCGGCAACACCGGCGGTGACCTCTCCGTGGAACTGAGCCATGTGGCTGCCAAGGTACAGCTCCATGGTGCTCCAGACAGGGCCTCTGAGAGCCAGTGTCTCTGATGCCCTGTGAGGGCTGACCTAGAACAGAGACTAGACAGAGCTAAAGAATAAAATAGAGATTTATTAAGAAGAGTCAAGAGATCCACTTTGGGCAGCACAACCCAAAATGGCCACAAAATGCACAACCGTCATGAGGTCTCTCACTTTTATAAGTTCTGGTCCATTTTTATATTGGAGTTAATTGTCCAGTTACAGATTTAGCCCATGAAGTCCCATCCTTCTTGTTTTTCTCTCTGCAGTCCACATTGTTTATGATCTTGGGCCTGAGATTTGGATCATTTGTCCTTGGTGCCCAGCTGCAGAAGGAATTGTTTTGTCTCCCTACTCTGTGCAGAGAGCTCACCATCCCATAATAGGAAGCCCAGACTTACACACTAAAGCAGAACAGAATCTGAAAAATAGAAAAGCTAAAACCTGAGGCATCAGCTCAAGGTACTTCAGGGAGCTTTGCCCCCAGGTTCCTCAATAAATTTCACTTCTCACTGAGGGCATTTGAAGAAGCTTTGTGACTCCTGGAGAGTTTGGGCCGCCTCAGGACTGGCAATTGAGCAGCTGTGGGACCTTTATCAAAGCCACCCAAGCTGCTTGGTTCATCTGGATGTCATCTCCTTCCCTTGGGTTAACTCTGTGTCGGCTCAAGTGCAGGAGATGGGATTTGCCACTCAGGACAAAACCAAGGAGATGCCTGGGCAGGAGGCTGAGACCTGCCTTCCCCCCAGGTATTCCTCAGCACCAGGAGCCACACGTGGGTCGTCAGCCGGGTCTCACACCAGGGCTTCCCCTTGGACATGGTCAGCACCACCCGCTTCAACTCCCTCCTGGACTGGCTTCTCCCATCAGCCCTCACAAGGAGGATCAAGTTTCGGAAGTTCAATTCATGGTTCAACCACACAAACTATGGCTTGGCTTCCAGCAAGAGGTGTTTTTTCTGATTGTTTTGTTGGGTGCTCAGGGGGTCTTCATAATATGAAATGCTTAATTCTCAGTTTTGGGGGATACTTGTGGAATAGCAAACCATTGGGGTTCTGACCATAAAAAAGTCATTTTAGGTCCCTCCCAGATACTAACACTGCTGCCCTCTTTTCCCTGCTGCAAGCTCCAAGTTTAAGATGATTATCAATGAAGAGCTGCCATTCTGCCTCCTCTCTGGGACTGTGGTGCTGAAGCCAAAAGTGAAGGAGTTTACTGAAAGTTCTGTTGTTTTCGAAGACGGGACAACTGAAGAAAACATTGACGTGGTGCTCTTTGCCACGGGCTACAACTTTTCCTTCCCCTTCCTCGAGGAGTCCGTTCGCAGCGCCATCGACGACAACCGTTCCCTCTACAACTGCATCTTCCCTCCCCAGCTGGAAAAGCCCACGCTGGCCATCATTGGCCTGATCCAGCTGACAGGCTCCATCATGGTGGGGTCAGAAATGCAGGCTCGCTGGGTGACAGGGGTCTTTGCAGGTAGGAGATGGGGGACATCTTCTGGGCGGGAGGTTTGGGGCAGCCTGACCTGCTGCCCACAGAGCTTAGGGCATATTTCAGCTCCATGGGTAGCCTCTGTCCACTAGCTGCATCCCACACCTCAGGAAAGGTGCTGGGACTGTGGGAAGGGGCTGAACATGTCCTCTTAAGGTGCTGCTGGAGCTCGCTGGTTTCTCTGTTCTCAGGCTGGAACAAGCTGCCTCCCCCCAGCAGGATGATGGCTGAGGTTTTGAAGAGGAAGCCACCAGTCAAAAGGTGTGTGAGGCTCCTGCAGTCAGGATGAGATGGGTTCTGTGTGCCAGGATAAACTCAGGGTAGGGGGGGACTCGATGGCAGACACAGGAGGGACCTGCTCAGCACACCCAACTCTACATTTATTATCTCGCCATCCGCATTGAGCTGGGAAAATGCTCCTGTGGCTGATTTATGAAGCAAGACACCATAAGCTTCTCTGGAGCAGTTTATGACAAGAGCAGGGCCTGCAGCTCCCCTTGCCTCTCTTCCCATCTCCTTTCCTCCCTTTTTTTCCTGTTCTCTGGAGATCCCCCTCTGCCAGGCCTCCAAGCCATGTCCTTGTTCCCAGCACGTCAAGATGAAGGTTTGGTTTCCTCCAGACTGAGGGTGCCATCTCGTGGCTTCTCCCTCCCAAATCCAGGCAGTGGGGAGAGCTGGGTTCCATCCAGATTCCATCCAGATTCCATCCAGAACCCCCGTGGAGCTGGGCAGTGTGGGTGGGGGATGGCTTGTGTCACTTTCTGGCAGGTCAAGGTGTGTGTCCCACCAGGCCGCTGTGTGTGTGGGAGCTGCCAGCCTGCCTCCTTGGCACTGGGATTTTACAGGATGTGTCCACAAGGATGTGGGATGGATGATGATGGAGCAAGGAGGGGACCTCAGGGTTGGGTCTGCCAGCAGGGCAGGGCTGGCTCATGGGACACTGCGGAAAAGCTGGGACAAAACAGGGCCACGGGGTTATGACCAGGAGCCCCACTGACTGCACCACGGTGCTGTTACACAGAAATATGGAAATTTCTGTTACAGAGAAATATGGAAGCCTGAGGTGCAAGGGGAAAAAACTTGAGGCTGTCTCAAACTTTCCTCAAGCAGATCAGCACGTCCTCCCTCCTGTGAGGGAGATAAGGTTTCAAGCAAAAAAATCCTGGAGGTGCCTCCCAGCATGGGAAGCTTTCTGCATTTCCCAGATTTCCCCAGTCTCCTTGGCATCCTTATCTCTGAAATTCTACATCTCTACTTCTTGAAATCAGCCAAATCCACACCCCTGAACCTCAGGGAAGGACACAGCAGGCTACTTGTGGCATTACAATGATGCTACTGTTAAGGTAGAGCTGATTTTGAAGCCACAACTATGCAGCAGAGACAAAACAGGTTTCTGCTTATCCCCTGCCCCGGGGAACGGCTGGCACCAGTCCCACGGAGGCTCCTTCAGTGTCTTTGGCTTTGTTTGGGGCTAAGAGAGCTGAGGCCTTTGCTGCCCATGGAGCTGGGAGCTGAGACAGGATGATGCCACCTGACTTTTACTTCTTCCTTCCCATTTTAGGAATCCGTGTGAGAGGGAGAACCTGAAGATGAGTTTCATCAGCTACGTGGACAAGATCGCCGCGTGCGCTGGCGTCAAGCCCAGCGTGCTGAGGCTGCTGCTGACAGACCCCCGGCTGGGCCTGGCCATCTTTTTTGGGCCCTGCTCCCCATACCAGTACCGGCTGGCGGGCCGGGGCAGCTGGAGCGGGGCCAGAGCCGCCGTGCTCACCCAGTGGCAGCGCTCCCTGAAGCCGCTGAGGACGCGGCCGCTGCGGGACGGCTCCGGCAGCTCCTGGGGCTGGGGCTGGATGTGCCTCCTGGCTCTGCCAGCTGCTCTCACGGCAGCTTGGCTCTTGTCCACACACCCCCGGCCGGGCTGGAGCCCCCGCGCAGCGCCCCGGCTGTAGGAGGAACCCGGAGAGGTGATGTGGGGATGGAGCGAGGCTGTGCCGGGTGATGCCAGAGGGCTGGAGCTGGCGCCAGCCTGGGGCTGAGTGTGCCCGGCCACCTCCTGCTGATGTTCCACCAGGGTGACAGGGAGTTCACCATTCTGAACTGCTGAGCATGAGGCCAGCCTTCCTGCCCCCGCTCCCGAAATTTGGGCAAGACCCACACCTCCCTGAGATTTTGTGAAACGTGAACTGTCGAGAGCTACTGCTGTGTCTGGTGACTTTCGGGACAGGAAGGAGGGAGGCACAAATAAACCTCACAGATCTACTCTTTGCTGATGGCTTCATTAATGGTTTATTACCGGGGTGTGTGAAGAGGATCCCGAGCTGTGGCAGAGGGAGACTCTTGCCCTTGTATATATATAATCCATCCATTGTATGGATAGAAATATCAACAAAGAAGGTGTATGAGAAAGATTATATATGTTAATATATTGATATATAATAATAAATTATACACACAGCGATAAATCCAAGTAAGCAGGCATCCCTGACATTGCCTGAGCAGCCTTAGGATTACAGGGAACCCTGAATTGCTGGGATGGGAACAGGGATAGGACTGGGATGGGAACTGGGATGGGGCTGAGATGGAGCCGAGATGGGAACCAGGATAGGATGGGGATGGGGCCGGGATAGGACCAGGATGGGGCTGGGATAGAGCCGAGATGGGAACCTGGATAGAATTGGAACAGGACTGGTATGGGAACCGGGACAGAACCGGGATAGAATTGGTATGGGAACCGGGATAGAACTGGAATGGGGCCGGGATAGAACTGGTATGAGAACCGGGACAGAACCGGGATAGGACCAGGACAGAACAGGGATAGAACCGGCACAGGACCCGGATGGGGCCGGGATAGAACCGTGACAGGACCGGGACAGACCCGGGACAGAACCGGATCAGGACCGGGACAGGACCGGGACAGACCCGGGACAGAACCGGGACAGGACCGGGACAGACCCGGGACAGGCCCGGGATGGGGCCGGGACAGAACCAGTATGGGAACCGGGACAGACCCGGGACAGGCCCGGGACAGGCCCGGGATGGGGCCCGGTCCGCACGGCCCCACCCTCCGCCCCGCGCCGCCAGGGGGCGCACCTGTCCCCGGGAGCCCGCGCGACTGCGGCACGGCGCTGTCACGTGACCGGCGGCGCGGGGGGCGGGCCCGGCGGCTCGCGCCGTGCGCGGTGACGTCAGACGTCGTTGGCGCCCGGCTTGGCCGCCCGCCATCTTGGCCCCTGTGTGCGAGCGGCCGAGGCGGCGGCGCCGGGAGAGGCAGCGGCAGCGCCGGCACCGGGACCCGCGGGCAGCCGAGCGCCGCCCTGCGCGCCCGGTAAGCGCCGCGGCTGCTGTGCTTCACCGCGGCGGAGCGCGGGCTCGCGTGGCGGCACGGCGCCGGCAGGAGCGGGCGGGCGGCCTGCGCCGCATGGCCCCGGGCGGGGGCGGCTTCCGCCCGGGCGGGCCCGCGGCCGGCGGGTGAGGGGCGCCCCGGGCCGGCACCGCCGGCGGGCCGAGCGGAGCGGGGCGGCCGGGCCGGGGCTCGCCGGGCCGCCCGCATTGGCGCTCGGGGCGGCCGCGCCCCGCCGGGCTGAGCCCGGGCCGCGCCCGGGGCCGGCGGGAGAGGCGGCGGGGCCGGCGGTGCTGCTTCCTTCTCCCGCCCGCTTTTTCGCCCCTCGCTTTTCTCCTTTTTTTAAGGGCGCTTGGTCTCCTCTTTCCTGTCTTCCCCTCTCCTTCTCTCCGTGCCGCTCTCTCTCTGGGGGCTCCCGGAGTAGCGCGGCGAGCCCTGCGTGCGTTCGCGCTCCGTGGCCGCTGTGGTTCTGCGGGAGCACGGGGGGATTGCAGCCCCGTCCCGCGGTGCTGGAGGCGCGGCCCCTCGCTTTCCCCGCTCTGGAATTCCCATCCGGGCTTCTTTCACCGTCCGCCTGCGGTAAAAGGCCGTTCTCGGGTGGGTCGGTGCGGGGCTGGGTGAAGGGAGGCATTGTTTGTGCTCCCGGGGCCGGGATTTGTGGGGCTGGGGTGTTCCCGTGGGTGGCGTTCAGGGGTGGTGGGAGCGCGCTGAGGTGACACGGCTGAAATTCACGCAGTTGGTCTGCAGCGGGCATAATCCAGGGTGCGGGGATTGAAAATTTTGAGGCTAAAAGATAATTTCCAGTTTGGGCTCCCTTCCTGAGGGAGGGGACATGCACGAGAGCGTGGTGGTGGGCCTTGAATGGAGCATCGTGGGTTTTCTTCCTTTTTGCCTTTCACGTGGGTCTTCTGTAAGTATATTCTTTGGTGGAACGTCTTGAAGTCAATATCTTCAAGGAAGGGCCGTTTTTCCTTGTTGCCCTGATTATTGGGGTTAAATAGGTTTATTGCTGGAAATTTACAGTATTTCCAGCAGAAGGAACGGGGCTGTGATTTTTAATAGTTTTATTTCTTGTGCAGTGAGGCACCTGGCCTGCTTGGTGTCTCATCTTAAAGAACAAGAAAGAGCAGACAAGAAACTGCTTTTGAAGGGGCAGGAAACAGGACGTGATCTCATTTGTCCATGTATGAGAAACAAAAGGATTGACCTTAAATACTGACTGCCAGGAGCTCCGTGTGGCTGTCAAGGTTTTTTTAATTCTATAGTCTAGAGAATTTTGTTTCTACATTCATTTTGTGGGTGTTGTGGGGCAGCTCTGCAACCGTTTTCTTGAGAATAAAGAATCTCAAAGTTTTGGGAGTTGTGTGACCTGGATGAATGTTCAGTGGGAAGGTGCTTTGGTGATGTGGGATTGAGAGGTCACTCTTCAAACTGAAGTGAGGGCTTGCTTCTCTCTTGGGCCACTGCTTGGAGAGCAGGATTGAGGCTCTGGCACCTCCAGCTCTGCCTTGCTGGGTGCATCCATTGCTTGTATGAAGCTCTTGGCTTTTGTAGATAATAGCCCATGAAATATGTATAATTCAATATCCAGTTGCTTCTGTGAGTCTTGGTAATATAAATATTCTGTGTCTTGGCAGTTTAGTAGCAATTTATAAAATCTTTGCTCTCATTTCGACTTTCCATAATGGGAGCCCTGGTTTTTTGTAGAGCAGAATGTTACATCAGTCTCCAGTTTTAACTTGGGCTCCTGGTCCAGTGCTGTGGATTTATGGGATGCACCTTCCATAGGTCCTGTGTCCTTAGGGAAGGTGAAACAGGCCCCGGTGAGCAAGGGAGGGATGATGCAATTCCAAACCCCGTGGGTTTGGGGCTGTCTGAGTGAGTGCTGGGTGGCAGTTAAGAGAAAGAATGGAAGTGAGAGGAGGATTCTGTTCTGTGGGGCCCATTTCAGCCAGGTGTCCTGCAGGACTGGGAATTCCTTTGTTCCAGGCTGATTTCCAGGCTGAGGAATGGCAGGGATGTGAGAGAGGGTAGATGAATACCATATAAGGGGTGGTGTGGATAAAATGAGCAGATCAAAATCGTGCAGAAGAGTTCAAGCCTTGCACAGTGCTCTTACAGAGGAGTAAAGCCTTGAGTAGTGGATTGGGGACGTGAGAGAAGGAAAAACCCTTCTCTTCAGAGGCTCCTGCAGTAGTGGAGGGTTTGAGGGGGGGAAACCACCACGTGAAAATGCAGCAGCTTCCCACTAGCCAGGGATGGATGTTGGGCTTGTAATGACAGCGCTGCTGGTGGTGTTTTACTGGTAGAACCAGTTCATCTTCTGCAGGAAATTTTTTCCTTTGCTCAGCCTCATGCTCTCATTATTTTTTGGGTTTGGGTTTTACAAAACTCGGTAGAAGCTTATGGGTGAATGTAGTGTGAAAATCTGAAATTCGGGTGAGGACGTGGGAGAAAATAATCCAGAGTATTGGTGAAATGAAAATGGAGTGCACAGGAGTCTTAAAAAATGCGTCAAGAGCAGAGGAAGATGAAGCCCTAATAAAAATCAGATGAAGACAGCTTTTATGTCTATGAAGAACAGGCTAACAGAAATAGACTGTTTTTATTACAAATACCTCAGCCATTACATAACATTCTAAGTCAATGCTAACGAGCTCGTCTGTTACAGATTGCAAACACATACTGGAGGGAGAAACTGTTTAACATTCACATTGTTCATGGTTTAAATTATCTGACACTGTCTTGATTAACGGGGAAATTAGAGTGCAGAATCAGCCCTACATGTCTTCAGTCTGAAGGATGGTGGTGATAAATTTTAACTGATGTTTATTTGAAAATAATGTGGGCTTCATTTCCAGGGTCTTCCAGCACCAGAGACAGGAATGGCTGCATTTATGTTCAGCTACAGCAAATGCACAAGTACTGCCTGAAGAACTGGGGCATCACCCAGTCCTGGGAAACTGAGAGGAGTCTCCTAAATACCAATTCAGTCAATATACAGCTGATTCCTAAGTGGAATGTCAGCCTTACTGGCATTTTACCTAGCTGGGCTGTAGGTTGGCAATTACTAGGCTGCATGTTTTTTGCTGCACTGCTTGCTTAAGTTAGCAAACCAAACTTTCTGTGCTTAGAAAAGCAGCCCTTCTCAGGCTGTCCTCATGAAATGGAATAAACCACTACACCTTGCTTTAGAATTCATCTTTTGTAGGCAAGTGATTGTTGCTAGATTTTATTGTTTGTAAATTTTAACTTACAATTTCAATCTACAGCTATAATTTTAAGGAATGTTTGCAGCAGTAATGATTTAAGATGTACTTAAAATGATTTGAACCTTCAGCTAAGGTGGAAGTGCAGCAACATTTGCTTTTTGTTTGAGAACCCAGTAATTTCCTCTCAGTTAAAGACCTGATACTGCTTTAGGACTTCTGTTTCAACCTCACCAGATATTCCACTGAAGGACCTCAGTCTTAATGTCAATGAAATGATGCTTTCATTTTGAAAAAAAAAAATACTGATTTACAGAGCTTGTTTTTTAGTTATGTCTGGGACAGTTTGTGCTTTGTATAGGTGCACAGCACAAGTCCTCTAATGAAAAAGAACAAGAACATTTTTCCTTGACAATGCAAATACAAAAGATGTGTTTTAGCAGGAAAAGCTTGCCTTTGGCTTGTGGCATTTCTTAGAGGTTGCTTTGCTGGAGTCACCTTGGTTAAGAGATGTTTTTCGTGCCACAGATGAAGCCACCAGCATGGACAGAGCTTTGTGGGACACACAGAGCTTTGGATAACTAAAAGTTCCTTGATAAGTATTTTGATAATGTATTGAGCCTGAATTATTTACTGCATCTTGAAAGCAAAGTGTCAAGGGATGTGTGGGTTGGTTTTTTTCTGAGCAGAGTAAACAACCAAGAGCAAGTGAAGATGTTAAAGCTCCTCTGCAGCCATTTGGCAGATCCAAGTTAACTTCCCTGGAAAATGGATTCTGTAGTGCTGAGAGACAGATGCATAAAGCTGCCTGTGCTGATAAGGCTTTTTAAATTTAGCTTCCCATCTTTTTTCCCCTTTTTTTGTGGCCAAACCCAGTCTAAAGCAGAGGTCTGCAGTCGACCCTTCCTGTAATTAACTGGAGTTGTCCAGAGCTGGTGTCAGTGTGGTGTTGGCAGCTGCATCTCTTCCATGCTGAGCATTCCTCAGTGAGCAAGGAGATGTGTCTGTTCCAAGAAATGAGTGAGTCACAGGGAAAAGCATGAAACCAGAGATCCAGAGGATAATGGGCAGCAGGTAGAAGAGGCTGTGAGTGGCTGGGAGCTCTCTCCAAGCTGGACCAGACCAAGGAACAAAAATCTACCACCTTTATATGCATTGCAGTGAGATTTTTTTGCTGTTGCTGACTCTGTGTTACAAGCTGGAGCGTTTGGCAATCCTGGCTCTCACTATCACAGTGGGAGTATCTTAAAAACCTTCAAAATACGCTGTAACGTCTCTGTAATACAGAGAAGAAATTATGTTTATTTTTGATGTACATGAGCCAGGTTAGGAATATGGTAGGAATAACGGGCAGCAAAGAATTTGGGCAAGGTGGGAAATTTTGAACGTGGTAACAAGTAGCTTAAGTTATTATATAACTGATTAGAGTAACTGGTTTTAACTTTTTTATATCATGCTGAGGTTGTACAAGAGTTCAAAACTGGTTTTTTCTGTAGGTTCTTACTGTTGAGTGTTTCCATCTTCAGATTGGATCCTTCAACAACAAAAATACCTTGAGAAGGTGAACAGAAAAGAACTGGGGGGAAAAAAGCTGGCAAAGAGGGAATTAATTTTGGCACATGTGTTGTAAAGAAGAGGGGAAATCCTTAAGGATGTAGCCCTAGAGTGGTTCTTGTGCACTGTCAAAATATTCTGTAGGAGCTCATGAACAGAGGAGCTTGCCTGAAGGTTATTTCGAAGCAACTTCTAACAAATTTCCAAAACAAAACTCCTTAGATGCAATTATTTCTTATTTAAGGATTAACTTATGAATAGGGGCTTTGGAAAAACAAGTACAGAAATTTTTACTTACTTGCAGTTGAAGTCAGGGATACTTTAAAGATACAGAAAAGCATGATGGGAAATCTGCTGCTCACCATTGTTGTTCCTGGGGAAGAACGCTGAAAAAAGGTCTCACTTCCTCTGTGAAAAAACATTAATTATTCCACTGGGGCTTGGAAATTGTGGTAAAGGAGTAGGAAATAGAAGTTTGAAAGAGATTCCTTTTCTCCTAATCTGTCCTGCTCTCTTCCACTGCCCAAGTCTGTATGGGGTGGGTGGGAGAGGTTGCCACCAGCTCAGTGAGGGTTGGTAATAAAGAGGCTTTTGCAGGAAGTGTTAAAGTGAAAGGGAAAAATGAAACAGTGGAAAGATGGGCATTGGCTGTAAATGGCTGCAGCCTGTGCTCATCTGTTGGGGATCTGGTCTTTTTCCATGTATTTATTGATTTTCTTTCATCAGCTTCCTAGAAGGAAGTGTTTTGCACCAGCTTATCACTGGGACCAACTTAGGAGTGGAGTCTGTTCACCTCAGCTGTTGTTCCTGGTAACTCCCCCAGGCAGAACCTGCAGAGGAGCAGACTCTGCTCACCACACAGGAGAGTTGTGAGGCTGCTGCTGTGGATTTGTGTTTTGTCCCCCTTTCCTCAGCCTGACAGAGCAGCCTCTACTCAGGATGTCACCAAGGAGGGCACTCCCCATGTCACTGTCTGTGTGTGGGGAGAAAGGGTTTGCTGATATTTTTGCCTTTCCATGCTTCTGCTGGGTGGTGTGGTTCAGTTGAGCAAGAAACAAAGTGGTGCTTGTGACAGTCTGCTGAGTGAGTTTGTAATTTTTTATGGGATTGTTTGTGATCCTAACCATTAACAGATGCCTTTACAGAGAGCTGCTGTGGTCGGGATATACTGATCTAAATTAGCTATGAAGAAGCTTGGTGAATAGTTGTAATTTTTTCAGTTAAAAATCCTTCTGACAGGTAAGACAGGTCATGGTAATCTTTTGTATTCAGAGAAAATGCTGCCTGCCAGGCTGCTGTTTGAATCCTGCACTTTGATAGCAGGTACACAGCTTGTTTCTGCAAGAATTTGCCTTAATTTATTCCCTTATCTCGTGCTCAAATAGGCAGCGATTCAGTTTTGTGAGCTTTGAAGTTTTCTTATTCTTCCAAATAATGGAAATTTCTTTAATAAATGGTTTTGCAAATCTTAAAAATAAGTCTCATTTGGCATCTGCAAGTTGAAAAGCTAATTGGGCGAAAGCACTTGCATTGTTCTGTTCCCAGAATAATGAGAACGCTTATCATTATGATGCTCTCTTTAATTCTATAGAAACTGTTTGGGGTTTTTTTCTGGCCCTGGCTTTCTTCCAGTACTTCAAAACTCCTGCCTCAATTAAAAATTTACAATTTATGAAAGTTTCTTAACCAGCTGCATGAAACTGGAAAATCAAAAATCTGTCTTGCAAAAAATTTGCTTAATGCTTGGTGTCGAAGAAATCAGAAGCGACTTGTAAAGACATTGTCAGGCTAAGAAGAAATAAAATAGCCTGCTCTAAAAGTGACCTGCAGAGAAATCTGGGATTTTAGGCTTTCAGAAAAGAACAGATTTTTAGTTGCAACATGTTTGGTAATCTACTGAAACATGTAAATATTGTAATTTGTGTCTGAGGATTGTCAGCACGTGGCCTGAGTAGCTGTGTTGGGTTGGGGCATTGCCTCTGTCAGGTTTGGTTCTGACCTAAGTGGGACACTCACTGGCAGTCTCTTTACTGCAGTGTCTTGAAAAACCCTTTCTGGCAGAGAAACTGATAATTTGAAAACATTGGAGGAATGCTTCTAGTACAGGTATTGGTGGTTAACTCCTCATTTGCCCTGGAGCTGTGGGGGTGCTGTTGAGTTTCTCTCCACTGGTCTGGTTCGTGTAGAACAAATGGGAACATGAACTGGACACCTGCAGTACCAGGGAAGGCTGTGCTGGGTTTACCTGTCACCATATTCCACTGTGGTGTTCTCATCCTACAGTCAGGAGTCTTTTTGGCCTCTGACAGCTTTTTATTCATGTGTCAGTGATTAATGAGGTTTGTTTTGCATTGCTGCCTTGCTGTGCCTCAGCCCAAACTGGGAATTGCTCTGAAAAGAGCTGGACAAGTGTGGTGGTCGTTACTCTTGGAATCTGCAAGCAGACATGTGGAGAGCTGTTTCATCAAACATGACTCCACATCACCTCCATCAGCAGTGGGAAGCTCTGGGACAAGTGCAGCCTTACAAGCCTGTGGCTTACAGACAGAATTAAGGTGTGCTGCAGTGTTGATGTGCCAGGATCAGCCTGGACCATTCCAGCAGAGGGGAATGCTGAGCCCAGGGTGCATTTGGCACATCCAGGGTTTCTGATGTTCATGACTGTGGTGCCTGTGCAGTCAGGTTCACAACTTCAAAGTCTCTTCTCTTTAGTATTTGATTGTATGCAAATTCCATCAGTCTGTTAGCCTAAAGAACTATTTCTCATGTTGCAAAGAAGTTTGAAAAAAATGACCAAAGTAAATTTTCTGAACTCAGAAACTAAATTATCTAGATCTTTTAAAGCAGTCATCAATATTTTTTTTTTGGCCAAGGACTTGAGCCTTAAGGCTGAGTTTGGACATCACGTATTTCAAGTCTTCAAGGTACTTGACCACCAGAGTAGGATTTCTTTATGAGTCTTACTTGCTTAGAAGTGCTGCTGCTTGAGGTGACAGATGTTGGGCTTTCAGTTCAGAATAGTAGAAGAGCTTTTGTTAAAACTCTCTGGTGATCCTTGTACCATTCTTCATTATCTAACCTTTGGAAATGCAGAGAATTAACAGACACAAAATTCACTGAAGGGAGTTTCTTAATTTGCCCTTGTTTGATACTCCACTTTGAAAATCAATATTTTTTTGAAATCAATTTCTATTTTAATTGTAAAGTTATCATTACAATAGAAATAACAGTATTTAATTAGAAATCTACAGCAGACAGGGATATTATATCTTCTGCATGTGTAGTACTTGGGAACTGAAGGAAGTTTTTAGGGAGGAAATTCCTAATTTCAGCATTTTGTTTTAAGAATAGCGGTATTTATGCTTGTGAACATCTCTAAATTATCTCTTCAGCTCTTGTAAAAGGCAGAAGTAAATGTAAGAGGTGTCTTGGTGAACAGCTTCCCTTTTTCAGTAGAAAGCTGAAGACCAAACTTGTGCCATTGGTGTAAAACGTGGAAGAAAGAGACAAACATTGGAAGTATTGAATTCCTGGATAACTGCGTTGTTGTAGGTAATATTTAGATAGTATTTGTGAGGATACTGAACAGCTTTAATTGATGTTCTGACTATAAACATGCAAAAAAAATCCACTAAAGGAAATTAAAACTATTTTCCCCCTAGAAATCTTAAATAGCTTAAATTTCTGCCTGTGAGGGGAGGGGATGGGACCAGAATCTCTCAGTTACCTGAGGTCACCTAAAAAGGAGAAGATTTCCTAAGCACTAGAAGTACCAGAAATGATCTTAGCTGAATGAAAGCAGCTGTGTGACACATGAAAATGTTGGATGCATTTCTGACAGTTTTATTGCCAGTGTGAGTTTAACCTGTCTGTGGCTTTTTAATCCCTTGTTATGTGGACACATTTAAGTCATGCTGATTCTGATTGAGCCTGCTGATCAAGCTGCTTTTGTCAGGGCTGTTCCACAGGAATATGGTTTCATTGAAATATTCATGCACATACAGCTAAATAGATATTAAAATCTTTGGATAGAGACAAATTTGAGGTTTGCTGTACTTGGATCTGTGGGTTTTTTTATTATTTTTTTCTTTTATTCTCAAGAAAAAAAAATGGAACTCACAGATAATTCTTTTTTTCTGCAATAATCATCCTAAAAGTTTGGTTAGTGCCATGTTAGTCTTAAAATGCTCCCAACAAAAATTCCCTGAGCTGTTGAGGTTTGTTGCTGGCTTTCCTGTTGGAAAGCCAGGGTTTAGGTGATCAGTATTTCTCAAAAAAATGGGTTCAACAAGCTGCCTTGCAGCCTTTCTAAGGCAGCAGATTTGCTTGCTCTGTAGATTGCTGGTTCAAAGTAACATATGCTTTGTGGTGAAGTTAGATTCTGGGTAGAGTTTTTTTGTGGGTGGCTAATTTGGGTTGTTTTTCATTGCTTGGCTTAGTAGCTCCATTTAGGCTGTTGTTGCATGTCTGGTAGAATTGATGCTGACATATTTGTGGATGCCCATTTCTGGCATCCACAAACTCCATTTTTATAGATGCATCTGTGGGGATGATGCCCTAAAATGGCTGTCTTGTGTCATGGTCTGTTTTCCACCTGACACACTCTGCTTTGGTACTGTTTTGGAAAGACTTTCTTAGGCTTTAAAGAGGAGCTATTTGAGGAATGATTGAACTAGCAAAGCCTGCTGTGCTCCAGCTTTGTCTCAGGATGGAGTGTCTTGGTTCTGAAGAGCCAAACTAATTTTGATTTTTTTCCATTTGGTGGCTGTTAACTCCTCTAGATTGTGGCCATCCTACAGTTCTCCCACTGGGGTGATGGGTACAGAGGAGATGGTGATTAAGGGGTTTTCTTGTCCAGCTTGGCTGCCAGTCTCCATGGATTTTATCAGTGCTTTGTATCCTCTTTCAGGCTGTGCTGGAAAGCAGTGAGCCCAAAATCTGGAGGTGAAAGAGTGTTTTAGTGAGACTTTCTAAGGAAATCGAACTTGTGCAGGTCTTGTTCAAGAATGAACTGTACTGAGATCTACCCAAGAACTCTTCAAAGATTTGAAGAGCTGCTCTTCTTGTAGGTGATGCAGGTACATCAAGCAAAAGTTTGGAGTCCCCAAAGTGTTCCTGCAGTTTTCAGCCTGCTTAGCAGCAGTCTGCTGGATAATGAACCTTGCTGCAAGTAGCTCTTGGAGAAGTGAAATCCTGATTTGAGAGGCTTTATTAGATACTGAGATTGGACAGAGACTTCTTTGCTACCCAAGTGTTACCAGAGGTTCTGCAAGCTTTTGTCTGTGTCATATTAAGCTGATAGTGCTGAAATTCTTAAGAATTCTTAGTAGTGGGATAAATGGCCAGAACTTTTGTGTATTTGTTTTGTTGTTATGTTTTTGTAGATAAAAATTGGGCTAAAAATGTTGGTTCCAGAGGTGAAAGTATAAGACCATCAAGAAGAGATTGTTGACAAACATCCATGTCAGGGAAGTGTTTAATTGTAATTCCTTTTTTTTATTTGTGTGCAATCTTCCCTCTACAAAACCACATCTGAACCCCATGTATTCAGTAATTGCACAGTGTTTTGGAGTGTCCTTTTAAAATAAGATTCCTTAAGACTGAGTTACAAAAAGCACAAAAAAGGCTTTCTTGGGTTCCAAGTATTTTGACTCCAGTATCCTCTGTTTCTTTGTTTTAAATTGGCATTCTGTTTCTGTAATTGATTTAAATTGGTCTCTTTTCCGAAGATCACACAGTTGTTTTTCAAAAATTAGGATCTAGCTGGAGATTATGCTTAGTTTTTACAGTAGTGGGCAGTTTCTTCAGTTCTAGAATCTAAATATGCCAGACTTACAGTTGAAATGAAAACTTTGTCTGAAATTTTTAATGGCACATTTTTGTGTGCAGTGAATTTTTTTTTTAATTACTAACACTGATTTGGGAGCATCTGCCTCTAAAACAAATGGAATATGTGTTAAAGTTTAATTTTATAATTTTTAAATTTTTTAAATTTTTTTTTTTAGTAGTTGTATTTGGTTCCAGGATTAACCAGAACGACATTGTTCAGTGTCCCAGAAACAAAGCTGTTCTTAGAAAAGTGAAGTTATGGCTGGATACAAATAACAGATTTGTATATGATGGTTTTTACACTTCCACTGCTTTAAGTGTGCTTAAAATAGTGTATGGAAATACTTTCTGGATTGGTCTCTTGGTTTCTGTTTTGAAAGAGGTGCTAGTGTGTTCCAGTTATGAATAAACTTCCATGCAGAGTTTTTTGTGATGTTTCCCACTTCACAGATGGGCATGTGGGGCACTGAGAGTTCAGCTGGTTTGAGTCCTCAGTGGTGCTCTTTGCCTTAAATCATTCCAGTGCCTTTCTCCAAATGTGGCCAAAACTCAGCCCTTGGAGCAGAGGTGACAGGGTCTAGAGATCCTTGTTGAATAGGAATTACGAGAAGTATTCCAGTATTTTTAATGTTTTAAGGCTTAAATCCCAGGAAACTCCTGTCCAGGTTACCTGTTCTGATTGAGTGGGTTAAAGAGGTGTGGGCTGGGGGGTTAGGATGGAAGGACTGTATTAAATCTGACTGCAGTGCTGCTGAAGAAGTCTCTTGACATGTTACCCTGAAAACAAGACCTTTTTGCCTACGTAGGGGTTTAAAAATGCAGTGTCTAAAATATGGTTTGTCATCTGGTCTGACAAGACTTTAGGAGTTAAGTTGTTAAATGTTTTATACTTGCCACTCAGTTCTCAAAAGTGACCTCAAAATACGTGATGTTTTTACCTTGTTTAAGTAAAACTTTTTTGTGAAGGAGAGTTGACACCTTTTGGAGGCTGCAGCTGGCCCTAATGGAACACTGTGCAAATTCAGAGGAGTAGTAAATTGTATAAATTTGTATATTATATTGAATATATATTTTATGGACCAATAATTGTATAAATTGTATTCAATTGTAAACGAGTTACAGAGATGAGTTCTAAAATGATCAGGAGAGCTAGGAATTAGTGGAATATGTATGATATGTATGGGGTTTTGTTTGCTGGGGTTTTACTATTAAAAACATGGTTTTGTAGTCTGGAATCCACTGCATTCAGTTTGTTCTTGTACCAGCTCTAAATGTCTAAGAAGGCACAAGTAAGTGTTCCTTAACAGAGACAGGATATTTAGAATTTGTGTCAGCTCCTTTGTGTACTGTTTTCTGTACACAAGCTTCTGAGTTCTTGCAGGATTTAAAACAATCAACCAGTTGGAATCTGAAAAAATAGTCTGGTACAGAAATTAGAGTAATAATTTTTACCCTAAAATCTTCAAGCCACAGTGAAGTTCACTTAACTTATTTAATAACATTGCAGAGCAGCTGAAGGGTAAATGTTTGCTCCAGAATTTTGGGAGCTTTGTGCTCTCTGTACTTGTGCATAATAGTTACTGTAATAATTCAGAATGAACAGCTGACTTGCTTAAATTTCTTCATGGTGCACTGAACCCTGCCAAGTGCCATTATGGCTGGTGCTGTTCCTTCCTTCTGGTGGCTGTCACCGAGCTTCCTTAGCTTGGAAAGTGCTCCTGACATCCTGTATGTGTTCTCAGGGGTGCTCACAGCTGCCTCTGCAGCAGCACACAGCCTAAACCTAGTGCACAGCAGTGCTGCACTGTGAGAACTTGACTAATAATAACAAAATATGGAAATGTTGGGCAAGTTGGGAATCACCTGGGGAGGAAAGTGCTTGATATGTCTGTGTTGAAACACCCCAGGTGTTCTGTACAGAGGGAGCGATTCCAGTGCTCAGGTACAGGAACGTGGCACACACAGGTGAAGTTTGGATGAACAGTCTTGGAGCTGGATGGTTCCACAGGGCTCAGAGTGGTGCAGCTGTCTCTCCATAGCCGATGTCAGGTGGCACTGAGTGCTTGTTTAATGTGTGACCTGCCAGGATGTTGGGTGAAGCCACGTGGGCTCTTCCGAGGGAGGGGTTGTCATCCCTGCCTTGAGCACCTGGTCTGAAGTCTGATTTGTAGGAATATCTTTGGCAACCACTATCAGGTCTAAGTGTACTTAAATATATATATTGTATATTATTGAATATATTGACCTGCCTAATTCAAATTATTTATTTTGTGCAAGTCTGATTACTGAGGAAGGTGCAGTTTTAATCATTGTAAAACAGTATATTTTTCTATGTAGTATAAGTTAGGAAAAAACTTGTCAAACCGTATGAATTTTAATAGTATAAAAGGCTTAGAGCTCAGTTGTAATGAGCAGACTAATTTTTCTAAATTAAACATAAAAAGGGGTATTCAGGGAATGTAAAGTTTTCACTGTCCTCTGTTCTTGAAGCTGTCAAACGTTCTAGAAAGAGCAGTTTTTACAGTGAAGGTCTGCCCAGGTATGGAATCTGTATTGCTCTGTAAAAAAGTGTTGTTATGATTAACATTTTCCATGTTTCATCTCTACCAGGGATGCACACTTTGGGAGAATATGACAAAAGATTATCTTAAACCACCCTCAGACTGCTTTCTGCTTGCTTTGTCTGTATCTGTTAGAGCTTTGCTTCTGTTGACAGTTTTGGGGGTAAAAAGTGACCCAAGTTGTCTTTTTTTAATTTGTTTGTTCTGTTTGCCAGTTTCTAGATTTTCCACCATTGTGAAGCTACTTCTTGTTTACAAACTCCTTGGCTGGGATGAGTCTTGGGCCAAAAATTAAAACTCTGGATGAGCTGTTTGCACTTGAAAGAAGAAGTAATTGTAATATATGACTTGATACAGTTCTGGGCTCACCTGAAAGCTGGTTTGCCACCCTGTGCTCCTGGCAGCTACTGCCCAGCACCTTCTGTGATGCTCCAGGATGGTTGTGGTGGACTCTTTATGATAAATACATGCTCTAGATTCCAGCCACAGACTTGGCTGTAGGCTGTCCCTCATCTATCCAAAAAAACTGTGCCGAGGCTGCAAGGTTCCACTAGAAGCCAAAGCTCAGTACTCACATATCTTTACAGGAAAAAGCCCACCTGGTCTGAAACATGAATTTAGGCGAGCTTATCTTTGGAGTTATCACACAACCTTTCACTCTTCAGGCTGCCCCAGTGCTTGCAGTCCAACTTGTCAGGCTTTGCCCATCAGTGTTATTCATGGCCAGAGTTCTGCTTCAGCCTGTCTGCAGACCTAAGCCAGGCTGACTCGTTTATCAGGCTGACTCTAGATTAGATATGAGCCTCTGCATTGGCCTTTCCTTCTGCAAGGAGATTCAGTTTACCAGAAGGAGTTCTGTGAAAGGACCTGGCAGACTCTGTCCCTTCCACTCTTCTGTTCCTGTCTGTTCCCAGCCTTGTATTTATGGAAAAGAGTCCACCACAATCATCCTGGAGCATCCCAGAAGGTGCTGGGCAGTAGCTGCCAGGAGCACAGGGTACAAACTAGCTTTCAGGTGATCCTTTACTTGTGTCTTACACTACAATCACTGTGCTCACAAGTTCTTTCAGCTCATCCAGAGTTCTGGTTTCCAGCCTGTTTTGCTCAGTGGGCTGGGTTCACCCTGCTCCTGTCCTGCATTTCACATTTTTGGATGACACACAGTAACGCTTGCTGTTGAAATAGCCAAGTGCTGACTAATCTGGGAGAAGAATCTGGGAGTTGCTGTCTTTTTCTGAGGGAGAATATATTTCTTGGCCATGTGTGTGGCCCCATACAAGGCTGGAGATTGTCCCCTTTGCAGCAGTCTGCATGGATTGCAATAGAATAGTTTCTGGCCCAAGTTACGCTGAAGCTGAGCCATCCCAAGGTTATTTGCCATCTTCATTTCTTTTCAATCATGGCTTGTAAATTGAGGTAGAAGGCAGAGGAGGATGGGAATGTTATCATACCTGTATAAATTAAATTTCCATGGTCTTTTGACATTGCTGAATGTCTGTCATGACCAAGTAGGTGCTTTGTTCTTTAGATTGCTTGTCCTTGCAGACTCTCAATCCACGAGCACCTTGCATGTGAATCACATTCCCTTTGAAGATCTGCAGCTCTGGGTTTGCCATGGGAGTTTGATCACTGAAGGGCTTGAGCAGGATGTCTTGCTTCTTGCTGCCTGCTTTTAGATTGAAACACAAGTCTTTGAGGATATATAACTCTTCTGGAATTCATACAGAAATAAATAAAAAATTGTTGTTGTAAAGGGGGTGGCAGGATTTTTTTGACTGTTAAGAGAAATCAGCTTGTAAAATAATATTCTGTTTGAGTGAATGCTCACTTGTGTTCCTGCCTGGTGATGAGCAGCAACTCTGCAAGTTCCTTCCAAGAACTTCTAGAGAAGGATCACAGTTAATTACTGGGTTCTTTCTCTCAAGGCCTGTTATTCTGGGAGAAGGAGGGAGGAGAGGAATGACCTGCTCCAAGAGCCCTGTAATTTACTGCTGCAGGAAGAATAGTGTAACTCTCGGTTTAAGGAATTTTCACTCTCCCCCTCTAAGCATACTGTGTTCTGGTTTTGACAAACAAAAAATTCTTACTCTGTGTATTTAGTGTCTCTGGCTGCTGTGTGCATGATGGTTCTAATTGGAGGAAAAAGAAGCAAATTCCAGAAATACTGTACTGCAGTAACTGTTAATTGTCTCAGTACTTGGCTTTGGGAGTGGGTGAGGTCATTGAGCTTCCCCAGTGGGGAAAGAGCTGCTGGTGGAAATTCTGTGTGTTTGTGGGGTTTGGGGTTTTATTATTCATTTTCTAGTGAAATCATGGATGGTATTTACCACTTTAGCAGTGTTTGATGTTAATTAAATGCTGACCCTCCTGATTTCGTGATGTTCATACGGAAGAGCTAGAAATACTTAAAAATTCCTGATGTTACATAAGGATAAGGTTTCTGGAGTTAATGCATTCCTTGGCATCCTGCAGAATGCTTAAATGAAACAGTGCTAATGGTGTTAAATATGCTGTCCACTTCTGCCCTGAACTCTGACTTCAGCCTTGGCTCCTGTTCAGATTCCTTGACTTTTCTGTTGTTTCCCTTCCCAGGCAGATTTTGAGGAGCGAACGGAAGGTACCAGACTCGATGAGTTTCCAGCGAAATGTCGGAAAAGTCAGGCCAGAGTACAAAAGCAAAGGATGGAAAAACAAAGTATGCAACACTCAGTCTGTTTAATACTTACAAGGGAAAGTCACTGGAGACTCAGAAAACCACAGGTGAGTAAGCTCTCTTTAGAATTGCATTCTTCCAGTTTCATCATTACTGCAGTGCTAATTAGGAGTGCAGAGTGTATGAGCACTTAACCACAGCCTGGTTTTTCATAACTGCTTGGTGCAGCAGTGAAGTGGAAGGACTGTGGAAGGCAGCGTTCATTAGAGTTGCTGTTTAGCTCTAAACAGGAGTGTCAGTTCAGAGAGACAGCATTTGCAGTCTAGTAGGAAGTAGAATGGGTGTAAGTAAAGATGTGCCATTCTCCAGCTGTGCATGTTACTGCATTAACATTTGCCACGCTGGAAGTGTTTAATTAAGGAAAAGCAATGCTCACTTACAGCTCTGGGACTTTGATTTTTTTACAAACTGGATAAAACTTACACTGATATCTCAAATAAGATGACTGTGAGCCTGCTTTTTCATGAGTCGTTGAACAGAGAACCGGGGGAAATTATGTTCTGAAGGTTTTGAACTTGACAAAATTGCCTAAATTGTTTGTAAAGAAGTGTGCCCAAGCTTGTGGAAGTTTGCCACAATACTGTTTTTAAACGTTGAAACAGAGCTGTCTGTTGTGATGCAGCTTACCCAGGGCAGTAACTTGTGCTTGTTCCCTGAGTTGGTTACTTGGTAGGTTGAATGTCCTGTGGGGTGCATTAGCTTTGTACTTGTGGTCTGGAGTAAATACAATTTGTAGGAATGTTTTTGCAAAGGCAGCATCTGCCAGCTGAAATTTGAAGCAATAAACAAATGGGCTAGACCCATAGGGGTATTCCTGGACTCATCAATGTACATTAAGCTCCAAAAGAGCAAGAGAATAATGCTTGACATTAACATCATGTTGTAAATGGCTTCTTTAGTTTTCTGTCACTGAATGTTGTGTATAAAGGTGGGACCATATATCCTTTTTAATCTCTGGAACAGGCTAACCATAATGACTCACTGCTCAAAAGTCCTCAGGTCTTCCCAAACCAAGTGTTTTCAATTCCCTTTTTAAAATATTAAATTCTGAGGCATTTTAAATTTTTAATTCTTAAAACTCTTTAATTTTTCTGACTTTCTTACAAAACATTTCTACGTAGCTCTGCCTAAACAGAGTTGTTAACTTGCACTTTCTGTTCTGGCACACAGTTGCTGCACGCCATGGATTGCAGAGTCTTGGAAAAGTTGCTATTTCCAGGAGGATGCCTCCCCCAGCTAATCTGCCCAGCCTCAAAGCAGAGAACAAAGGCAACGACCCCAATGTGAACATTGTGCCTAAGGACGGCACAGGATGGGCTTCAAAGCAAGAGCAGCACGAAGAAGAGAAGTGAGTTTTCACCTTCTTTTGCACTGAAAGTAGAAGTGACAATTCTAGATACTCCATTTCTTGCTGCTTAATGTTCAGTGTCCTGCAGTCAAATACAGAACCTTTTCTCCTTTAGGCTTTTATAGGATTTCTGTGGAATTAAAAAATAAATAACACTGGCTTGGTTTGCAGGGCCATTTCTCTCAGATTTGCCCAAAGTTTGGGATTGGCAGGACCTGGAAAGAAATTTGTTACACTGGAGTGTTCTCAGCATAGCTGCCAGAGAGGAAATATTCACTAATTTAAAATTTATCATTATTAATTTCTGGAGGAAGAATCTTGCTAGTAGAGGGATAGTTAAAAAATCCTTGCACAAAAAAAATACATCCTCGTATTTAAGTTGAAAATGGTCTGCTTATAAATTCCATATGAGGAGAAGAATATTTCCTTGGACATGTAAGTTTTAATGTCTGCTTACAGGAAATACTACAGCATGGTTTTGTAAGATCAGTGATATCACCTTAAATAAAATTCTCTTGAAACCCCAAGGAACACAGCAGGAAAATTAGAGAATAGTTTGCAAGTTCATGAGTATGCAAAAATCACCTTAATTGTGCTTTTGCTGATGTATGTCAGAGGAAACTCAAAAAATCTTGGTTTGCATAAGTTTGTTTAACGTTCTGCTTTTTTTTCCTAATGGTTTTTAATATTTGCACTTTAATTTTTTTTTTTGCTAGAATGCCATAAATTCTAAAGACTTTCAATTTTTTTTTTTTATCTTAAGCTCTCCACTGTTGTTCCTGACTCCTCCAGTATGTGATATAAACAAGGCAGAAGTTGTGGCAGTGTTGATGCACTGTTGTATACCTTGTATGATACAAATTTCCTATGCTCAGTGCAGTTTCCTGTGCTAGATTTGTTTCACACTTGTACAGCTAAAGAAAATAGGATGAAAGGATCACAGAATATGCTGAGTTGGGAGAGACCCATCAGGGTCATCGAGTCCAACTCCTGGTCCTGCACAGGAAGAAACTAAATAGAAACTGAAACTTTCCAGTTTCTAATTGGAAAGTTTTTTAAAGCAGTTCTTTTTTTGCCATGTAAGCTTAAAATAGGATGTGATTCTCACTGCATAAGTAGAAGCAAGGTTTAAGTGTTAACTCTTTTCATACAAATTGCTCTGGAAAACACTGGAATTTAGGGACAGTGGTTGTATGTTCCTAGTGCTTGTGAAAGCAAAAGATGAGGTTTTAAGATTTCCTTCAACATCTTTCTGTCCCTTTATTTTTCTTTGTGTATGTTCCTACATTTAAATGCCAATTTTTGACATCTCTCTAAAAAGCTGATAGACTTCAGGAATATAGTGTTGTGTTTAGCCCTTTATTTTAAACTTTTGAAACTGCAGAGTCTCAGTTTTCAGCCCTGTGTTTTGTTTGGTATTTTAACAACGTCTCCCTGTGCTTCAAGGTCACTTACATTTTGCCCTGTTAAATCTGTGTTGAGCTGGTGGCTTGTTTGACTAAAGCAGGCCTTTGCATGACCATGTATTAGGAGGTACCAGCAGTTGATGTTCTGTTTACAAACAAGTGAGTAACTGTCCCTTATCTGCAACTGGAAGTTGTTTGTATGTATTACTCTGATAAAGGCCTCAGAATCCAGATAAAAGTAAAACTAGTGAGGGAGAGATTTGTTCCCAGGAACAGGTGTGTATGCCCAGGCCATGAGGAAATTCTCCTAAATTTGGACCATCTGATGTGTTTGCTCAGATCTTAATATCATTTGTTTGAGTACTGCTGTGTTAGTGATACTCATTGTGCTTGAAATGCTGCAGTTTATGTGTGAAGTGTTTTATTGTTCCTCTCAGAAGTGTTGCAGATAAAGGTTACATCTTGATAACAGCCTGATTTAGTTTCATGCATTTTCTCTTGTATCATTGCATTGGAGTTCACATTAATGTGTTACTCCTTTTAATTATGAGCATTAATTCCTGCTTTCTCGAGTTGCCACTCATTCAGTGGGTAGTGCCTCAGTCTCTTTCCTGGATAGTGCAGGCTGTTGTGTAGTGATTTGATTAATTCAGCTGAGTTCTTTCACTCATCCATATTTGCAGGGGAGTGCTTAGATAACTAAAATTCTAAATTGGCTTGTGTATGAAACAGGAGAAATGCAAGGAGTAATTTCTTTAACAGTCTTGTTCCTTGTTTCACTTGTGTCACAAAGTTCAGCCATGTAAGTCATAAATTCCCCAAAGCCTGCTTAGAAAATGTGCAGCTGTAAGAAAATGCATGCGAAAAACAGAAAAAAAAAAATGAAAACTGGAGTTTTTTTTCTAGATTGTCGTACTCTCATGGAACATAAAAATTGCATTTTGTTATTCCTGTGAGAAGCTTTGTGTTTCTGCCCAGCAGTGATCTTTTTGATGGCATTGCTTCTCAGTTCTGAGAGTCCTGTGTAGTGCTTTGGGTTGATCACTGCAGAACCCAAATGGAACTGATCTCACAGTGATAGTCCTCAGAAATTTGGGATCACTTTAGGATCTACTTGAAGCATTTACAGCTGTTTCTTGTCAATGAAGTGACATGATACCACACTGCTTCTCTCTTCACTGGTGTAGTAAAGTGGTTCTAGACCACAGCATTTGCCCCATAGTTCCTGTTTTATTAAAAGGTCCTACGAAGGAGCTGGAGGATTAGTCTTAGTTGGTTTTAGACACTAATGCTTAGAGTCTTAAGTTACCTGAACATGCAGGTTTCAGAAATAGCCTTTATTGAAAGAGGTTGAACAATATGACTGAATCTGCAGATTAGAAAAGGCTTGTGCCTCAGTTTTGTGCACTGGACAAAAAGAGTGCTTGTGCCTCTTCATTTTTAGAGATGGTGGGAGTGAGCCCATTTCTTAAGACTTAATGTTCTGGGCTCCAGCTCATGGTACCCATAGAGTTTTTAATGATATCTTTAGCTTTCCTTATCAGTTCCTTTTATTTGGGAATTCCTGACATGTATTTGCCTTCTTTCTCTCAGTACATGGTGGTCTTGAAGTGCTTTCCTCTGTTAACTCCCAAGGCAAGAGAACATTAATCCAAATTATTCCCTTTGATGGTTGTAGATGGATTGGTTTTTTGATTGTCCAATACACTTCTTTAAAAGCTGTAATTCAGTTCATGCCTGGCTGCATTTTCTGCTGTGCCATTTTCATTTATTCCTCTCCTCTTTGGGAAATGGAATCTTGAAATAATTAACTAATTTGTTCAATTTTTAAACTGTTTCTATAACAACTCCTTTTCTGAAGAAAAATAGTTATTGGTTCTTCAGCTGCACAGCTCCCTTACTGTATTCCCTTGTTTGCAGTAGCCATCCTGACACCCTCTTGTATTCACGAGTGCTTTTCCTCTGATTCCAGACAGCCAGACGTGCCGCAGACCCAGCCAAAACCTGCTGTTCCTGCTCCTCCAGAAGCAGCTCCTGTTGCCAAATCCTGGGCCAACACCAAGCCAGGACAAGACGGTGAGTGCTGCTCAGGTTCTGCACTGCCCACCAGGCTGGGACTGGGCTGGGAGAGACCCCCACACTCAGCAGCCCCTGGAGGCTTGGCCAGGCCACTTGGGAGTGGGAAAAGTCATGGAAGCAGCATTCCAGGCTGGGCAATGAGCCCTTCCCAGTCACTGGATCTATCAGCAGGTCTGGCTGACTTTTGCAAGCTTGGTGTAGTCACCACTTTTGAATTGACAAGTGATCGTGGCAGCAAAAAATCTTCAGTGTGGCTGTGGTGAGGAGGGCAAATCACAGTTAGTTCTTATAACACAAACAATTTTGGTATGGGAAGGAGAGATGTAAGCAGTTGGTGGTCATTCTGATCATAGTTTTGGATCATTTTGTGCGAAGTATGTGTAGTTTTGCTTCTGTTTAAACATGTGAAACGGCAATACTTTTCCCTTCATTTTATAAATTCCTTGGTTATTTTAGTATCAAAGTGATAGTGCTTAAGTAGTTTTCTTTCTGGGAAAAACATTAAAGGTGTGTTTTGAGGGTTATTTAACATAATTGGATGAAAGGATGGAAAATTGTTTCCATCAGAGTGACTCTTAGCTTGAGTGTTTTCATTACAGATGTAAGTTCAGAACTAAATCTTCAGGAGATTTTTTAAAATGCTTGCAGAGTGAGAGGTTATTTAAAATTCCTCTGTCTCCATTATGATAAATAACCTGCAATGTGTTTTATTCCTTAAGTTTGAGACTTGCGAGCTTTCTGTGGCTGTAAAATGGAGTTTAGGCTTTCCAGTTGAAGAATTGAGTTCTTAAAATGAAAAAATATTAATAGCGTGGAGGTAATTTCTTAGATATTATATGGAGTTTGTTAACATCACATATCTAAAGATTTTTACACTGAGAATTAGAAGTGACAATTCTAGGTACTCCAATTCTTGCTGCTTAATGTTCAGTGTTCTACTTTCAAATATAGAAACTTTTCTCCTTTAAGCTTTTGTAGGATTTCTGTGGAATTAGAAAACCAAGAATGAGCACTGATGCAAAGTGATCTGCATAGCAGCCTTCCTGCAGAAGCTGATAAGATCATCTCCATGACACAGGAAATAGTGATTCGGCTCAGTAGCTTCAAAATGCATTTAGCTAATTATTTCATAGTTACCATGGCAGCTCGTGTGCCAAGCCCAGATGGCAGCCTCATTTCATTCAATTAATGCAGCACTGGGTTTGCAGTTTCAGGAAGCAGCACTGGATGTGAATTGGCAGCAGCTGCTTGCTGTCCTGGGTTTGAAACCAGGATCCACCTGTTGTGCTCCTGCTTTCCTGAGCTACACTTGGCTCTCAGAGTTTCTCCTGCTGCCTCGTGAGCGTTCCAGCAGTCACTCAGCCTCGTGCTCTTGTAAAACTGGAGTGAGGCAAGGCTAAACCTTTCTCTGATCCTCTTGGTGGCCATGGAGAAGGGAAAGACTTAGGAAATATAACAGCAGTGTGTATTTTTGAGCTCATGCTTCAGCTAAAATTTGGAGTAAATTACTATCAAAACATCTTTGAATTTTTTTAACTTCTTTCTGAACTGCTGGTTGCCAGTCTGGCTTTTTCAGGCTTGTAGCTTAAATACAGTCAAGGAGATCTCTGGTGCTGTTACTTTGCCATTAAAATGTTGTGTAGGCTTGAGCAGAAAGCATTTTTCCAGATTCATAAAACTCATGAACATTGCATGCCACAGGATCTCAGAAGGGACTCCCTCTCCTAGCAGGTCATCTGGTCAGTGGGACTGCTTTTTATTCCCATTGAGAAAGTCCCTGCATGTAGCTGCTTGGGAACAGCAAGAGTCCAGTGTCCTTTAAGAAAAAACAAATTAATATGGTCTGTAGTATGTGAAGTCAGAATGAAAATTGAAAGGCAATTTGTACACACAGGGATAGATACTGTTATTTGCTGGCATGGCTTTACACAGCACAGAGTAAAGCATTTATCCTGTGTTTAACTCTTAAAAAAAACCCCAACTGATTAAAGGCCCACTGGGATCTCTGCATTTTATCTTTGTGAATGATTCTTTCCGAGATTGGAGAAAACAGAAGTTTTTCTAGTTGTTAAAAAAAAGCCAATAGTCAGGATTGAGGGGTTTGGACACCATATATTAGATCCTTGTTTGTGAGCTTGCCCTCTACCATAATCCATGTAGCTGAGTACCATGTCCCTTAGAGTAGTCAGTGGTAGAGACAGGTACAGGAACAGGCTGTTATTCAGGCTGCTGGAATGGAAATCTGCACTCAGATTATTGGTGATTTGGCACAGGAGTGCTGCTGATCTAATAGGTCACTATACATTATGTGTATGTGGAGGAAATTGATGCAAAGCAGATGCCAACAAAACGTTCTAACCAGGAAAACAACCTGTGTATGTGGCTTCCATACTGTATACAACAGAAGTCTTAAATTCCAATCTTGAGTATGATGTCAAGGGGTTTAGAAATCAAAGAATGTCATCCTGATGCTTTTCTCATAGGGTAAAAGCTGTGGCCTTTTAAAGTCCTGGAAATTTCTTACTAGAACAATAATTAATCATAAATGTGTTTGCAGTTACATAGTTGCCCATTCTTGGGTGGACTATAGTTTTAGAATGAAAAGAAGGAAATCTTTGTCTGGAAGGAGTGGGAAAAAGTGTTTACAGAGCTGAGGAACTCCAGGTACTCCCTGGGCTAAGTTCCATTGTCCATTGTTGCTCTTGTGTTTCTGGATTTTTCTCAGCCTCAACAGCTGTCATAGTTGATCCAGTAAATTTAACAACTTTGGAACCCTTTATATTGCCAGTAAATGACTGTGGCTTTAACACTTAGTTTTTTTTATTTTAAAGCTTTAAATGTTCACTTCTAGAGGATGATCAGGCTTCTGTTGCTTTCTGAACTGTTTTGGCTGCAGCAAGTAGTGACTCTGTGAATATCTTGCTGTGTAGGTCCACCTATTCCAATCAATAGTTATTTCCAGCAAGAATTCCCCAGTCTGCCGGCAGCTGGGGACCAGGACAAGTCAGGCAAGGACAAGGATGGAGCTGAAGATGGATCAGGAGCCAACCTACGACCACAGAGTAAGTGTGAGCTACAAAGTGTTGTGAAATTCATTTGTGTGGGACTTACTGCTTGTGCCCTGTACAAAAGAAATAGATGAATATGTTGTTTCAATCAGCACACTCCTGCATGGAAGAAGTAGATATTTGGGGCTTTATTCTGCTTTTCTGTGTTCCTGGTATGTGGAAAATAGTGTGTTTAATCCTGTCACTTCCATTTTCCCAGTGTACTCAGTCCTGTAGTTGTGCTCTGAGGAACATTTGTTAGTTGCACAATACTGCCATTTTCTTACTTTGCTGATGTCACAGCAGGTGAGATACCTCTTTAAAGAACTCTCCTAGAATTAACTAATTACACAAATGGTGATCAGGGCTGGCCTTAACGTTGTTAGTACTCCTAGGAGTGGAGCCTGAAAATTCCTGAAGAGGAAGTTCAGTCTACAGCATGCCAAAAGAGTGGGTTGTGCCTTTAAAGGCATTGGCATCTTCAGCTCCTGGGTGCAGTGCTCTGACCAGCTGGATCTGTTTCAGCAGTGGGGGATTAGATCTGGTGAAAACAACTAACAGTGCTGGGTTTACATCTCTCAGGAAAGAAATGTGTATTTCACTTTAATGGGAAGCTGTTTGGGACTGTGCTTGTTACCAGTGGAAAACAAGATTCCTTTCTCTCACAAAAGTTTGGTTTTGATGAGGTTTGATGGACTAGAGGTCCTGTCCTACACTGTGGCTGGCACTGTCCCGTGCCAGTGACAGGCACTTCAGAAAGGAGTCTGTAACTCCTTTCCTTGTTACACATCTTGGTTTTCCTTGATTTGTATGGTCCTGCAGAACAAGGCCATGTGCCTGTTCATGTCTTGTCTTGATTTTGATCTCAAGAACAAATTGTCAGGGAATGGGAGAGATATCCAGCACCAAATGAGAGCAGCTACGTGTCTGTCCAGCCTCCTGCAGGCAGTTACAGTTTTGGGCAGCACTGTACATGCTATATTAAGCCCTTCTTTCCTGTCTGACAGCAGAAAGCTAAATGAACTTGGCAAGTAGTCAGTCCCCCTTTAGCAGCTGTGCTTCCCAGCAAAGATAAGTGCAAGAACTGTAATGGATACTTAGGAGCAGAGTTTAACTCTGCTTAAAGGTTTGTGTCCCTAAAGGAACATCATTTACTGTGTGTGTCTGTGAATTTTTGTCTCCATTGATTCTGAGCACTGCTGCTAAGTTTACCCTGGTGGGTTTTTTTGTCTTAACCCGTGCTCTGCAGGCAGAAGCTTCTAAAAGAATGGAGTGCCTGGCACAAATGATAAGTCATTAAAATCCCTGAGTTTCCCTGGACGGTTAGGTAGACATTCACACCAGAACAGCCATCATCACTTCTATTCCATCCTTATCAGGCAGAGATGCAAACCAGGCTACACCTGTCTTCACTTGGACACATACTGTGCATTACCTTTCTTTTTGAGCTGCTTGAGAATTTCCTGGTAGGCCTTTGCTGCTTAGGAACCTTGATCTTTGCCTTGACAGCATCTTCACACTGAGTCAACAGTGGCCCACTTAGCACAGCTAAATCTGTTTTGTTTCATGTGCTATAATCAGTATCCTTCCAAAATTGCACTGTGTTTTGGAAGGTAGAATGGGACAACTAGAGCAATCCATAAATTTAGTTCTGACCCTTTAGGAACACAGCTGGACCTAGGGCTGAAGAGGATCAGGAAGCAGCTTCTGTTGATTCTGGAGTGGCCACTGCTTGTTTCAGTAGCAGATAGGAACATGCATCTGCTGTGTCACCGGGGCTGCTTGGGAACAACGTGTTCCTCACCATCCCTGGCTGGAAATCTGCAATTTAAACTCCATTTCTGGCTTTTTTTGTGCTGATTCTGTCCATGCAGATGCTACTAATTGGAGGGATGGGGGTATTAAGAACAACTCTTCTGCTACTCCAACAGATCAAGAAGCTAAGGGACAAGAAGATGGCAGCGCTACACCAGCAGAGCAGAATGATGGCCAGAAGGCAGGAGACAAGAGGGATGTGCGGCTGCCCCAGGTCCCTCAGCCCAAGCTGAATGGCCAGCAGCAGCCACCCATCTCATCCCAGTACAGAGCAATGATGCCTCCTTATGTGAGTGATGCCTGCATGAACCCTTTTTAAGCAGCAGGGATTGGGTTTTGGCTGGTGGGATTTTCTTAAGCCCATTTTTCTCCTCTTCATGGAATTCTTATCAGTTCTGCTGGAAGGGCAGGACTAAAACTCAACATAGGATGTGGCTACCTGTCACTACATGGAGTTTGAACTTGTCAGGAGTTGATTAACACTTCCAGTCACTTCCCCTTAGGGACTTGATGTCACCCACTTGAAACAATAAGCAAACTTGAGTGAAGAGTCTCACTTTATTTCCATCACTTCCTTTGATGTTCTCAGTGTACTTAATGCAATAATACTTTTTAATGAGTGGCTCCTGTTTTTAATCCCTTTTTAGATGTTTAATCAGTATCCCAGAATGGCATATCCTCCCTCCATGCAAGGTCCAACAAGATTTCCTAATTCTGAGCCTAGCAGGTAAGAAACCTAAAAATGGTTGTGGGTTTTGAACTCTGTGACTTAATTAAAAAAAAAAGAAATAATTTGCACTGAGTATCTTGATGGTGATTATGTACTGTGTAAGAACTGACACTGGTCAGTCTCCCAAGTTTTGTGGACGAGTGTCAGGGGATGTCTGGAGTTGGAGAGCTCAACTGGAAAGCTTGAGGCAATTCTGCATATTACAGGGATTTTGGTTGTGAAGAGCAGGAGTCACTTGCAGGAACATCTTTGAAACTTAAACCAGTATTTTGCCCATAAATAGATTTTTCCATTGTTACAGTGACAGTAGTCAGCTCCTGCTTGTCAACTTTGATGCTTTCCAATTAAAGTTGAGCTCTAATGCACTATAAAACAAATTTTCCACTTTTGTGTGTCTTTCCATAGTGTAGGATAGTTGTGCACGTGGAAGAGTAATTATTTGGATTCTGGTAGTTGCACATGTGGATGAGAGTTCACTGTGCTTGAAACAGCAGCACTGTATATTTCAAATAATGGTCATACAAACTGACCTTTTCTCTGTCATTTGTGGATAAGTAGTGACAGTGGCTTCTGTTTCTCTCATTTATCAGAGGCCCAAGGGGAAGAGGCCCACCCTCATGGTGCTCAGAGCCTATTGAACGCCCATCCATTCTTAGTGCTAGTGAACTCAAAGAGCTTGATAAATTTGATAATCTGGATGCTGAGGCTGATGAAGGCTGGGCAGGTAAGGACATCAGATTAATGGTCTGTTATTTGTATGCTGAATGTTTCTGAAAGGTTAATTGAATATTTGTTTATGTGTCAGGTGCTCAGAGTGAAGTGGATTACACTGAGCAGTTGAATTTCAGCGATGATGATGAGCAAGGAAGCAGTCAGAAAGAGAAGGAAAGTGGGTGAGTTTGTGTTGCCAATTAGATGGGAAATGTCACTTAACTAGATTTTGGAAAGATCAATGAAATGAGTGCAAGTACTCATTCCAGTAGCACTAATTCCAGTAATTTAATACTGTATTCAATTGCATAACTGCCTGCAGACTCCAGTCAGCTGGGTGTGGAGTAGAAATTATCCTGACTAAGAAACACTGAGGCTAGGAGATAATCACCAAATACCTGTGTGGAGTATACATTCTGTTTTTCTTATTTCTTTGCACTCAGTGATGAACAAACACCATCAAAAGATTCCCAGAGTCCTGATGGCCAGAAGGAAACTGAAGAACAGACAAATGCCAAGTCTAGCACCCAGGCTTCCACAGCAGCAGCCAAAGGACCTTACAGCAAAAGCTCTCAGCTTGATCAGGTTTGTGTGCTCTTCTCTTCAGCTCCTGTGGCAGCAGCCTTGTCAGGAGAGCTCCGAATCAGGTGTCTTTCCAAACTGTCAGGTCAATTAAGGTTATGAACATGAGGGGAGGCATTAGCTGCTGAAAGCATTATCTGAGCTGTGCTAACTGATCAGGTGCTGCTCAGACAACTTAGCTGCCTCTGGTCACAGCACAAAAATAGCCTGGCTTTCTGTAGTGTGTCCTGCCCCACACCCTGAGGGGGCAGAGCTCTTCACCAGGCACTGGGGCCCAGCTGGCAGGCTCCACACTCTTGTGTGTCCATCCCTGGAGCTGGGTGAAGCCATTCTGGTGTTTATCAGGTTTTCCAGTGGATAAATAGCCCACACATTTTTCATGGGTATAGGGATTTTTTTTTAGTATCATGGTCCACTTTCTGCAGTGCAGCTTAGCTGTAATGTCAGTTCACTTCTCACGCTAATGGATTTTATACAGACCATGTAGAATTCATCAACTCAGCCATTTTTTGCTTCCTCTAGTAGAAGAATATTGTCATCCACCTCAATTGATGCCTGCTACAGCCCTATTTTTTCCCCTCCCCCAGGAAAAGCTACTGTTGGTTTTGAAAATTTCCCAGAAGTATTTTCTCTTGACACCAGTAATAATGAAGATGGGAAATCTGGGAATAGTTTTACTTGCACTTTGTCTCTGTATTAAAGATCACACTGTTCTTTAAGTTTTGATGATTGAATCTAAGGAAAAATGGTGCAGGAACATAAAGTTAAATTGTTCAGCTCTCAGTACATAAAAGTGAAAATGTTTTTGACCTTGTTTCACATGTAGATTTGTGTAGAATGCAGATGCCTTGTTAGATGGAGTGTCTTAATGCAGTAGAAAGAGTAAATCTAAAGTTTTTCAGCTTGGCTGTGGTTAGAAGCTTGCTTAACCTTGGTACTGTGTTTGATCCAACAGGATCGAGGTCCACCACAGCCTTCTATACATGAAAGAGGTGGCCCTGCTCTTCCTCCAAAATCTATTCTGCCACCGGTAAGAAAGATTAGACTTGTCCTTACTTCCTTGAGTTAAATTCTTTAATGCTGTCGTGGAGGGATTTAGACTAAGAAAAGTAAAAATATGCTTCATATAATGATAAAACTTCCCTTTAACAAGTAAAATGATTGTAGTGCCTGGGGCTGGTGGGAATGGGACCCCCACACAGCCATGCTGCAATTGTGTAAAGCTGCCCCATCTTGTAAGTGCTGTGTGAAATGCACAAGAATTTCAGGAGCATTTAGTTATCCAGCCCCAGCCTGGAACTGGAAGGGACAGGAGCATGGGAACAGTGCTGGAGGGATGGCTGCCAACACAGATGAGGAGATGGATTCCCAAATGAAATGTGAATTAAAATCTCTCTTCTCCTAAGCTACCTTGAAATTCCTTGGCTCCTTGAGGGACTTCTGTCTGAGATTTAGAGCAGCTTGTAACAGAATCTAAAATATGTTTGTCATCTTTGCTGTCACTTTGTCGTGATGGGGAGGAGAGCAGACACGAGCCCAAGCGATTCTCTGCCTCTCTTTTCTGGGCTCAGGTTGTGAGAGTCTGAACCAGATCAGGAAGGTGGGGGCTGGCTTTTCCTTCCAAGTCTTGCTTTTTAAAGATGCAGATACACACAAATAGTTAAAATTTAGTATTTCAGCTGGTTGGTTATATAACACGTGTTCAACCTGACTGATTTTTCTTCCTGCAGCACCCTCCTCCCCCTGACCGGCAGATGGGAAGGCAGGGACCCTTTCCCCCTAAACCAGTACCAGATGAAGATGAAATTTGGAAGCAGAGGAGGAGGCAGCAGTCAGAGATATCGGCTGCAGTGGAGCGAGCCCGTAAGCGGCGAGAGGAGGAAGAGAGGAGAATGGAAGAGCAACGAAAAGCAGCTTGTGCTGAAAAGCTCAAACGGTTAAACGAGAAATTCGGCTGCATGACAAAACCCTCCCGGGAAGACCCTCTGAAAGAGAGAGAAAGGGAGAAGGAGAGAGAAAGGGAAAGGGAGAGAGAGAGGGAACGGGAGCGGGAGAGGGAAAAGGAGAGGGAGCGGGAGAGGGAGCG
The DNA here is from genome assembly GCF_036417665.1 of Passer domesticus. Lineage (NCBI taxonomy): Eukaryota > Metazoa > Chordata > Aves > Passeriformes > Passeridae > Passer > Passer domesticus. The sequence continues at coordinate 33,441,840 of NC_087480.1, read as the reverse complement.
AGAAAAAGAGAGGGAGAAGGAAAAGGAGAAAGAGAGGGAAAGGGAGAAGGAAAAGGAAAAAGAAGAAAAAGAAAAACTGGAGAAGGCAAAAGAACAAGAAGCAGAGAAAGAGAAAGAAAAAGAGGTGGAGAAAGAAGAGAAGGAGAATGAGAAAGAGAAAGAAGAGGAGAAACCAGCACATGAGGTTCCTGAGCCTGTAGAACCTGTGGCAACACCTGTAGTAGAAAAACAAGAAAGTGAAACCAAGAATAACAAGGAAGAAAAAGGTATGCTTGCACACAAGTAGGAGTTGTCCTTCTTAAAGCTGAGTCACAGAGCATAGCTGTTGTCTAGAAGTCTCATTTGCATACCTAATTAACCTAGTACATCTAGACCAATTATTTTCCTGGCGCATTACAGCTGATAACTGTCCTTTGAGCTAAGCCTGTTTGCCCAACTCATCAAAAGATTAGGGGAAAAAATGGCTTCTGTGATTTAGGCTGGACTTTGAGGAATACAGAAAGAAAAGCAGGCTTTCTTCTCTTCTTAAAGAAGGGTCAGCCACCCATGTTGTTTAAAAAGCAGTGCAAATTATTTCATCTGTTCTGTTCTTTCAGCAAGCCTAGAGAAGTAGACACAAAGGGCACCTATTTAAATGTGGTGCATTTTTTGTACTGAAACTTGAATGCCATGGGAAAACTATTAGACTGTGCTTGGTAAGGTTATATTAGATTAAAATGGATAAAATTGATTGTAAAACCAAACCTTAATGAAAAAAAAGTTGATCTAAATGTGATATGGTGTCATGGATACAGCACTTCTTAAATCACATAATAGCTGCAACCTGAATGCCAGTGGTTGATTTCCCAATCTATCTAAGTTTTAAAAAGACAGGTGTATTAACAGCAGTTGTTCTGTTTTGAGAGGTTGTCCTTGACTTTGTGTGCCTTTACTCATTTTGGAAACTCTGAAATTAGAGAAGGCAGGCATTTTAGAACATTCTTTATCTGATATTCTGGTAAAATTGTCAGTTTTAATATTGACTGTTGTCTCACATAGGTGGGGGGTTTGTTGTTTTTCTTTCAGAAGATCAAGCAGTCTTTACTCGACAAGACAGTGGTCGAAATGAGAAAGAGGTTTCACAGGTGACTCATGAGAATGAGCCAGACTCAGGATCCCAACCTCGTCCTGCTGTTTCCTCGGGCTATTCTAAGCAGTTCCAGAAGTCATTACCACCAAGATTTCAGAGGCAGCAGGTAACAAAACAGTTCATTGAAAGGAGGCTCATTTAAAGAATGCTGTATTCTGCCTCATTCTGAACAAGGTGATCATAGGAGTTTTAGAAATCCTGAGTTTTTGCTTCCCAGCTTCTAGAAAATCATATTGGTAGGAATTGTTCTGCCTGAAACACTTCTTGTCACTTGCAAGGTCTGTAAGTGAGCAGAAGGCTGGAGAGGCTTTGAAACTGGCCCACACTGGCATTGCCCTGGGCTTGCCCGTGGAACCTGAAGTCTGATGATTGATTATTTCTGCAGCTTTTCCTAAAAGGGTGTGACAGTCACAGTTGAACTTGGGTCCTGTGGTCTGAGGAGCACTTTGCATTAATGACATGCACAAAGTATAGGTTGTTCTGTGTCTCAGCTGCACACCAGTTAAGCTGCTGCTATTGTAAGTTGTCCCGTCTGGTTTTCTCCCTTTTCTCCTACATCATCCTGATGCATGTCAACAATTAACTTTCAGAGTACTTGCTGTCCTGGAGATAATTGTACTTGCTGTTCCCAAGGATTATTAGAGCTGTGTTCAAGTCTTCACCTTATCAAAAAGTCCTGTAATACTGGTTTTTCATTTCCAGGAGCAAATGAAACAGCAGCAGTGGCAGCAACAGCAGCAAGGTGTCCTTCCACAGTCTGCTCCCTCCCAGCCTTCGAGTGGCCCTGTCCCACCACCCCAGCACAGACCCCTGTACCAGCCCATGCAGCCCCATCCCCAGCATTTGGCTTCCATGGGCTTCGACCCCCGCTGGCTCATGATGCAATCCTACATGGACCCACGGATGATGTCGGGGAGACCTGCCATGGATATGCCTCCTATTCACCCAGGTAAACCTGGAGACATTTTTTTGCTGTTAAACTTACTTGATTTTGAGCTAGAAGTCATTCCTTAACCACACTTTGTTTAGTAAACAGGTGGGGTTTTAAGAAGAAATCAACATTATTTTATTGTTTGAGACCAAATAGATTGTAGTCGTATGTGACTATAATTGTAGTCCTATGAGAATGTATACCTTTGACTATAAAGCTGACTATCCCAGCTGTCACACTGCAGGCATGTGAGTGACAGTTAAAATGATTGAGAATGTCAGCATAAGCCTTTCTTTGTTACAGACAGAAAGCTGGCAAGAGTTAGGTTGAACTGAGAAAAAGTGTATTTACCATTTGTGTTTTATTACATTTTGGCACTATATTGCTTCCTAAAATATCCCATGAAACTTTTCTATTTTTACATTACATATTAACAGCTCCAGAGTCTTAATAAATATGTGGTTTCAGACTCTTGACCGTAAAAAGTCCTTTTTAATTTGTGGGATGGCCATCTGATTTGCAGTTAGGAAAGCTATTGGGCATAAATAATAGAAGTCTGTAATGTAATGAAGATACCGGCTCAACTAAAGGGTATCTTCAGTGAGTGCAAGGAATGATTGGAGGAAATAGCAGGCTAAGCAGAGATAATGAAAACTACAAAATTTCTTTGAAGCGGTACAAAATTTTTCAAGCTGGAATAATAGAGTATAAAAAACTGTCTGTGTGTACACTCATCCTCCTTTGGCCATTCAGATGTTACAGCACAATCTTCGTCCATGAGTTTACAGGTCCATAGGCCTGGTTCTTCCCAGTATAGTGAAAGCAGACAGCTTTCTCCTTTTGTTGGGACATGGGATACAAGTGTTGAGTGTGATTTAGTCAGAATGAGGTTGGCTGGCAGGGAATAAATGTTAGGTTTCAACACGGACAGTCAAAGGGAAGGAGATTGGAGGGGAGAGAACAGCATTCCTTAGTACCTCCTGACAGGCTTTGTTTGTATTGAGGTTGGTTTCTTTGCTAATGTTAAATTGGTTTCAATTGTTGAACTTGACTCTGCCCCAGGAATTATGCCTCCCAAACCCCTGATGAGAAGAGAGCAGCTGGAGGGCTCAGCAGCTGGCTCAGACTCGTTTGAGCACATGGCTCGCTCTGCGAGGGAGCACAGCGTGCCCCTGTCCGAGCCGCGCATGATGTGGGGCTCAGAGCCCTACCCCCACGCCGAATCTCAGCAGTCCACTTCTCCTCCCAAGGTCTTGGAAGAGCCTGATGATTTGAGGTAAGCTGGAGTTGTGCCGCTCTCCAAGTCACACAGGGTGTAAAATGCAGTCTTGACTGACTGGGTTGTAGCTTCACACAAAACTTGAAAGGAGGAGTTGTGACTGGGGGATGCAGAGTGCTTGATGCTGTTGTACAAAACAGAAGACCCTGCTCTGTAGCTGGGTGTAGAAGGACAATTTACTCCTTGTTTAGCCTAGATGAATGGTGATTGCCAGAATATTTTGATTTTGCAGTTTTGTAGAACATTCCTACAATGTTCTCCTCCATTTTCTCTCAGTTCTCCCCATTTTAGAAAACTTCTGTCCAGTGTGTATTTGTTTCAAAAGTGGTATGTTAAGTACAAGTGGTACAAAGCAAAAGTCCCTTTTGGCCTTTGATCCATGGTGAATGGTCAGGATTTTCCTCTGCTTCTTAGAAGTATTCAGAAATTCTTTCTGTTGTGCAGCCATCTGGATAATAATTTTTCATGGAGACACCAACTATTTCCTGTTACTTCCTAGAGCCGGCATGGATCCTTAATAGAAAAGTATTTGATTTGAGTAATTATGTATGAATAAATTTTTCCCCCCACATGCTAATACTCTTAATTGCTTTCTGCTTTAGGTCTGAGGCACACTTGGAGCAAGAACGAGTTGCTGTCCCTGCCAGTGCTTATCCTGTAGAACACAACCAGCTGGACTCTCATCCAAAGACAGAATTTTTCAGAGAATCCGGAGAGGTAGAGATACAGAAGTTCCCAAGCAGGCCTTTGGAAGATGTACAGCCTCTCCAAACTGACACACCTAACACAGCAGTTAATTTTGAAGGAGTGAGTGAGAAGGTTACACGTAGTTCTCCAGAAGAATTGGTGCCTGTGGGGGAAAGTCACTCTTCATTAAAGAGAAGCATTTCCCATGGTTCAAGTCACTCCCTAAAATCAGAAGACCAGAGGGGTGAAACAGCAGCAAATATCCCTAAATTAAGTAACAGACCTATTGAGACAAAGGAGACAATTGAGAGACTTGAGATTAAACCGAAAAAAGAAATTTTGATCACTAATAGAACATCAGAAGGACCAAAACCTGAGAAAACTTTCAAACCTAAGTCTGAAACAAGATGGGGTCCTAGGCCAGGTTATGGCAGGCGAGACGAAGGTGGCGACAGACCGGTGAGAAGATCTGGTCCTATTAAGAAACCTGTGCTTAGGGACATGAAGGAAGAGCGTGAGCAGAGAGAAGAGCGCGAGCAGAGAAAGGAGAAGGAGGGAGAAAAGACAGCTAGTGAAAAACCAGGCAAGCCTGAAAAAAGTGACAAAAAGGAATCACCTCAAGTGCCACTGTCTCAGGCTGAGCCCGAGAGATCCACCTCCAGCAGCGCTCCTCTGGCTAAGAAGATAACCCAGGATGCTGCCCCAGCACCAGCAAGCCAGGAGAGCAGCCAGCCCGAGGCAGCAGCTAAAGCTGTGGTGCAGCCCCCTGCCCCTGCAGTGCAGCAGCAGCTCCCAGCTGCCCAGCCAGCCAGTGCCCAGCTGCCCCCAGCCATCCCGCAGCCCCCGGCCGCCCCGCCGGCCGCTCAGCCCCCGCCCCACGCACAGCCCCCCGCTCCCGCCAGCAAGGAGGACAAGCAGCCTGAGAAGGTGGTGAGCAAGGAGGTGGTGGAGAAACCACGCCTAGAAACCAGGCCAGTGAAAAGAGAGCCTGGCTTGCCACCTAGGACATACTGGAAGGAGGCCAGGGACAGGGACTGGTTCCCAGATCAGGGATACAGAGGCAGAGGTCGGGGCGAGTATTATTCTAGGGGCCGTAGCTACAGGGGTTCTTACGGAGGACGTGGTCGGGGCAGTAGAGGCCATAATAGAGAGTACCCACACTACAGAGATCCTAAGCCTAGATCAGAGCATGTGCCTTCAGGGCCTGTTAGGCAAAGAGAAGAGAGTGAAACTCGTAGTGAGAGTTCTGACTTTGAAGTAATCCCGAAACGGCGGCGCCAGCATGGCTCGGAGACAGATTCTGACAGCGAGGTGCACGAGAGCGCGAGTGACACCCTGCTCTCAGACAAAGACAGCATCATCAAGGGCAAGCACCCGAAAAGAGAAGAAAGAGCTGATGGCAAGAAGCCTCCAAAGCCCCTGTCGTTCAAACCTGAGAACAATATCAGAGTAGACAACAGATCCCTGGAAAAAACATACATCAGAGATTATGAGAACAAGCCCAAGCCAGGATTTCTTCCTAAAGGAGAGCCTTCTAGACGAGGCAGAGGGGGAATGTATAGGCGTGGTGGCAGGGATCCCGGGGGACGTCCTCCACGTCCATCCACCATAAGGAGACCAGCCTACAGGGACAATCAGTGGAACCCCAGGCAAACAGAGATCATTAAACCAGAAGATGGAGAGCCTCCAAGAAGAAATGAGCATTATGGTCCTATACCAATTGATAAAAGACCTCCGAAATTTGAAAGGAAGTTTGATCCAAACAGAGAGAGGCCACGAAGACAGAGACCTGCCCGGCCTCCAAGGCAGGATAAGCCACCACGCTTCAGGCGCCTAAAAGAGAGAGAAGCTGCATCCAAGATCAGTGAGGTGGTGACCAGCTCCACAACGAGTGCCACAGTTACTAATGCAGTTAATGAGCCTTCCAACCCTGCTCTGGATGTGTCAGGAAGTAAGACACCAGACTTGTCCAACCAGAATTCTTCAGACCAGGCAAATGAAGAGTGGGAAACAGCCTCGGAAAGCAGTGACTTCAATGAGAGGCGGGAAAGGGATGAGAAGAAAACAGCAGATGCAGCAGCACAGGTTGCTGCAAAGGCAGGAGAAAATGCTGGAGCTCCAAAAAGGGAAATAGCCAAGAGAAGCTTCTCTAGTCAGCGGCCTGGAATAGACCGTCAGAACCGACGTGGCAACAACGGGCCAGCCAAGCCAGGGAGGAACTTCTCAGGGCCCCGGAGCGAAAGGCGGAGTGGTCCTCCTCCCAGAAGTGGAAAAAGAGGGTGAGTGCCCAGCCTCTGTGAGGAAGCACAGGGGGTGATGGCCTTCTGTCATCTTCTTGTGGTTTGAAACCGTAAGCGGCTGGTTTAGATCCGTGGAGTGGTAGAAAAGACAATGATACGTGCACCCATGGCTCTGTACTTTCTGGTTTTTTTGTTTCTATACAGACACCTGGAACCTGAAGCTGAAAGTGAAGTGTTCTTGTATGCACAATGCTAAAAAGCCTAATTTTAAAAAATTGCATTGCTATTTCTTAGTTGAGTTATGTGTCTTGAGATTTGGATGCAAGCAGAAATGTTCATGTGAGCAGTTTTGCAGTTAATCTCTAAATTGCTGCATTGCATTTTACATCAATCACCTAACACAGGCAAGCAGGTTGAGAGATGCTTACCATTTAGACAAAACTTTATTTTTCCATATGCTTAATTTGATGGAAAATTTAGCAGGGCATTTGATATTTCTCCAAAACAGCTTTTGCTGTTGAGCTTCTCATTAGGAGCTAAAAGTAAAAAGTCTGGACCCTACTAAGAAGTCAGTAAACACATACAGTCCTACAGTGGGATCTGAATTAAATTGTTGACTCCCTCCTGAGTGTTCTGTGTGGCATAATTTTCAAATGTTTTTTTTCTAACACAGGCCATTTGAAGAGCAGGCAGCACCTGTGCCTGGTGCTGATCCTGCCAATGGCAGCTCTGTACATCAGGAGGATGGAGGTGTCACTGCTGCAGGACAGAAGACCACCAAGGATGCCAGTGGCAAAAAGAGAGAAGAACCAAAGGCTGGTCCAAAGAAGCCGAAGGAAAAAGTGGATGCCTTGTCTCAATTTGATCTTAATAATTATGCAAGTATGTATTGATAGCATTCTAATAATTTTTTATAGTTCTGCTAGTTTTGTTGCATATATAGCTAGATGTATGAAAACTTTTTAAAAGGGAAATTTTTTTAAAACACCAGAATAATTGTGCACTTGAGCATGGCTGCCTTTGTGATACCAAATAATGTATGTGTCTCTAAAAGGTGGCAGACCTAATTGTGTTACATATAGATGAGAACAATTTTGTATAATCATAACCTTTCATTCCTACCATTCTCTATCACATTCTCATAGTTTAGTTAATTCTCAAAAGCAAAAGCAGTGGTTATCACTGCGAGGCTTAGACTTGATATCTGGGAGGGCTGTTCATTATTCATTACTGTGTTTTAGTAATTTGCTGGAGAATCTGGTACAGGAAGCTCCAGTTTGAAAGTCCTTAAATATGAACTCCTTGCCTTTGAGCTCAGTAGGAAAGCACATGGCAAGCAGAAGCTTGCCATTGATCAGGGCCCCCATCTGTGTCTGTGGGGAAGTAACTTCCAATCCAAAGCCAATTTTGGCTTGGTGCATTGCACCTGAAGCTGTTGAAACAGCAGCATCTATACCTTTCCTTTTCCTATAGGTGTTGTGATCATTGATGATCACCCTGAAGTGACAGTAGTTGAAGACTCCCAATCTAACTTGAATGATGATGGTTTCACAGAAGTGGTGTCTAAGAAGCAGCAAAAACGCTTGCAAGATGAAGAGCGCAGAAAGAAGGAAGAACAAACAGTGCAGGTACAAGACCAGCATTTATAGTGGGGAAAAAGCTGCTTGCTGTGCTGGGAATGTTGTCAGGGGTGCAGGAACTTCCTTCCAAAACTGTATTTTCTCCTTCCAAATATAAATGTTTAGTTATATTTAATATTAAAGTTGTTCATATTTAGCAAATAAAATTGTTATTTAGTCAGATTGGGATTCTGTGCTTCTCAATCAGGCACTGTCAGGCAGGTGGAATTGGCAAACTGATAAAAACACCTTTTTTCATACTGTGATAAAGATTTACCCTATTGCTTGTAAATCAATTGATTCCAAGAAGAAAATGGATGAGAAATCATTGTTCCTGTGGTTAAATACCACCCCCCCACCCCTCCCAGAAAAATAGATTTCCTTTAAGGCTGGGTTAATCAGTTTGCTTTTTGCCTTTTGCACTCTGCAATTGGTGTCTGTGCACTTTGTCACCTGGAAGAATAAAATTGGCTTCTCCTTACAGGTTTGGACCAAAAAAGGATCAAGCGAAAAAGGCCGAGGTCAGAATTCCAAGCTGCCCCCCAGATTTGCCAAAAAGCAGCAGCAGGCAGCAGCTGCAGCTGCCCAGCAGGCTCAGGCTCAAGCTCAGGCTCAGCCTCCCTGCCCAGCCCAGTCTCCAGCCCAGCCCCAGGCTCCTGTTCCAGCACAAAGCCAGGCTGCAGGGGGGACAGCCAGCACAGACTACACCGTGCCAGGCAAAGTCCTGCAGAACACCCAGCCTCACAACGGCCTGGCAGCTGAACTATGGGACAACAAAGTGCCTCCTACAGCAGTTCTGAATGACATCTCCAAAAAATGTAAGTGCTGCTTTTTGGATTTGAGGTGGGGGAAGCAAGCGTTGAATTTAGAGAAAGCTGATGGGCCAGCTGGCTCTCTGGTTGTATTTTTACCTGCAGATGGATTCTGCACAGGGAATGAGGGCAGAATATCCAAGTGCAGCATAGTAACCTCCAAAAAGAGGGGTTTGCAATACAGTATTAGTCAGTATTTTATGTTATTGTGTTCTTTCCTCACAAGAAATGAGCAACTGTCACTCCCTTGAGGAGTCTGTTTTGTCAGACTTGGTCATTGTTCCAGACATGTTAATTGCCCCACTTGAAAGCAACTGAATAGGTAGCACATTTTTAACCACTGATTAGGTTAATTAAGCTTATTTACTCAAGACATCTGTAATTTACTTCTCAGTCAGTCAGTACATTCATTTGAATACCCCTAGCAGCATTGAGGGGTTTTTTAACTCTCTCTCTTTTCTTAATTGCCAGTGGGACCCATTAGCCCACCTCAGCCACCTTCAGTCAGTGCCTGGAACAAGCCTCTGACATCTTTTGGTTCAGCTCCATCTCCAGAGGTAAGAATGAGGGGAAGAAGAGTAGCTGTGTCTGAAGCTTACCCACCCAAATTATATCTCATTGGGGTTGGGTACAGATTATCCATTTATCCAGGAGTGCAGCTACTTAAGCTAATGTGCACAGAGTTCCATGAAGTCAGGAGATAGTACAGAAACGTGGGATATAGGCTGATGGTTTTAGAACTGCAGCAGGGAAAAGCTGTTCTCTTGATAATAACTCAGCCATTCACAGATTCTATTGATGGCTGTTATTCATTGCATTTCCAAAGAAAAATATTGCCCAGTTTCCCTGATTGTGTAGGGCTCAGTGAAGTAGACAGAAACAGGATGTCTCCAAGGAGCTAAAGGGGTTTTGTGTTCCTTAAATTGGTGATACAAAAAGCAGTCAGTGCTTTATACCAGTATTATCTGTGGATATTCCCATGGAATTTGCATAGCCTTAAATTTTACATTTAAAGTGCTGTGGTCTTATTTTCCTGGTACTTTTTTGGTCTTAATTGTTTTAAACAGCAAGAAGGTTGAGACAGCTGTTGTAGGAGACCATTTGAACTGCACAAGAGATCTGGAAATACTTCTCTATTTCTTACTGTTTGTCTTGAATTGAGCATTAAATTTTGAACTTCCCAGAGAATGTTGTGAACCTGAATCTGAATTGCACTTGTTCCTCCTGATCTTGGTGATGTTTACATATTTCTTCACTGCTTTTTCCTTGAGCTCCTTTAACAATAGAGACTTGAGGAGGAGGAAGTGTATGTTCAGATATTGTTTATTCTTGCAAATCTGTTGCAGTCACAAATGGTACCTCTGCAAAAGATAAAAGTACCCTTCTAATGGTTTTCAGCTGAGCATGTTTTGTGTTCTTTTCTGAACCATTGTCATTGTACTGATACAGAAAATGTTCAGAATGGGCTAAATGTTTGCTTTTTAACCAGGGGACAAAGCCTGGACAGGAAGGTGGAGTCGATCTTGGCATAGAAACCATTCAGTTTGGAGCCCCAGCTTCCAGTGGCAGTGACAATGAAGTTGGTCCTGTGCTGTCTGAGAAATCCACTGACAAATTACCAGAACCCAAAGAGCAGAGACAGAAACAGCCTCGGGCTGGACCCATCAAAGCACAAAAGGTAAAAGGTCATAATTGCAGTACAAAGTTCAGTCAAAAAAGGGTTACAAATAGCAGAACAGAATACACTGAGTTAGGACTAGACCCATAAAAATTGCATCCCTTTTTATATTTCCTAATGCAATCAACAAGGTGGTTGTTGCAGAGATGTGCAGGATAATTAAACAGCACCTTAGCCCAGCAGAGGCTGCACATTGGTTCTGTATCTGAAGCCAGGGATGGGAGTATGCATTTGTGATAGCTTTGTTGGGAAACTCTGGATGTGGTGGAGTGCTTTGGTTTTGTTTGTAGTTTGAGTTTTCTGTTTTTTCTTGGGCTTGCCTCAAGGTCACTTAAGACAAGGTCACACTCAGGCCTTGAGAGCTGTTTGGAAACAGCACTGCAGTGCTGCCCTGGCTGTGTCTGCAGGTGCAGTGCTTCTTCCTGCCTTGCCCCCTAAAGTGATGAATGGTACCCTGTTTGGTTTTGTAGCCAGATTATCAACTGATCAGTACATGAAGTTGCAGAAAAAGAAGTGTTTTGAGGAAAGGGAGGAATGTTAGAGATACTACTTTGAGGTCTCCAGTTCAAATGCACAGTTGTCTGAATAATTGTATTTTTTGCAACTAATACAAAATAGCTAATCAAACTTATATCAGCTTAAAAAATAAGTGTTTTCTTGCCTTCCAGAGATTTTCTGTTATTTCCACCTCCAGTGCACACTAATCTGTGCATCACTAGCACTCAGCACCAGCTTCTAATTCTCAGAAAGAGAAGGTTATAGCAGATAAACTTGTCTGGTGACTTAGAGCATCAGCTATTCCAGTCCCTCTTGATGTCTGAGATTTGGCAGCAGTCCTGATGTAATTAAAGCCCTTTTGTCTTTCTAGAAGAGTGGATGTTTCTTTGTGTTGGTTGTTTAGGTTTTGGTTATTAGTTGGGTTCCCCCCCTCCAAAAAAAGAGCTGAAATCTGGAAGTTCAGTCACACAGAGAATGAATTTAACTTCTGCTGTATGAGACACTGAGTGGACATGTTGCAGTTCATGGCTTTCACTGCAGGATATAAAACCTGTTCAGCAGAGAAATATGCACTGATTAAAACTGCTGATGAATTGCAGTACCCGTGTCTCAGATACACTGCAGCCAGTCTAAAACTGCCCAGTAAAATCACTTAGAGAGAATGAACTTCAAAGTTAAATAGAGACAATGTACTTGACACTGTGTAGAAAGTTCCTTTGTTCTGCTGGTTTAGAGCTATCAGGAGTTTTGCAGATTTTGTTGAAAGACACATATGTGACTAAATAGTAAATGCATTGGAGGGTAATATTTTTTACACTCCTTTGAGTGAGGCAGCTGTAAATCTAACTGCCTTGGTGACAAAAAAATAAATCCCAACAAACAAACAATTCTTACCCACTCACCCCTGTGGTGATGTTGTTTGCTGTGAAGCCTAAATGCAAGCTCATATTCAAGATTGGAGATTGGTATTGTTGAATTAATATGGGAGATGTAAGAGGACCATACTTGAAACAAAGCAATTGACCTTTCCAAGGCAAAGTGTGAAGGTTTAAGTGACCTTAAAGTGTCTGGAGGAATTTCAGCCTCTATAAACTATTAGAGAAAAAATTATTTGGGCTATTTTAGAGAGTCTTCATCCACTCCCAAAATACCTGGTTTGTATTGAGAAAAACAATTACCAGCTGCTTATAAAAGCTTAAGGAGTTGAATTTTCAGGACTGCCTTGAAGGGATTTTAGTGCTGCTCAGTAGTGAAGTGGACTGAGAGTCTCAGCCAGAAAGGATGTGGCTGTTCCCTAGGGCCCTCATTCTGCTGTAATTCAGCTGCACAGAAAGGAACTGCTGAATTGCAGCAGTGATCCAGCCATGGTGTCTGCAGTATAAGGCAGCACTTGTGTGTAGGTGTTTTGTTTTTTTCTGGATCCCTTTAATGATCAGTTTCTGGGGGAAAATGCTGCCAACATCCATACATCAAGATAATTTCAAATAAAGATGGAGTCTTCTGTTCTAGTTTCCTGGGGCCCTGTAAAATCCTGAATCCCTGAAAATTAAAATAACCTGTAGGTATACAAAGTCATGTGGTTTCTGTATTTTTTGTGCTTTTCTTGTAAGGACAATCAAACTGATATTCTTTTGTATTGAACTCTGCCACTTCCTATAAAAAATTCATTGCTTGAAAACAGTGGTTTGGATTCCTAATGTTCAAAATCAATGCATTTCATGTACTTATGACTTAGTCTCAAATTCTTTTCCTGATGGAAAATGCTTCCCCTTGAAAAGCTTTGTTCTGTTTAAAGAATGACTTTTAGCATGTTAAAGTATTTTTGTTGGATAGGACACAGAGAGGAAAGCATGACTGACAAGTTAACACTAACTTAGCTTCCAGACTTGAGCCCGGTAGAAAACAAAGAGTATAAACCTGGTCCTATTGGGAAAGAGCGTTCTTTAAAGAACAGGAAGGTGAAGGATGCCCAGCAGGGAGAGCCTGAGGGACAGGAGAAGCCATCTCCCACCTCTGTCAGAAGCCCAGAACCTGTCACTACAAAGGAGACCAAAGCAGCGAGCGAGCTGAGCACCGAGATAGGAACCATGATATCTGTGTCTGCTCCAGAGTTTGGGACAAACACAAAGGTAAGAAAAACACTGCCAGATTACCAAGCACTGTGTGTAAAATGTGATTGCAGTGAGGTGGTTGACACTTGGCTGCCTGCTGGTGGTGCTTGGACAGCAGAGCCCACTGAGTGGCAGATAGGAAACATTGGTGCTGCTTGAATTCAGAAGTGCTGCAGAGATGTGCTGTCTTGTCCCTGAGCACAGATGAGCTTGGAAGTCTGTTCTGCTGAATGGCAAAACTCAGTCCTGAGCACTGCTGTGGAGAGCACTGGAGCCTGGTGGAGCAGAGTCTGCAGACTCAGATCAGTGTGATGTATGCAGGATGACTTCCAGCAGAGAAGTGAAGTCGTGCATGATTGCTGGATGAGTGTGTGGATGACCTCAAGCTGTGAATTAAGTGCTGTTCTGTGAAAAGAATAAATCTCAAAACTAGCAATGTGCTAAAGCTTTAGATGAGGCTTATTCTGTGTCCCTAGATGGTCATGTGTATCCTCTTGGCTTGGATATTGTCTAGATATTCCTTGCAGAACGTCACAGTATTTAGGACTCATCATAGTCCCATTTTCTTTATAACTGCTCAGCAGTGAGATGGTGATCTGGTGTTGGGAATCATTGTTCTGCAGGTCAGTTCTTAGATGTGGCTGAAAAACATCCCCAGAGGCATCTCCTTTCTGCCTTTGCCTTAACAAGTACTCTGGTTGTCATCTCTCAGATGTGAAGAGATAATGCAGTTGGAGTAGCTACTGTTAATAGTTACACCTGCTTTGGTACAGGAAAAATGATCCTTGAAGATTTAAAAAGCAGTTTTCTAAGTATAGACTCAGGTTGGTTGCCTGCTGTGTCAACCATCCTGGTCTTAAGCAGAAATCTTCTGATGGCATTTAGGAAAACTGATCCTCTTTAAGAGTTACATTAATAGTCGAAGAATATGGGGTGTGGATCACCCCCAATTCATCTTTGTCACACATCTTTGATCCCACAGCTAGGAAAAGAACCCCAGACCAAAGGACAGCTTAGGCAGCTTTTTGCCATAAAAGATACTGTCTCAATGAAGTGTTGCTACAGAGCAAGTGGAAGGATATTTGTGTCCAACATGGAAGCTGCAGGCTTAAGAAATGTCAGTGCAGGAATTTCTCATCCTTCCTGACATTTTCCATCTTGTAGGTAGGTGTGAGTGGTTTATGTTCATACCAGAAACTGATAAAGTGTCCTTGTATGAGAATCAGAAGTGCAGAGCAGTAAATACCTTGCTCAGGTGTTTGGTGAGCCTGTTTGGTTCCTGTGCTTCCCAGGGTCCCACAAACTCCTGTGGTCAGAGCTCAAGACAGGAGGAGAGGCTTCTTGTAAGCCACAAACAGAATAGGAAACACAGCTTTGATTACTGCAGCCTGAGTGTAGTCAAGTAGCTCTGCTAAAATCAGCAACATTTCTTCTCTGCAATTGTATTTTTGAGGTATCAGTTCTTCAAAAGGGAATTCTGGACTTTGTGCCACTCTGGGTTTAGCTTAACATGGGTTGCCAAGGTTCTTTGAACTGCCACAGTACTAAAGCACTGAGGTTCTGTTTCTGGAAGGAAAACCAGAGTGCAAAGAAGCTTTCCACTTTGTGCTGCATATGAAAGTTCTCAATTTCTTTATTGAATGGTTGCTTCAAGAAGCCTTTAATAATAGGCCTAAATACTCCTGTCTTAACAGCCCCAGGTTTGCTTTTAAATTCCTTTGTTAGGAATAGTTCCTGAGGCAATAGTAAGTTGCTTTTTTCTAGGAAAGAAGTGGAAGCTAAACCAACAGAGTTACATCTCTGGAAGTTAAACCAAAAACCTGTGAATTTACTGGATAAGATAACCTTCATGTAGGTTTTTCAGGAATAAACTTGCGATAAATGTCCCTTCTTTTTGAAGAGCCTTTTAAAAGGGGTTCAAATACTGCTCCAGCCTTGGAGTTCTTGTACTGATGTACATTGAAATTGTTTTTTCTTGTCTTGGTACTCTTTCCATTGCTTGTTCATGAGGGAGGAGGTGTTGACATCTTTAACCTGTTGTTTCAATGTCAAATGTTGATGATGTCTTTTCTTTTGATAGTCTTAAACATCCCTCTCAGAGATCCCTGCTCAGCTTCCAGGAATGTACAGTTGTTGTCTATTTGATTTAAATGTCTGTAAAAGCCAGCTGTCCTCCTTCAGAAGCTTTTAAGAGTACCCCATCCATTCCAAAACAAACATCTTGATGAGAGCATGTGCATTTAATCATACAAGACTGCTTAGATACTGTATAAATATAAGTGAACTCCTACAGTGAGATGTTTAAGTTTAGTACTAAGTATGATGCTCAGAAGCCATTGCAGCTGTTTCTCTTGGATTTTGCAGTATTTTGTAGTGAAGGCAGTCTGACGTGTAAGTTTCTGAATTGGGTAAAACATCTTAGCCCTTGCCTTTCCCAGCCTTCCATTTGAACCTGTCAAATCCCAGGAAGATCAATACCTGGTTGTGGATGTGAAGTATTTGTACAGGTAGCTGTACAGCTGTGTCTTACAGATGGTGGCTAAAAGGACACACAGACTGGTTTTCAGAAGATTTTGAGTATCTTTCAAACTCTAATTTGGGTGATATGTGTAAATCAGGAACCAGTCAAATAGCTAATTTATCTCATTAAGTACCCTGATCCTTTACAGCAGGGTCAGCTCTGAGGTTTGCCTTGTGCTTTGTTCATCAAGTCACTGGAGGTTTTATCATCTCTTCTTTTTGAAGGAGGTAGTTACTAGAAGTCTGCCTGTTCTTTTTCTTCAGGTCCAAACAATTTGTGGAGAACTCCAGAAAAAGCATAAACATGAGCTTTTTGCTCCAGCTGTTACTAGTTTATAATAAAGTAATCAATTGGTTTCTTCAGTCAAACAGTTGTACAGGAGAATCACTTCAACTGAATTGCAAAAGCTTATGGTGATGAGCCACATCTAACAGAATCCTGGACTTAATGTACCAGGAAATGAAGGATGGAGATTAATCTACAGTTTATGGGGTGGTGTTCATGTGGTTAAAGCATTGTCTTGTCTGCATGGTCAGCCTGTAAACCCCCCTTGTGCTTCAGCATTGCACATGCACTTCTAAGGGCACCAGAGCTGGTACAGTGGTTTGGGTTTAATTCTAGTGAAAAAACTCTTTTTGTGCTGTGAGTTTGCAAAGTAAGAAAGTTAGCAGTAGTCTTGATCCATCTTCTTGCATAAGGAATTTCACTGCTCAAACCCTGAAAAATTGCATTCAGACCTCGAAGGAAATTTTATAAAAATACTTCCTCTTTCTTATGCAGTAATGCATCCTTAAAAAAATCTGGAGCCATTTGATTACTTCATTAGAAGGTCTATGTGATGAAAGCAGCCTTGCATTCTTGCCTTGTTTTACCCAGATCAAATTTGCCTGTTGGAATCCAGTGCAAATGTGCAACTTGCAGTTTGGTGGCTGGGATTGTGGGAAGCATCATATATATTGTATTTCACCAGTTTAACAAGTAAAGGAAGTAAATAAATGGAGAAAAGAGTTCTCTGTTTTCTTCATAAATTATAAGAACAAATCAGTGTGCACATTGTCCTGTCACCCTGCTATGGTTTAGCTTGTTCTGGTCTTTTACCAAAATGAGCTCATCCTTTTAAGGAGGATTCTTTGTCATTTGTCAGTTACTATCTCAGTGCTCTAATTGCTTTTTTAGAGGCATTGCTGCAGGCCTGAGGAGTCAATTGACTGTGCACTTTTTTAGTAGCTTATCCTACTGGTTGGATGGAATTAAACAAGCATTATATGGCTTGTGTCTTCAAAATCATTATGGGGTGGCAAGTCCAGACACTCAGTAACAGTTCTGCTGCTGATTTGTCCTTCAGTTCTTTTGTGGTGTTTGATTCTGTCAGGATGGTGGAACCTTCCTGGGCATCAGGGATGTAAAACTTCAGACATTTAAACTTTGCTCAGGCCATTTGTATCTGCAGCTGCAGGAGTCACTGCCTACAGCCAGCACTGAAAGGACCTTGTTTACTGAGCACGTGAAGGGCCACTTGACTGTGACAAATAAGCTTCAAGGAAAGCCTCTGAGCAGACTGGAAACCTCAGGCCTTTTCTTCCTTGAAATCATTAAGCAGTGCAGAAATCAGGAGGTAGCCTGCACCATCCAGAGGATCTGAGTCTTGTGATTTTCAGAGACAAAACTTACAGGAAAGAAAATTGTTTTGAAAATTGCAAGCCATCCCTTTGTGTTCTTTTTCATTTGGAGGGCCTTTCTTGTCATACTAAGAAATTTCTTTATTTATTTAAAGCTACAGAAAGCTTTCACTAAGGTATTTTACTTTTTAAACTGACTGAAAGGGCCTGCAAGTGGCTGAAGCATCTTGGGTGACAAATGATAATTGGTTTCACCACAGTCCAGTTTCACAGTGCCCAGGAGATAGATTGCTCTGTATGTTCTTGCCTTACAGACTGTATTTTGACTTTTCTCCAGATGTACATTGTGAGGTCATGAGGCGAACTGTAATCTCCTAAGAATCCTCCTGACCTCAGTAGCAATTCTGCAATAAGGGTTGCTAGACATGACTTGTAAGAAAAAACAGTGTGAAATTCTAATCTTCTGTTGCTTGCTGAACTCCTCCTGTAGAAAGGCTGACATCTGTCCAAGAAGTTGAAATGGAATTTAGGTAAGGGAGATATTTTAATGGAATTGTTTTTCTTCACAGGAGTCTGTAACAGACTACACTACACCTTCTTCTCATCCTAACACAGTGGCTACTAGCAGTACAAAAATGGAGGAGACTTTGGTGACGAACGTAAGTCCATTGCAGTGATCGTCTTGACTTTGAAGACAAGAAAATATTTTCACACTTCTTTTAAAGCACCAAATAGTGCCTTCAGTGAACAAGTCCACAGGGTTCCTTTCATGTGAACTAGCTGGGCTTTTTCCAGTAATCTTACTCTGAAGGACATTTGGTTTGATTAGTACCTGCTCTGGAATTCTTGAGGTGTTTTCTTGTCTTTTGAACAATCACAGTGAGCTAAAGAGCACAGAAAGTGGAGATGTTTATAGGGACGATTCTAAAAAAAGCAAAGATAGGCATAATGAGGGAGTGTGTTCTTGGCAGCAGTTGGGAGTTGAGCCTGGTACCAGTAGCAAAGCTCTGTAGGCTGAGTTTGAAGAAAGACACTTATAAACAAAGGAGTTATGAACTGTAGCCTGAAATCACAGCAACTGCGTGCAAAAGGAGCAGCTGAATGGTTGGGAGAGCAGAGAGCAGGCTTCAGGTGTTCAGTTGCTATGGAGATGAGATGTCTGCAGCCCTCAAAGCCAGGGCAGTGATCCTGACTTGTGAGCGTGGCACAGTGGTTGAGAGAACCAGCTGGGTTGTGACTTGTAGCAAAATCATTGTCTTGAGTGTGCTGGGGCATCAGGGAGCTTGGATCTTGTGATTCTTGTTGTTTAAGTAACGGAATTAGCTCAGGGTTGAGTCACTTGTTGATGGGGGAAGGCAGAATCATACAGTAGGATCTCAGTTTTTTATGAAGATGTCTTGTGAATTCCATCTAAAAATGCTTTTCAGCTTACTGCAGCACCGTTTTGAAGCAGTACTGATTGAACTTCTTACTCTTCTGCTGGCTTATCTGGTAGTGTTGTGGTTTTTGACTTTGGTGGTTAGTGTGGAAGACTGAATTCTTTTGTGTTAGTGATGTCCAATCCTTGTGGATGTCAGAGTTGAATTTCTAACACGGGAATTAGGGGTTCCTGGCCACAAAGGATCTGTGCCATCCCCTGCTTCCAAGCTTCAGGATCTGTCTTTTGGATTAGCCTTATCTCATCCGGTGGAAGTCCATTAGCTAAGCTATGGATAGAGGAAGGAATAGTTAGGAGTAACAGGCTGGACACTGCAGTGTTTTTGATTCATTTCCTTTAAAACTTCTAGGAAATCCATTGGAGTTTTCATAGGCAAAGATAGCAATAGCATTACGTCAGGTTTATTTCCCCAAGTATCACATCTTTCATCTTTTGAAAGAGAAAATAACTGAATTCAATTATTGGATGGCAAATCTGTTGTAGTTTGTTTCATGATCCTGTGATTTTGCAGGTCTATAAAAGCTTCCTCTTTTCAGAAACTGCATCTCAGATCTCAAGGTCATGAAGCCCCATGTACTGTATTGGTACAAAAAGGGACAAACCTGGCTTGGGAAGAATTTTTGCATATCAGTAAACTGAAATGGTACTTGAAATTAAATCCCCAAACAGGCAGTTGGTGTTTGTTTATGCAGAGGACATGGACACCTTAAAACCTTAATCTTCAGCCTCTTTGAGAGATGAGAAGCATCTTGGCACCTGCTGAGTGGCCTTTCCTTGCCTACCAAATTTTCACCTTATTTTATCAGTCTCCCTGCCAAATGCTCAAGCCTTGAAGAAATTGTAGCTCACTTGATAAAGCTTGAGCTTTGCTTTCTGGGGCTTTTCTGGTAGACGTAGTTAGAATGTGATGTGTGTTGCCTGCCTTTCAGGTGCCCCTGCCCCACACCCTTCCCCTCCCTAGGAGGGAGACTTTACAACAGAGCTCCAGCCTAACTCCAGTTTCTCCCGCTACCGTCGACCTCACCCTCAAGGTATGTACCACATCCCTCTAAGGGTCGTTTTCTTGCATGCAGGGGAAAAAAGTTATTGGAGAACTTGCTGGTGAACCTTTTTTTAGAGCCTTCCTTTGTTTCCTCTGCTGAACTGCTTTTGCATATAAATGGATGGCTGAAACACGAGACTCTGTCGAAGGATGCATTTAAACCATAAATTTCTAACCCCGTTTTGCATTAACACTTGGCATCTCAACCAATCTTGGCTCCCACTGCCCTGAAAAACCAAGATCCTAGAGTTTTAGCGTTGGACCACAGTGCTCATAGCAAACCATCAGAATCTGGCTGAGGGGTTTTGAGTGTTGAGCTTCAGATGAGTTGCCTGGTTTGGTGTAAAGGCTTGAAGGATTTGCTTGATAAGCCAAGCTTGATTTCTTCTTGGTTCTAAGACTTTGGTGCAGTGATAACGTGGTTTTGAGTTGGATGGCTGAAGTTCCAAGTAGTGACATGTAGGTGGTGTGTTGGTGTCTCTGGAAGGCAGTTAGGTCAGCGAGTCAGAACGTGTTTGTAGTGTTGTAAATGTTGTGTTGTTTCCTGCTTTCCAGTGCAGAGCAAGTGTGGAGAATATTTTCAGTGCTCTTTTCCCATTTTGTTGGATTTTGGACTGTGTGCATTATATAACTCACTAACACAGAGTTGGGCTCTAGCTTTGCTACTGTATTTTTAGAAGTTGTTGGGTTTTTTCTTTTTTTGGTGTCCTAGATCTGCTTTGTCATTGTGACTGCAGGTGACTGAGCCAGTAGAAGTGTTGTTGCTGCTTCTGGTATTAAGGAATAGTGGTGTTTGACCTTAGTTTGTCTTAAGTTTTTAAAAGAAGAAATGAAACTTGATTGGATGCAGAGCTAATGCTTTGGAGGAACTTGCTTGTCAATCCCAGTGAGACTTGGTTTGACAGCTGCTTGCTTGTGTTCTCTACAGATGAGAAATATTCTTGTTCTCGTGTTGAATCTTTGCTTTTCTTTTGTTAACACTTTATTTCCTAAAAAGAGTATAACACCTCTTTCAAACAGCAGACCTAAAGAAATGGGGAGAGCACTGTGGAGGGAGAAATAGTTTTTTAAAAACTGGGTTTTTGGTACATTCTTGTGTAATGAATTATCCTAACGTGACTTTCTGGCGTCTGAAAGTGTTGTTCTGTTCTCTGGCTGTTTGGCAGCTGGAGATGGAATCCTCTGTCATACAGGTAGGGCTCAAAGTTACCTGAAAGTTACCTCAAAGTGTGGGACACTGCCCAGTCACAGAGCAAACTGTGGTGTCTGTGTCAGTCATCCTGCATTTCTTTTCCTGCTCTTGTCAGTGATTTCTCAGTGGATGATAGATTTTTGGATGTGTGGTAACAAAACAGGTCAAAGATCCATGTTTTGAGGCTATCTTGAAGAACCCTCTGACTGAAATCTGGATGGAAAGCTGTTTGGAAGCAGCTTTGTCCCCGATTTCTTCATTCCAGTCACTGGAGCTCTACCTCCTTTGCACAAGCACAGAAGGCAGCAGGCTTGTTCTGAAGCACACAGTGAGACTGTCACAGCAGGCACAGCTCTGCTCTTTGTCATCCTCTTCCAGTACAACCCTTGCATTTTTCAAAAGATACTTCTGGAGCAGGAGAGAGAAAAGCATTTCTTTCATTTTCTTAAAAGAACAAAATGTCCAGGTTCTGCCTGCATAATGGATTAATCCTTGCACCTGCTCTTCCCTCCGTTCCCTGTCACAGAAAGCTGTCTGTGAAGAGACTTGAAGGGCACTTGGCCACAATTGCTCCCACTGCTTGGCATCATTCTTCAGTGGAGGTACAAGGTGCTCGTATGGGGAGCCTTTTTGAGATCTTGTTTCCTTGGAGTAACTTTGCTAAAGACACCTTTACTCAGTCATCCTCTTAAGGACTTGGCTCATAGGGCTGTTATAGGTAAGGTGCTGAGCAGAAGAAAGTCCAAAGCAATCTCAAACTGAGCTGCTTGGCCCTCTTCATGTCCCAGGTTTCATCTAAAATTCCTCTCTAGGCATCTGGTCAAGAAACTGACATGTTTGAACTTTCTTTTTCTAAGCATTGAGACTTTGGTGTATTTAAGGAAAGGCACACTGGGGTGTGCCTCCAGTGGAGGTTTTGGGTGACATGGGCAGGACTGTTCTGCAGTGTGCAGGTCCCAGTGGATCAGTGATGAAGAGAAGCCTCAGCCGGCCATGGTCCCCTCCTTATTGCCCTCCTTTCTCCCTGAGCAGTGAAACTACAACACTGTCCCCAGTCTCACTTGATTTAGAGCCTCTTAAACCTCCATATCTGGTCTGTAGATGGTGCTGAATAGGCATTCCTAGAGTACCAATCTCTCTCTTGCATCTTTTCTCCTAGCTTATAAAAGTTAGAGGTTGCTAGAGGCTTTCCAAAAGAAAACTTCAGGACTCTGTGATATGCTCTAGGTGTGACAAATGCAGTGTGTAGCTTTTGCTATCAGTAGTTTCTCCAGGACATCATGAAAACCAGTGAACATAGAACCTTCTACACCTTCTCTAGCCTGACAGTCACAGGTACTTACTCACTTTGTCTCAGTGCCAGTGCAGTACACCTAAACAAGATCCTTTCCAGCACATCAATCATGAATGAACTTTGCCTTGTCTGTAAGAACCAGTTTGGAGGAAAATGTTGTGGAGGGGAAACAGTGAATGGTTGCTAGGGAAGATGATCCCAAAAATGAAAATAGGTGACTTGCCCCCAGAGGACTTAATGTGTAACTGAGTTTCACTCCTCCCCCTTTATTCTCTTCAGGAATCCAGAACCTCATTTTCCACTTGGGTGTGTATTGATCACCTGGGACCCACTTCTTTTGATACTGCTCTGCTTTTTTATCATTTCTGAAGCATCTAGACAAATAACCTAAGCCATGTTTGGTTTGTCCAGACTCTGCCTAACTCGTGTAAAGCAGGGCAGGCTGACAGGTGTGGCTTTGAGAGACTGCAGGTCCCAGCTGGGGGGGCTCTGGAGCAGGCAGTGAGGGCAGATGTGTGGTGAGTGTATGTTTGCCCCTTAATATCCACCACTAAAGGCAGCACCTGCCCTCAAAAAACTTGCAGTGAGCAATTTCAGCTCTGCTAGCAAAACTTGTGTTTCCACTGGAGACACCTGAAGGTTGTGCAGAAGTCCATGGATCATGTTTGAGCTTTTAAATTAGTGAGTGTAGTCTGAACATTAATATTTCCTGCTCACTGGACCCTCAGAAGTGTCAATTGGGATTTCGCGTTGCGGGGCTAACATAGCAAGAATTAGATTTTACTGGCTGCAGTAAACAGTGGTTGTTTCCACTTCTGGGGGAAGGTAACTATGTCTGTGATATTTAAAGTTTCATCTCCCTTGCTGTGCAAGACATAAACTCATAATTATAGAAATAGAGGAGCATGAAGCATTTTTTAGCTTTAACATAAAGCAGCGCGCACAAGCTGTGTCAGCTTGTGGTTGCTTCTTGAGCAGTAGTTGCTTTGGAAATCTAAACTTGACTGCTGTCATGTTCACTGAAGTGTGCAGTAGGTATCTTTGGTGGTTACTCAAAGTGGATTATTGACCAAGAAAGCAAAGGGCTGCTTCATTTCAATGGCCCAAGTAACTTGGAAGTAAAGGACTTGATGGAAATGTTTAGAAGGGGTTTTCCCTTTCTTTTGCTCACTGTGTCTTTGCTCTTCATGTCAAACAAAACCAAGCCAAATTAGTGTGAGTGAATTCTCTTTTGAGCATTGGCTGTTAAGATGATGAACTGTGCACATGTGCAGTTGGAACAGATGAGCAGCTCCAACTTGAGGCTGTTTGCTTTTTGCATGAACAGAGTTGCACGATGACAGCGACTTCCAAAAGAGGCTCGCATGAAGCCCCTGTTGCCTTTTAACTAAAAAGAACTGTTAAAAGAGGAGCAGCGACTGCTTGAAACTTCCTAATAGATGAGGAATTGTTTTTTTCTTTTAAATAGATGGAGTCTGCACGCAAAGCATGGGAGAATTCCCCAAACATGGGGGAGAAGAGTTCACCAGTGACCTCAGCAGCATCTCCCATTGCTGGTGGCAGCAGCAGCAGCAGCAGCAACACTGGGCCAAGCAGTGGCACTTACAGCTCTTTCTCAAGTGCATCAATGCCTCCTATTCCTGTGGCCTCAGTTACCCCCACAACGTCCCTCTCAGGTACCACCTGTCAGAGCAGTAGTGTCCCCTTGTGTTGTTCCTTGCTTACGTTTCTCGAGGGTTCCCTTTGGAATTGTTTAATGCAAAGCTAACAAAAGCTTTGTCCTAGAAATGGAATGTCAGATCTGAGCAGCAGCTTCCCAAATAAGCTGTTAGCTGACTTCACCTGTTCCACTTCAGTCAGCTGAAAATAATACTGAGCTACTCTCTGCCTGAGCTACTTAAATGGACTTGAAAGAGGAGGTAAACTTCTCTTGTCTGCTGGTTTCATTTTGTTCAGACAAATAGAGGCAAGCAGGTAGATTTTGGGGCAGAGGATAATTCTGCTGTTTTACTTCTATTTGTACTCTTGCTTTTTAAGTTAAAGCTTCAAGAACTCATATCAAAACCTATTTGCAAAGGGCAGAGCAAATGTCCAGCTGCCTTCACAACCAGTGCTCGGTTGCCACCTTGGTCCCTGGCAGGAAACAAAAGATGATAAATCTGGTTAAGTCTTCATGCCTTAAATAAAATAAATAAAATAAATCTCCATGAGAGGCACAGCCACTGTGGGTTGCAGTGTCTTGTTGAATAACTGACCAGGCTGCCTCCTTCAGTGCCTCTGTGTGCTCCTGTGCCTGAGGAGGGAGATGTATCAGGGTTGCAGCACTTCCCACAGTGAACTCAACAGAATTGGCTCCACGTTTTTCTTGTGTTGGTGGAAACAGCTGCATTAGGTTTCAGTGTGCTTTACCAGTTGTGGCTGTGCTCACTGAGCTGTCCCAAAACTGACCTCTGTATGATGAGGCTCTGAAATGTCTTTGATTGTTGCATCCCTTGCTTCTCTCCTCCTAGGAGCTGGAACATACACAACCTCTTCACTGAGTACGAAGACTGCAAGCACCTCAGACCCTCCTAATATCTGCAAAGTGAAACCCCAGCAGCTGCAGACAAGCAGCCTGGCTTCTGCCAGCCACTTCTCCCAGCTGAGCTGCATGCCATCCCTCATTGCCCAGCAGCAGCAAAGTCCCCAGGTCTATGTGTCTCAGTCTGCAGCAGGTAATGGTGTTTGTGCCTGAGAAGCCACACATCTGCTTTTTTTTTAAATTTTGAAGCTGGAGAGTTTAATTTGGTTCTGGTTTTTGCTCTGCAGTAAAGACAATGATAAAGAGTGTTCTGTACTCAGATTCACTAATTGTCTTACTCTAAATCTGCACTGCTTTATCAGGAAGTACAAAGGTAGTGCTATATAGTTTGTTGAAGAAAGCAAGTTTGAGTCTCTTAATGTACCAATTTTCTGTTGCAGAATTGTAAATTGCTGTTTAAGACCAGGAGTGATTTAGTTTTCTTTCTTAAAATCCTACAGTAGTTGAGAGTTGTAGCATTTTTTCTTTAGGGAAAATCCTACATCTAGTTAACAATCTAGTTAAATTACATGGCAGTGTAACACATTCTTACCCTTCCTTCACCCAAATGCCATTTTTGCCCAGAATCTGTTGTTCATCTCTCCAAAATGGTGTGGGATTAATGATACCTGTGCAAGACTGATAGATTCTGGGGGTGAATTGGAAAAGAAACCAAAGCTTTTGAGGCACCCAGCTCTCCAGTGCTGCTCCTTCTCCCAGGCCCTCTGGTAGCTGTTACAGTGGGAAGGACTGACAGTAGCTGCACCTCTAATTCTTGATGAAAACCTTTCTAGAGGAATGGTGTTGGGCATCAGGTACTAATTGTATTGCTCTTCCTGAGGTACTGCAGCTCAAATCCCAGCATTCTACATGGATACAAGTCACCTGTTCAATACCCAGCACGCACGTTTGGCTCCACCTTCTCTGGCCCAGCAGCAAGGCTTCCAGCCAGGCCTCTCTCAGGTATTTGGGGCTTCCTCATTCACTTTGTTTCCTTCCCTGTCCATACTGCCTTTAAAGTGATGGGGGCAGGGGAGAGTGAGACTAAAGACTGCAAAATGAGGTCATGCCTGCCCTTGCTGTCTGTCCTGGTGCATGCAGGCAGTGCTTGATTGTTTGCCATGGAAGTTGAGAGAATGAGCTTCCACTCACAAATGTATGGGAAACTTTATATTCCTGGGAGGTGTTTCTGTGGCCATGTGAGTGCAGGCTTACTCAGCTTCTGTCATACAAAATTATATGCAATCTCAAGCAGTTGTTTTATATGCAGATCTGAATATTTCACTCAGTTTCTGCTGGTTGATTGTGAGGAAAAGTATAAAATTTAACTAGAAAGTAATTTTCATGAGAGCAGCAATACTAGCTCTGCATGCAGCCTTGGGATTTGACATTCTTATTTTACTTTTCATAATGTTACACAAATCCTCACACACATTCAGCTGTAGCTTTTCTAACTTAATTTTG
The DNA here is from genome assembly GCF_036417665.1 of Passer domesticus. Lineage (NCBI taxonomy): Eukaryota > Metazoa > Chordata > Aves > Passeriformes > Passeridae > Passer > Passer domesticus. The sequence continues at coordinate 33,415,726 of NC_087480.1, read as the reverse complement.
ATGTTTTCTCTTCTATGTAGCCTGCTTCAGTTCAGCAGATCCCCATCCCCATCTATGCACCTCTGCAAGGACAGCATCAAGCTCAGCTGAGTTTAGGAGCAGCACCAGCTGTTTCACAAGCCCAGGAGTTGTTCAATTCCTCCTTACAACCTTACAGGTAGGTAGCATATGCACATTTATTTGGGGTTTTAGTGTCAGAATTATTTAAATTAGTTCCCTGCAGCCTTGTGTTCTGTGCTCCATAGCTGCCTCATCGTGCTGTCTTCCCCAAAGTCTCTTCTGTCTGAGAACTCTATGCACATTGTCTGCCTTGTAGTTGTGAAATCTGGGTTAAAAAATGATGCATGATATCTGTAGGAACCCAGGCTAAAGAGCTGAGCATCAGTCTGTCATACTAAGAGAACAGAAAATTTCTGTCCCTTGAGTTCAGCAATTTGTTTTTTCTAATCAAACCAACACTGGAGTCTTGAAACACTGTGAAGTTCCAGTTTGAGCTCCTAGTAGTAAAAACCTCATTGCAGATGTGTGAGGAGCTGCATGGTATGTTTCAGAATGTTTTCTGTCTGCTGCAGAAGGTGACAGTAGCACCAGTGTCTCTGCAATGGCCCTGATAGCCAGACAGACTCCACTGTAAGCCTCTCAAAGCTTCCTTGCACTTCCTAGGAGAGCTGCTTCCCAGCAGTGTAATTCTGACAAATGTTGTTAGTTCCACTTTGAGAAGGCTCTTTGGAAGTTTAATTAGAGGGTTTTGCATGGGCTGTAGTTAAATCTGCTTGTTGCATTGTAGAAGGCTGAGGCCACAGAAGGTTTAATTAACCACATTTGTATCCTGACTTTGGTGCTTGGCTGACTTTGTGGGACCAAATATTGCTTGTCCTGCTACAGCTGACAAAAGCTGTTGCAAACAGTTGGCTAATTGCAGAAACACAATCAGGCTGGCATGTGGTCCAGATTAAATAAATCTGATCACACACAAACATGGCATTAATGGAGTTCTAACAGTCTGAGTGCTTCTCCCACATGGAAAATGTGCAGAGGAGGATAAGCTTGGAGATGTACAGGTTGCTGGTTTCAAACATTACAACCGAAAGTTAAAAGCGAGCTAAATAAAAACTTGTGAAAAAAGTTTTGGCTCCACTGAAGCCAGTCCTCTGCATCCAGTCTGGAAGAGTTTTTCCAGTGCTCAGAGGGTGGCTGTAAGAGTGTTCTGCAGTGCAGGAGGGTGCAGAGCCAAGCTCACCCAGGTGTGGGCACAAGCAAACCCACCACGCCAGCAGACGAGCAGGAGCAGTGCTGTGCTCACACATGGCCAGCACCAGGTAAAGGAAAAGGTGTTTTTACACCAGAAACACTCCTCTGAGCTCAGAACCTTTGAGAGGAGCACTTAGTTAAAAACTCTTGATTCTTCAGTCTGAAGGTGGCTACTCACCAAGTTGCTAGTGAAGATGTTCGGATAAATCCTTCTGATGGACTAAACCCATCTGTGCTGCTTTGCTGTACTGGCTTTGGTCTTCTTTAAACAACTGCAACTTCCCATGCTGCTGACAGAGGAATTGAATAGCTGGTTAAAATTAAAGGCTGTGAGGTCTTTTGAAATCAAAACATTTATTTGGACAACCATGTTTGGAAGCAAGCAGCCAGTGATTTAAGCTGTATTAGAAGTTGGACTGGAGTCAAGAGAACAAAGCAGTTCCTTTAATGACTAAGTAGGGCTGTTCACACATCCTTCCCCATCCCACCTTGGAGCACATGAACTAAGAACTGGCAGCTTTTCTGTGTTACAGTTAATTATCCAAGAATTATTGCAGCATGAAAATCTAAATAGATAATTGTGATTTAAGATTTTAGTAAGAAGCTTCATTATTTTTTCCTGTGGCCTTTAGTAGCAGCTGTTACTTTGTTGTGTGCAGAGTAAATTGAAAACAATCTACTTTTATTTGGTGAAAAAGTGTTCAATAGAGCTATGCATCCTAATTCTGTTTAAAGAATATAAGCTGTGCTCTTCATTTTTGGTGGCTCATTGTTGAGCTCTGTCAGAATTTTTCTGAACGACACTTGAATCTCTTGCAGATCCCAGCAAGCTTTCATGCAGAGTGGTTTGTCTCAGCCATCACCAGTGGTTCTGTCTGGCACAGCCTTACACAACTTCCCAGCAGTGCAGCACCAGGAGCTGGCCAAGGCACAGTCCAGCCTGGCATTCCAGCAGACCTCCAACACTCAGCCTATTCCTATCCTGTACGAGCATCAGCTTGGGCAGGCTTCAGGGCTGGGAGGCTCTCAGCTGATTGACACACACATCCTGCAGGTAGGAAATGCTGCCCATGCAGCCCTTCTGCACTGGGTACAGGACATCAGGTCCTGCTCTGCTTGGGTGGCAGGAAACTTAAAGCACTTGGAGGAGAATGTTCTTTTAATTTAATAAATGTACATTAGTATAATCTCTGAATTGAGGCTTGTTCCCCAAATTACAGGGCTCCTTGTGCTTCTGTCATTAATTAGAGCTTCAGGTTTAAATTCTCTAAATTGTGATTAAGGGCTGCTCCACCAGCTGCAAATGAGAGCTTTATCACAAAGTGAAACCTTCACATTTGTCAGCTTCCCTTGCTGGGGTTTCTGTGGCACTGGTTGCTGCACCACAGAGCTGCTCTCCTGAGTGCTCCTGATGGGAGGTGTCTCTTCTCTTCCTAGGCCAGAGCTACCCTCACTCAGGCTTCAAATCTCTACTCTGGGCAAGTTCAGCAGCCTGGCCAGAGCAATTTCTACAACACTGCACAGTCTCCCAGTGCTCTCCAGCAGGTAAACTATGGCATGGTAAATTTCCTACATTGTATTCTTCCTAAAAGCATGTCGTGGTTGGTGGGAATAGAGGGGAGGGCTGAGACAACCTTTAATTCTTCCAAAATAAAATTGCAATGTTAACAGAGAAGGAGGGCTGCAGCAGCAGCACTGCACAAACTGAGTGGCTCAGAGGTTGGATGGCCTGCAGTTCATGTTGATCATTTGTCCCTGGCATCCTTCTCTTGAATAGTTCATTTTTCAGTGATGGGCAGATACTTAATTGGCACAGTGCTGTTGCTAATTGACTGAGGCATGTGATGCCTTTATGGAAGCAGATAGCAGGAGTGGTGGAGAGAGAGAGGCAAAGTCCAGGTGCTTAGAGCAGCCTAATTGTTAATACCAGTTCTCAGTGAGCTGGAACCCTGCAGTGCTCATAGAAAATCACTGAGAAGTCAGCAGACAGGTGATCATGCAGGACAGCCACTTCAGTAAAGTAACTCCACTGATTTGAAGGCTTTTTCACTCTTTTGTGAAAGAACTGCTAAATTACTCTCTGCAAGCATTCTGTCATATTTACAGGACACTGTCTAGTGGTTTCCATCTTCTGGTTGGTTTTTTTTTTTTTAATTGAAATGGCTTCCAAAACCAAACTTGTGATGGATTGATTTATTATAATAGCCTACCTCCTACACAGGAAAAGCTGCCAGGACAGAAATCTAGAAGAGTTGTAAGAGATTGGATGTTGTCTGTTGGAAATGTAGCACGGTTTTAAGGACCTTTTAGAAGAGTTGCTACTTTCAGTGTGTTCAGTTCTGGCTGTCTCTCTGATTTTAATCTGTCACCTTCAGAACAGAATCCTAGTAAGCCTTTCACATTTGGGAATCTCTAAGGATTCTCCTTGTCACGCTTAGAATATGATTTTGCAGGTAGTGGATTGTCAGACCAAGAGATGCAGTAACTCCTGCCAGTCAGGTCACTGCTGTTGTATTTCCATGTTTATCACTACCACTCTGCTGTTTTCAGCCCACAGCACTCGTGGTAAATGCAAGCAATGGACAGGCTGTGTATTTTTGGCACTGTTTTTAAGCTCAAGCTGATGGTTGTTGGAACTCCTGGACAGTAAAATCTAATTTTTATCCCAGTGTCTTTTGATGACTAGAATTATTTGAAGTAAGCAAATAAGCCAGTCCTGCCCTGTACCTCTCACTCCCAAACTGGTTGTTCTGTTCTGTTTTTGTTTTCTGAGTTGAATTACATTTCCCTGTCACACGGGGAAATCATGTTGAATGATGTTGGAGGCAGGAGATATCATGCACATTTGTTTCTGAAAAGCAAAGACCCAAATGCCATTAGAACTGATTGTAAAGGCAAACTGAGCAATAAATTTATTTATTTGCTTGCAGCATTATGGTTAAATACAAACTCATTAAGCCTTTTGCCTGAGATAAAGCTGAAGTAGAGCTAAACTAGAGCTAGTAATGACAGTGACATCATGGCCTTTGTGTCTCTGTTACTGGTGATTTTGTGCTCTCTCTCCAGGTGACAGTACCTTTGCCAGGCTCACAGATTTCCCTGCCCAACTTTGGATCCACAGCACAGCCACTGATAGCCCTGCCCCAGTCCCTGCAGCCACCACTACAGCACACCCCACCACAGGCTCAGGCTCAAAACCTGAGCAGACCTGCCCAGGTGACCCAGCCCTTCAGAGGATTGATCCCAGCAGGAACTCAGCACAGCATGATTGCTGCAACTGGGAAGGTAAAAACATTGCCACAGCTACAGGACACAAATTAATGTGCAGCACAGCTGGTTTTTGGTTTATGTAACCAGGACAGCAACTCGTGCTGACTTCTTGCATCTTAAAAATCTGCCTCAGCTTTAGAAGATAAAAAAGCCAGTCAGGGTTAATGCCTGAGTCACTGGGTCTGTGCATGTAGCTGAGATTTTGTAGCTAACTTGGTGCTGGTCCATTTGCACTGCAGGAATACCTGGTTTGATAGTGACACCATGGACTAGTAGGGGGTTTCATGCAGAAGCCATATGGAAAACAGTAGTGAGATGTTGTTAGAGCAGCAGGGGAGCAACACAACTCTCTCAGAGCTGGTGGTGGCAGATTCTGGGCCTGCTTGAGTTTGTTGCTTTGCTTCTGGACTCAAACTAGATTAAGCTGTTGGGGTTCAAGGGTTTCCAGTGCAAAATGGGGAGTTTTAGGGCCTTCAGTGGACTCTGTATCAGCCATGACCTTAAACCAGAATTAAACTCTACTATTATTGCTGGGTTCTGCCTCTCTGAGCAGCACAGCATGGTGTATATTAAGAATGTAGCATTGTATGCAAGACAAGATCTTTCTGTAATGAAAAAAGAAAAGACTGGTCTTGCAGCTCAGGAAAACTGAGCGACAGGTCCAGGAAGGAAATAACACTAAAACAGTGCAAGAAACTTATATATCCTGGGGGGAATTCTCTCCTCTCCTTTATGTGAAGCTGCTAAGGTAATTGCTAATGAGGGGATGTGTGGAGCTGGCTTCCAATCACAAGGTCTCTTGTCTTAGATGGAATCCCAGCTTTACAGGCACCGGGGATTTTCGGATAGTGTGCAGCCCTCGGCAGTTGCAGTCCGCTTCCAGGTGAGCAGTGGGTGACACCCTGGACATGGACACAGCTCAGCTGGCTGGCAGGAGCAGCGAGGTCCCCTCTCCTCAGGGGCTGATCCACCTCTGCATCTGAAATCCCTGCAGCTTCTGGCCTCGGATTTAGGGTGGTTATGAATATAAAATAACCCCACAGTCCCAGTGATTTACAGCTGTGATAAGAAAAATCTCGGGGGTTAATTCCACATCTTGGACACTAATGTAACCAGAATTTCAGACCACCTAGGAGAAGATTGCATCTCCTCACCTCCAGAGTGTGTACGGTGGTTTTTGCACGGTGAAGTTTTCTACTTTCATGGGTTCTGGCCAAATCTTTTCAGCTTGGCAGTTGTCAGGAGCCCATTTTGCAAGCAGCAGCATGTTTGTTGCTGCAGTTGTCACTGGAAAATGATCGCTCATTTCAGCAAAAAATGAGGGAAGAGCTGCAGTGGGATGCTGGCCTTAGGTGACTTTCCTGCCCTGCTCTGAGATTCCCATCATGTTGCTGCTAAAGAAAGTCAACTTAAAACAGCCTCTCATTTTTAAGTGATTTATTGTTGCTGTTATGCTTCATGGCCATGTGTGGAATTACACCGTTCCAAAGACAAATTTATTCTGTTGAGTGTATCTGCAAAACAGCAATCAAGAGTCATTGCTCCAGTTAGTCTGGAGATTGTTTTGCATGAATGACAGCTCCATTTTTGCTGTGCTTTGGGTTTGTTTATTTTTATAGACCTGGACTGTTTAGTGGTATTCTTCTTCTCAGCATTTTTCAGGATTATTTCTAAATATTTTCATGTGGTACCTGAGATGGGAGTCTTGGATAAGGAGATCTCAACTCCAAAACATGTATTTTTTCTTTTTTGTAGGGCCAAATAGATGAAATGACTCTCAAACCTCCTGTAATTATGCAGGAGGAACAAGTTAGAAAGCCAATACCATTGCTGCAAGTGCAAGATAGGGCAGGACAATTGTACACAGAAAATTGTGCTTGTGGTGCTGGGCCTGTCCTAATTATAAGAGGCTGTTCTGCAGTCAGACTTTCATCTCCACTTAAGTGACCTCTTTTCATTGAGGTAAGCTAACAGCTGCTTAGCAAATGTAATTATTTTAATTAGAATTAACATGTCAATTGTTGTGTTTTTCAGATATCAGAAATGGACCTGAAGGCCTTTGGAGGTGGCATTGATGTTAAACCTGGAACACCACCAGTTACTGGCAGGAGCACTACTCCAACCTCCAGTCCCTTCCGGTAAATCTCCCTTAAGCTCAAAATTCCTTAAAACCAGAGCTCGAAAATGTACCTAGTCATGCATGAGCAGCCTTTTCTGGGAGGTGTGAGGTGAGGGGCCACTGATACACGAGACACTGCTTGATCTGAGCTCAGGAGCAGCATTCCAGTAGGGCAGCACATCTGCTGTACTTAAACAGAAGGAAATGGCTCTGAAATAAAAGGTGAAAAATACTTTTTTGGGTAAATGAAGCTAAACAAGAAGTGACAGAAAAGATGTAGTTTGGGATAAAGCTGTAATCTGAACTGTGATGTTGAAAGTAAAAAACACTTAAAGGCTTAGACAGCAATTATGGCAACAGCTCTGTTAGAGGAGTAAGTGTTGTTGCCAGGTCTGTAAGCTGCTCACAAATGAAATTAATAAACAAAACAGATTCCTCTAAGCTTACAAAATACTGGTGTGTGTGGAGCTTAGCTGGTGTCCCTGCCACTGGTGCCCCTGTGCTCATTTTGCCAGGAGTGCATCACCCACACCCTCTGCACAAGAACTCTTCAAGGCAAGCTCTGTTTCCTGAAAAAAAGCTGTTCACTCTTTCTTCTTTTTCTCTTCACTTTTTTCTCTTTGAGGGCTGTTTGCTGCCCTTCCCCCAGATAATCAGTCAATCTTCATGTAATTCCTGGTGATTCAACACCTTGGAAGTTTTAGTGGAGGGTCACGTTCTTAGCCAGATAAAACAGGGAGAGCATTTTCTGTGAATTCTTTAAATCTGTTCAGGTGCATTTTGAAACATGGACAGCAGGTCAGAGTAGAAGCAGCTGCATGTTCAGTGCCTGTTGGGACAAGCTCTGAACTTGCCATGAGAGAGCAAAGAGTGACTGCAAAGGAGCAGGACTGAACATAAGATAGCAGGGATGGAAAGTACAGCTAACATCACAAATCTAACATCAGTGTTTGTGCCATCAGTGCTTGGGGAAAGGGCTCTTTCATACAGACATACCCTGGAACCTCTTCATAGCCTGAATATTTCTGATTATGCTTTCTCTCTAAGTTCTGAGGGGTTTTGCATGTAGAAGCTTCTATATAGAAAACGTTACGCACTTTATTTTTTAAATTCAGAGATTCATTCTTCCCCACTGCAGTGCTGAATTTCTGGTTAAGTTGTAACTAGAGGCAGAAACATCCTCTGAATGAAAGCAGTTGATTTTAACTGGAGTTCTTTCTTTTAGTGCCAGTTCTACAAGTCCTAACAATCAGTCCAATAAAATGAACAGCATTGTCTACCAGAAGCAGTTCCAGTCAGCAGCTGCAGCTGTGAGAATGACACAGCCCTTTCCTGCACAATTTGCACCACAGGTAGGTGATTGGTGGCTTGCTGCAAACAGATTGGTTCCTCTGTTTCACCTGGTGGCTCTGACTCAACTCTGTCTCCTCAGGCTTTAGCATGGGGAGATACAAAATAGAATCCTTAAAATGAAATGGTGTAAGAAACCAGATTTCAAGATCAAAGCAAAAAATTACCCCTCTGATCTTGCTGACAAGTAGTGCTGCTTTTGTGGTGTTTAATTTTGAGTTCTGTGGACGTTGAGGAATTCAATGCAAGTTGTGAATTATGAAGATCAGATGGTGTTGTGGCTTCCCCAGGCAGCTGTAATGCACCTCGTCCTGCAGAAACAGGTCATGGGCTTGGGGAAGGGGAGAAGCTTCGTGTCTCAGAAGGGTCCCAGTGCATATCTTACACGTGTAAAGACAAAGCAGATTTGCAGCTCTGAAGTATGGAAGGAGCAGTTCAGGGTGGAAAGGATCTCTGGGGTCACACAGTCCATACAAGGCAGGGCTGGTGGCAGAGGGGTTGATCTGCTGTGGCATTCCAGGGAGCACAGCTTACAAGGGTGGTGCACCTCTGTTGCAGGTGGCTGGAGCCAGGCTGCTAGGGAAGTGTAGCCTCTCTAAAAGTGTAGGATATTTCTGTCTTCCTTTTAGTATTTGGAGTGTTGGAGTGCAGGACTTGAGCTTTGATTTCTGGATTGTCAGTGGCAGAAACTGCTTCACCTTCCTGGGGCTGCCTTTCACCAGTGACTGCTCCACTGCCTTGTGAGGGTCTTGTCCCTGCTCACAAGCTGGGTTGAAGTTGTTGGTGCTGCTTTCAGGCACAGCAGCACTGCAGGGCTCTTTGGCTTTTGCAGTTCAAGCCTGTTCTCTTGACATTCATTTCATAGCAGAACAGCAGCTTTTCCCCCTTTAAGATAATGCCAACATGCAGTCGAGTTGGCAATTTTCTAATTGAGAAATGTCTCTTTTTGTCGTTTTTCCCCCACTTAGATGCTCTCTCAGCCTAACCTGCTCCCTCCATTGGTAAGAGCCCCATTTACTAACACCTTCCCAGCGCCTGTTCAGAGGCTGCCGGTAGTTCTGCATAGTCAGATGCCGTCTCAGATGAGCACAGGCCTTATGAGCCCCCCTCAGTTACCACGTGTGGCCAGAGGTCCTTGTGGATCAGTGCCTGGAGCCAGAGGCACTCAGGCCCAGGCTGCGCTGAAGGCTGAACGAGACGTGCAGGTCAGTATGTGAACAGCAGTGCTGTGAACAGCAGTTCAGTCTGACAGCTCCCAGGGCAGGCATGTGGCTGCAAGTCGTGGCTTCAGAAAGTGCCTCTGCACCCCGAGCCAGCAGCCAGGCTCCTAACAGCTGAACACAGACCTTCTCTGAGCCCTGGTGGTTTTTAATAAGAATTTTAGACTAAAATATTTGTAGGGAGTTCCTATCTCAAGCAGTCTCGTGGTCAGCAGCTGTGGAGCTGCCACTGCTGTGCTAGGCAGAGTGAGGTGTCAGGAGCCTGGTTATCTTGGAATGAGCAGTGAGGCTGCACACCTGGCTCTTAGCTGTCCCTTCAGCCCCAGCTCCTCCTGTTCCAGCCAGCCCCACTCCTTGGGGACTCTGGGGAGTCTTTCCCCATGGTTTGAATTCTCTGCGCTAGAATGCAGTAGCTGGTGCACTCTGCAGAGCAGGGGGCTGCATTGCTGAAGCAGGTGATGGCAGTCACCCTAACTAGTTACAGCACTTTGGGACCCTTCAGTTCGAGGCAAACTCTTCTTCCAAGGCAGGACTGCAGGGTGGGACATCTGTGTGGGGACACTGCTGGACACTGAGCCTGTCTGCTGCAGAAAAGGTGTTTGAACAGATGGTGCTTAGGGGCTCCTTCATCTGCTGCCATTCCTGGAACCTGTGCTCTGAGGTGTCAGAGCAGGAGAGTGTTCTGGTTATGCACGGCTGGAGGAGGGCTGATTAACCCTTCAGTTCCAGGTGGTTGGTCCATTTCCTACCTCCAGTTCAGGCAGCCTGTAGATGCTTACCAGGTGATGCTGAACAGATTGTCCTGAGTGTGCATGTGGCCAGTCAGAGCAAATACTGACTCAGGTTTGGTGTCTTTAGTCTCCTGCAAACACTGCTGAGAGCAGTGAGAGTTACTCAGTCACGCTTGGTTACTGGTGATCAAGTCATCCAGCCTTAACCTCAGGGGATGGCTGAAATTTGGGCAGAAGGTTTCAGGTGTCTGTCTGGCTCCAGTGAAATCAGGCTGTTGCTGCAGTCCTGCAAACAAGAGTTCACAGGTTTGTTTTCTGTTCTGTTGCTGCTTGACTTACTTGGAACAGCTACAGAGTATGAGAGCCAAGGCCTCTTGTTCCAGACTTCTGCTGTTTTGTCTCCCTGTTGTGTGTGTCCCAGCCTCCAGTTGTGTGTTTCTTGTAAAATAGCAGAAAATATTCACAGAGGTACAGGGAGGTTTAGTGCCTGTATTGTAGCTGGGGTTCCTTGTGTTCAGATACTCCTTTGTAATTTAAAATAAAAAGGTGTTTGACTGCACTGGGCTTTATTGTTCAACTTCTGAATGACTGAACTCTTGATGGAGTCTCTGCAGTCAGGGCAGGAAAGCCAAGTGCTGCTCTGAAGTGCCTGATCAGTATCAAAACTGTAACTGGAGGTGTCACAGAGGGAATTGCACAGTGCAGGTCAGGGTTGCTGGTAGGATTCAGAGGAGGGAAGGCAGGCAGTTTGTGCTGCCTGGGATTGCTCGGAGCAGGAGGCAGATCAGGCTTCAGCTCAGCCAGAGCACAACTCTGACTTCATTCCCATGCCAGTGCAGGCTCAGCCTGTGCCCGGAGCCACGGGAGGGGACAGGGTGCTCAGAGTGTGCCCCGCAGGGCAGCAGTGACAGCTGGAGTGGCCCTCGGGCCCAGGGGGCAGTGCAGGCACAGCTGCCTCTGCTCCTGGCTGCCCTCTGCTCCTGGGAGCCACAGCTCGAGCTGCTCTCAGCGCGCTCGTACTCGTACAGCTCTGCAATAGTAGTGGTGTAAGAAGAGGTTTGTTAGTACTTCAAACTGTTGTCCCTGATCCTCTTTTTCGGGGAAGGATTAGGAAGACCAAGGGAAGCCTAGGCATGATGTTAAACGACTGCTGAGGAGCCAAGCCACCCAGATGTGGTGGCATCAGGGCAGGAAGGACACTGCCTGTCTAGGAAAATCTGGCCACTGCGGTCAGTCCTTCCCCTTTCTTATGGGAAATACTTATGAAGTCACTGCAATTCCAGTGCCCTCTCTTCAGTAAACTTACTTTCTCCCTCTCTTAAGGCAAAGCAAAGAGCAGAGGTCCTTCAGTCCACCCAGAGATTCTTTTCTGAGCAGCAGCAGCAGCAGCAGAACAAACCCATAGGAGGCAAAGCTCCCAAAGTGGAGGAGAATGGGAGCAAACCCAGCGAGGCAATTGCTGACTCTCCAGGAGTCTGCCAGGACAAAGCCGAGGAGAAGGCCCCCCCTGCGCCTGCTGCCACTCCGAAACCTGTTAGAACTGGACCAATCAAACCTCAGGCAATCAAAACCGAGGAAACAAAATCTTAGAGGCTGTGTTCCCGTGGAGGGGGGAGAGGGGAGGGTGGGCGAGGTGTCAGCGCATCAATTGGTGGCCCGAAGATGAAGAGCAGCCTGCTCTCCCTGCCGGGCTCTGAGCAGCCCCACAGGGCGTAGAAGCCAGCTGCAGTGGTGCTGCCAGCTGCAGTGGTGCTGCCAGCTGCAGTGCCCAGCTGAGCCCGGGCTCTCGGGGCTCACATCTGCTCTAACAGCATGAAGGCTGCTCTGGGGTGTGCACGTCCCACACGTGTGTGCCCCGCTTGGCTCGCACCCGCCTGCTTCCCAAAGCCACAGCACGGAGAGGCAGCGGCGGTGGGGAGGCATTTCCTAGCTGACACCATGACTTCTTATTTCCTTCAGGCTCTGATCTTCAGCTGCTATTTATCTTTTTATAAACCCGAGAGTATGAGAACATGCAGATCTGAAGATGGTGCTGGGCCAAGTAATGTGTGTTAAGTTTTTAGTGACTTAAGAAGCTTCTATCTTGTATAAATAGAGGGATCCACGTATCTGCCACACGAGGCTTAACCTAACACACAGTAACACTGGCAGTGTGGATTTCCCTCTGAAGGCAGTGCTTTGCTGGCTGCTGCTGCTTGGATGACAATTTACTGCATTTAGATCACCATATGAAAAAGCTACTTGGCCACCTGTGTCCTCTCCACCCGCTGCCCCCCCAGTGGCTCTCCCCTGGAGTTGAAGGTTCGTTGCATCAATAGTCAGATTTGTTCCGTTCACCCCTGTCCAGCTGTCTTGATATGATGCGAGTGGTCCCTAAACGGTTTCCAGTTTCTGTCTGTAACACAGCAACGAGCACTTAAACTGTGCCACGAGAATAAAAGAAACCTTATCAGATGAACGAGAGTTTTATCTCAAAGGTGCATTCTTTATATCAGAGCTGCGTCGCACCACCTCCTTGCCCACAGTGTGCTGGAAAGTAGAATCAAGTCAAATAAATGCCTTTTTAATTGTATCCTCTAGTATTCTAGCTGTAGGACAGTACTGTATGATACTTCTGTGAATGTAAGATATCCTGTACCTGCTTATGATATGTAGTAGTGACTGTGCTATACTGGAGCTGTTTTTAATAATGTTATTCTAGAGGTTTTTTTCCAGACAATGATTGAAAAAGCTAATAAAAAGCACCAGGTACCACATCAGTAGCAGAATTTGCTGGTTTTTTCTGGGATTTTTCTTTTTTTTACGTTTTTTGGAAGGAAGAGTTGAAAGTCTAATGTGTATAATTTTGTTCAAATGACTGCAGAAGCTGGAAAGGCTGTTGCTGCTATTGATGCCTAGTGAATTGCTATTGGTTATCTTTTTATATAAATATATATATAATTTGAATTTTTGGAAACTAGCTGTGATGTCAACTTTGGAAAAAAGTATCCCACTTGTAGTGTGAGTTGGCATTGTACAGAAATTAACAGCCATATTGGTCTAGAAATGTTAAACTTAATTTTTTTTCCATTTGTACAGGGGTAACGCACTGTATGAAATATGTACGGTCTTATTTACATGGGTTTGATTACAGAAACTAATAAAGTATTCTCTAAATAAAGCCCCCGGCTGCTCTCGTGATTGCTGTGGGAGGAGAGCGGCGCTCCCAGGGAAAGGCTCCTGAAGGAAAATGCTCCCAGAAGCTCCTTGGTGTGTCCTGGCACTTTCCCAGCCCTTCTCCAGCCAAGGGCTCGCAGGACGTGGTCACCACTTGCCCCAGGAGCCTGGGGGTGTTTGCTGGGAATTCCATTTCAGCCGATGGAGCTGGGGGCTGTTCCAGACGGGAGCTGGGATGATGCTGCTTCTCCCATTGGCCAGTGAGTGACAGTGGTGCCTTAAGTTTGAGCTTTCATATTTTCCAGATTCTGTCCTGCATTAGTTTATAACTCTGAACTTCATATAAAGTGTTAGCAAGGTCTCTCCACAGCTCAGTCACACAAACCAATCCTTTTCCAGCCCCAGAATCAAGGACACTGCTGCAGCTTCAGGCCCAAAAAGTGCAAACAACAGGGAATGGAGGAGGGCAGACTGGGAGGGTGGGACTGCATCACCTGAGCTGTAACTGGACAATGAACCCCAATATGGAAATGGACCAAAACTTATAAAAGTGTGAAAACTCGTGAGCCAGGGTCCATCTTGGGGTTGCCCTTGCCTTGGGGTAGCCCTGGCCGGGCTCTTGTACTGCCCAAGGTGCATCCTGTGAAGGCCTTTAATAAATCCCGATTTTACTCCTTTAGCTCTGCCCAGCCTCTGCTCTAGGGCGCCTCTGAAGGGAGCAGCAGCACCAGGGGACAGCAGGAGTTCAGGGAGCCCTGGGCTGAGCCTGCCCTGGACTGTGGCTGGGGACAGGCGGGACACGCTCAGCTGGCCACCAGAGGTACCTTGCTTCCCACAAACACCAGGAACTTGATCTCTGGGAAGTGATTCCTGCTGGGGAGAAGGTGCTGGCTGGCTCTGCACCTCTGAGGAAAGGGTGCAGCCAGGAGTGTTGGGCTGGCTCTGCAAGCACCGGAGTTGGGCAGGTTGACCTTTGGTCAGAGGTGTCGCTGCCAGCCCTGGGGTGGGTTGGGAAGCAGCAGCTTCGGGCCACCAGAGGAGCTGGAGTCCTTTCCTGCCCAGGATGGATTTGTTCAGGGTGAAACTGCAGCAATATGGAGTAAATCAAAGGTGCTGGAATCCACAAGTGGATTTTGTGCCGTGGGCAGAAGGAACCTCTGAGCAGGTCACGCTTGAGGTAAATCACCTTTTTCACAAGGGTCTGTATGAGCACAGCTGCACACTGCTTGGAATGGAGGGTGGATGTGGGGCACTGAATGTGGACACTTCCATCTAGAAATGTGCTATAAAAGTAACTGAGTTGTGATGCTTCCCTGCTTTGAGGTTGTCTTCAGCCTGTTTCATCTTAAAGGACACCCCAAAAATGAGAACTCATTCACCAGAGTGTTCTATTTTTAAGGTAAGCACTGCTGAGAGGATTCATGTTCAGTTCTGCAGTAATAAAGCCCTTGGGAAGTCGGAGGAATTTCCCACAGTCGGCTGTGGGAATGTACCAGGCTTTGGACTATTTTGTGCTCAGAGCAGAACAAGGGGAGTATTTCTGCAGAAGTTTAATTAAAGTAAATGTTGGGCATTTTGTGCCTCCAAATAACCCGGGTTTGATGTGTGCCTCTCCAAAAGCCCAAACCACGCCTGCCTTTGAGGCCAGGTGGAGCTTTCAGTCATTGACCCAGGTTGATTGAATATTTTATGACATTTAATCAGATAACTTTGCTCCTGGCTATTTACACTGGAGTAGCTCTTGCTTTTTTTTAATTTGAGTGGGATTTGGTTTGTAGTCTCTTTTCTAGGACTCTGGTCATCAGAAATAATTGTGCTGAACTCCTAGAAATTAGGCAACAATTTTGTTTGGGGAAATTCAAATTTTTTTTCCTTAATAATGTTGAGGCTGTGAAAAGGTCATAACTTTTCTCCAGGGCAAGAGCCAGAGGGGGGTTAAATGTGACTGGGGCCAGATCCAGCAACCCCCCTGGGTTCAGGCTGGCTTCTTGCTGGGATGTGGGCAGGGAGGGCTTGTTTTCCCAAAGCCTGTTAAGTAAAGCAGTGTATTCAGCGCTGTTCAGCTCCAGCCCAGCTCTCTGGAAATCCTGTGTACATTGGCTTGTCCTCCTTTATTTTCTCAGTCAATTAAGAGATGACTTCGCGGGCTGACAGCCGCGGCGCGGGGAGGGCAGCGCTGTCTGCCCGCGGTGTCGGCGCTCAGCGAGGCGCGGCTGCTGCGGGGCTGGGCTCAGACCCTGCCTTTCCTCGGGCCTTGGCTCACCCCGGGAGCTGCGGGGCAGAAATGCCTTTCTCTACCCTTGGTGGCAGGTTTGCTGCCTGCTTGGCTCTCCCCTGCCCTCACCCAGATCCTGCCTGGCCCCGGGGCTCCCAGCTCTGGGTGTGACAGTGACAGGGCTGATGTGTTCCTGACCCTCCTGGGGCCATCACTGGCCACCTCCACTGGCCCTGGCTCGGGTGAGATTCCCAGCCTGGCTCTGGAGCAGGAATGGGTCTTTCATCCTCCTCCCTCTTTGTGCTGGGCTCCTCCCTGCAGCTCACCAAACACACCTTACACTATCATCTCACCTTTTACAACCACCTCGTATTGTTCCAAAATAAGGCCTGGGGATCATGGATAAACCAAATGCTTCATGGATTTGCAAGCATACAGTGCTGCTACGCTTGGGACAACAGTGTTAGTGTCAGGAGAACAGCAGTGGAGTGAAGCATCTCACTGAAAATCCCTGGAGCTGCAGGTGATCATCACAAGTGTCCCACTGCGCTCTCTGTCCTTCCCCACTGCTCCAGTACCTGCTGTGTTGTTGTCAGAAGCTGCCTTCCAAAATGTGGCATTTTCCTGCTCAAGGCTTTACAGCTCCCCCCACCAGCACCTTCAGCCTGTGGGTGCATCAAGAGGGACAGAAGCCCACCACAGTCCTTGGAAAACAGGCTTGGAAAGACAAGGTGTGAGGCAGCAGAGGTGCTGGGCAGCGTTTATTGGGCCAGGACCCTGTGCAGCCCCTGGGGAATGTGATTGCTGCTGCCCCGAATGCCAGAGGGGGAAAGAAGCCTCCTCCTACAAGCCTTCTACAATAAACAGATAAAACGGCGTGTTTTGGAGTGCTGTGGGGAGAGCTGCTGGCCTGAGATGGCTGTAAAGCTGGAAGGGCTGGGTACTTACAGGCCCCCTGGCTGCAGGATGCTCTGCCAGCACTCCTCACCCCTGCTCTCTGAGCTGCTTTCTTTTCTTCCTCAATAAAACAAGGCTTGTGCAATGTGTGTCTGTATTTTCTGCTGCTTTTAAGCCTAGTCGATGATTTTTGGAGGTGGCTGAGCTCCCGGATGCCCTTGGGCACTGGGAGTGTGGGATGCCAGTGGAGCTTGTGGGATCTCTGCATGAGAGCTCTGCAGGGCTGGCTGGAGCTTGGAAACAACAAACCCTGACCCCGCAGAGGGGATCGCTGCTCACAGCTAGGGAAAAACCTTTATTTTAAAGCAGGGTCCTCCTGCACAGCCCTTCTACCACCTGTTCTGCCCAGCCCTCACCATGCCTGAGCCCTCCCTGGTGGCCAGGCTGGGTGCTCAGGGAGGTGCTGGAGCAGCTCAGGGGTCACTGCTGTGACCCATCCGAAACTCCCCGAGGCTGGTCAGAGGCATTTCCCTGGCTCTCATCTCTCTCTGCTGCACTTGAGCACAATGCTGCGTGGCTGTGGCCCCCAGCACTCCCCGAGGCTGTGCCAGGGACATGGGGAGGGAAGCAGGGTGCCAAGGCACGCAGAAGGTGCCGGGGGCTGAGCGGGCGCAGCGCCAGCCTGGGCTCAGGGCCGGGCCAGGCGCACGGGGTAGGTGACCATGTTGAAGCTGTCCCAGGCGAAGAGCTGCCGCTCGGCAGGGTTGTAGTCCAGCATGCTGAGGTAGCGGAAGCGGTTCTCGAAGGGGATGCTCAGGGCCCGGCTGGAGCCCGTGGCAGTGTCGTAGGCAAAGTTGATGGTGGCGTTGGGCGCCGAGTAGCTGCTGACGGTGTAGAGGGTGCCGCAGATGAGGAAGGAATTGGCCACCCCCCGCTTGCGGATGTTGGTCTCCCAGGTCCGACGGATCTCCAGCGTCTCGGGGTCCAGCTTGGAGAGGACGATGGCTCCCCGGGCCTTCTCAGTGCTGTAGATGACCCAGAGCCCCGTCTCATCCACCGCCAGGTCGATGTCGGTGTAGCCCCCCCAGGAGTAGGGGTACTGCCCGTGGTAGCCGGCGCCGGGGATCTCCCTCTCGGCCGTGATGGTCTCTCCCCGCAGGTCGTAGCGGGCCACGGAGCGCGACTGGCGGGGCTGGAAGAAGAGCCCGCCGCGGTAGATGACGGCGCCCGTGCTCTCCAGGGGCCGCGGCAGGATGTGCACCTTGGCGGGGTAGCCCCGGGCCAGCTGCTCGGCCTCCTCGTACTGGAAGAGCTGGCGCACCTCGGTGCCCACGGTGTCCACACGCCAGGTGTTGTCCCGGGTGAAGGGCGGCACGGGCTCGGGGTCCTTCATCCACACGCCGTACTTGCCCGCGATGGAGTCCGCCCGGCCGAACACCACGGGCTCTCCCACCCACGCCAGCTGCCCGCAGCCTGCTGGGGACAGCACGGGACACAGGCGGTCACCGCCAGCCCCTGGTGAGCAGCGGGGCGCGGGGCCGGCCCGCCGTGCCCGTACCTGCGTCCTCCTTGCCCGGGCGGCCGAGCGCCGCCTCCTCCAGCAGCCGGGACACGGGAACCTCGGTCCTCTCCGACTGCAGCTCCTGGTAGCTCAGGGGCTGCGGCTCCCAGCGCGGCGCTGCAGCGGGGGCAGGCACGGCGTGAGCGGGGCTGAGCCAGCGCCCTGCCCGCCCGCCTGCTCCGGCCGCCCTCGGGGGGCTCCGGGCCGGGCTGCTGCCCCCGAAATGCCCCAAGCCTTGGGCACATCTGTGACCGTGCTCTCCGGGGGAACTCCTACGAGCCCAGGGGAGCACGGTGCCCTACATGGCCCCTCTGCTGCGGGGCAGGAAGGCAGGTATGGGGCAACGGGAGAAGGCTGAGCCCAGCAGGCTCCCCAGGAGCGGGGCAGCAGCGGTGCACAGCACGGGGGGCCGCACAGCGCTCCCGGCCCCGGCACTTACCCTTGGCGGGGGCGCGCAGCGTGTCCCGGCCGGGCCCCTCTCTGCCGGGGGGGCAGCGGGCGGCCCGCAGCCGGGCGACCTCCTGGGCGCTGCTCTCCAGCCGCCTGCCCAGCTCCTCTTTCTCCCGCTCCAGCCGCCCCTTCTCCTCCTCCAGCCGGGACTTGGCCCGCAGCAGCTCGCCGTACGCAGCCTCCACTTGCTGGGGGTCCCGTGCGCCGCCCGCCTCGGCTCCCCGCGGCCCCGAGCCCGCCGCTGCTCGCTCCCGGCTCTCCAGCCGACTCAGGCGGGAGGCGAGGGCGGCCAGCTCGGCGCGCAGCTCGGGCACGCCGCCGGCAGCCTCGGGGCAGGCGGCCTCCACGGGGCTGGCGACCGTGAAGGAGTAGGTGCAGCGCCCGGAGCTGTCATGGGCGCGGCGCAGGAAGGCGGTGTCCGCCCGGCCGCCCAGGGCCGCGGAGCCCCAGAGCAGCAGCCAGACCCCCAGCATGGCCCCGGCGCCGCCCCTCTGAGCGCGCCGGCCACCGCCGCCCGCATTTATAGAGCACGAGGGTCGGGGCGGCGGGGGGCGGGCGAGCCGAACCTTCCAGATGCCTGCGGGGCACCGGCACTGCCCCGCCGCCTCAGGGGCCGCGGGCCGGGGCCGTGTGCCAGGGGTGACGCCGGGGCGGGCGCGGGGCCGAGCCCCACGGGGGCCGCTCGGGGCCGGGGCCTGAAGCGAACCCGCCGGTCCCGCCCCGCCTCGGGACGGCCCCGCCCGCTTTCCCGGTCGTGTCTCCGCCCGCCATCGGTGTCTCGGCGCTCGGCGCGGCGGGCGGGGCGGTCGATGTGAGCGGGCTCTCCGGCACCGGCCATTTCCCGCCGGCCCGGCCCGGCCCGGCCCGCTGAGCGCGGGGGCGGCGGGTCCCGTCCTGGGCCTGCCCCGCGCTTCCCGCTCTCCCCTCCAGGCTTCTCCCCCGGGCACAGAGCCGCGGCACGCACCGGCCATGCCTCCCAAATTCAAGCGGCACCTGAACGACGACGAGGTGACGGGCTCGGTGAAGAGCGAGCGGGTGAGTGCCTCTCTGTGCTGCGGCTCGCCGGGCTCGGTGCCCACGGCGGGGCCCTGGCCGGCTCTGTGCCGCAGCCCTCAGCCGCGGGGCCCAGGCCTCACGCGGGCCGTGGGGGCTGTCCGAGCGCCAGCCCCGCTCCGTGTGGGGCGCAGCAGCCCCGGTACGGCTCTTTTGGGAACCTGTTGCGGCTCCTTCATGCCGCATCCACGGCCAGGGCATGCCGGTGTGCTCCTGCCCTTCCGCAGAGCCTGGCAGGGACACGGCCTGGCTCTGCTGCCCACGTTGGCTGAAGGAGCTGAGTGAAGTCACCCTGTCCATTACAGCTGATTTGTTCTCCTGTCACCACGGTCCCTTCACTCCCAGGCTTTGAGTACAGGTCCCAGCAGCTGCCTGGTTTGGATGAAGTGGATTTAACCTGCTGGGGTCAAGCTCGCTTTAGGCTGTGGTCGGAAGCGCTGCTGCAGCTCCCGACAGCTGCCAGCGAGACCGGGCGCCCCAGCTGCCCCGAGCAGGCTGCTCCTCCCTTGGGGGAAGCAGTGGCTGGAACTATTGCACGGTGTTGTAGGTTTGCTTGAGTTGACTGAGCAAGTGTGACAGGATGGAAATGTAGGTGAGCTGCACCATCAGAGCATCAGGCCAGGTGGGAGCCCAGATCCATGCATGGGAAAGCAGCAACTGTTGCTGCCCAAGGACCATCTGCTGGGTCCCTGGGCCCACAGCTTTAGTGTGTCACCTCCCACTCCTGATTGTTTTTGACCCTAAGCAGAAATGGTTGTGTCTGGAACATTCAGGTTTCTGTGGGATTGTGGGGTTCCCCTTAAAAATCAGGTTTTGGATCCTCTCCTGGAGTGTAGTGGATCAGCAAAGGGGAGTCCCGGGGAGCCCTTTGGGGTGAAACAGAGGAGCTGCCAGACTGCTCTGCCCTCCAGCCCAAGGTTTCCTTGTGGTCATCCCTTTTACAATCGGTGCCATCAGATGGTGGAGAAACCTCATCCTCCAAATCGAGTGGATCTGATTTCCCGTGTGGATGGAACAGCCTGGGGTGTCTGTGGGTGATCTGATGCTTTTGGGTGCAGGGCTGGGGATTGTCCCTTGAGCAGAGAGGGTCTTCCTGCAGTCAGAGGATGCTGATTGCATCCTAAGAGCTGGAAACGTGGGTGTGAAATGGTGGTTGCTTATTAATGAAATGGTTTTTCTGTGTTTGCAGAGGAACCTGCTGGAGGAAGACTCAGATGAAGAGGAAGACTTTTTCTTGTGAGTTGGAATGCAGTGTCATACCTGCCTGCAGCTCTGAGACTGGGGGCTTGGGAATGAAAACCTTTGTTTCCTTTGGGATGTGCTTCCAGAGCCTTGGCCTTGAGCATGAATTAATAGGTGTGACCTTTTGTAAGAGTGAGGTGTCCCATGGATCCTAAGACGTGGGAGGGACTGATGGGAGGTATGGAAACAATTCTCTGTGCACAATGTTTTGGTTCTCTCCTCAGATCTTTTGGGTCTGGTTTAAAAACATGTTTTCATTGTACCTCCTGTCCTGATTCTCTTTTCTGCCTGCAGGAGGAAGCCGTTTGGACCCAGGAATGACAAGATCAGGCAGTAAGTTGTTGTTTGTTAGTGTCATAGAGATAATGATTTATTCTGTCACTGGGAGCTCCTGCTGCTGTCTTGTCAGATTATTTCTGTGTAGTTCATATGAACATTCCTTGTGCCTGTGTTCTTCTAACTGACCTGTCCTACCCCATGTGTCCACAGCTAAAGGAAATCTTAGCTTTGATGCAGCCTGTCAAGAAATTGTGTGTTCAGAGAGGTAAAGGGATAACATTACATCACAGTAGCTTATTGGAGTTTCTGAAGCCCTGCCTGTGTTCTGGTGGTGACCTGTTCCATGATTTTGTGAGGCTCTTTATCTACAGCATTAACCCTGAATTTTAACCTTTTCTAGCATCATTTTTTGATTTTTGAGGCTTTTGTTACCTCATCCTGTAACATGCTCCTTAATGTTTCAAGAAAGTAAGTGGTCAGGAACACACCAGACCGTGGGGTTTGGGCAGCAGCTGGTGCTCTGGCATCCTCTTCTCCAGCTAAAAACCTAATATAGGTGACCTGGAGATGAGCAGTGACTCACTGGGGTCAAAGCTGCTGGAAAACAGGAAACCATTACAGCTGGAGGAGGAGTGGGGCAAGAAGGAAGGAGTGATCACTCTGGATCCTCCTCCCATCGAGTCATTTCCTGGATGAAGCTCGTTCAGGGCTCCAGTTTTTCCTGTGAAGGATGTGGTGGTGGTACTTAATCACAAGTGTGGGCTTACTCACAGATCTCTGGTCTGTGTTCCTTTGCTGATGTGTGTGGAGCCAGGACAGAGATCTGTGTGGGGACTGCTGCCTGGGCATTGTTCAGGCTGTTCATTGTTTGCAGCTCTTGGTTAGGGATTTTTTCCATGCCAGGAAGAAGCCAGCACAGCTCTGGGGTGACTCACTGCCACCATCAGCATTAGGCTGTGCTTGTTATCTTGAGGGTGAAGGACACTTGAGCTGCACAAGAGGCAGAGCACAGGTGGCTGCACCCTGAGTTTTTAGGGCATCTCTGTTCCCCCCAGAGTGTGGGGATGCTGCTGGTAGGGAGGAACTGCTCTTTGGAGTAAGCCAGTGTGGATGGAGCTTCCCTTCTGGGGCATGATCTGGAGGGAGTGAGAAGGCTGAGAACTGGGTGTATGAGGGGGTCTCACCTCCACAGAAAGGTAGAGATGGGGTAGTGTCCATCCTTCAGCCTCCTCTGCTGGACAGCACCTGCAGTGTCTGCTGTGCTCCCTGTTGGGAGAACACAGGAGCTCTTCTCTTGCCTGTCTCAGCCTGGCAGAAAGGAGCAGTGCCTTAGGTAGAGGAGGACAGGGCACCTGTGAAAAGGAAGAAAAGTGAAAGGAGCATTTAGCCAGGAGCTGGTGGGTCCAGAGGTGTGATGTGACTAATGGCCTACACAGGAGGCTTGTCCATTGCCAGGGATTGCCTGGATACAGTGGATGTGGCACGGAATATGTCCCTTGGGCTATCAAGGGGTACACCTATGGAGCATCTAGAGCATCTGTTACTAACCAGAATTTATTTTCTGCTCTCATCAGCATTGATTGCTTTGTTTAATAAGCACTTACACCATGCAGTCATCACTTCTTGTCATGGAGATCACTGTGAAGTTTCTGATCAGTTCAGCCCTTGTGCTGTAGGGATCAATACCTGTTCTCATAGTGACTCAGTTTTCTTTGTTTCAACAAAGAAAGGGTTGGGTTGCTGCTGAAAAACTGTAAGGAAAGACATTTTAAGGAGGAATTGGAGCATTTGGAGAGCTGAGGCATAGCTGGGCAAAGCTGGAGAGGCCATGGAAGTGTGAGGCTGGAGGAATGAAGTGTGAAGATGGGAGTAAAAGGAAACTGGGTGGAGGATTGGGCAGAGGAAAAAGTGAAGGGATTATGGGAGCAAAGGTGTGGAACATGTTAAACGTGAGGGGCAAGACTGGAAAGTTTTCCTCATTGTCCTTGGCAGGAAAGGGGGATGGATTGGGTCAGGGTGGAGTTTGGCAGCAGAGACCCTCAAGGCTGGCTCAGCTGTGGGGAACACTGCTAACCTTGTAGGGGAAGGAGGTGAGTGGCAGTCAGCAAGAGTGACAGGAGGAAGTGTCAGTCCCCTTCAAGCTGAGCTTTGTCCTGGTGTGTCTGGAGGCTGCTTGGTTGGGGTGGACTCTCCTCTGGTAGTTGAGAGTCCACGTGGGTCCCTTTGAGGCCTCCCATGCCCAGGGTGGGCTGGAGCTGAAGCACAGCTTTTGAAGGGCTTTTATCCTTTTCCCCAAAGGCACAAAGAACAGGTAAGGGAGAGCTGTTCTCCTTTCTCTGCCTTTGCTTTGAGGCTTTGGAAGAAGTGCTGAATGTGTGCATGAGAGTCTTTTCAAGGGAAGCTGGGATGTTCATCTTCCAGCTGGATTTCTTTATTTTGGAAAAGGAGCTTCTCATCACAGACCATCTTTTCAAAATTTCTGCTAAAATCAGCCCCTTTTCTGCACTGTTTGACTCACTTTACTGCTGATGTTTGTGCTTTCAGGGAACTGTGCCATTGGGTCCTTGTTCGTGCTGCTGCTGAGGCTCAGCACAGTGCTGGGGTTCCCCAGGAGCCTCTTGGTCTCTGTGAATCCCCCATGGTGCAGCTCTGGGGGTCAGCATTGCCAGCCCCAGTGGCTCTGGCTGGCTGCAGGCCCTGAGCAGGGGGAAGGTTTGGGGAATGGTTTGAACTCTTGAGGCAGGAGCTGACTGCAGCTTCCCAGGGCTCATTGCAGGTTGTGCAGTGAACCCCCACCACAGTCCAGGCTTTCATCTGAAGGTGATACCAAGACCAGGTTGACAGGTATCATTGTTGGATATAATCCTTTCAGTGACTGAAAGGCCTCAGGGAGGCATAGACTGCTGCTTTCCTCCCAGCTGGGACTAAGCAGCACCTTCAATCCACGGCTTTGTGGTGGGGTTCAGCACTGTTACCCCGTTTGTTGGGGGCAGCAGGGCTCTCTGCAGAGAGCTGGGGAGTGCTCTGCAGCCTCCTGCCTGTGTACCCTCCATCTGCCTTGGCTCTTCCTCCTGTTCCCTCTTCCCTGGGTGGCTGCCACAACCAGGGGTGTTTGGGTGGAATGTGCACCAAAATACACACTGTTAATATCACTGGGGTGGAAAACTGGAGTGTCATGCTGGCTGCAAACCCCAGCTTGGAGACAAGCAGCAGCCTTGGGCAGCACAGCCCTGGTGTGTGCACAGGCTGTTTACAGTGTCTGGAGAATGCAGCACTGTTGTTAGCCCAGCACCCTGACCAGCCCAGGCAGGTTTTCAGTACCTAACCCAGGCTGGCCATAATGGAAAGGCTTATCCCTCCCACTCTGGAACAGCAGAGCACAAGAAGAGAGGAGTCTAAAGCAAGCTGAGTGCCACTGGATCTCGTTGCTTTGATGCTGTACACTTGCTGTCCTTGTTAAAAGCATCAGACTTGCAGTAATTAGTAAGAAAGAAGGTCGTGGGAGACATATTTCATGTTTTTGTCTTGCTCCCTTTCCTGGCAGATATTTATTCCACTTTATTTCTCTTGGAAATCTGGCAGGAGTAAAGCACATGAAGTGTATGTGTCAAAAGCCCGTAGCTCCCCAACAGGAAATACACTTTGTATTAGAGGACTCATTCCCTCTTGCCAAATAAAGCAAGAAAATATTTTCTTCTTGATGTGACTTGAGTTTCCTACCTCAAGCATGCCAGACTAGTGGGAAATTTTGAATTTGTTCTGAACCTACTGGGCTAATACAGGCTGAGCATTTTTCAGCCCCCTCCTGGAGAGGCAGCAGTGAAGGGTGGGAGAGAGCAGAAAGAAAGGTCTGGTTAAGGTGCTGTGTGGAGGTCTGAATTTCCCTGGCTTGGCCTCTTCATTGCTTTGTTTTGTTTATTTTTTCCCCAGATGGCCAACTGTGCTACCCAAATGCATTTGTGTTCCATAGGAGTTAGCACCTCAACATTTGTGGCAGTTTATAAGCCTTGATTTCTTTGGCCTCCATTCTTCATCTGTGAAATGCTTTGTTCTCTTGGGGACAGCTGTCAGCTTGCCCAGGGTTTGGCCAGGTAACAAGGCCCCTTAGCATTTTGCCAGCAGCTCAAGTGAGAAGAGACAGGAAGCTGAGAAGCAGCTTGGGCAGTAAGGGTCTGTGCTCCATAGCTGTCCCCCAAGTGCTGTTAACCACCACAGCAGCTTGAAGTTACCAGCCTGTGTTGCCTCCAGCACTTTGGGGTGCCCCAGGACTGCAGCAGCCCCCCTCAGGGCCCTGCCCTGCACTGGCAAGGACACAGGTGGTGTTGCATTGCTGTGCAAGTTCCTAGATGCATTGTAACCTTGTGTGCTCCCACTTGTTAGTTGTACCAGGATAACTTGGTGACAAATCTGTTGTGGGAGGAAATCTCTCTATTTTCAAGCCAGAAAATTATTTTAGAAACATTTACATACTGTAACTGTAGACTCCTGCGTGTGAAGCCCATGTTTGAGGCTTAGAGGTTTTGCCAAGTTGGCTCATCTGGGGTAGCAGATGTTGGTGCTTTTCCTCTCGCCCCAAGCTGTAGCTGCATTGCTGGCAGCTCCAAGCTGGGACTTGTGCCAATGTAAGGAAAGCCCCTTGCAGAACGTGCCTGCTTGTCACCCAGTGCCCAGGGAAGGGCCATGGGCTGTGTGTCCTGTGTGGGGTGGACATTGGCTCCCCTGGGCACTGCCGTGTGTTTCCTGTCCGCATCCTCAGTGCCACCTTCTGAGCTTTGCCAACAGCTCTGCCATTCACCTCGGGCTTTGTAAAGCAAACAGGGGATCAGAGCAGACTCCTGGGCACAGGGCAGCTCCTGTGAGAGGTCTTTGGGGATTGTCTGTGCCCTTCCCCTCCAGACAAGGAGCTCCTGGCACTGTGGAAGGCGGGAGCTGCCACCACATGGTGTAGGTGGGTTCAGAGATGCTGCTCCCACAGACTGAGATGCAGCAGAGAAGGCGGGTTCCTTTCTTATGCTGTCCTAAATAAAGCAAATTTTTACATGTGCTGCTGGAGTCCAGCATGTGCCTTATCACAGCTGTTGAGTCAGAAATTTCAGAGGAGTTGCTTGGCTCTTCTAGCTCAGGAAGCCACAGTGCAGTGGTGCTGAGGAACTCAACCTGCAAGACTAAGATGGGAAACCCCTTCATATTTAGAGATGTGGAACTCTTCCTAGAGCTTTCTGGGGAGGAAAATGCCTTTTAATGACTATTCTCACCTGTATTTGGAACAGTAAGCAAATGTGAGCAAGTATTGTGACCACTATTGCTGGTTGCAGCTGCTCCTCATCAGCACAGGTCTCTGCTTGGTGAGAGGTATGTAGCTGGTAGAGAAACATGTCAGTGTGAACCTGTGTCTCTAAGTAATTAATTAATTAGAGGCATGGTGGCGAGGACAGAGCCCTGTTTCTGGTTCTGCAGTGCCCCAGTGACTGGCCTTGAGTCTGTGTTGGCTCCAGTTTCGTGGGCCTTGGGGGAGGATACGCTGTTTCTCTCTGGAGCTATTTCTGTTTTGTTGCCTCCAAGATCCTGCTGTTGCTGTTGCCTTTCTGGGAACGGCATGTCTCAAACAATGTATTATCCCCCAGGCCTCAAGAAAATCCTCATTTCTATCTCCAGGAAAACAAACGCGTATTAGCTCCAAAATACAAACCAGAATGGAGCAGTACTTTTCCACCAGGAAAATTTTTCTCTCTTGCCAGTGTATTTTTTTTTCTGGAGTGAATAAATACATTTTTAATAACCCTACGGGTGTGATTTAGGCTGCTGTTCACTGAAGGCTACCCACAGAGTTGCATAACCTAGGAGAAGATTAATTATAACTTGGTTTAGTTCATATCAGCCATTTCCTTGCTATCCTCTTGATGCCCCTGGCCGAGTGGGTTTAATTTAGTAACTCGGTTCCTGGAGGAGGGAACTGATTTAATTTTACCTCAATTTATTGAGCAAAGGTGTGATGTGGAGTCCTATGAAATGTAGAAAGATAAGGTATGGTTTTTATACTTCTTCTTTCCCCTTTGAGAGCACTTCTGTAGCAGAGGTGCCCACCAACAGCAATTAGTGCCTTTTCATACTGCATTTCTGTTAAAGGTGCTAGAGAGGGTGTCCCACTTCTGCTGACTTCCCAGTCCTCTCTCTGAGCCCCTTGTGTTCCCTTGCCCTTCCTGGGATTGCCAGAGATCCACCCCACACCATGCCATGCCTCTGGGCTTTCTCTGCATCCCATCCAGCTCTTTCCACTGTTGTGCCCTTTCATTTCTGTGGGTGAGCTCTCAGATCCCACCAGGCTGGGCAGCCCTGGTGCTCAATCCTGCCTCTCACGCTGCCTTTGCCCCTCCCCAGTGTGCAGAACCAGGTGGATGAAGTCATCGATGTCATGCAGGAGAACATCACCAAGGTGATCGAAAGGGGCGAGCGGCTGGACGACCTGCAGGATAAATCAGGTGTGATGTCAAACTCAGCTCTGCTGGCCTGCTTCCCTGGCTGCTGGGCTGGCTTAACCTGCTTCAGTTCTGGAAGCACCTCGTGTTAGACCTGGGATTACATTTCTGTCCTTGCTGAGAGTGGTGTTGCTCAGCCTTGGGCTGCAGATCTGACTTTCTGCTGACTCTCTCTCCAACTTTACCTGCTGCCCTGTGCAGAGGCATTAGTTTGGAGGTGTCTGGTTGCTGGGATCTAGTTGGTCCTTCAAGTGAAGGTAGATTGGTCTGTCTTCTGGCACTGTCCACTGGCTTGCAGAGCATGCTCCTGTCCTCAGAGAGCAGCCAGTACAGAGGGAGCACAGTGGGACCTGTGTGTGCTCTGCTGAAGGGCATCACATTGACTCTGCTGTGGCTTTGGTGAATCATGCTGTGGTTGGGTCTTTTACTGCATGAACTTAGTGGAGTTAGAAGAGGTGAGTGGGTGCTGTGACAGTGTGTGCACCACTGAGCTGACTCTTTTCTTTCCTTTAACAGACAGTTTATCAGACAATGCAGCAGCTTTTAGCAAAAGAGCCAAGCATCTCCGGAGACAGATGTGGTGGCGAGACTGTAAGGTGAGCAAGAAGGGCAACGGGCAGGGCTGGGGTTGTGGAAGGGTGGTGACCTGCCTGCCCCTGGGAGGAGGTGGAGCAGCTCTGCTTCCCAGCTGGAAGCACGCTGGGAGCAAAGGCCTCCTGTCAGGTTGAGGCTCCCTGTGTCAGGTGCCTGTGTGCTGCTCTTGCAGATGAAGGCGATCATAGCGATGGTGGTGCTCATTCTCCTGCTCGTCATCATTGGTGAGTAGCTCCACGTCAGCCCAGCCATGGCAGGGACATCTGGGTGGCACTCCATGCTGGGAGTGACACCGTGGTGCTGTTGTCCCTGAGGGACAGCACCTGAGCCATCCCTGGGCTCCACTGTGCCTTAAGTCACCATAAGGGGTGCAGAGCATTCTGTGCTCCTGTTCCACACAGAGGAGCAAGCTCCAGCCAAGCCCTGCTGACTGTGACCAGAGAAAGCCAGCAGTGCCCTGCCAGCCTTGTACTGACCCAGGCTTGGCACTGACTGATCCCAAGGCAGGTGGGAGTACATGGGAAAGTTTCAGGCTAGAGCAATGTCTTCCAGAAACATGGAAAAGTTTCAGGCTAGAGCAATGTCTTCCAGAAACATCTCTACATGTATCAGCCACCTTGCAGTGAGCCTGCTGTGTACAAATGCTCTTCCCCAAAGTTTATGTGCTGCCTAATTTCCATTGAGTAGCTGTTGTGGCTTTGCCATTGGTCCCTTCCCCTGCTCTCTGCCATACCTGGAGCTCCCCAGAGCAGGGGTGTCACTGTTTTTCCTAGCAAACAGCTGAGAATGACCAGAGCATGTTTCTTCCAGGCAGGAATAATTGATCCCTCTGCCTCACAATGACATGCTCCAGGGATCCAGGCAGTCCAGCATGGCAGTGCAGCTCTTGTGTGCCACTGGCTCTGGAGGGTTTTCCTCCCACTGAAGACTCCAGGGGCAGCTCTGTAACTGTTCTTGTTCCTTCAGCAAAGCCCTTGTGTCCTGTTGTCCTTCTAACACACAGCCCGCGGTGGGAGAGGCAAAGCTGGCAGCAGGGTTGAGAGAGAGACTGATGGAAAATCCCATCTGGTTTAGTTTTGGGAAGCTGGAAGGAGATGAAGGTAGCAGGATGTGTTGTCTAGCATGTGTGCAGACAGCAGATTGCTTCAGCTGGGAGCCCACTTCTGCTTGCAGCTGCTGGGTTTGTCACTGCAGAGATGGGGGGACTCCCTGGCCGGGGCAGCTGTGTGCTCAGAGCTGCTTTCTTTGTGTTTTGCAGTGCCCATAGTGCTGAAGTACCGATCCTGACAGGCAGCTGGAGGCTTCGGGGAGCTGCCTCTGGGATATCCCATCTGCTGTGTAATTTAAGTGAGATATCTGTATATAACCTGGAAGTTGTTTTCTCTCCTGGGAGCAGGAGGTGGTGGCAAGCAGCCAGCTCTAAGGGAGTGTTTGAAGAACTACCAAACAACCCTTTTCCAGTCAAGTACCTGTCTTGCTGTCAGGCTTTTTTTTATAACACAAGATTCAGATCCCAGTTCCACGTGTTTTGTGGAATTCTGGGTCTCTGGTTTGGGTTTGGAGCTGGCTACTTGCCCCTACAGTCTATCTGTATATATGGTTGAGTTGTAATATTAATAATAATTATAATAATAATATGGTTTGAGCAGCTCCCTGCTGCCTGCTGTGGAAGGCAGAGGGGACTCTGAATCAGAGAAGAGGAGGGAATAAATGTCTGAAGGGAAATATGCCATTATAGGGAACTGATTCTTTTGAGGACAACTGCAAGGGTGTTGTTTTTCTCTTGTTCAAAAAGAAAAAAAAAAAAGAAAAGAGAAAAAGTGAAATTAGGTTTTACAATCCAGAAGACTTTCTGGTCCTGCCATGGGAATGCACAAGCTCAGTGTTTTCAGTATTGCTGCTTACAGCTGTGACTAAAGACATTCCAGTAAACCTATTTTTGACTGTACATGTGGAGTTTTTGCACGTCTTCGTAAAGTTTTGGAGGACAGTCAGGGCTCTGAGGCTGGGAGTCCCTGTTTCTGTGTGTTCTTAGCCAAAAGTAAGAAATGTGTTTAAAACCCAGCAAGCAGCACGATTGCATAAAGACACAGCTGGAGAACAATTCTCCTGACACCACCCACAGTGGAGAAGCCCAGTTCATACTCAGAGCTCTTCACCATGATGTGCTGGTCGTGGTCCTGCATGGCAGCCAGTTTTACTTCCTTGTGATCCCGTGGGGTGGGGATTATTCCCAGACACGGGCACTGGGGGGCTCTGGGGACCCCTGTGCTGGAAAGAACAGGACCTGAGCTCCTCTATGCAAGGGTGGGACTATGGTGTTTCGGCTGTTGCCAGCCTTGGTCTCAAGTGCTGGTGGCATTTCTGTCAAAAGAAAAGGGAGCCTTCTCTTTTCCAGCCCTGAGCTGGCACTCAGCTGACCCAAGCTCTTCTGGTTCTCTTTTTGGGCTTCTCTGATGAGAGCAGCGTTGTCCTGCTAGGCACGTGTTTGAAATGATTCTGGAGAGGGGAAATGGTGCCTCAGAGAATTTCCAGTGCCAAGTCCCAGCTTCCTCCTCTGACCCTGCCCCCAGGACCTTGTACAGTTTCCACCCGAGTGCTGCCCCATGCAGAGGAGGGGGTTAGGAGTGAGCAGGGCAGCCTGGAGGGTTGGGTGTGATTCAGTCTGCCTCGCACAGCTGGAACATAAACAGGGCTTTTCCCCTCTGCTGGAGCTGATCTCCCCACGTGGGAATCAGGAAGGCAGGCTGGGTTTTTCCTCCTGAGGTATAGGCTGGTTTTAACATCATACATTCAGTGGAAGGGACAATCCTGCCCATGCCTTGGGCTACTCTGCCTGCAAGGATCATGAAAGTGGGTGAGGAGGGACTGTGTCTGTCTCCAGGGGGCTGCAGATCTCGCTGAGCTGTTTGGTGCCATGTCCTGCCAGCTGGAAAGTGAGTTAATTCACTCCTGCTGCTGCAGAGCCCTGCCAGGGCCTCAGCCTTTCTCCCCCAGCCCAGCCTTGCCTTTGCTGCTGCTGCTGCCACCCACAGCAGGACCTTGGTGCCACAGGAGCCCTGGTCAGAAACATGGAGGAATAGAATTTGCTAAGCAAGTTTTATAGATTTTTTTTTTCCCCACAAGGCTGGAAAGACCATTAGAAATGTCTGATCCTGGGCTGGTACAGAGCAGTCCTCCACATACTCCGTGGTGTTGTGGTTTAATATTGCAGCCTGTGCTGTCCCACCCTGGACTGGTGGCAGAGAGATCTGCAGTCAGCAGAAAGGGAAGGGGTGTTGTTTCCAGCAGTGTCTGCATGCTTGCGGATTGGTTTTCACTTAGAAGCTCCTTCATGACCTCTTCTACAACAAAAACAACTCCTTCACCCAAGCTTTGGGTCTGTTTTACCCATTCCTGTACTGTGCAGACGACAGACCATCAGCTGCTGTTTTCCACATGATTTCTTTTGTACAGGGAATGGCATCTTCTGGCAGCAGCAGTGCATTCCTCCTCAGGATTGCTGTGTGAGCCTGTGGTGTAGCCAGGTCCCCATGCCTGAGGGAAAGGAGGCTGCAGGGATGGACACAGGGGCAGAGAGGCCTCCTGGCTGTGGCAGCCCAGGGGGAGAGGAATCCCTGCTGAGGAGTGCCCTTGCAAAGCAGGAGTTTCGGCAGGGTCTGGCCGTGAGGAGGGCTGGGTACACGGAGGGAGAGCTAGGACTCGGCTGCTGCTCCTTCCCAGGGCTGCTCCCCGCCTGCCCTGGGCTGTTCCTGCAGGGCTGCACCCCGGCCCTACGGACAGAGCTCTTGCCTGGAGCCCGGAGCTTGTGCTGCAGCCACCAGCTGCCCTGCATTTCCCGAGGTGCAGGGCAGGGAGAGCTGCCACGGGCCAGCCATCACTGCACTGCCCCGAGCTGCTGGAGTGGGCTGCTGATCCGTTTTGGGTTCCAGTCCCTCAGTGCCGGGGTTGTCCTGGGCACAGACGTTCCCAAGGGACAGCTCTGGCTGTCACAGGCGCCACCAGCAGCAAACCAGCAATGGCGGAACTTTGTGGCTCCGGCACAGGAAACCTGGTGACAGAAAGCGCAGGGACGCGCCCGCAGTCGGAGGCTGAGCAGCAGCAGAGCTTGGAGCACCATCCCCTTGCGGATTCCGCGGCTGCAGCTGATTTTCCTCAGCAAAGGCAGCGCGGGCTCCGCAGGCCGGGGCCGTGAGGCGGGCCCGGGGCCGTGAGGGGCCGGTTGCCATGGCGACCCGCCCCGCGCCCCGGCAGTTCCCGCCTCTCTGGCGTGGGCGTACGCCTTCCCCATTGGCTGGAAGCTGCGGGGCGGGCTCGTTCCCCATTGGCCGAGCGCTGCGGGGAGCGGCGGCGGCGCGGGCGCTGATTGGCGGCCGGGCGCGCAGGGGCCGTGCGCGCGGGCAGCATGGCGGCGCCGGCGCGGCGGAGCGTCGTGTTCGTGACCGGCAACGCCAAGAAACTGGAGGAGGTGAGGGCGGCGGGACCCGGACCCGGCCTGCCCCGGCCCCTGTCCCTGCCTGCCTCGTCACTCCCTTCTCCCCGCGCAGGTCACGCAGATCCTCGGGGACTCCTCTCCCTACACGCTGGTGGCGAAGAAGATTGACCGTGAGTTGTGGCAGGGCCTGGCGGGGTGCGGTGGCTCGGCCCGGCTCGGCTCGGCCCGGCCCTGCGCTCAGCTCCGCTCCGTCCCCGTGTCCGCAGTGCCCGAGTACCAGGGGGAGCCGGACGAGATCTCGGTGCAGAAGTGCCGCGAAGCCGCCCGGCAGGTCACCGGCTCCTTCCCCTTTCCCGGCGGGATGGGTGCGGAGGGACCGCGGGCAGGGACACGGAAGGATGCAGACCGGCCCGGCCCCGCTGCCCTCCAGGCTGGGCTGGTTGATGCTGTGTCCCCCTGGCAGCGGGAGGTCACGGGAGCTCCATCAGTGCAGGACAGAGTTTGATGTCTGCTGAACATTCCCTGGCTCCGGGATGGGTGTTCTGCAGCCATGCCTCTGGAACACTGCCTTACCCTTTCCTTGTCCTCCAGGATGGCAGGGAGTGTTCAGCCCTGCTCGTTTTTCTCCATGTGAAACCTTCCCCACTGTTCTTCAGCCTCTCTGGGGGGGTTGGGTTTGATTGTGTCTTCTGGTTTGTGTTGCCTTTGAGGTCAAGTGGAAACACGAGGATGGGATGGAGCAAGGCTTTGGAGGCAGTGCCTTCCTTTGGGTCTAATGTTGTCCTTCTCTTGGGCTGTCACTGTAGGTTCAGGGACCTGTCATAGTAGAGGACACCTGCTTGTGCTTCAATGCCCTTGGGGGGCTCCCAGGCCCCTACATGTAAGTGGCTGTTTCCCCTTTCACCTGCCAGGGTTAGGGACCCTGGTGATTGCTGTGCCCTGCCCCTCCTCCTGCA
This sequence comes from Passer domesticus, assembly GCF_036417665.1. Classification (NCBI taxonomy): domain Eukaryota; kingdom Metazoa; phylum Chordata; class Aves; order Passeriformes; family Passeridae; genus Passer; species Passer domesticus. The sequence goes on along the minus strand of NC_087480.1, from coordinate 33,382,471 downwards.
CCCCAGGGGCTGCTCCTGGAGCCCTGCAGTGAGTCATGGAGCAGGGATGGAGAGACAGACCTGGGCTCTTGGCTCTGCTTTCCAGTCTGTGGTGCTGCTCTGGCAGCTTGGGAAGCTGTGCAGGAGAGGCACCAAGCCTTTCAGCAGGACTCTGCCATGAGTGCCCCACGGCTTCTCACAGGGACAGCTTTCATCCAGAAGATTACAAAGTTATTATGTATTTATATACATAAACTTATATTATTGTATTATATTATTTATATACATAATAACTAGGATACAGTAAATGAAATACCCCACTACTGTGCCCCCTTCAGCTTAAGAGGTAAGTGTGTCCTTCCTGGTAAACAGTCCAGAATGAGTGATCTTACAGCACACTGAGAGGGGTTCAGAGGCCTGTGAAAAGGATTTCAAAGGCCTATGAAAATGTAAGCAACATGCCTGTATTTCTGAGAGATAATTGCAAAAATTGATCTTCCCTCTGTCCTTGTCTTTCAGAAAATGGTTCCTGGAGAAGCTCAAGCCAGAAGGTACTGCCCCCGTGTTACTGCTCTGTGTGAACCCACTGCTTTGCCCCTGAAGTGGCCCCTGCCCTGCTGGGGGAGCCAGCAGCTTCCTCGGGCCTGCTCTGTGCCCTCCTTCCCGGGGTGTTGTTTTTCTCAGTAGTTCCACCCCTGGATTCCCAGACTGCTGCCTCTGCGGGCTGGTGGCAGGGCTCATGGGAGCTTCTTGTTTGTCCTGGAAGAGCCCCTGCTCCCTGAGGCTTAGGGCAAGCCCCTCTCCCTAACACTCCCCTCCCCTGCTGTGCCCCGACCCCACAGGTCAGAGTGTGACTGCAAATCCTGCGCTGGTCTCATTAACACGAGCACTAATCACTTTCAAGCACCTGGGGCTTTAGTTGTGCTGGGTTGCTTCCTCTCCCAGACTCGTGGCAGGGCTCTGGAGATGAGATCTGAGCTCTGCCTTCAGCCGCAGCAGAGAACATGCTGCTGCCTGAGCTCTGTCCCCTCCCGTGGTGCTTGGGAATGCCATGTGGAACACATCCATGCCTGGGTGGCCGTGCTGTGCTCCCAGGGAGCAGCAGGAACAGGCTCCCTTCTGTGTCCCCAGGCCTGTACAAGCTGCTGGCTGGCTTTGAGGACAAGTCTGCCTACGCGCTCTGCACCTTCGCCTTCAGCAGCGGCAACCCCGAGGAGCCCGTGAGGCTCTTCAAAGGCCAGACCCACGTAGGTGCTGCCTGCTGGCCAGGAGGGCCGTGCTGCCCTGGCACAGCGGCACGGCCTCGCTGAGGGCCCTGGTGGTGCCCTGGGGGGGCTGGATGTTGGGAGCAGGTCGGGGAGGGCGCAGTGCTGGGGGGTGGGTGCTGGGCTGAGCCCTTGTTCAGTGCTGCTCACTGAGTTCTGCACGTGTCCTCAGCCCCATCTCCTCTGTGTTCTTAGCTCTGTTATTTGGAGAGGTCAAAGCACTGTCACCATAGGGCAGCCCGAGTTTGGAGCTGCTGACTTTGGTCACACCCTGGGCACAAGCTGGGGAGGGGACAGCACCTGCAGGGCCTGTGATGGAAATGTACCTGCAAGGGAAGTGCAATCCTTAAGGGTTTTTTGTTCTTTTAAAGAATTTCTGTGCTTTCTCACGGCAGGGGGTGATAGTGGAGCCCAGGGGCCCTCGGGATTTTGGCTGGGATCCCTGCTTCCAGCCAAATGGCTACAACCAGACGTAAGTGCTGTTTTTCCTGCAGCTCTTTGTGTAAGGCAAACCGTGGTCAGGGGTGTCCAGAGGAACTTGATTGTGAGGAGGGGCATTAGGGGGACATGTCCTCTTGGCTCAGAACACGGTGGGTGATGGGAAACCCCCGGATCAGGGGTTGTGTCACTACAGATGCCCCCCGAGCCAAGCAGGGAGGCAGAGGGGGAGCTCTCGGTGCTGTGTCCCTGCTCCTGACGCTTGTTTGTGTCCCCCGCAGGTACGCTGAAATGCCCAAGGCAGTGAAGAACTCCATCTCACACCGGTACAGGGCGCTGAGCGAGCTCTCCGCCTTCTTCGTGCAGAGCAGCTCGGCAGAGCCCCGTCCCGCTCCCAGCTAGCGCCCGGGCCGCGGGCTCGCGCGGCCACACGGGATTCCTGGCGCCGGGAAGGGCTCTGCAGGTGCCCCAGCCCGCACCCCTGCCGCGGCAGGCGCTGTGCGTGTCACTGCGCTCCGCTGCGGGCTGCCATTAAAGCCGCTCCTCTCGAACCCGCCGCTGCCTCGCTCTCCGCTCTTTTCATTGCTTCAGCGGAGCCCCGCGGCCGTGCGCGGTGAAAGCTGCGCGGTTAAAGCCGCGGTGAAAGCCGCGGTTCTGGTTCGGGGGCGGCTTCGGACCGGCACCGGCACCGGGCGGGGGCGCGCCGGGCCCTGCGCGGGGAGCGCCGAGCAGCCGGCCAATGGGAGAGCGGCCGGAGTGGAGGCAGCCAATGGGGAGCAGCCGGGGCGGAGGCAGCCAATGAGGAGCAGCTGGGGGGCAGAGCAGCCGGCCAATGGGGAGCAGTTGGGGCGGAGCTGCCGGCCAATGGGGAGGTGCCGGGGCGGAGGCAGCCAATGGGCGGCGGGCGCGCCGCGCAGCCGGAAGCGGTCAGCGCGGCGGACACGTGGGGTGGCGGGAGCGGGGCACGGCCCGGCTCGGTCCGGCACGGCTCGGTCCGGCCCGGCCCGGCCATGGAGCTGCTGCCCCGCAGCCCCGCCGAGTTCGGCTCCGCACGCTACTGGGATCGCTTCTTCCGGCAGCGCGGGCAGCGGTCCTTCGAGTGGTACGGGGCCTTCCCGGAGCTGTGCCCCGTTCTGCACAAGTACGTGCGGCCCCGCGACAAGGTGAGCCCCGCGCGGTGTCCGCTCCGGGCTCCTCCTGGGCGCCGAGCTCTGACGTGGTTGTGCCTGAGGAAGAGGGGGCTCAGGTCTGACCTTACCGCTCTCTACAGCTCCCTGACGGAGCTTGGAGCCAGCTGGGGGTGGCTTCTTCTCCCAGGCAACCAGCAGCAGCATGAAAGAATAGTCTTGTTGCGCCGGGGAAGGTTTAGGGCGCGCATTTGGAGAATAAATTTATTCAGAGAAAGGGCGCTTAGACACTGGAATGGACTGCCTAGAGGGAGGTGGTGGAGTCACCATCCCTGGAAAAGGAGAAACGGGATGTGGCACTCAGTGCCGTGGTCTGGTTGGCGTGGTGGCGTTGGTCATCGCTTGGACTCCGTGTTCTCCAAGGTCTTCTCCAGTCTAGTTGTTCTGTGTGCAAGGACTGACACAGATGATGTGAAGCCCCCAGTGTGCCTTAGCAAAAGGACAGGAGAGACCCCTGGTCTGGGCAGCTCTGGGGGTTAAAACTCCGGGGTCATTCTCCAAAAACATGCAGCAGGCACGTCACTTCTCTGCCCGTGGCACTGTCCCCTGTGGACGTGTTGTCTTCGGCCATGGAGAGTGAGTGCAGGGTGAGGTTTGCACAGAGGGCTCCCACACACGACTGCTATTTGCTCCCAAAATGGGGGGGGGGGGGGGGATGTTTCCAGGGTGTTCTCACTGCTCTGGTGTGCTGCCCAGGTTCTCGTGGTGGGCTGCGGGAACTCGGAGCTGAGCGAGCAGATGTACGACGTGGGCATGTGCCAGGACATCGTCAACATCGACGTCAGCGACGCCGCCATCCGCCAGATGCGCGAGCGCAGCGCCGGCACCCGGCCGGGGGTGAGCTACCTGCTGATGGACATGCTCCACATGGACTTCCCTGACGCCCACTTCCAAGTGGTCCTGGACAAAGGCACGCTGGATGCCCTCCTGACCGACGAGGAGGAGGCCACCTTGGCCAAGGTGGACCAGATGTTTGCTGAGATCAGCCGGGTGCTGCAGGTAGGAGGGCGCTACCTCTGCGTCTCCCTGGCTCAAGCCCACGTGCTGAAGAAAGCTGTGGAATACTTCTCCCAGGAAGGCTGGGTGGTGCGAGTCCACCAGGTGGCCAGCGGTGGGGACAGGCAGCAGTTTGTCCTGCCGGTCTTTGTGTACGTGATGACGAAGTTCAGGAAGGTGCCTGGCTCAGCAGCACAGATCCTGGAGATCTGCCCTGAGGAGCAGGACCGGCCGATGCGGGTGGAGAGCGCGGAGCGCCTGGTGGCCGCGGTGAAGGACAGGCAGCATTATGCCCTGCTCTGCAGCCAGATCAGCAAAACCCCCTGCAGGGAGCAGGTTTCCTTGGATCTGTGTGACAGAGAGAGCGGGAAGCCTCGCTACACGCTGCACGTGGTGGACAGCCCCTCGGTGAAACCGTCCCGGGACAATCACTTTGCCATCTTCATCAGTGAGTACAGCCTGTCCAGGCTGCAGTCAGGTGCTTGCCCTGGCCAGAAGCTGCAAAACAGCCCTTCAGGGCCTGTTGAATTTGGGGCTGGAGAGGGAAATAACCCACCTGTGTGGGGTTGGGGTGATGTTTTAGTCCTGGCTTTGCGGTGGTGTTGCCTGATGGTGTAAGCAGAGATGTGGCACAGAGCTTGTTGGGCAGAGGGACACTGCCTGCCCTGCCTCCAAGGTGGTGATTCTTGCCTGGATGCTGGTGACAGACAATTTAACACCTTGCAGCTGGGAAGGCAACGCTGCTCTGGCTTGCAGGGCCAGACTGCTGGGGCTGCACTCACAGAGATGTGTCAGCCTCTGCCAGCAGCTGTTCCCTCCCTGCATGCCTGCAAAGCTCCCACAGCCTGCAGGCAGGTCAGGAGCCTGTTCGACCCTCCCTTCTAATGAGATGTGGCTTTTCCATCTTTTTGCATGAACTTGCCCAAAACAGGGCAGATCCTGGCTCTCCTGATGGTCTCAGTGGCTCTAGCCAAGCAGTGCTACCTCCCTTAAATGTCTTGCCATTCCCCGTGGCTCCTCCCTTGGAGGCTGAAGAGCCAGGAGCAGCCCAGGCTGATGGCAGCCCCTTCTGCAGTCCCACAGGGCAGGGGGACCGAGTGGCAGGAGCTGCCAGGAGCAGCCCAGGCTGATGGCAGCCCCTTCTGCAGTCCCCCAGGGCAGGGAGACCGAGTGGCTCTTTGGGACGGAGGAAGGGCGGAGGCAGCTGGCGGCCAGCGCGGGCTTCGTGCGCCTGCTGACGGTGGCCCTGCACAGGGAGCAGCTCTACGAGGGCATGGCTGCCATCCAGGCGGAGCTCTCGGGGAAGGTGATGGAGCTGGCCCCGCCGGGCCTCCCTGCCCGGCAGCAGGTGAGCCTCTGCTGCCCGACCCCCTGGCTGGGCTTCCCAAAACAAGGGGGAAACCCTCTTCTCTTGGCTTTCCCTCCAGCTGTCTGTCTGTGCTTGGAGGATTTGAGGTGCTTGTGTGGTAGGATTCAGTACAAAGTCCTTGCCCTCCAAAACCCAGCATCCCAAGAAAAGCAGAGATCCAGAAACCCTAAAAGCATCCAGCCTCTTGTCTTAATCCTGGCTTTATTTAACTTCTGTTCCTTCTGTCTTCTCCTCCCTGCCCCAACTCTACACATCTGAGCTCTTGCAAAAAATCTTGCTGTGTTTGCTCCCTGCATTCCCTGTGTTGGGAGTGAATCTGGTGCAGATCCCCAGCTCTCCTGTGGCATCCCACTGCTCCTCTATTGCGTCTGCTTTGTCCTGCCTCAGTCAGGCCAGTGGGAAAGCCAAGCTCTTTGCCTGTAGCCTTTCCTCGTTGCCAGCAGCCCGTCCTCCCTGCAGGTGCCCTTCCTGTCTGTGGGAGGGGACATCGGGGTGCGGGCGGTGCGGCACCGTGGCAGCAGCCCCCTGAGCGGGGACTTCGTCGTGGAGGACGTGAAGGGAGATGGCACCTGCTACTTCCGCCGCCTCATCTTCCTCCAGAACAGGAACGTGGTGCAGTCTGAGGCTCGGCTCTTGGCCCCCACACCTCTCCCAGGTACGCGGGGCAGGGGCCAAGGCTGATTTTTGAGGGTGACAGAGATTGACAGCAATACAGGAAGAAGGCAGAAGTCCTGCTGGGACCTGCCTGTTGTTCCCCAGAGCAGCCCTGGGAGTGTTCTTACACCGTGGGTGTAAGTTCCCAGAAAGCACCTCCATCCCTTGCCTTACTGGCTGGTGTCTCCCGTTACTCAGGCCAGAAGAAGAAGAGGAAGGACAAGAAGAAACCCAGCCCCACTGAGCCACCTGGAGCCATCGACAAGAGCTACCTGTGCTGTGAGCACCACAAGGCCATGGTTGCGGGGCTCTGCCTGCTGGGGGGCCCCGACGCCCTCCCAGGTGACGAGGCCAGCAGTGGGAGGCTGTGCTGGGGCAGGTGTCCCCACGCCACAGCCCCTTGGGGAATGGCTCTTTTGGCCAAGGTGCCCCCTGCACCTTTCCCAAAGCATTTTGGGGACGGTGGCTGGGACGAGCAGTGGGGTTATGGCATCCTGGTGGCTCACTGGGTGCTCTTGGTTGGCAGGAGAGCTGGCAGTGCTGGTGGTGGGGCTCGGCGGGGGCAGCCTGCCCCTCTTTGTCCATGATTACTTCTCGCAGGCCCGCGTGGCCGTGGTGGAGATCGACCCCTCCATGCTGGACGTGGCCACACGCTGGTTCGGCTTCTCCCAGGGTGACCGCATGCAAGTGCACGTCTCCGATGGCCTGGACTACGTGGCCAAGCTGGCAGCTGAAGGTACCATCTCACGGAGCATTTCAGGTTCATGTCACCCATTTCATTCAGCCCAGTGGGTGCCACCATGGGTAGCAGAGTCCTGGGCTGTTGTCACCACCTGCTTTCTCTTCCTGCCTATCTCCTGCTGTGTGTCACAATCTCCAGCCTCACAGCCTGTCCTTGCCAGCCTGTGTAGAGGTTGTTGTCTCCCCCAGCACCAAGGGCTTGTAAAGAGAAACCCCAGCAGAGAAGACACCCATGACATGGCAGAAGGGATGTCTTGACCATCCCATTTTTGGCCTTCCCACGTGTGTAGCTCACCTCTGTCCCATAGGATAACAACTGTCTGTGCTTTGTCCTGCAGCACCAGCCCAGTATGATGCTGTCATGTTTGATGTGGACAGCAAAGACCTCACGGTGGGCATGAGCTGCCCTCCCCCAGCCTTTGTGGAGAAGCCCTTTCTGCAGAAAGTTAAAACCATCCTCAAGCCAGAAGGTAGGAGGGGAGATCTGGCCATGTCCCCATGGCCAGGCTGGCCAGTTCTGTGTGGAGTTGGGGCTGTGCCACTGTTCCTCATCCTGGAGAATAGTGGCTACAGCCAGGACTGCTGCATGGCATCCCCTTCTGGCAGGTCCTGCATCTGGCTGTTTCAGTGACAGCAGGATGGAGTGGGTGGCCTGACACAGGCTGGGACATCCCAGGGGGCCAGCAGAGTTTTCTGGAAGCAGAATGTGTAGGCAATTCCTGAGAACAGATCTCGTGGCCACCACAACCCGTGTGGCAGCAGGGACGTGGAGTGGGGCCAGGGGCACTGGGTGGACGCCGGTGAGGGAGGCATTTTCACCAGGGTGGCACAGGCTGGCAGGGAGCAGGGTGGCAGGGAGCAAGGCAGGGTGGGCTGCTCTGAACTCCCCTCCCTGTCGCCCTGCTGCAGGAGTCTTCGTGCTCAACCTGGTGTGCCGCGACGCCCGGCTGAAGGAGTCGGTGCTGGCCGCCCTCAGGGCCGTGTTCCCGCTGCTCTACGCGCGCCGCATCCACGGCGAGGTGAACGAGATCCTGCTGTGCCAGGCGGGCCCCGCGGGCCGGCGCGGCCCCGCGGAGCTGGCGGCGCGGGCGCGGGCGCTGGAGCGGGCCCTGCGCCAGCCGGGCCGGCCGTGGGACAGCTCCTACGCGCTGGCAGACATGCTGCAGGCCGTCCTCGCCCTCTGAGGGGGCTCTGCCGCTGCCCCGGCATGGCGGGCCTCCTGTGGGCCCACAACAGGGTGCCCGTGGCTGGCACTGCTGCCTGACGCTGACCTGGGCCTGCTGGGAGGATGGGGCTGCCATGGGAAGGTGCTTCCTGAGGAAGGGCTCCAGCACCGTGCAGGGCTGTGCAGCCCAAGGTGGGGTGAGGAAGGTGCTGTGGGCCTGGCAGGCTGTGGGTTTGGCTCTGTCCTCGTTGCTTTCCCACCTTGGGAAGAGCATCCCTCCGATTGTTCTTCCCCTTCAGCACAGCTCCATTTGTTCTGATGGTGCCTGTCCCTGCGGCTCCAGCGTGCCTGGTGTCTCTGCTGAGCCCCAGGCTGCTCCAAGCCTGCCTGTGGATGTGTGTGGGAGGGCTGTGAGCTGTGAGAATAAAGTACTCAGGGGTGCTCTGAGGCCTGCAGTGCTTTGCTGTTTCAGACTTATTTCTGAAGCACCCACACCCCTGGAAAAACTACAGTCATCTCTGCACTTCAAAGGTGTGTCCTGGGAGCAGGCAGCTGCCCCTTGAACCCCACTGCCCCCTCACCACTCGCCCTCCCCAAGCTGCATCCCACTACATTTCCCTCTTCTGAATCTCTCCAGCCATCACCACTGAACTGAAACCCCCCAGCTCAGAGCCCTTCTGCCCCAGGGCCAGCAGGGACCCAGCCCTGGGCTCAGGCTCCTGGCCACACCATCCCCTCACCCAGCTGGTGCAGGGCAGCCTTCCTGCAGCATGAAAGGGCAGCCAGAAAATACCCATTGGGCTGTTCCCACAGCACCCCAATCCTGCCCAGACAGCTCAGTCAAGAGCTGGCCTCTGTGATGCCCTGTGAAGGCTGACCTAGAACAGAGGCTAGACAGAGTTAAAGAATAAAGTAGGGATTTATGAGGAGGCCTCAATGGATCCACCTTGGGCAGCACAAGAGCCCAGTCAGGGCTGCACCCCAGGTGAACCAAGATGGGCCCAAAATGCACGACAGGTCACAGGGTCTCTCACTTCTATAAGTTCTGCTCCATTTGTATATTTGAGTTAATTGTCCAATTCCAGCTTTAGCCCATGCAGTCCCATCCTGCTTGTTTTTCTCTCTTCAGTCCATGTTGTTTATGATCTTGGGCCTGAGATTTGGATCATTTGTCCTTGGTACCCAGCTAGAGAAGGAATTGGTTTGTCTCCTGCTCTGTGCAGAGAGCTCACCATCCCCTAGTATGAAGCCCAGACCCACACACTAAAGCAGTACAGAATCTGAAAAATATAAAAGTTAAAACCTGAGGCATCGTGTGTGTCCTGGCTGGTCACAGACCTGCAGGTTCTCATTCATTCATCAGAAGCCATTTTTGGGGACTTGTCTTTCTCCTCTGCAGCAGCTGGTGCCGAAATGAGCCTGAGACATGGTACAAAGTGACCAGCTTGCAGGCAGCAAGGGGACATATTGGTGCTCTGCCACTGACCCTGCACCCTCACTCCATGCTCCCTTTGCCGCTGGCAGCCTGAGAGGACAGCCTGTGAACCAGCCCTGCTGAGAGCTGCTTCCCAAAGCAAACCCTCCCCAGCCACCTCCCCAGAGCCCAGGGAGCTAACAACACACCACAAGTAGTGTGCAACAACACACATCCCTCCTCCCTCCAGGAGGGATCTGGCTCTCAGCTCCCCTTCCTTGCCTGGAAGGAGCCAGCTCTCCTCCATCTGTGGGAAAACCTCTGCCACTTCCAAAGCAGAGTGAGGGGGTGTGTGAGCTGAGAGTTTGCATTTCCCCAGCTCATGGGGCCATGGAAAGGACACCCCAAAAGGCTCTTGTCAGATTTTACCCTTTTCTGACCAAGAGATGGGGCAACTGAGAGGCATTTTAAAAACTTGTATTCCGTTTTAAGTCTCAAGCGAAGGGTGAGACAATACAGATGTTATAATTCACACCATCACAATCATTAATTACAATGCACCATAAGTGTTTCTTGGCCTATCAGCATTTGCCACACCATGCTGTAGATGCCTTAAAGCCAATCATCTAAAATTATCCCTTGTGGGTCCTACTACAGTGCATCTTTCACAGTTCTATTTCTCCAAAGTATCTACTCTTATTTGCAAGGCCATCCTTTGAAACTTGTTTCTAGTTCCATTTCTCTCCCAGCAATGTCTGTCCTGTTCCATGGCATTTCTAAGCCAGCATTTCTTATCTCAAGGTTTGCATTCAGATGCTCACTGTGTGAGCCTTCTGCCAGGCTTTGAGAATCCTCTACAAATCCATTTCCCACAGGCTCTCACCCCCTGAAGCAGTGGGGACCATGTGGGCACTGCCCAGTGCAGGAGATGGGGCTGTTGGTGCCCAGGCTGCACCATGGCAGCTGTGCTGCCAGCAAGCACCTCCCTCTGATCAGCAGCTGGGGATGTATTTTCTTTTTAATTTGCCAGCAGATTCTGCTTTGGGAACTGCTCTGTTCAGATCCCTTCTCTGATGCTTCCTCCCTTGTTCCCCTTCCCACAGAGGGACAGATGGGTGCCCTACTTTCTCCCTGGGCTAACCTGCAGCTTCACAAAGGGAGCAGATGCTTTTTAAATAAGTGCTTTTGATGGTTCCCAGGCCCAGGAGAGCCGGGCTGGCCTGCTCCCTGCCTCAGATAAAGGCTGGCAGCCTGGCTGGGTGCCCTCTGTGTCACCACCCAGTCACTCTTGCAGTGATTCTCCTCCTCCTGTGCTGAGTTCAGCACAGCACGGGGGAGAAACAAGGCAGAAGCTGGAGCTGAAGTGTGCCTGCCCCCATGCAGTTTCTAAAGCTCCTCTGTGATGAGCACTGTTTTGAAAGATATCTATTATCCACCTAGCTTAGCAATGGCAAATTTTTCAACTAGATCAGCAGTGCTGCGTTCACACTATTTTTAACTTAGTTTGCAATTCTCTGCGTAATCTTAACCACACAGGTTTGTGTGTGTGTGCCCTTTTTTTTGCCGAAACCATCTCCTTTCTTCCTCAGGAGCTCATACAAAGGCTGCCTTCATCCCTCCCTTGTCCAGTCCTGCCTTTCTGTTGTGCTTCCAAAATGCTGCATAACGCCACATCCTGGTGGAAAAACAAAAGCCATCTATTAGAAACAATGTAAGGATGAAATCTCAGTTCATTGCAGCTGTCCTTGCAGCTACTGACAGCAATTTTGGTCTGGAAAATAATTTCAGCTGGAAAACTGGCAAATTCATGAGTGCTGCAAATCCTCCTCTGCAGGTAAAATGCTCCAAGGCTGGAGTAATTGACACATAGTAAATATTTCTCTGCTGGCAGCCAAAACACGCAGCTAATGTATATGTTTGGCAGCGGTGATTCTGCCGAGATTTTTGGCAATGCACTCATGTTTACATCCCTTACTCCTCACTTCCTTCCCTTGCAGCGTAGGCACGCTGTCAGAGGCGGGATAGAAACAAGCTCTGCCGTCACTTAGCAACCCCCACTGGCACGGAGATGTTGGCTTTTTCCTTGCTGGCTTTCCCAGCACGAGAAGAGCCGGTGTGTGACTCACCCCAGGGCTCAGGTGTGAGGCTGGAGGCAGCTGGGGATGCTCTGGGCTGGTCCCTTCCCAGAGCATCGCAGCCATGTCCTGCTGCTGCTCCAGTGAATGGGACACTGGGAGTTGGTGGGTTCCTGAGCTTCCTGAGCTTGGGTGGAAGGATGCAGAGAGGGTTTTTGGCCCAGAGTGGCTGTCAGCAGGCAGCTGTTGGGATGGTGACACTTTGAGGCAGGCACTGATGGGGTGGTGCATGTACACCCCTTACAGTGTCACAGCCCAGGTCCCTGCTCTGGAGAAGAGAATGACACTCCAATTCTCTCTCAGGAGCAGGGTGGAGGTGGATAAGGGACATCCTGTCATCAGCTCAAAGTACAGCAAGCAGCTGGCAGAGATTTTGCAGCAGCAAAAGCTGCAGGGACTGAGCCCTGGGCTGATTCCCTTCAGCAGGGCAGAGCCTTGGCCCCACTGCCCGGGGATGCTGCATGGCATGGTCCAGCACAACAAGGGCTGCAGCAGCCTCTCCCAGAGGCTGGAAGCACGTGGGAAGTGTTTTGTCCGTGCAATCTCCCCTTGGGGAAGCACTTGGCTTGTCTGGCTGTGTGGCCAAGGAAGCAGGCGTGCTGCCAGGCTGCAGGGAGGGAGTGCAGCTCTTTCCTAGGGTGCTGAGGGCTGCAGGGAAACACCTCTGCAGGCTGCAATGCAGCACGGTGCCCTTTTTCTACCCTGCAACGGGATGCACACGACCAAAGCATGCAGCTGGAGGTCACAGGGCAGGAGAGAGGAGAGCTGGGACAGGGACTGTGTTGTCCTGCGATCAGTGAGTCAGCAGTGCCCCGGGCACATCCTCTTTACACGGAGAAATGCTGCAGCCGGTACTCTAATCACAGCCACTCTGGCTTTCTTTCACGGGCTTGAGTTCCTTCTTTTGCAGCTTCAAGGTCTGAGCTCTGGTCCTGGCAGATGCACAGGGCATCGTGCTGACTGGCACCACTGCAGAGCCGAGTGCTGCTGAGAACCTGGGAGCTGCCCCTTGCCCACACCTCTCCTGCTCTGTGCCCATCAAGCTGAAAAGCTCAGCCAAAACTCTTGTGTGAAGGAAGAAGGAGGTGAGGAAGGCCCCTGGAGACACGAGCAGGTGTGGAGGAGCCTGCCTGTTCTTGGGGGAGAGGAGCAGCCTCTGCTGTGCTCGGCTGCCCCGGGCAGGGCAGCATGCCTGGCTCTTCACTGCAGGCATCTGCAGGTCCCCACTCGGCTGCTTTATACAGAACTCACTTCTCCTGAAGGGAATTGCACTGCTGTGTGTTTGGGAAGCAGCCTGGGGACCTGGTCCAAATGTCCTCAGTGCTAACGTCACTGCCTGGTTAGGCAGAAGTGTCTGTCTGAGTTTGTGGGTTCAGCTGCACCCTGAAGCCAGGCTATTTTTGCCATATATTTCTCTGAGAGTCGTGGCAGGACAAGCTTGCTGTCTGTAGCCTTGATCTGAAATGCACCAGAGGCTGTGACTGGAGCTGGTGACATGTGACATCAGACCACACTGCTGGAGTCACCTTGGGGATCAGGGCACCCACCCTTCCTGCCGTGCCAGGAAAGGTGCTGGGCAGAGGTTTTCTCTCCTTGCTGAGCCTGGCATGCAGCAAAAAGAAATTATAAATATTGTATTTTATTGTATTGTATGATGAGGGGCACAAGTGAGCACAGCAGGGTAAAACCAGATTGTGTTTAGCTGGTTAAGCAGTGAGCAGCACAGCTCTGTGCTCCTGGGGGCTGCCCCTACTGCTCCCCCCGAGAACAAATTCTTGCATGGCCCCCTGACACTGATTTGGCTCTTGTATTTCAGGGTTATTTGTTACATGAAGATTTGCAGTGGTCTCATAGCACCCCTGTTTCCTTGAATGTAGCCACTCTGAATCTTGGCAAATTCAGAAAGCCAGGCTGAGCTCTGCACGGGGCTTTGGACAAGCTGCCCAGAGAAGTCAGTCAGGAAAAGCAGAGACCTAAAGATGTGCTCGGGTGCCTCTCCTCTCTCCTTCCCTGCTCCCTTGGAGTGGTTGGAAAAATGAGGAAAACCTCTCATGATTAAACAAGTATCCATCATGAAATTGTTTGTGCTTTTCCCAGAAGGTGGGGAATCTATACTTGGCTGCTTGTGGCTTTTTTTTTTGGAGTGGGGAAAGTGGATTTTGTAAGTGATAGAGTTGCAGGGTGAATGTGGGCACTTAATGGCTTTAACTCTGCTTCACCAGATAAAAAAATTTGTTTGGAAACTCCCCAGACTTGGGGGAATAACTCAAACTTTTCCTAATCTTAGTTGTTTTCCTAATTTATTTTATTTTAATCGTGGAAGCAGACAAAGCTGTAATTTAAAGCCTCACAGAAAGGACAGTTCCCTGGATGGTCAATTTGAAGGTGTGCATGGTGCTGCTCCCCAGGCATCGTGCCTTTCTCAATCTTCATTTGTTTCCTGTGGAGATGCAATCCTTCGGCCAGGCTGCTCTTCTACGGATCTTAATTATTTCATGGGGGCAGCACAAAGTGCTCGGGACACTCGTAATGTGCTTCCCAACTTCCAGCCTCCATAGAAACCCACGAGCTGGAGGAAGGCCAGGCAGCTACTCCAGTGCCTCCTGGCACAGCTCGCTCGCCCAGGAGTGGGGAGAGAAATAATCATGCTGCTAATTGGCATAATTATGTCAGTAACTCCCAGGCTCCCAACTAGACAGAAATGATGGCAAGGCTTTTCCCAGGGGCTGTGATCTAACTGCAGCAGTGAGGCACCGATTCAAATCTGTTACTTGTGTGAAAAACACCAATCGCTTGCTTTAAAATTTTAAAAGTTTAATTGTAATAAAATGCTTATAAAAATAGTAATATAATTAGAGTAATAAAAATTTGGACAATTAGGATTAGGACAATACAGGACAATAAAAACAAAGAGTTAGGGACAGTCTGGGTACCTCTTTCTGGGCAAAATAAGCCCGAAAAAGCACCCATGTTAACAGAGGATTAACTCTTAAAAGCAACAGCCTGTTGCATATTCATACGTCTCATACATGATACATAAATTCCATTCAAATAAAGGATTCTGTCTGGTCAGTGTCACCTTCTTCCTCTTAATCCTGACGGCATCTTCATGGCTGAATGAGGCGGGAATAAGTTTGTTTCTTCTGATAATGGAGCAATAAATTCTCTTTCTCTGAAAGATTTAGGTGTCCTGTGGCTGCTATCTGATGTGAGCACCTCATTCCTTTCTTTAAAAAAAGATCCCACATACATAGTTTCTATTTTAACTACAAAAGCTACATTTTAACTACAAAACTACATTTACCATACTATTAAAATGTTAATGCATCACTACTAACCAACACAACATAATACATATAATAAATATCTGCATAGTGCCATATAATATGCTCTTTTCACACTTGTTTCAGAGTTATAGGTCAGTCTGGCGTAGAGTAATTTTTCACACTTACTGAGAGCTCTGGCCAAGAAGTTTTGATAATCCTCCAGATCGTTAGTCCCGTCAGCCTGCGGGATGTTCACAGCTCCCTTTGTTTTGCTTTTCCCGCTGAGCGAGGCCAGAGCTGCTCTGACAGAGAGGAGAACTCGTGTCGCTGCACGGCTCCAAGCCCGCCTTTCGCATATTTCATGGTGTGCCTGCTGCCAGCGATCGCAGCTAAATCTCATCTCTGTTGTGTGCCCGAGCTCTTAGCTCAGCCTCAGCGTGCATTTGCAATCGCACCCGCTGCAGTAGCACGGCTTGGAGCAAGATGTGGCTTCCCAGCCTGCTCCTGAGCATCACCCGCTGTCCTCCCTGCCGGACCCTCCTCGGTCAGCACACACCTGGCAGAACCGTGCCCAAGTGTCCCAGCTCCCGGGTGGCCTTGTCAGGCAGGGACAGAATCACAGAATGGCTTGTCAGGTTGTCAGGGATCAGTGGGGCACCTGGTCCCATCTCCCAGCTCAGGCACAGGATGGTGTCCAGCTGGCTCTGGGATATCTCCAGCGAGGGAGACTCCACAGCCTCTCTGTGTGAAAAAACAATCCCGAACAAGCAAGTTCTAAGTGATGTCCGGATGGTAGAAAGACAAATTAATGGCCTTGTTAAGGTTTAGGGCTTGACGTGTTTCAGCTATCCCAGACTAGGGGGAGGTTACCAAAGAGGAGAAGGGTGTACCACTCTCAGCTGACACAAAGAATGCAGAATTTAGGGGTACAAGGATATTTGGCAGAACACCCAAGATAAGGAAGAAACTAATAAAAACAACTGAGCAACTCTGTTGAAATCAGCTCTGGCTGGGTAAGAGGTAATTCTGGCAAATTGTGACCACTGACTCACAGACCACCGAACCAAAAATCCCACTAATTTAAGAGAAAGACTGAGCATGCAGACTAATTAGCACTGGAAGCAGAGGATCATTAACCACCAGAAGACAGAACACTAATTAATAAGCGAACTAGATAACTTGTAGCCAATAAGCATCAACGCCTTGGTTTGTTAAAATCCACAAAAAGGGAAAACTTCTGACAGTCGTCCTGCTGGCTTTGTGGATTTGCTACCCAGCCATCTTTCTGGGGATGAACTATAAATAAATCAAATCCACTCTAAGCGTGGATGGGCCTTTGGCACAACGGGGGGAGGAGCGGATTTTGGGACAATCGTGGGACAATCGTGGGACCGGCACCGGGACCCGCACCGGAGGGGGCGTGGCCTCCCCGCGGAGGCCCCGCCCCCAGGCCAGCGGAGGGAGGGGCGCATGCGCAGTGCGCCGGCCGTTACCTGTCAGCGGCGGCGGGCGGAGGAGGAGGCAGCGGCGGCGGGATGGAGGGGCTCATCCCGCTCGTTAACCGGCTGCAGGATGCCTTCGCGGCACTGGGCCAGAACTGCCTGCTCGACCTGCCGCAGATCGCGGTGGTCGGCGGGCAGAGCGCCGGCAAGAGCTCCGTGCTGGAGAACTGCGTCTCCAGGTGAGGGGCGGCGGGCACGGCACCCCCGCGCCCCCCGCGCCCCCCCGCACGGCGCGCGCTGTCCCCAACGGCCGCGGCGCGCGCCCCCTCAGAGCGGCCGGGGGGGGGGGGGGGGCGGTGTCGGGCGGGGATGGACGAGGAGGGATTTTGGGGGACACTTCGCGGCTCCGAGCCCACCGTCCCCGCCGAGGATGCTCGGTGTCCCTCCCCCCCGCGGTGCCCCGGGTGTGGCGAGGCGGGCCCTGGCCCGGCAGCGCCCGCGATGCGATGTGCGCGCTGCGGGGAAGCCGCCGCGGCTGCGGAGCGAGCGCGTTCGTGTGCCCGCTCCGTGTGTGTGCGTGTGTGACCGCTGCCTGGGAGGAACGAGGTGTTTAAAGCCCCAAACCCTGCTTTCGGTGGCGTGCTGGCTCTGGGCGCCTCATTCCTCCCATCCCATCGCGTATGAATTCGCACCGTCCCGACGCGCCTGTGGGTATTCGAATCACGGCGTCATTACGGCTGGAAAAGACCTCCGAGATCGCCGAGTCCAACATGCGCACCGTGTCTAACAAATCACTGACAGGAAAGGGGGAAGCCTGGCGGTTCGGGCGGTGCTTTTTGACGGCCAGGCAGTGCCTCTGGAGACGTCCCGAGGTAAACACGGGCTTCACGTGCTGCTTGATGAAGTTGTGCTGCGTTTGCCTCAATAGCTGCGGGCTCCTGCAGGGAGCTGGTGCTCCCGCAGCCGAGCTGCGATCCTAGTCCGGATTATAGGGTCGCAGTACTGTTGTCTGTCGGTGATTGGGGTCTTTGATGTGCAGAGGTCTTCACCGAAGGTAATATTAAATGCTGTGACACTCCACAACCTGGCCGCGTGTCAGGCTGCAATAGCTCTTGATACCTGGTATAAAAATACTGTATAGTGGTTCTTCATCTCTCCTTCAAAACTGACTGTGTTAAATGTCAGTTCTTCCTCTTCTTTCTCCTTGAAGTCTGTAGCTAGTTACTGGTGTTGACTGTACTCGAGTTTGGAAAACACAAATGAGATCCTCAGAAAGCAGGATTGGCCATCAAATTATTACTGTTCTCTTTAAACAAGTCCTTAAAAAGCATTTTGGTAACCTTATGACTTTTTGAGCTATGTGTCCACAAGGCTGTGCAAAGCACGTGTGCCGAGGGGAAAAAGCACCTTCATTTTTCTTGTCAGTGAGGCTGTTTTGGTCCCGGGGGTCGGGGCTGAGTGCGGTGTCTGGATCCAGCTGTGCTGATGGGAGATCATGCTGCTCCCAGATGCTCGTCGCTGCTCGGCTGCCCGAGGGATCTGCTCCATCTGATCCGCAGGTGGAGCTGTTCTTTTCAGCCGCCTGGATGTGCCTGACTGGAGCAAAAGGTGAAAATGAGCGGTTGGTGCTGATCTGGTCTGTTAGGGCAGGAGGCTGGAACCAGCTGCACCAGTGAGGTGTGGGCACCTCTAGGAGGAATTAGGCAGGAGAGCTAAGGGCAGTAACTTTTTGTACTCAGGTAGTTATTCACTGTGCAGCCTGCAGATGCTTCAAGACAGTCTCTTCAGAGAAGAGATTACAGGCTGCTGTGAAACACCAGAATGTCTCTGTCACATGGGGTGTGGAATTTGGATTCTTTCAGCCTGGTTTCGGAGTTCCACATCGTTTTATGCAGTAGCTTCTTGAGATCCAGCATGAGCTGATCTGTAGTACCTCCCTACTTGTAACTGTAGAGCCTGTTGCAAAAATTACATTAAATTGCATTGTTTCAAACCTATTCCATGAGACTTGAGCACGGATATTTTGCTTGTGCCTTTCCTCCAGTCTGAGTACGTGTGGTCAGCAGATGTGCCCTAGCTAAGCTGTGAAAACTTGGTTGTGAACCCTCAGAACCAGATTAATAAATATCCATGAGCTCAGAAGAGGATTTTGCTTGTTAGCTCAGCAGACAAATGGCCTGTGTCTCTTTTTAGTAAGCCATAGGATATTCCTGTTTTTATGGGATAATGCAGCTGCTCTCTGCAAACAAGTTTGTTTCATCCACATCTGTCTTGACATGGCTTGTAGAGGTAGAAAATCTCCCTGCAGAACCATGCTTCCCTCCTTTCTTTGTTACTGGTATATTGCGTGACCTCTGGCAACCACAGGACCAACTTTAACTAATAGTAACATAGCTTTGAAATGGACATGAAAATAAACAATCCTTGCACTGCTCAAACAGTCATTGCTCTGAAGTTTGTGCATTAGTTCTCATGGCTTTTGTTTAGTTTTTTTGGTGGTTGTGGGTTTTTTGTGTTTTGTTTTTGTTTTTTTTTTTTTTTGGTTTGGGTTGTTTTGTGGTTGTGGGGTTTTTTGTGTTTTGTTGGTTTCAGTTTGGTTTTTTTTCACCACTTGAATAATTATCATTAGTAGAATTTGAACTCTTAGCCTTCAAAGAAATATTGAAGGTTCTGTTCTTCAGGAGCAGCTGTAACTGGTATGAGGAAGGCATGCTGTCCTCCACGGGTGTTGCTACAACCGTGCTGCTGGTTTTACTGTGTGTTGTCAGTGGAGCTGTGGTGAGGTTGGCAAGGCGATTTTAACTCCAGGATCAGGTTGTTACTCTCTGCTCTCTCTAGCCACTATAGCACTGTGGGTGTTTCAGTCTTCCACAAGACCTTTGGTTATACCAAGATTACTTTTTTTTGTGCTTGGACAGTAGAAACTATTTTCTGACTTGCAGGTGGTATCAAGAGTTAGAGCTTCTTTGTGGCTCCTAAGAAGTGTGCTGGGCTGTGCAGGGTTATCCACCATCTCATTTGTGCACTGCCATCACTTTTCAGAAGGGTTGTGAGGAATCTGGTTGTGAGGAATCTGGCACAGTTGTGTGGGCTGGCAGGTGGCCTGGGAGGGGGAGCTGGGTCCTGAATGAATGACACATATCCATCACTGCCTCCAGGGCAGCAGCAAGGCAGTTTAGGTGCACACAGGATCCTTAGTGACTACCAGCAGGCAGGGAATATGTTGGGATCAACTCATATGTTTTTTTGTATAGATTGTGGTGTTGAGTGAGGATGGATTCTGCAGGAATTGTGGGACCCCCAGAACTACTTGTCTCGTTGTAGGCTGGCTTTGAACTAAGCTGGAATCAACGTGTCAAATCTCCCAAAGTGTCCATTGTTGTTGCTATTTGGATTAGCATCCTCTGAGGAATGTGGAGAGTTTCCTCTTTGTGTACTGCTCCCCTGTGTGTAAGGAGACAGTTTCTTTTTGTAGTCAAGGACTTCGTGTGAAGGTTTTTGTCTCAAGATTCTGGTTACATTTAGATGCAAACAGAGATTCTGGAGAGCACCTGAGGACAGCAGTCATTTCCATTTATGGGTTAGACCTTCATGTGTTCATAACTGGAGCTCATGGTGTGTGTTTGAGGAAATGAAGTTGTCTGAAGAGCAAATGTTCTTCCTACCTCCTTCTGTTTCCCTTTGTAACAGGAGTGAATGTGCCCAGAAAATGTAGAGCCAGCAGTGAAGCAAAGGATCTAATGCAGCCTTCTGGTAGGGCTTGGTTGGAGAGTGATTCAGAAGCACAAAGGAGAGTCAAACAACAAATGCCAGCAAATTGCCAGTGGGAGAAGGCACTCGGCCTCTCTTATTCCTGTGCTCCTGAGCAGCTCAGGGCCAGGAGCTTGTGTGTTGTTTGTGCTTTTCAAACTGGCTTTTGATAATAATTAGGTTACTTTAAAGAAAACTACTGGCAGGAAGCAATCCCTGTAAACTGTATTTGGAAAGAAAGCACTTTCTATTATTTTATCTATAGCCAAATGGTTTTTTCAGATAACAGCAAGCTACCTTGTCAGGGCCTCCTCCTTCAGAAGTCAGAATCTTGTTTTACCCTTAAAAATAGCAAGAAATTAATAATTAGGTTTCCAACTTGAAAGCTCTTCACTTCCCTTCTTGCTTAATATAATACAAACTGCATGAGGCCAAATAATTGTTTTATAAGAGATGTGAACTCTTGATTGTAAGCCTGTCAGTCATAATCAAACAGGCACTTTCATTTTAAGAGCCCGAGGTCTGATTGTGTAATTCAGCTTTACAGCTTTTTGATCTGAGATGCTTTTGACAATCTTAGGGCCACTGCATGCAAGTAGAGCTATTTATTATGACATATGTAGCGATTATTTCTTTTTGAAATTACTGTTCCTTGTGTGCTCAGCTCATTCTGTTCTGCTTGAGATGGCGGTTGTGAAAAGACTGTGTTGAGTCATTAGGAGAAGAGAAGGGACTTTAACTCTGGCTGCTAGAGCAGAAAATCTCTCTGAAGAATGTAGACACATATTTAGATTGATGCTTCCTGGGGGAGATGTATTAAGATTGGTGCAGGTATTTTATTCTTCTAGTTACTAGGCATTGACAGAAAAACTTTTTGACAGAAAATCTCCCCTTTTGTGAAACAGGCAGGAAAAAGCTAAGCAGTCAAGCTGAATACAAACTGAGATACAAACGAGACGTGGTGCTGTGTACTCTTTTTTAATCTTAAGGATCTTCTGGAAATGAGAGTCAGCCACTCCTTTTCCTGACTAATTAAGACACAGTACAGCTTGGAGTACACTATTGAGTATATTAGCCTAGTTATCAAAATACTCTGGTGCAACGAAAGCAAGGATGTTCCAGGTATTTCATTTATTAGAAACAGCAGCAAATGAGACAGTGGCTCATTTGGGTTTTTTCCCTGAATAAGGTTTTGCATTTATACATTGAGGAACAAACTGGCTGTTTAGATGGGATACAGATGGCCTGGTTTTGTCCTTAAATGTAAGTTCATTGTCAATTTAAAGTTCTTTTGTTTTTTTCCTTCAAGTCTTGAGAATTTATATATACAAAATAAAGGAAATGTGTATTAAAAAACAGACGTGCAAACAAATATGCTGTTTTTCAGCACCACCCCACATGTAATTTTTTTCCTCTAAAACTACTTTGAGGATTTTCTCTTTTTTTTTTTGGCATGTAAATTTTGCCAATTAAGAAAAGCTGTGCTCTGTCATGAGACAGGCATACTGTAGGGAGCTCTGACCTTTACTGTGGCACTGAAGTTCAGCATATCAGGTGGTTCAGAGATGCTAAATCAGTAAGTGACACTTCACTTCTGTAAAGTGTACCTGTGAGAATACATAGTCATGCTATAGCTTCAGCATGCTGTGTACGACCAGGGTATTGTAGCATTTAGTGAACACAAGTGTAGTATTTGAAGTCTGTGCTCTAGACTTCAGAAAAACTTCAAAACCCTGCAAAAAACAATGTTCAAAAAACCCCCAGTCTGGTCTCGAGTGCCTTGTGAGGAATCAGTGCTGCAGATTCAGTGGCAGTTGTTAGAGGGAGTTCAATCCATCAAGGTACTGCAGGTGGCTGCACTCCTCGGAGCGTTTTTAAAGGAGAGCAGTCATCTCAGGAGAGGCTTGTGGATTGGCTTTCTTCTTTTCTTCACACCATAGGAATCTACTGCACCTTATCAAGACTTCCCTGGATTTTAATACAGAGGCACTTCTGAAAATTTCACAGGTTGCATGACTCTCTAGACTCTTGTACAATATTATAAATCCTGTTACTCACTGCCTTCAAGAAGGAGCCCACGCTTGGGACTTGGTAGTGTTGAAATCAACAAATAACCAACACATTTGTTGTCTTGCTGTTTCTTGATGGGCCTGGCTGCTGATGTTTCAGCTTATGTCACTTTCCTGTGTAGATGAAATAGCAAACAAGGATTTCCAGTTTAGATAAATAGATGTTAGCAATGGGATTGTTTGGACATTCACCAGTAAACATCGGGAGTGATGCTGCCATGGATTGCAGCACAGACATGGAAGTGTGGACACTGCTCTCTGCCACTCTTTACTGTGTGACCTCAGACAGTTTTTAAAATATTACCTGAATGTGTATCCACACATGCCTTACCTGTATGTAGGATATAGAATTTTATTCCTTTATTTTTAACTTGCTACTATCTGTAAAGGAAGATGATAGCATATCATCTTAAAATCAGTGTGGGATAACTGTGATTGTTGTCTAAAACTTGCTGTTACACATTTCTCTCACTTGAGTGATGGCTGGTTTAGATTTGTGTGGGACCAAAACTGAGCTTTGGATTCTGCTTTGCACAGCTGAGATGTGCCAGTGTTTCCTCATCCCAAAAAGGCACCAGCAATAGCTTAGTCATTGAGAGAGAGATCATGTTTGTGGTTTGCCTTCCCTCAGTTGATCACTGAGCAAATTGATGATGTTCCTCCAAGTATTTATGGGTTTCTCAGCAGTGCCTAGATTGCAGGCTTGGTGGGGGGAGATTTCTTTGCTTTTTCTGGTTTGGTTTTCTTACTTTTTTTTTTCCTTTTTTTTTTTTTTTGGTGTTTTTTTTTTTGTTTGTTTTTTTTTTGGGGGGGCGGGGTTTAAACATAAACAGCCGATATAGAAGTCTGTGAATTCCCCATTTGCTGTGCTGGTGTGTAACGGGCTACTGAGAATCCCTTTAATGCTGTGTGTCTGCAGTGTGAACCTGCAGTGTAAATATGCTGAGGACAGGAAATGAGCATTATTTAACTGTGACCTTGCATCCTTTTCTTCAGCAAGTTGCATGGAGATGAACAAGGCAGCATTATTGAACTAGAGAGGAGCAAAATCCCATTTAACTGGGTGCTGGGCTTTGATGTGCTGCCAAGCACTGTTGTCTGTGATAGCCTCTGGGATGTAAAAGGAGACTGTAGGTGGGGATAAGAGAGGTTTTCAACCCAAGTGTCTGTTCATAATGTCAGCTTTTATAATTTGTGTGTGGAAGTTAAGCTTTTAATTCAGTACTCGATTTCTTTGTTGAGGTGTGCAGGAGATGCGCTCTGTGCTGTAATACAGATTTCAGCCCTCTCAGATGAGATCATCAAAGCCAGAGTAACCTTGGGCACTTGGTCCCTTGTTTGCTCTGTGCACTGCAGGTGCCTAAGCCGTGCACATCCCTTCAGTGGTGCTCGGCTCTAGAGGCTGCTCTGAAGCTGCCTGTGTGTAACTCACCTGCAGAGAGCAGACAGGGCTGAGACCCACGGGGAGACATCTCTGCTCTCTGCTGCGTGTCAGGGGGAAATGGGCCCTCTTCCAGCCCTGCTCCTCAGCCAAGCTGGAAGCTGTTGAAGAAATTTTGGCATAATCCATCAGAGGCAATGTTGTGCCCTTGTGTGCTCACCTGTTTATTGTTTCAGGTGCTAAACTAATGTTGACAGAAGATCCTCACTGTCTGTCAGATCTGGGAAAGAGGCTGAGAAACTCAGGAGTCTGGACTGAAACCTGAAGCCTAATGACTTTGTCAGTGTTCTGGGAAGTAGCAGCACAAAACACTCTTTTGGTCAGACTTCTAAATATAGATTTTTGTTGGGGTAATAATTCAGTTTCTGCTGAGTAGAGAGATGGGAGATCATGGCTGATATTAAATTTCTGTTTCTATTTAGCTGTTGAGCTAAATACACTTTACATTGTCCTGGACAATATATTAATCTGCACATACCACAGGCTCAGAGAAGGACAAGTGGGCAGGTAGAAAAGAATAAAATGGCTAGAGAAGAGAAGCTGTTTGAGAAACTTGGATCACTTGTTTTGGAAACAATCCCCTTTCCTTCTGTAGTTGTCTTCCTGTCGATAAATTCATGCTCTTTATACTGTGTATATATTCCAGAGGGAGTACAGGAATTAAATCCAGTTACATTCCAGCTCTGCAAAATGATCTGAAATGGCTTGTACTGTACCAGAAAAGGTAATTGTACAGTTTGACACCTTGTCTGCTACAAAAGAGAAATGTATTTTCATGATGCTTCTGAAAAGTTCTGGAATTTTATTAGGATGTGTCAGAGCTGACCGTATACTGTGCTACTGTTTAAAAAGTCTGTATTGATGGATGCCAGCTCAGGACAGTGAGATTTGGGAGGAAGAGCAGCAGATTGTGAATTCCAAAAATCCAGAAAAAAACTAATATCTAAAAGATTTGTCCTGACAGACTATCAAGGGGCGAATTACTTGCTAAATGCAAGTATTTGTGTAGTAATTAACTTCATGTAGCTGATATGCCTGGTTTGTTGGGACATGTTGTTTTCTTTCTGATCCTTGCAGCCATATTTTTGTCTCTGATTATATTATGGAGGAAAATTTCTTACTCAAATCTTTCTGAAGAAACATTGTTAATTGCATTTGGCAGCTGGAAGTGATTGGAAAAAAACCCCAAACAGCTAAGGTCTATTTAGAGCACTGACAACAATTTAAAGTGAGTCAAGAATTTTTGTTGTTTGTTTCTTGTGTTGAGATACAGAATCTTGCTGCATTAGTATTCATCCTGAGAATGGATGGGCTTTTATGTACCACATCCTATGCAAATGAGTCCTTTCCTAAAAGCAAACATATCTGATTAGGAAGAATAAGTTGTTCTGCAAAGTCCCCTTTATTCTTTTTGACACCAAAATTCTGGGAATTGTTGGGCTTTCTTTGTGTTTTGTGCTTCCTTTCTCCCCCTTCCACCACCACTTGGAATTGACGGAGAGCACCGTTGGGAAGGAAATAGCAGAAGCTTTTGTAAAATCTTAAAAGGGACAGAGGAAAAAGGACATTTTCACCCATGGAATGAGGATGATGCAGCAGAGGGCTGGCTGGCTGCCAGGGAGGACAGATGCATCGTGCATACCGTGCCTTGCCCACGAGCCTGCACATTGGCAGCTTCCCCTCGGTTCAGCCAGCGAGCCCAGCACAGCACAGGCACTGCAAACAGAGCACTCTTCATCTCACACCCCTGGGCTTTTGCCTGGCAGATTCTCATGCCTGTGTATGGCAAGTTTGCAGTCCTGTAAGCACTGATGAAATTTTAAAACTTTCTATCATGTGAAAGAGATTTCTTGAATCCTAGGAAGTGCATTTTCTTTCCTTGAGCCAGTGAACAGTCTCGCCTTTTTCTGTGCTGAGATGTGATGTGGGGTACTGTCACTGCTGGCAAAATACAGCATTGGGTTGGTCTAAGAAGGTCTGTGCCTTCCTAGACTTGAGTTCAAATGTCCCCTGCTTTGGAGAACCTGTAGATTCCAATTTTGTTTAATAGAAGACTTCACCACTGGGACCAGAGTAATTTTTGGCACTGATTTTCTCATAGCCCTGTCTGATGGGGGAGATGTAATAACTTCTGTCATCTTGTTGGGAAGAAATGCTGCTGCTACTTGCAGAAAGCATCTTCTAGATCCAAGAGAAGTATAATGGCTGGGATTTCTGAGCCTGCTCTCTCCCTAGTCTTGTCTTCTACATGAAGAGGACATCTCAAGCTTTGCTTTCTCACCTGAGTAGTGCCTAAGCACTGGCATTGAGCATACTTGTTATGGAGGTCCCCAGTTAGTATGACTGGAATCCCTTGCCAGTTTTTCAAGGTCTTTTCAAAAATACCTTTTTTGTCACATTTAGAACCCACAATCTCATATTCCCACAGCTGGGTGTTTTTAAGTAGACTTTTTTTTTTTTTTTTAACGTTGCTCTCTGGGTTTTTTTTTGTAGTTAGTCTCAATTCCATAGAGGAGTGGAGGGAAGAGGGACCCAAAGAGACATTTTAGGCTGCTAGCTGTAGTGCTGTGTAAGATTTTCAACCCTTTTTTTTTTATTTTTCTTAATTCAACCTGTGTTCTTGCTTGAAAGTGATGGATAGGATAATTGGTGTGTCTCTTTTTTCTGTTGAGGTCCAGTAGCTCCGCAGTGGTGGTGAAGGGCACTGATGGATTGGAAAATGGCTTCTCAAAACCACCAAGTTTATGCACCCTGCTTGCGAGGAGGAGGAGTTGAGAGCCCTAAGGTGTCTGGATACTCTGTTTATTTGCCCCTGCACACACTGCATGGGCTGAATGTGTAGTTACTGTGCTTGATTGAGCAGGTTAATTAAAATGATCCGTCAGTAGAGGGAAGATTTACCTTGAAAGAATGGTTGCTGCAACTGAGACCAAACATGGACTAAGCACCAGTCATCTATGCTGTGTGGTTTCCAAAAAAAAACCACAGGAAAGATCAGTACAGAGCTTCAGGAGCTGATACATCTGAGATCACTAAAAATCCACAGCCTCTAAAATGCATTTAGCGTGCCTGGTAGCCTAATTAACATAGGTATCATGGTCTTCAATAAAGCAGATTAATTGTCTGGTACATCTTCCTGTAAGGCCCATTATGTTAGGCCATTGAACAAAGCTGTTTGAGACCCTTGATTGACAGACATTGTGCCAAACAAAATACTATTTACTCTTCTGTAACTAATGAAAGGAGGTGAGGGATCAGGTGGTGACTGACAGTGAGAACTGGTCTCTGCAGGTGGAGCTGATGAGGAACAACATACATGGCCAAATTTCAGTGTCATGTAGAAACACTGCTGTGTCACTGAATTAAAAAGGCACGTGGTTGAGAACATCAAAGCACAGCTGAGGCACTGCCTTTTGAGACTTCTTGAGAACGTGTCCAGGGGTTATCCTTGTACTGGCACTTTAAGGGCAGCGTGTCTTGTGTTGGTGATAACAAATCTCATGGACTTAATTCCTAAGAAGGCCTCTGTGTAAATGCAAAGTACATTTCCCATCTCTTGGACATAGCTTGCTTTGTAATGAATTAAAAGTGAGTGAAGGATCTGCTGCTGGATGCTCTGTGGGGTTGGTGAGCACAGCAGCAGGTGAGATAGAATGAGCACATCTGCAAAATAGGTCTGCAGATGTATATTTTTAGCATTAAGAGTTCTCCAGTTGCAAGTTACCTGGGTGTTGTTTATGAGTTTTTAAAACCTGATGAAAGAAATGTTTCATGCCTCCCATCCTCAGGCTTACACTGGACCATGCTTTTCCTGTTTCTGGAGTTTTTTAGCACTTTGCTTTGAGGGTAACTATGAGAAATGGAAGAAAAATGAAAGCTTTTTGAGTACCTCTGTGCGTTCTCCACAGAACTTGGAGATGCTGTATGGACATGTGTCATTGTTCCTGTGAAACTGTGTGGTCTCTTGCACAAGGCATGGCCATTCAGCTGCTAATATGGGCCACAAGTGCTCCTGGTGTGCCAGGCTGCAGTTGTGTAAAACAATAAACGCTGCTGGAAAAAGGCCCAGGAAAACTTTTGACTTTGGGCACAATTGCTTGC
This sequence comes from Passer domesticus, assembly GCF_036417665.1. Lineage (NCBI taxonomy): Eukaryota > Metazoa > Chordata > Aves > Passeriformes > Passeridae > Passer > Passer domesticus. Next base: position 33,355,059 of record NC_087480.1, on the reverse strand, counting down.
TATTGCAATTAAAGCTGTGTTGCATTCCTTGGCAAAACTTGGGAATAAAGGCCTGTGGGGAGTGCTACCAATGCTCTGTTGTTTTATTTGCTGCTGATGGATCAGGGCCTTTCTGCGTTTGAGGGTGGTTTGGGGTCTTGGGATGGACTTTGTGTTAGGGGGAGAGCTCTTGTGCCATTGCTGATGTCGGGCACAATGAAAGAGACGGGTCATTTCTGCTGCTCTGCAACAGAACTCTGGCTCCTGTCCTGAGCCTGGCACATTTCTGCACTGTGTGGGAAATGTGGAGGCTTTTTCTTTGGAGACAATTCTGATTTTTTTAACAATTCATCACTATCAGTTGGAATTGTTCGTAGCTCTTTAATTAATGCAGTTACTGTGTAATCATTGACATTTTTCTCGGTTATTTGATTTCCTGGATTCCCCCTATGTTTTGTATTAATTAATTATATTGGTATTGATGTAAATTAGTTGCCATTTATCCTGTGTGATACTGACCATGTAACTGATCTAAGCACAGGACATTTCTCAGCCCTATACTGGCAAAGAAGAGCAAATGTAAGTTATTCATTTGAAAATACACTAAGTTTAAACAGTGATGCATCATCACTTTTCACACAAACTGGGGATTCTCCTGTTTAGTTTTGTCTTTTTTTTTTAACAGAATAAATTCTGTTAGTGTGCTAAAGATTTCCTAAATGGAGACTCTCCCTGGAAATCCCCCTGAAACATGTTACGTTTATTTTTTGATGTGTTTTCCTTTGCAAGCTGCAGTCCTGCATTATGATGAGACCACCTCACCATCCTGTGGCATAAGTTTGAGACCTGGCTTTTAGCAAGTCAAATTCAAGCTGCTATATGTTCCTTTATGCATTAAGCAAACAGTAGACAACAAACTTAGTAGGATACACTGATACACTTGTCCAGATCTCTGATACTGGAAATGAGCAGTGCTGGAGAAGACAACAGAGCTTATGTTATCCAGTAATATATAATAATATTAAAGTAAATAAATAAATAAAAAATTAATTAATACATAGAAATACATGAGTAATTTATAGGATAAACATATTTTAGCCCTGAAAATATTTTGCTCTTGAAAGTATTTAATGGTATTAACAACAGTTGAGTGCATTCTAAGCTTGTCAGATTCCTGAAGGGCTGTCCTGCCAGATCTGGCTGTTTGCCTCCTCTTTGCATTTGATAAATTCAGCCCTGGCCAGGCCTTGCTGATGGGCTGTCCTGTCACTGCGGTGCTGCTGAGCTGGTACAGCTGCTGTCAGCCAGTGCTTTGTGCTGAGAATGCTCTGAGAGTGAAGATGGAAAAGTAGCTGGAATCTTAATGCGGGATGAATGTCTCTTAAAGGAGCAGGGCTTTCATTCCCAATGTGTTTCTGCTTTCCTGCACCTCCTCATTGTTAAGTAGTCCTGCAGTTGTGCACACAGATGCTCCCAGGCTCACTGCCCCCACCACAGAAAGCAGCCTTTTCTTCTCTTATTGGTGTCTTTTGAACACAAATTCTCAGGCATGAATATTTTCCTAGATGCATTTCTTTGCAGCTGCTTCAAGTCTGCTGTGGATTTTTTATCCCAGCTTTCACTGACCAGATGTGTGTGTGCTAACCAAAAGGTGTGGATAGCAGGTGTCTCAAGTCTGTCCTTAGAAGGATGTTCGGGTGTGCCATCAGGACCTGGAAGGGTGTTGTCCTTTTGGTCAGAAGGAACCTTTCAGACTTGGCTCTGTTCATTCCTGTTGTATTTCTTGCTGCTGTTACTTGTATAAGTTGTGGGGCCATTTCTGATAAAGAGCTGTTTCGTTCAGCACCCCTAACAAACCCTTTAGAGAATGCTTTCTGTGCCAAGGGGAAGAGGAGCTGCCTCCTGTCCTGTGCATGTCAGCGTAGGCAGTTGTGCAGCATTTAATCTGATTCCCTGCTGTGTGGTGCTACATTGCTTTTCCTAAAGATATGCAAGCTGCAAGCTATATTTCATATTTGACTGAACAAAACGGTGTGTGTTTAAAAAATTCGCTTTTTTTCTGTAAGTAGAGTTTATGTATTTATTTGTGACATCTGATTTGGGCTGTACAGAGAATGCACACACAGGTGCTGTTGCCTTGTAGCTGAAATTTCAAATGTTAAAAAATCCCTATCCCTGTGGGCAGATTGACGTCAGTGTCTTTCACAGAGGTAAAGCATCCATTCAGTGGTTAAATGGTGGGGGAGAATTTTCTGCTGAACTCTCCCTGTGAAGCCCATTACCTTCATTCTTTGACTTTTTCCCTGTTCACACTGTGCATTTGTAGCAGAAGTTTTCTATCCGCTGCTGCACTGTTGAGTTGGTTATGTGATCAACACAGCTCTCCCTCTCACCAAGCAGGAACCTCTCTCTGCTGATGTTTGCTTGAACAGAAAATAGTTCAGCTCACTGGACAGGGGTAAAGAGTGCCATCACTTCTGGGCATATGAAGAGCATGTTCTGAAGGAAAATTGTTGTCTTAACCTTTCTTTGTAATTTTGCTGTTGAGGAAAGGTGAGCACTGTGTACAAGGGGAGCTGCATTAATGCAGTGTTCTTTATCGCTGAATGTGCTTAGTCTGAAGCAGAAAATCAATAAATCTTTTCAGCCTTTGGCTCCCCAAAGGATTTTCTTGTCTCCTGTGGTGCTGTAGAGGACACTGGTTTAGGTGACCACTTTGTCCTGAGTGGCAATTCATTTTAGCTTCTTGATGGGAAAATATATATATTAAAAAAAAACAAACTCTATATATTAGTTTTTAAATGCTTGATATTAAATGCTTGAAAACCAATGTATGAAACGGTAATCTTAATTTGCTGCCTCCTGGGCTGCGTTCATTTCAGTGCATACAGAAGTATGACCGTGTTCCCATTACTATTTTCTGTTTTCCCATGAGAAAATATCAGTAGATGTTCATTGAAGGGCAGCTTTCTCTCCATTAGTAGATGCTGAAATTATGATAGAGACCTGTCTGAAGGCCTTTGGCATCTCTTTAAGCTAATTCCTCTATGCTGTTGCTGTCTCAAGCATTTTAAAGCATCACAGCAGATTAAATCAGTACACCTGATGTTTTTGCAGTATCTTTGCTTTAGAGATTAGTTGAATTCCTAATTAATTGTATGTCTGCCTGCAGGTCTGAGTTTGAGTAGGGAAGTTAATGAGTGAGTTTGTGTTTGAACAGCCTCCCCTTTATGGTGGGCTTTAATTTGCAGAGTAATCCCACTGTAAATGCACATTAACAGGTACTGAGAAAGGGAAAGACAATTTAGCTACAAATTAACAATGTTTCATTCAAAATGCTGGGGAGTTCTGAAGTGGTGCAGGGCACAGGACAGGTGGTGGTGGTGTTGTTCCTCAGAGCCTTAGAACTGCTTGCATATGTTATTTTTATTTTTTTATGTCTAGATGTTAGGAAGGAAACCTTCAATACTCATATCACAGGCAGAGTTGCTGTCTTTCTTTTCTTCTGAAGCTTTGTCACCTTGCTGGTGCTTGTGGAAAGAGGTTCACTCTTGTGCTCCTGAGCCCGTCTTGGCCTGGGACTGCTTAGACCTAATATCCTCTGATTTGCACAAATAATATCCTGGATATTTGTGTGGTTTATTTTTCTTAGATATACCCTCAAGGCCTGTTTTAAACCCTGCAGGTTTGTGTGTAGCCTTTAAAGGAGCTGCAAAAGTCAGGCTTCCATTAAGTAGTGCAAGGTCAGTGTGAAGATCCTCAGTGGTTACTACAGGCAGGAGGTGATTTCCCAAGTGGCTGGAGCAGACCCACCTGAGCAGTTCTGTCTGAAGGGCTGGCAGGGCTGTGCTTTGTTCTTTTGGCTCTTGTCCTTCTCCCCATCCCTCCCAAAGACACTGCACATTCCTGCCTCACCTTTGTACAGGCACTTGGGTGTATAACAACAGTCACCCAGATCAGCTCTGCCCTTGGACTGAAAATTCCTGCCCTAAGCCTTTGCTGCACTGCTTTTCACCTGAGCCAGAAAAGTGAGTTAGCAATGCTGCTAAGGCAGGCAGGAAAGTGATGCAACATCCCTGGTAAGGCAGGAAAAATGAGGGGATTTTGATGAGCTCACATTGATTGTGAAACTCTGTTTACCCCTGAATTTTATTTCTCCAAAGATACTTACTTGAAGGAAACAGTTTTCAAAGTCTCTGAACCTCATCTCATAGTTTTTAAGTGTTTAATAGGTCTGGCAGCTGGGGAAGACACTGAGAAAAATGTGTTATTTTGCTTTGGGTTTCTTTCTTTCCAGTTGCATAAGGAGTCTCCCTGTCTTTAGAAACATGGAAAGGCTCATGGACATGCATAATGATATGGTAGAGCTGGTGTTTTTGTTTTCTTGCTTCCTTTCTGGTCCAAGGACACTCTTTCCCTCTATCTGGTGTTCTGCTTTCACTCAGAAACTTCTGGGCAGGTGTGTTGGTGGAAAAGTTATTTGGGGATTTGAACTGGCAGAAGTTAAGTGTGTGAAAGAGTAGTGCAGAGGGCTGCCAGTTTGGTTTGTCCAGAGCTCTGGTGTGTCCAGATCCTCTTCAGATTAAGTGTGCAGTGATGACAGAATCATTGGGTAAATCTGGGCATGGCTTCAGGTAGTGTTACTGTGCAAGGTGAGATGTTATATGTGTTGGTCTTGAGGAGGCTTGGGAATGCCCTGAGACAGTAATTTAGCTTTAATATACATTTGTCTCATATGTAATGACCAACTACTATCTTGAACCAAAATTAACAGCCCTGCTTTATAGGAGTATTTGCTATAAACCTATCCACACCACCTTTCCATTTCCATGCGGAGGAGGTTCCAAATTAGTCCAATATCTTATGTAACTGCACATTACTTCAAGCTAGTAACTACTTTTTTTATGTTTCTAGGGATTTTCTTCCACGAGGTTCTGGAATTGTGACAAGGCGACCATTGGTCCTGCAGCTCATCACTGCCAAAACAGGTAATCTCTTCCTCTTTTTGGGTCAATGCCTGGACAAAGTGCTGATGTACTTCAGCAGGAGAAAAAACTCCTCTAAGAGGACATGAGCAGTGTGAAGGAAGACGCCATCAGACTGTCTGGAACAAAGGACTGCTGCTCCAAAATTGTGTGCTCAGGACCAACTCATCACATTTGCCATTGTGGGAAAATGATAATGCCTAAATCCTAGAGCACATGGTGAATTGAATCCACATCATTACATGCAATATGCTTTGGAAAATAGCTTTGATTTAGTAATTTCTTGATGAGCTTTGCAGTTGTATTAGGTAGCACACCAAGATTGCTGCACTTCTACCTTTAGCTCTTGCTCCAGTGCACACAGATTTGATTCCACACAGGCTGTTTTCAGAACTTGTCTTTTGTGGTTGGGCTCACTGCACTAAGTAGAGCAGAAGGTGGACTGGGGGAAAACAAGGGTTCTGTGTATTTGTCTGCTCAAAAATATAAAAATCTTTGGGTGTACCACTAAGCTATGGGACATATTGAGATCTTTCATGAGAATTCACCACTTTGTACTTTTCCATGGGGCATTTGATCTGCTGTGGTGTAGCTCAGTTCCCTGGCACATCCAAAAACAGTTATGGTTCACCATCATTCCAGTTTCTGGCGGTGTTTCTTCTAAATCAATGTAAGCAACGAAAATCACTTGTTTGCTGTTTACTTCTGGTCAAAACAGTAAAAACAGAAACAAAATAACATCCAAACCAGCACTGAAAAGACAGAGTGGTCTTTGAATTATGTACCATGGTGAAACTGGGGAAAAACCGAAATTATAGCTGCCTGTAAAACTTTAGTCTGTCCCTGTGTGTGAGGTGTAATTAAGTTTCTGTGTGTATTTCTTTCCTGAAGGTCTTCACAGTGTTCAACAGGAAGGTAGACTGCAGTCTGTTTGGGCTTCAGGGTGTTTTCTCAATTACTGCTTTTAAAATGCCATCATACTTTCAGTGCCTCTGTAAAATTTTCCATGGTGTTTACACTATGGAAGAGAAAGGAAAAACAGTGGAATTCAGTATTTCTGCATGCTGAGCTTAGAAACTTTAGGATTGTCAGGTGTGTCATACACTTCTAGTATTTTATATATGGTATATATTAACATTTGTTTTAGTTGTAGGAATGAACACTTGCCATTTCTGCAGGTCTGGCTTTTGGCCTCTGACAGATGATGCAGAAATGCATGAATAAGACTTAGCTGTGCAGGGTCTTCATCTGAATTTTCTAGCACCATGCAAAAGCAGAAGAAACAAAAGCTTTGAGCTTTTTAAATCCTTTCAAAAAGACTGAACTGAGGGGACCTGTCTTATATCTGACCTCAAGTGGTTAAATACTTACCCATTGACACCCATCCTAAACTTACCCTGACTGCTCTGTGTTGACCTCTTTTATAAAATCATCACTTTCCCTTAGTTTGGGGTTTTTCACTATCTGCTTTTCCTCATTACTGTGTTCCTAAAATATTACGGTCTTTAGGTAGGCCTCTAGGTTTCGTACAGGTGCCTTCTCTCCTGAAAATTAGTTCTTCATTATAGTTTAAATAACTCAACAAAAACCTTAAAAAAAATCAGGAGAACTGAGTTTCAGCCTAATTTTGTGTTTCCTGGATGTCAAGGTTTATTTCTCCCTTTGGGGAATGCTGTGTTGTTCTTGTTAGGGATTAAATGCCAAGACCTTTAAAATGCAAGCTTTAATTATTTTGTTACTTTCTTTAAACTTTGTTCCACTGTTGTTTTTTATGGTGAAATTCCAAGTAACTTTATCTTTTAAGTCACCTTTATCTTTGTGAACTAATTTTAAGAAAAGAAAATAAAGAAAACTGCTTAGAGAAGCACAGTGTTCTTTTACAGGAAGCAGATGCTGGGCTGATTTCTATGAAGCCCATAATTATCCAAAATGTTACAGAATAATTAGAGGGCTGTATCAGCTTCTTGTTGCTGTAGTAAACAAAACTAATTTTTAATCCTAGGACTTTTCTTGACTCTTTTTGTTCTTAATCTTGGAGTATTCCTTGGGAGAGAGGGCCACTTTCTATGCACAGATGACAAGATAGTTCAGCAATATTTTGGAAGCGGCTGAGAATAGTTTTGCAATGTGAATTTGATTGACAAAGGAGGTAAAAGCTTCATTTGAGTCACAGTACTAAGAGGTGAAAATTAGCAGAGGAGGCATTTGTGCACATCAAAGAAAGGAAAAGTTTTGCCCATCCATTATTAGGGTCAGACATGGCATGGAATGGTGCAGCAGGAATTGGTTGGGAGGGGTTACCAGGGATGCTCCAGCATCTAAGACATCTGACACATCTGGGTAAACAGCTGGTGACATTAAACAACATTTGTAAGAAATGCATCTCATGAGGCACGTGGAGTATTATATGGGGTTTTTTTAGAATTTTGCTTAACCTATTTTCAAAGTTCTGTGTAGTTTGTACAAAGCTATTTCACAATGACCTGTTGGCCTCCTTTAGTCGCTGACATGTTTTGGTGGTACCAGTAAAATTCCTAAGTGGCTTCATGGCATTTGCACTCCACATTCATGGAAATTTGTACTCTGCTGAAATACTGAAGGCCAATGCTAAGTTTTTAATTAAATATTGCAAGCAACAAGTCTGTCTTTATTAGTTTTGAGTATTTTTCTCTGGGTTTGATAATGTGAGAAATTGTGTCTTTAAGACGCAAGTGTTGATGCACAGATGACCTGGGATGAGAATTTCGAGTGTGCTCGTGAGCTGTTGGGCTTTTCTTCCTTTGACTTGGTGTTCCTTAGTTTTTACATTAAAACTTATTTCTCCAACATCCTAAGTTTTTGTTTCACAACTTTGAGTATAGTTCTTAGCTTGGTGGTTTTTGATTTAATACAGCAGTAAGATTAAATAGTTTTTGTTGGAGTTAATAGGTATCTTAAGTGGTGCTGCTGAGTAAGCTTTAGAAGGTAATGACTTGAAATTACTTGAGATCTTGAGAGATGTGTTGGTGTTTTTGTTGGTTTTTTGTTTGTTTTTCATTTTGTTGTGGGTTTTGTTTGTGGTTTATTTTTTTCTTTCTGCTGCCACACATTCGGTATAACCTTAGGCAATCTGTTCTTCTTGCTGTGCTTTCTTCTGCCTCTGCAGGTGAGATAATGACTAGATTCTTCGAGATTAGGTAGTACACTGTTTTTGAACAGCAGTGCCAACAAAAAACATGTGAAGCCTTTGTAGTAGGTCTTTGTTAAAAATACATTGCCTGCTGTATAAATCCTGTATTTGTTATTTACCTCTTAAATATCCAGGCTCCAGGAGAGTTATTTTCCTTATTTTGATAACTGTTTTTGGAGCAATTTCAGATTTTCTTCTTGCTTCAGCAGATTAACAGATTTTGAAATTCTTTACTGAGGTGGACATTTGTTAGAGAAATGAGTCATATTTACAATACCCACATTTGTTTGAGTTCTATTATTTAGAATACAAAGTGGAAATTAAATCATGAGGTTCAAAAGACATTCTGATTTTTTCTGAAGTCTTGCAGATGCTCTTTTCTGTTGAGGTTGTAGAGCCTTAATCAAAATTTCGTATATTGCAAGACTACTCCTCACTCATAGCCATCTTCTGTTGCCATCTGGTGGCAAAAACAATCCTCGAACAGAAACAGAAATATAAAAAAATTTAGGCTGGTTATTTCACCTAACAAAAATGATCTTGGAGACTTCATCAGGTGGCAGGCATTTGGAGGTCTTCAAGGACAAAACTGGAAAAATGCCATGGTGCCAATAGCAGGAAGGAGAACGGGCACTTTACAGGGAGGAAGGGCCGACAGTGCCTGTCATTTCCTGGATTCCACTCTCATTCAGATGATGAACAGGGATGCTGGAGAGATCAGTAAAATTACTGAGGCGTGTACCCCAAAAGCTAAAAAGTGCCACCAGCAGTAGGAAAAGATGGTGATGATGGGTGACCCTTTTTTGAGCTAAGGAAAGGCTCATCCCCCAGACATCCTGGAAGAGAGACAGTGCTGCTGGTCTGAAACCTGAATTTAAGCTTGTGTAAGGTCAGAGACTGCAGATGTGCTTTGCACCTGCAAATCTCCCAGTTGCTGCTGTTTGTAGGGTGATCTGAGCTCATCCCAGTGACTGCTGAGGTCTGGCAGGATGGCTTGCTGGGCTCAGCCACTTTTCTCATCAGGACCCTCAAAATGGGATTTGAGCTTCAGCTCATGTTGGGACAAATTAATGGTACCCACAAATACTTGGTTTTACATGTGGGTTTGCCTGGAAGCTTTTGTTTCCTTGATCCCAGATTGGTGCTCAGTGACATTAGGAAAGATGGAATCTCCTCATTAAGATTGGAAAATGGCTCTGTATATGATAAAGATATCATCTTTACAAAGATAATAAAGGAAGGTAATAGAAGAATCAAAGTTCACATTTAGGAGAAAGAAATCTGTAAGTAGTTATTAACGAACAATCTGAAAGGTATTTGAGATGAACAGCAGCCAACACAAACTCATTAAGGAAAATATCCCTGTCATATCAGTGCAATATTTTTTTTTTTATTACAGGGTAGCAGGCTTGTAAATTAAGGTGAGGTGATATCTTATCTTGGCTACAGTAAAGGTTTTTAAATTATTCATTTTTTTTGAAAATATTATGAGCAGTCTTGGGAAACATGATTTAGCAAGGACTCCTGTGAGATGGATTCACAGCTGTTTAGAGTGGAAGGGACACCCCTCCAGGTGATGTTCAGTATTTTGTATTACTGATAGGATGACAGAATGGGGTGTGTTTGTTAAGTTGGTGTTTGGCAAATACAAGCGAGAATATGAGAGATACTGGTGGGCAGAACTGGAATTCAAATTGCTTGCAAAAGAAGAGAAATATCCCCAAAGTAAGAAGCAATTCAGCTGGGATGTGGTTTTTTGCTGTATTGAAAGGCTGGTATTTGAGAAAAAGGTTGGTTTTCAGAAAAGGACCTGGTGCTCACAGTGAATCTCTGACAGAGCATAACTCACTGATGTCATGCTGTTGTGAAATGAAGTAAACTTTGTACAAGATGCAGCACAGAAATGCAGTCTTACAAGGTTCTGCTTTTCCTCAGTCCTGGGAAGGAGAGAGCTCTGGTGAAAGCTCTGCCTCTGTAAATTTAGGAAAAAAATTCCTGGAGGAAGGCTGTGTGAGGGTTTGGAACTAGAGAAAGCATCATCCATAGGAAATGGTTGAAAGAACACAGAGAAATTCCTTCTGCAAACAAAAAATTTGAGGGTTTGGAACTAGAGAAAGCATCATCCATAGGAAATGGTTGAAAGAACACAGAGAAATTCCTTCTGCAAACAAAAAATTTCAAGGTTGTAGAAGATGATTGCATCCGAAAGAATGCTTTTCCTCCTGGGGCACCAGTGTCTATCCTTGTAATGAACCATTTCACTGGTTCTTAAGAGTGTGACCTGCTGTCTTGTGGTGGTTACCTTATCAGATCTGGACTGTTTTCCATGTTTAATATCTTCTGCTATGATATTCTTGTAATTCTCTGCATTCCCAGGATTTGCTGCTTTGTCTTCAGGAAATGCCAGGGTACTTCTATTTCTTGTAGCCTTTCTGCTTGAAGGTTTGCAGTGGAATAACTCAGTTTTGAGTATTTCATCTTCAGTTTTTTAGAAAATCTACAGAAATGGCAAAGCAGCAGAGGGAATGTAGATTGGGTAGGACAACAAGGGCTTTTAATACTTCCTCTCTTTTCAACGAAGCACCATTGAATGATTTGCTATGGTCCAGATTCACTTAACTGCATTTACTTTGTTCAGAAAAAACTGCCCATCATCAAAGAGGTGAAGTACTTTGGCTGATGATGTTTATTTTCATGTTTTTAAAACACCCTCTTGAAATCACTCTTTTGGAAAGAGTTCTGAAGCTTTGGGAGATGCTTTATTGAAGATAAAAAGTGTTGTTGCTTGAGTGATATCTCCCCAAGGGGCAGATGGAAGGTGCAGTAGCAGCAGATACTCTGCCTGTGCTGCCTACATTTAAAATGTTTGCTACAGGCCTCCAATTTAATGAACCACTTTTTGGAACACTTTTAATCCCTTTTGATTACTCTGCACTTGATACTGCCACCAACTTGAAGCAACTCTGTTTGAAATCAGTTTGGAAGCAGTTCTGAATCCAGGTCTCTGATCTTGGTGAATTCCTGTCCTGTAGTAACAGATTGTTGTGTATGGAGTGAAGTCTTCGGGCTTTGTAAGCTCTTGGACTCAGCCTGGTGTGGGTCAGGGGTGTTTTCCAAAATATCCCTTGTGTACTCCTAAGGGCTGATCCTTGTCACTTGGCTCTCTTTAGCTTAGAGACAAATTTATGGAATGTCTCAAGTGTTTGTACAATTTAAATAGCTTGAGAACAGCAATGGCTGTTCAGTGCTCATAACAATATATCATTGTGCTAGATTAAATCAGAAAGGCATACAGAGATATAACTGACAGGAAAAATAAGAAACATTTTAAAAGATGTGATCCTATATCACTCGTTTCTGTGATTTGTCTAATTTAATCAAAACTGAAGAGATAATTAATCACTTGTGGATGCACTGAAGGAACTATGCTCTGGTAGCCTTTTAATTTTATGCTATACAAGGTGCTTTTTCATGAGTCTGGGGGGAAAAAAAAGTTATTTTACATGCAAGGACTGTTTTTAATTTTGTATCTAATTGTTCTTTCTATTAATGTAACTTCAATTTTGTACCAAAAATACATGTCTGAAAGCTAAATGTCAGGCAGGATCACATTTTTTTTTTGCCTAGCTTTGTGTCCATTCCCACAAAAACATAAATAAAACATTTTCCTAGTGTTCTTCTGTGCATGAAAGCTGGAAAGTGAAGATTGCATTAAAGCATGTGCTTCTCCAGCCTGGCTGAAGACATCAGTGCCAAGGGCAGGCTGAGGGCTGAAAGGAGCAGAACAAAGCTCTGCTTGTCCCTTGGAATTCTTATTCCGTCGGCTGCGTGTGGCACCACAGGTTAGGAGCCACCGTGGAGTTTGTTCTTTCAGCCCTGCTGGCACCACAGATGGCACCAGGAGCAAGGAGCTTCGATAAACATGAACCCAGCTAAAAAGTAGCAAATCTTTATTTGGATTCCTTTGAAGCCTTGTCAGATAGTGAATTTATTATTGAGTGTGAAGTGGGAAAAAGGGAAAAAGCTTCCTTGGCTATCAACTCAGCTGATTACAGCTGGGCACCAACTATTAATTACAGGATTTAGAAAGAATTTAATGAGAAAATATGATGATCCACTGGGGGAAAAAATAACTAAGAAGAATATGTATGTTTTATGACAGGAGCTGTTCATGAAGAAGTGGGATAAAATATGAACCACTTGTCAGCTCTTTTTTTCATTAGGTAACTATTTGCCAACCTTGAGATGACAATTTTTACAAATGTAAAATCTAAACTGAGATATTTTATTTTGTACACCATGCTATTTTTCTTTTTGAAACATTTGACTATTCTCTGGGGGTTTTTTGTTTGTTTTTTTTTTTTTTTTAATAAACAGTGGATAATGAAACAAAACTCCCATTCATTATCATTTTGCTGCTGGAGCTGAAAAAAGTATGTAAAATAAAGTGCTTATTTTTAGGTGCTCTCTTGTTTTTAAAATAAATGATGTATTTTTGTCTGAACAAGGGTGAGTTTCCCCACACACTGAATCTGGAGGGATTATGGTATTGAACCACGGACAGGTGGGTATTTGATGTTTTTCCCTCACTCCTTTTTTCTGTCAGTTTGCTTTAACTATTTATTGTAGTATTGTATTTATTACTTTTTTTTTTAACGGCTCCATCAGTTATAGTAACAAAGTGACTTCTGGGGAACAGGCTTCAGTGCTGACACATAAAGTCCTCTTTTAATCCATATTCTCACATTTGGTGTTCTCAGCTGCTGTTCTTTGAGTACCAGGCAAGCTCTTTGCTCTGGCTATCTGGGCTTGTTACCAAGTGACATTTTCTGGGGAGGAAACTTCTGAAGGGAGCTTGGGATCAGGCCTGGATTGCAGGATGAAATGAACTGGAACATGCACAAGTCCTTTCAGCCCTTCCCCAGTCCTACAGCTCTGACCTGCTGGGGACAGGGTGTGAACTGGTGTCCGGAATTATTGTTTGTGCCATCATTTCTGATGGCAGCTTCACTATGTAGATAAACCTTTGTGTTCTGCTTTGAAGGAAAAAAACTCTAGTTTTAAAATCCTGGAATGTGCTTTTGGTTATGCAGGCAACCAAAAGGTTGCAATAATTAGTGTCAGCATTTGGATTCAAAAGTCAAAACAGGGACTAAATGTCAAGTTTGGGTTTAACAAATTATCTGTCTCTCATTCCTGGTCAATGCTTTTCTAAGGTAAAACAGCAGTGTGTATGAAATTAAAGGCTTGGGAATGATTTGTGTTCTCCCACTTCAGCAAAATCACAGCTATTTCTATAGACGCTTTTGCAAACTTGTAAACATGATTGATATTTAGACTACAGGAAGCTTTTAGGAAATGAGAAGCTGTGTTACAAGCATTACAATATTTTTAAGTGATCTTATTTTCATTTTGAACTTGCAAAAATTTACAGAATTCCTTTACTAAATTTGTGTGTAACATGGGCTATTAGTTTTTGAAGCAAATGCTAAAAATCTTTCATGATACAGAATTTGAATTACTTTTCTATTTAGGATGTATTAGAGGCAAATGAGATCAGATGAAAACTCAGAATCTCATTCTTAATCTGTTCCCTATTCTCTTACTGTAAATGACATCTAATTGAAAGATTCAATTGTTCCAGAAGATGATGTGCTGAAGATAGGAGCAGTAAATCATATCCGGTCAACTTGACTTTTAACTGTGCCTCTCTTGTTGAGAGCTGGTTTTCATATGTGCAGTCATAATAATGCTTTTCTGATAGCCATGATGACCAACTTTTGTGCCCACACATCTGAAGAACACTGGGGGCTTGAAAGTGGGTGTGCAAGTCAATGAGCCTGTGAAATACAAAGTTGTTATTGATATTCTTGACAGAGTATGCTGAATTTCTACACTGCAAAGGGAAGAAATTTACTGATTTTGATGAAGTTCGTCAGGAAATTGAAGCAGAAACCGACAGAGTAACAGGAATGAACAAAGGCATTTCTTCAGTTCCTATTAATTTAAGAATATATTCTCCACATGGTAGGTAAAATCATTCTGCTTTACATTTATGTCCTATAAACATATTATGTAGCTCCGTCTGTGTAACCATCACTTACTGCATCTGTTCTTATTACTTGGTCTGACCTGGAAAAGGTTTGAGCCTGAGTTAGTAAAGACCAATAATGGGACTTAGTAACAAAACTTCTTTTTGGCACTCTCCAGAGGAATTAATTCCCCTGATCTAGAAAGTCTCTGTGTCTCCCTGCTTTACTGAAAATTTATTGTTTGCTGTCACTAAAAATACATACAGACAATAACAGTGTTTGAAGTTGCTTTCTGGTGAAGACCCCCTGTATATATCAAAGTTGGTTCCTCTGGTTGCCATCTGCCCAGCTTAATGAAGACAATCTAGAGAAAATGTTTTCCATTGAATTTGTCTTTGATATAGGACAAAAGTGGTGTGTTTGGCTGAAGCACATGACTTTTTTAGCTGCAGAGAAGCTCAACTAAATCCCCTGTCTCAAAGCTTGTTTGTTGAACATGCTGACTCCAGGAGAAAGTGAAAATTTCCTACCTATTGCTCTTGCTTTGTTTTATGAGGATCAATCTTTTAGTTCAGCCACGGCTGTCTAAATTAACCAGACTCCAACTATTGGGGTTTATATACACGTAATATACTCCAATACTTCTGGTTATATATATATATATATATATATATATATATATATATATCTCTATATATTTATGTTACCATACTCCAGTACTTCTGGTATTTCCTTCCTAGGAAGCATTTTTCTCATTTGTCTAAAGGATGCCCTGTTACCCCAGTAGCAGGATGCTTACCCCAAGCCAGGATGCCTCTAGTTGGCACTGTGGCCCTTACTAGGGAAATCATACCAGAGCAAACAAGGTTTTCTTAATAGATTAATTTTTTCATCTTTCTGACATTCCTGAAGATGTTACAGATTTAAAAAAACAACAAAATAATCCCCAAACCAACAACGTATCCCCAAGCCCCTTAACAACAGTTTTGCTATATAAGTTAGGCTAGCTATTGATTGTTTTTTGTGAATTTCTTAATTAGAAACAGGATTGAAAACATGACCAGAGAAACACTATTAAAAAAAAAAAATCCAAACAACTGTTTTGGCTTATTTGGAGGATGCAATGAAAGTGGTCTGTTGCTTGTGGACCTGTTGCTGGACAAAGCTCAGAAAGCTGTGTTAACTTGTCTTGGAGCCCTCAAGGATATTTGATTTAAGTATTATTTTATACCAGTTGCAATATTTCAAGTATTAAATATAAATATTAAATAGTACTAATAAATCCAGAGATGTAAGACCAACGGGGAAACAAGTCTTTGCAGATTGTCAGGCATTTTGTTTGAACTGTTGACAACTATTGACGTATTTATCTGCCTGTACAGGTAGTTCTGTGGGGTTTTATCTGACCAAAACTTGTGTGCAGCCATAGCTGTGTTGACCCCTTTGTCATGTGTGGTGTTCTAACCAGCTTTATGATCCGTGTTGTCCATGCAGTCCTAAGCCTGACCCTTATTGATTTGCCGGGAATCACTAAAGTGCCAGTGGGGGATCAGCCTCCGGACATTGAGCAGCAGATCAGAGACATGATAATGCAGTTCATCTCTCGGGAGAACTGCCTGATCCTGGCTGTGACCCCAGCTAACACTGACCTGGCCAACTCAGATGCCCTGAAGCTGGCAAAGGAAGTGGACCCTCAGGGTAAGCAGGATTGAAGCACCACTTTTTGTTCTCAAGTGTAATAACGTAATTGAAAACAACAGACCAACTCTTGTGGGAAATTCTATAATTTATAATATGTAATGTTACATTCTCATACAATCTTCAGCATCACAGTATAACTGTTTCTTAGCTCAGTATTGTTTGGGTAATGTTGCTGTAAATGAATTCTAAAAATGTTTTCACTGTCTCTTACAAGTGGAGCAGTGCTTATCTATGAATTTTTGTAGTACTGGGCAAAATAGGGGATGGTACTGATGGGATTTCTGGATACTTACATCATAAATTTTATACAGTCGTATTGTAGGGATGCTGAGCCTTGTTAAGGAGTTTTGAGGAACACATTTCAGCACTGGCAGTTATGTTCCCTGCCTTTCCAGACATATCATAACTTGAGTTGGAGCTGTTATTGTCTGATAGCTTTGAGAAGGGCACAGATATGTTGTAACATAATTGTAAGGTGTAATTGTTCTTCTGACTCTAAATGATTCTTCAATAACTTTTTCTTCCTGCTTCCACTCTGGTCAGGCCTTAGAACCATCGGTGTGATCACAAAATTGGACCTGATGGATGAAGGAACAGATGCAAGAGAAGTTCTGGAAAACAAACTCCTTCCTCTTCGTAGAGGTGAGAATGTTCAGCTGCCTTTATTCTTTGCAGTCCAGGAAGTGGTTTGGATAAGGATGGTGTTTGGGAATCCTGGAGATACATCAAGTCCAGCATAACCTTTGATTCATTCCTTGCTTCTGCAGTTACCTATTCAGCAAACATAAAGGTGGCTGTGCTAAAAATATCCTTTCTGGACCTGGAAAATCCTTGCTTCCCCTGGAATATGCAATGTAATGCCGGCACACATCATTAGCCAATATTTTTATTTATTTTATTTTTCTGCCAGGTTCCTTGTAACAAAAGAATGGGGTTTTTTTCTTTGCATATGACAGAAGCAAACACCAGAGCTTTGGTAATCTCACTGTAAACCAGTTTTGATCCTTGTCAGAAATTTTCCATGTTCTGGCAGCTACTGCCACATTTGCTCATTCTGTGATAAATATAAAGACTTTTGATTCTAGTTATACTTTGTTGGTGATTTAATGTCTCCTCCTGTGGAACAGGTTGGTCCAGCAAATGAGAAGAAATTTTTTTGGTATTTTTTTAATGTCATATCATTTATCTGCATAAACCTGTATGCGTATTTAAATTTTATTTGGATTTTTATTTGCCTGTTTTTAAAGTGGTTTCTTCGGGCTTCACCAGAGTTTCAGATATTTCTCTATTCGAATTGGTGATTTTAAAGGAAGTCTATCTGCTAAATGTAAACAGAATGAACAATTTAGACAGTGTTAAGGTTACTATTCTACTTGTAAAGATAATCTGAAATGCCTGAGTTGGAAAAGTTTGTTTGAGCTGAGACAGTCTGGTTCTATTTAAGATTAATTTAGTGGTTCAGGCAATAGCTGCATTGATTTACCCATTGGTTTTGTCTTGTTTTAGGTTATATTGGTGTTGTAAACAGAAGTCAGAAAGACATTGATGGGAAGAAGGACATAAAAGCAGCTATTCTAGCAGAAAGGAAATTCTTTCTTTCCCACCCATCCTACAGGCACATGGCAGATCGGATGGGAACACCATATCTCCAGAAAGTTCTAAACCAGGTAAAACCTGAAAACTTTGTGGGGAAAGGCAGCTTTGTAATGATAGGGCCAATATAAAAACTGTTAAAATGAAGTTGGTCTCTGAACCTCACTCACCTGTCCTGCTTTCAGTGTTTTTAATTTGCACAAGGTAAAAACAAAGTTGTGTATAGCATGTCGGTACAAAAGCTTGATGTGAGTTGTAGTTTCTCATTTTTACTGGCAGTTCTGTACTCCCCCGTTCTTTAGAACACTGAATACGAACATCAAAACCAAGATTTGTTTCCCTCCCTGGAAGTATACCATGGTATTCCTCAGTTGTTACATTTAACTTGTCAGTTGCCCAGTGTTTTTGGCATTCCTACAAGTCAAACTTGATACTGTTTTTTCCAGCTCACTGTCAAATTGCAGCTTTTTGTCTGGAATAGACAAAGACTAGGTGAGCCTGGCTTTGTCCATTTTGGACAGCAGCTGGAAACAGCTGGAATGTTCCTGATTAAAGTAGAAAACTAAATGGCTGCTCTGCTTAATTTTTTGGTACAGTGACTTTGCAGCTGTAACTGCAAAGCCACGCTATGAAATGCTCTGGGCTCCCTCAAAAAGACTACTAATGCCATTTACTTGTGCCTCAGAGTGAAAGTCTTCATCAGGATGCAAGAACTTGTTTGTACCCTGCAGTTTTTTCTGCGTTTAGAATGTTTTGCCTTGTTTTACATCTTGAAAGTTTAATCCATAGGTCTTAGTTTTGAGACTGAAACACAAGCTGCACACACCTTTCAACTGTCTTGTCTGTCCTGACTCTTTATATGCTATTAACTTTTTTGAGAGCTGTTTTCAATATTTACCTACTTCAGTAGGAAATGTTGGTCTTCTGTTGCTTTTACTGTGTATAGAATATTGTATATGGAAAGATCTACATAAGTTCTGCCCTTAAGATATTGGGGAACTTTTGTGGTTTCAGGTAATATTTCAGTTTCTTTGTATCCACAAGGTGGTGCTCCAGGGAAACTCCAGCTTTTGCTTTTGTGCCTGTCAGTCTGCTGAGCAACTTTAAACTTGAGTTTATATTTTTTGGTGTATGGCAGTTTAAATGTATAGCTTGTCTGGCTGGGGTCGGGAGAGGGTTTGGGGCATAGTGGAAGAAGTCCAGTTTGCTTTTAATTAAGGAATGTGTACAATACCTGGGAAATTTATGGCACAGGTAAGTCATAGACAGTGCTGTCCTAACATATTTAAACATATATATATATTTGTATGTGTGTATAAATAAATATATATATATGTATGTGTGTATAAATATATATTCATAAAAACATGCTGTGGGTGCTCAGACTATCTTTCTTTCCCACTTTGCTTTGTGGCTGTAGCGTAAAGGAGTTATGCTGAACAAATATGTAGGGAATTGTGAAACACCCTTAAGAAAAGCAGTAAAATGGGAGTGTGGCATCAGCACAGAGAGATGAGAGGTAATTCTAAATTACCCATGTGATGTGTGTAACTTCTTCAGGTGTAACTATACAGATGTGTAGTAACAGTGAGTGAGAGGATGATGGAATTTTGTGTGCACTAGGAATATTGAATTGTTCTTTAAAAGTCTCCATTGCATCAGAGATCAAAAGGAACAGCACTGGTAAACTAGCACAGGTCATGGCTGATAAGGTTGGCAGTCAGAAGGAAATGGTTGTGCTCCTGCTTTCATCTTTTTGACAGTATAAAAAGAGTTTTATTTGCTTTTTAGCAACTTACCAATCATATTCGGGATACCTTGCCAGCTTTCAGAAGCAAACTCCAGAGCCAGCTGCTTTCCATAGAACATGAAGTAGAGGTATACAAAAACTTCAGACCAGAAGATCCCACCAGAAAAACAAAAGCCCTGTTGCAGTGAGTGTCTTTTGTCTGCTTTTCCACTTTGAATGGGTTTGTTTTGCCTTTTTTCATCTTCTTTCTGATTGGTTTAAATTTAAACATTAGGATATTGTTAAGGATTCTTTACACAAGCTCCAAAGATTTCTGTATTTGATGTTCCAGAACGCTTTATTTATTCTACAATTTCAACAGAATTTTCCCTAAATTAATTTTAGTAATCCTAGAAAAGGGAGAAAGCAGAACAAGGAAAAGGCATGAAGATGGGCAGCAGAGATGATCAAAGGTAAAAAACTGCTTCTGATTGTGTAGACGTATTCTTCTGTCTGCCAAAAAGATGACCTCAAGCGAGGGAGAGACATTGTCTTGGAAGTCTGTAAGATGAGGAGGCTGGAAGAAGAATAAAGAATGCTTCTTTTTCTAGTATAAAAACTTGGCTATTCAAAAGAACCTAGAGATGGCAAGATCAAAATTAATCAAAGATGGTTGTCCTTCATATTTGGTGCACCTAGGACCCAGAGAGCTTTGCTGCAGGAGTTGTCAGTAAAAGTTCAGAAAGCAGCGAGGCAAATTCTTGGGGATTATCATAATCAGTTCTGAACTGATTTTTCCCTGCTGAAGTCACTGTCTGGTTTGGTTCTCATCCACAAAATAAGTCTGTCTGATGAGACTTTGATACCAGCCATGGAACAGAGATCACTGTTCATCTGACTTGGAATCAAGTGCAGGTGGAATCACAGCCCTGTTTTGATTGTGGATTTAGCACCAGGGAGAAAGGACAATGCTGATGTTGTGGATTGAACACCACTCAGCAGCTGCTGCTTTGCTGCATCTGCTTCCTTCCTTCCTTGGCCTGTTTCCAGGGATGCTGCATACTCAGTACTGCCTATCTTTTCACCTGAAAGAGCTGCCATTTTGGGTCTCCCATTTTTTTTTGCTTCAGCTGTAGCCCTCTTTGTTTATATGCAACTAAAATTTACCTCTTAGAGAGGAAGCATGTGAAGGAAGAAATGGAAAAGTACCTAGGTCTTCTCTCTTATATGCCCGTTGTCACATTCCTCCTGCTCTGACTGCTTTCTGAGCTTTTCAGCATTCTAGTTTCTCTGGGATAGGTGGTAGGAGCACTGGATTGTGCTAATGTGGAAATTTGGGGCTGGCTTCGTTCTCTAATTAAAACTTTGGAATTCAGAGGGGAAAGTAATCAGCTGAACTAGAGAGGCTTTCTTGAGCCAGATGAAGACTCTGATTTACTCTTTATTTTTGTAACAACTGTGTCCAAAAGAGCAGACAGTTCCTTGGGACTTTACTCCACATGTTTTGGTTGCAAGAACAGAGGGACATCACCTTTGACTTTTCCATGACTAAGAAAACTCTCCTGTGGGTTTTTTTGAATGCTCCTGCTGCAGAAATCAAAGCAGAGCCAAGAAAGCTGGAGCTTGTGGTGCTGGCACATCACCATGTTAGTACTGGTAGCTGGGCTTGCCTTTTGGCATGGGGAAAAGAAGTTCCTTCCCAATCTCCTCTAAACTTTGCAGCACTGGATTCAGATCATGCTATTAGACTGTACTGCAAGGCACAGGGATGCAGGGGGATGTGTGTAGGTAGGGGTTCTGTGGATTGGCAGCTTGGCTGAATCAGTTGTACAGATACTTTTGGCAATTGCAATATGTTTGAATAGGTGGTACTAGTTGCATAGTACTGAAATAAGAGTTGGTAGTTAATAAGCTTAAATTGTTCTGGGTTTTGTTTGTTCTTTTTTCCTTTCCTCCCTCCTTTGCCATTTAGGATGGTACAGCAGTTTTCAGTGGACTTTGAAAAAAGAATTGAAGGATCAGGAGATCAAGTTGATACGCTGGAACTTTCAGGAGGTGCCAAAATCAATCGTATTTTCCATGAACGTTTTCCCTTTGAACTTGTGAAGGTATTTATCCATCTTGCTGATGTGCTTTATTTTATTTATGTTTCCTTATGATCATACTGATAGTAGTGTAGCCAAGAAAAGATCTGATTGAAAGAATATGCTTTTAACTGTGGAAGAAATTACATGAAGTTATAATTGAGACATTTGGCTTAATTTCTAGGATTGGACACTAAGACATGCTAAGAATTCTAAAATAAAATAATTAGAATATAATTATAGCCCCAGTTCATACTATTTTCTGTGCTCTCCTGTTTTATCACAAATGGCATATTTCTTTGGTTAAATGGGGTAGGCAAATAGTTACAGTTGGTAAATTTGACTTGTGTTCAAGTAGCTGCTGTCTATTAAAATGAGAGTTATGGAAAATTGCCCTTTAGGTCCCTTCCAACCCAAATCATTCTATGATGGTTTGACTTGGGTAATGACCCTTTCATTTGCGACAACACTGACTTCTCTTCCAGCCAGCTGCCTTCCAAGAAACTTAAAGAAAAACTTTATAACTTCATAATTGAGACAACTCCTCTCTTAAATTTAGTTGAAAACTGTAGAATGGGAAGGGGAGGATAAACAGATCATAATCACGGAAGTTGCACCACTTTGAGAAACCAGGCTTTAAAAAAAAAATGGAGTCTTCCAAATCCTGTTTTTGGCTTATTCTGTCAACTCTTCAAAATCATTCCAGCTGTTGGTATATCTGGAGTGGAAGAGTGTGTGATTTTCAACAATATTTATTGCTGACTGTTGCCTTAGTTCTAAAACATTTAAAAATACTTATGCATTGTTTGGGGTAATTAGAAATTACTATTTTAACAGCTGAACTTGCTTGTCTTATGGTTATAGAGGGAGAGGGGATATTTTCTGTTTTGTTGAAACCTTCCCCTGATGTGCTCTTGTGTGCTGCTGTTCCTCTAGATGGAATTCAATGAGAAGGAATTGAGGAGAGAGATAAGTTATGCCATCAAGAATATACACGGGATCAGGCAAGTGCTCCCATGTTTTCCTGCCTGGTCACATGGTACAGGTGGAATATCTTCCCAAAGCATTGCTTACAAGCTTTGTTGTTCTCAGAGTTTTGGGAAATGTGTTTTTTCTTGTGTTACTTGATTGGTAAATTTTCAGATTGTTGACCCTGGTAGCCATGGTGCAGGATTTGAACTTTCCTTGCCTGATTGCTGGAGAGGTCTTGATTTATCATAGTGAACTGATAGTTTTGGGTGTGCTTTTATAGTTTAGTTTTTTTCGTATGATTTATCTGCCAAGGTAGACCTTGGAGAAGAGTGTTTGAAAGAGAAGCAAGGCCCATTTATTTAGAACTGGGTCTGTGGGGCAGCTGTTTATAGATCCATTTACTCTGCAGTGACCAACTGTGAAATTCTCCGTGTTGGACTCTGAGTAGCAAACCTCATTTTGTGGTGTGAGTGAAAAGTGCAGCCATAGGATTCCTATGGATTTGCTGTGCAAGGGATTGTGCATGGAGTGCTGGCAGCTGCCACTCATCCCTAAGGTTTGATGCACTGCTGCTGAGGCTTTACTGCATTATAGCAGTACTCCTTAGAGTTCTTACAGTCCTCTTAAAGGAGGTTCATTTTTCAAGAATGTTTTTACTTATATTCTTATATTCTGTGTATATTTTTACTCAGAATGACACTTCCTTTGAGAAGAGCAAATTTGGTTCTGTGGAAGTCTGTTTGTGTAGGGATTGTTATTACTCAGCTCTGAAAGTGAAGATTTGAGCAATTTAGTAAAAAAAAAATCTTCCTTGCCTGGTGTTTTTATTACTGTCTTACATATTCTTTTATGTCCACAGAACAGGTTTGTTCACTCCAGATATGGCGTTTGAAGCCATTGTTAAAAAACAGATCGTTAAGCTGAAAGGACCTTGCTTAAAAAGTGTGGATCTGGTGATGCAAGAGTTAATCAACACTGTCAAGAAGTGCACTAAAAAGGTAGCTTGCACATAGATCTGGTAATGTAAGGAAAGTGTAATGGTATAGTACATAATATAAAGACTGTCTTGCATTTTATGGTGCTGTAAGAGATTCCTGATTCAGTCACTTGTTGGACAGAGTAGGACTTTCTCAGGTAATTAATTACAACTTCTGCAAAGTGCTCAGAATAATTTAATCATGGAAAAGTTCATTTTTTTGATTCCTTTGTTTTTATTCTTATGGTGAGAGGTGTTTTTGAGTCAAGAGATGCCCTCAGTTTTCTCCTTAAAACCATGTTTTCACTTCTTAGCTGACTGGGTGCTTTTGCAGTCTTGCCTGTTCCACCATTCCAATGCAGGGTACCCATAATAGCAAGTACAGGAGTGATTCTGGGGTGTGAGAACAGGTATGAAGAGGTTGTTGAGAAATATTCTCTTGCATTTTTTCTGAAAAAAACCCCCCAATTTTTTATATCAAAGGAGATATTTCTTGAGACCAGAAAGACAAAGAACATAGAGAAGCAGATTTTCTGGTATATTTTCAGCAGAGTTTCCAGGTTTTTTTCACTTTTTTCAAAGTCTGGAAGACTTGTCACTTAAATTAACTGTGCAGATGCTCTTCCCAGTGGTATTTGCCAAATTTACCACTGTTATCTTGCTTTTTTCAGTATTGTTATGTAGAGATGTTGCCACAAGGTGGAGCCTTTAAGAAACAGGACATTTGGAAATCATTTCGAGAACCACTCTGGAATTAGGCCCAGTAGAAGAGAGAGAAACCTCACCCCAGATAGACTGTGTTTCATATGTCCAAAGTGTCTCTTCCTCAGTGTTCCCTGGAGGAAAAGAACAGCAACAATCCAAGGGTTTAGGTCTCTGCAGTCCCTGAACAACAGCAAGTAAGGCTTGCTTTGCAGTGTGATTAACTTCTAGTCCTAAGCCTTTATAATACTTGCTTTCTTCCAGAGAGGAAAGCTGGAGGATCCCCTGTTTGTATTCCACTGAAGCCCCTCTGCAGGTGTAAATTTTTGTTAATTTTCTGTTTCAGTTGGCAACATACCCAAGGTTGTGTGAGGAGACAGAAAGAATTGTTGCTGGCTACATTCGTGAGAGAGAAGAGAAGACCAAGGATCAGGTGAGAATAAATAGGAGCTGTGACAGTTTGGGGAAGTGTGTGAGGGAGAAGAGTTCTTACTTCAAAGTGCAGTAGGACAATGAAAGATGTTATAGTTTTTTAATGGTCTGTGCATTGTAGAGAGGAAGAAAAATTGCTTCTTTACCACTGAGCTTTGACAGAGGCTAGAATTGTTACAGAAAGGTTAAATAGTGTTGTCTTGCTCCTGTGCCAGTGTGCCAACTTGTTAGCTGGGCCACTAGAGCTGTTTGTGGGAAATCAATATTGATTAAACAAATGCACACAGGAATGGCTTATTTCTACTTTGTTTCAAGGTGTTGATAACATACCCATCCCATGAACCCACCCCTCACCTTAATTACAGTGAGGCTCACAAACAATTGTACTGGGACCCATGAGGGAGAGACAAGCTTTCCTTCAAGTTCAAAAAAAGCTAAAAACCAAATTAAAATTCAGAAACATTTGGTCAAAGCACTCATCACTTAGCCAAACATTCCAAATCCAGAAAACTACAAATTTGAGATTACATGTAAGAAAATCCAGTGGAAGGGATTTGGAATTATTGTCTGGAGACTGCAGAAATATTTGGGGAAGAAGAGCTCAGCAGAACTCCTAAGCTGTTCTGGATTCCTGGCTTTCTAGTCCTGTCCCTGTGCAAGTTAGGGAGCTGTGCAGCACATCCTGCTGCTTTAATCTGTGCTGCAAATGTAGTCATAAAAAAAATTCAACCAAAAAATTATTGGCTGGACTTGTACTTGCAGGGAGTTCTAGTCAGAACACTGTTATCTGAAAATTTTGGAGAAAATACAAGTTGTTTAAAATCATTGAGTTTTATTTTCCTGTTCTTCATTGTATGCACATACCTGACTATCTCTCAGAACAAAGAACAAAATATGGGCTTTCTGTAAAATGCCAAAAATTGACCAAATAGGTTTTTATCACATTCACATGGCCATTTATGATGTTAGCAGTTATCCTTATAAATCAAAACACTAGTGAGAATGTTTTCAGAGGTGAGAGATGGAGCAAAAACATAGTGGGGATTTGAGTCTAAGTGAGGCATCTAATATCTTCTGGGAATTGTGAAGAATTTGGGAGTGATGCTGTATTTGAGGAACTGTGTAGAAATAAGGTTGAAGAGATGGAATGCCACCATTTGGTAACAATAGGTTCTGTCCTTGCTCCCTCTGATAAATGGAAGTCTGAAAAGACAGGGGTGAAGTGCAGTCTTATGCATATTCCAGAGCCTCCTGGAGGGTGGAAGGGAATTTGTTATTGTTATCTTAGCAAGTTCTTTGCTGAGTTAGATTGTCAAGGTTGAATCAAATTCTCTGTGGGCTGCTGAAAGACTGACAAGTGATAAGTACACAAATCATTGTGTTACTTTGTTGATAGCCCATCTCTCAATCCAGTTGTGCACACCAGAATGGCTGGACTGGACATTTTCTGGGCCAAGACTGGATTATTTATCACTTCTTTGTGTGGTTTATGAAGTCTAGGTACCTGGATTTTAGGTTTAAGGTTTAGGTTCCTTGTTGGCTTGGCTGGAATGCTCCAGATAGACAGAATTTGCTTAACTTGCAAAATGCAGAGCTGGAATCTATGTTATATGATTATTAAAATTCTCTCTGCCTGTGTATGATTTATCTTAATTGAATGGGCAAGGGCCAAGAAGGTAAAAAATGGGGTCTGTTAGGAAAAATAGTAGGAAGAGGGAATAGGACTTCTGTAGTCTAACTTATTAAATAAGCGCAGAAACAGAAGCGGTGGAATTTAGAAAATATTGGTTTTGGCTTGAACAATTATGAAAACAATATTCACTAATGCAGAGAACTCGAGAGTTCTGTTTTTTTTCTTCCTTCCTTTTCTTCAATCTCTCTCTTCCACCTTACCCATCCTATTTTGCTCTCCTGTCTCCCATAACAGATGCTGCTGCTCATTGATATCCAGGTTTCTTATATCAACACCAACCATGAAGACTTCATTGGCTTTGCAAAGTAAGTACATGGAAAATTTGTTATAAAGACACTGCCAGGCTTTTTTTTTTATTTGCTTGGCATTTATTTATTATGCTCAGAACACAAGTCCTGAAGTATGACAGTGAAGATCCAGGCTGCAGAGTCCCAGAGATGCAGGACCGTGCTCTTTCTCAATAGCCACAATGCTGAAGTCTGTCCCAGTTGCACGGGAGTCTTCACCCAGATCACAAGCCTGGT
The DNA here is from genome assembly GCF_036417665.1 of Passer domesticus. Taxonomy (NCBI): domain Eukaryota; kingdom Metazoa; phylum Chordata; class Aves; order Passeriformes; family Passeridae; genus Passer; species Passer domesticus. The sequence goes on along the minus strand of NC_087480.1, from coordinate 33,328,488 downwards.
TTCACTGAAGCTGGAACTTAGGTCTTGGTCTGGAGTCACAACTCATGTCAGGACACAGAAGTGGATATTGGTGGTCTTTCCACATTGTTATTAATGCATACTTTGGGAGCTGTGATTCTGTGTGAAACAGTTTTGCTCAGAATAATGGATGTCACTGAATTAAAAGTGTGCCTGCTGTTTGGCTGCAGAGAATAATAGCAGCAGAATGCCCTGCAGGGCCTGGTTTGACGTTCTCCTTGCTTAATTGAAAAGGCTGTGAGAATATTTTCCAGAATGTTCTCCCTCAGTTTCCAGCAATTTGTGCCTCAGGGATTTCATACCAACATTTTGACACTAGTAAAAACATTAAAGATGTCTTCACTCTTTGAAGAATAAATGTTCCTTCAGACACATTCATGCCGTATTTGCCATAATAGTGATTGGAATGACAACAGGTTTGGGCCATGTGAGATGTTGGCAACAAATTTTGGCACCACAGTAGTACTTGACTGTGGCCATTTCTAGTTAGCACTGTGAAGGAAGGTGCACATCTTCGGCAGTGTGCCTTGAAGGTTTAAAACATGGAGTTCAGTTAGCTGAGGGGAGAAGGCAATGTCAGGCACTGTTTATGTGTTTGGTTTGAGCAACTTTCTCTGGAATTGTTTGTGGGTCCTAGATATCGTTATCAGTTCTCTTGACAAATAACAGGATGTTGTAGGAATGGTGGCTGGCCTTCTAGAGGTCAAGATAACAACCTGCCTGCTATTTGCTACTCTTCATCCTTTTCTGACAGGAAAAAGGCTGCTAAAAACACTCCATGTATATTCATGGTGTGTGTTGTGACCTTGGGAAGTCACATAGTCCCACCTCCTGCTCAGAGGAGGATCCATGCTGAGTTCAGACCAGGCTACTCAGGATTTTGTCCAATCAGATCTGGAGAATTCCCAAAATTGGAGATTCTCCAGCATTTCTATGCTAGCTTGTTCCAATGCTTGCCTCACCTCACTATGAAAAGACTTTTCCTTGTGTCAAGTTGAAACTTTCCATATTTTAGTATTGGATTCTGGAATTCCAGGTGTATCTGTAGCTGTTTCATTATGTTTCTCCCCTGGAAAAATTCCCCTCATGGGTGCTGCTCCTGCAGCCTCCATGGTCTTTGCTGCTGTGTCTTTACAATTCCCAAGTTAAATTTCTTGAGAAAGCTGCTTCCTCTTTTGCCAGCTGAGATCTGGAAATCCCCAAGTGCTGTGTATGGGGCGTAAGCAGCTAACAAGTGACTCTTGGCTTAAGTTCACTGGTAAGTTTAAGCAAGGATTTCTCTAGGTTGGATGGGAAGGAAAGTAGCCTTGTTGACTTCTGCCCAGCTAAAAGAGAATTTGGATAGCAAAGAAGAATTTAAAATATATTCACTAATGAGACACGTGGGAGAAAATACTAATTTGAAACTACAAGTGTATTATTGTTACAGCAGTTATGTTAGAACTGGAAAATAAAATAAGTTGGGTAGCACAGGGGCTTATGCAGTATCTGAAGATCCTGGACTACAGATTTCCCAGATTCCCTGGTGTTTCCTTTCCTCTGCTGAGCCTTCTAGCCTCTTGTCTTGTGCAGCTGCAGTAACAGTGTAAGTCCTGTCAACCTTGGTCATAAGAATGAGAGCACAAGATATTACAAACTACTCTGCAGCACTGCAGGACCTGAGGCAGGTACAGTGCAATGTGAATTGTCTTGAGAGAGATTTAACGAGGCCAGTATTTAGAACAAATTTGCATAGTTATAAAATTGCAAAATCTTACAATATTAATGTTTGTCTTGTTTGGCAGAACAAATGGCAAAATTCTGGGCTTGGGTTTGTTTCCAGTTGGTATAACTCAAGAACAGCTACATGCTTCAGTCTGCATGAAGAGTAATTTGTATTTAGAACATTAAATAGAGGACTAATTGCTGGGCTATTTCTAATAGGCATGGGTTTCTTTGTATGATGTTAATGGTATAATTAGCTTTTCTAAGGTGATAAAATTAAGAAAAAAAGAAAACTTAGATGATGCACCAGGGACATCAAGCCAAACACAGTGAGTACGCACAAGGACTAAATATCCTTGTGGATCTTCTCCCAGACAGCATGTGGACTGCTGCTTTGATGGTGTGGTCCAAAGGACAGGATCAGAATTTGGACTAGGGATGAGTTGGGTGCTTCATCAATTCTTTGGAGCAGCAGCTGTGCACCAAGCAGCAGGACTGGCCACAGGCTCTGATCCAAGCTCACCTCTGCCTTTCTCTGTCAGAGCAGCCTTTGTAGCTGCTGGCATATGGATGCTTCTGTCTTCAGTGAATCAGTGCCTGGTGAAATGGTATAATCTAATCCAAACAAAACTTCCTGTCACCAGTGAAGTGCTGGTGGCTGAGTAGTCAAAGCCTGCTCTTGGAATGCTTTTCTTCTTCTTTCCAGCAATATTTTAATTTTGTGGCCTAACACAAACCGCCACATAATGCAAATGCTTTTAGAATTAATGGCAACTTGTTTGGTTTTGAGACAGGAGTGTGTTTTGTTTCAGGAACTGGGATTACCAAGTTCAGGAATTGAGCAAAATATATTAAATATGGTTTAATTTCAAATGTGCTCTATTCTTACAAGATTTCAACTTTGAACCAGTTTATGAAGGCTTCATCCATTGGTTATATTTACACCCTCAAAGTGCATATAAATATTAGAATAATATCCAAAACAAATTGTCAAGACAAAGCTATTAAGGAGCCTCCAGCAGGGGAGGATTTAGTTGTACTGCTCTAAATAACAAAAATGGCTTGCTTTTTGTCTCTTCTGAATATTTATAGAGGCTAATGTTTCCAAAGTTACCCACATGAGCCATAATTTTTCTGTGCTTTTAGTAACCTTTACCAATGCAAGAAGCATGTTGTTGCAAAGGAGGTGATTGGTAGGAGCTGTCTGCTGTGTATGTCCCTTCTGTCCTTAGCAGGCAAATATCATCAGGTAGAAAAGCAGTTGAAATACGCACATATATGCAATGATGTTCCTGTGTTTCTTTTGCTGTGTTAATCTAGCTTTCTCTGCTGGAATCAAAAGTAACTATTACTGCTAAAATTATTCCTCAGGAACTGGCTTAGTTCAAGTTTCCTCAGCATAACTCTTTTCCTCTGCTTCCCTTAGTGCCCAACAAAGAAGCAGTCAGGTTAACAAAAGTGCAGTGGGAAATCAGGTAGGCACCTAACAGAGAATGGATAATAGCATGTGCAAGTTAATCCAAGCTGTTTGGTTTTCTTGGCTGCATTTTCTGTTTTAAGTGTATCATTTACCTTTGTTTGCTTCAAACATACATAATTGTGTCCTCATTGCCTTGTTTTGCTGAACTTTTCAAAGCCGCCTGATTCCATTGTTATCATCATTTGCTGTTTAGCATTTCTGCTGCTGCTTGCACTGCTGGTGAGTGTCTTCCCTCCCATGCTGTTCAGTGCCTTCAATCCTCATGTTACACATCGATGTTTTGTCATTAACTGCAAACTTGTGATTTTCAGAATCCCAAATGCTGGTGAGTACTTGCCTGTGTGTGCTTTGTGTGTTTTGCTACTCCTGATGTGTTCACAGCTGAACTGCAGTGAAGGGCAAGTCAGCAAGCAAATGTGGATTTGCCTTTACCTCTTCTGAAACCTTTCAGCTGACAAGCACACAGTTGCTGACTATGTACCATAGGCCTTTCTCAAAATAAAGAACAAATGGTTTATGATCTCAAATTAATTAGTATCTTCACTGAGATTCTTTAATGAAATTGTTTCTTTTTGTCATGTAAGAATATGGGACTGATTCTGCAAGGTGCTTGGTGCTCCTGAACCTGCCTTCCCTCTCTGCTTTTGGGTGGGTCAGGGGTTCTCAGTACTTGGCAGGATGAGTCCTCTTCTTAATATGAGATGAAAATAAGCAAAATGCTACCATTTGGAGTTTTTGCTCACTTTGAGGTTTTTGCAAAGTCTTAAACAGAAAAAAAAATTGTTATGGAACTAGTACATACTTGAGAATGAAATAAAAAATAGTAGTGAAAATAAGACGATGAAATTTTATTTAATTACCAGTATTGAATATCTTCCTGATGTTTTCACATGCAATTTGGTCAAACAATGCTCAGGAGGTTTCACCTCCTGATCAAGGTTTTCAAATGTAACAACTGAGTTTAGATCCAAGTGATAAACCTGAAATTTCAGAAAGTCTCCTATTCTGCTGCTGTTGTAGACAAGAGCTCTTGGCAAGAGTTCTAGTCATCATTTTGGGGCTAGAAATTCAATCTCTTCCTCTCACCAAGAAATTGCTAGTTATTTTCAGGATATTTCCTAAAATAATCCAGCTTCTTCTTGGATGCGATGGTTCCCCACAGCCTGACCAGCATGAGTGGCATTTTTGATATAATATATGGTTTGGATTAAAATGAAAAAAAACCCTGGAAGGTCTAAACACTGCAGTGGCTTCAAAGAGCAGCCTCTCCCCTCTGAGGAGGGATTTCCTTCTTATCTAGCTGTGCCGGAACATGTGTCAAACACAACGACTGTCATCACTTTGGAGTGTCCCATAAAAGGAGAAGCAACCAATTATCTGGCTCTTCAAAAATACACAAATAAAATGAATGATTTTTTAATTGAGTGAATGTTTTCTCTCCAAAGAAGTGAAGAAAAAGCTTGGCGTTTTAAATGCAATGTTGAAACTTGGTTACTTGTGGTATAAAGGACTTTGCTGAACCTTTTATTGTAGAGATAATAAACAGATGTTTGTAAGTTGATTGTTTGGAGTTGAAAAGAATGAGAAAATGTTTCTGAAATAAAACTTCATTTTTGCAATTTGCTATTTCAGGGAACCAATCTACCGCCTTCAAGGCAAATTGTACGAGCTAAGTTCTGTAAGCTTTATTGTTGCTTTTTCATTTAGCTTCTCAGAGGGCAAAATTTGTCTCTAACTCATTGGTTTGTCGAATACTTGCTGCTGAACTATTTAATGTTAAGCTGTCTTGTCTGTAACACTTCTTCAACAAAGTGTAGTTGCAGTTCATCACTTAACTGCTACTAACCTGCTGTTACCAGTCTGAAATAGTATAACTTAAAATATTGTAGAAGACTTTGCATCAAATTAATATTTTTGTAGTTTAACAAGTTTCTCAAACTAAATTGACTAATTGGTGTTTATTTTATTATAAAACTGGAAAGCAGTTTTTATCTAAGTGCCTCTATTCGTAGTAAACCTCTCTTTGTAAGGTGGGCAAATAAATTTCTGGTAACCAAAAGGAAACATTAGCTCTGGTGTAAATGAACATGCTGTTTATGGATACAGGTACTGTTCTTGGTGGTTTGTTTATGTCAAGGAATTACTTTGGATAGAAAAATGAGTTTTATGAATGAAAATATTTAAAGCCTTTTTAACATTCTCTTCGTAGCACCAGGAGGATCAATATATCACGGAGAGACTCTTTTCTAACCCTTCCACTTCATGAGTAAATAAATATGTGAATGTCTTTAATATTACTAATTAGAATTAATTGTCTAAACTGCAGTTAATTTTATAACAAGTTACTACCGGTTCAGTGATGGTAAGGTATAAGAAATAAATTTCTGTGTTCTGTGTATTCTTTGGCAATATCTGTGATGAGAACATACATTTTTTCAGTTGGTTGCCACATCATCAAATTCTATTAGTTATCATTTTAAAGTAAACTTATATTCACTTATGGAAAAAGACAGTACAGACTTTAGCAGCAGTTGAATTGCACCCTTTGGGGAGATCAAGATCACTGAATTTTCCCAAAATAGTGGGATGCTCATTTGCAATAGTTTGCTTTTCTCTTTTAGTAGCTTGCTTTGGGCTGGAATGATGCAGATAACTATTAACTATTTCTGTGTATCTTGGAAATAAGATGAGCACAGCAACACCTTATTTTTGGGCAATAATGCAAATTCCTCTTAGCATGTTTTTCTCCTTTTTCCTCTACTACTAATTTATCCTCTCACACTTAATCTTTGGCCTTTTTTTGTTTGTCTTTTCTTTGCTACCGCCTGAGGTTTTGACCTGACTCCACAAAGTTTCTTTTTAAGCCACAGGTTAGTCTGTCTTCTCATTTGCTTGGAGTAATCTGTGCAATGCTTGGTTTTACACAGCACACCAGCAGGGCTTGGCTCCTGAAAGCTGACCCACTCTTAATTGTGTATGTTGTGTGCTGAGATTTGTTTTGGTGACTAAAATTCAATGTTTTAAACTCCTCTTCAGGATAAAGCTTTAAAGATGAAGGTGTCATTGCTTCATGAGCCCAATTGGTGTGTGTGAGAATACAAGACACTCAAATTATAGATGATTATATATCATTTATAGGAGATTCTGTCCTCCTATGGCAAAATCCTCTGCTGTGCTTGAAGTAGTCCTGTAACTGGAGAAGGGGCTTAATGTGACCTGTGAGTTTCAAGGCACTGTTCGTGTGATGTGGAGGTTTAGGTCTGAGGAGTTTGTTTGATCTGCCTCTCTTCAGTGTTACACCAACAATCTGATTAATTTCTTCTGGACACAAGTAGCATTCAGACCCTCTCAGCTGGCTTGAACTATAGTCCTAATAAGTAACTTTTCCCCTTGTAACCCCCCCCTTTTTTTTTTCTTTTAATCCTGCTTTGTAGCATTCTTTGCTCTTTCTTTTCTTCAGATATACTTAAATCCTATTATCTTGCATGACCCAGGAAAAAAAATGCTTGTAGAATTTTTTTAGGCAATCAGATGGAAATGGAGACTTGTGCCATGGTCAGTGAGGTTGTCATAAAAAATCATGACAAAGCTGTTCTGTTAAGAAATGTCAGTATTTCTATGAAAGAGGTGGTGCTCATGAGCTAACACATTAAAAAATATTTCAAAATTCAGCAGCATGTGACCTGCTGGTTTTGAATTTTCACTTTATCAAGTCTAGAGGAGTATTGCTGTTCTAAATGGCCTTTTTTTTTAGGTTAATATCCCTTCATGTTTGACTTACCTCAGTCTTTGTTTAACTATATTTGGAAGTATATTTCTGGTTTTTACCCTGGAGAGCTTTGCTCCAGTAAAGACTAAATTATTCTTTAAAGCAGACATATTTTTAGGACTTCAGCCTCTGTCACTAATTTTAAGTTATGTAATACATTGTGCAGTGATTTGTAGGGAAGCAGTGTCACGAGATCTTGGTTGTGTTCAGTATCAGAGCAGATCTGATCAGTTTATGCTGGGACATTTGGCAAATTGCAGTGAAATACTGTAGTGCACTTCCCCTCTAATACGTTACAGCTTCTGTAGTGTGAGGATCTTCATGACTGAATCCAAACAACCAACAGCTTCTAAGGATGCTTCCCTGAGTAGGTTTTCTAATTTTTTTTCTCTCCATGTGCTTACTGTTTGGTAGCACATGTTGTAATGGCAGTGGTTGGAAGATGGAGTGGTACTGGGAGTTGTGTTTCTGCTCAGAATTATTTCAGTGGGGTTACACAACACAACTTTAATGGTGTTACATAAACAATTACTGCTGCTTCTGTTCTGTATCTAGTCTCATGATTCTCACTCTTGTGTTTCTGTCTGCCCAATTTCATGTATCTCTCTTATCTTGAAGTCATCCTTCAAATACTTCTTTAGAGAATCCGCAAGTGTCCCATTTCTTTCAATATATTTCTTTTACAAATGCCTTATTTGTTTTAGTGCAATTAAAGTCATGCAGCAACACCTAAAATGTGCTTATTGTGTCAAATCCTGCTTTCCTGTTTGTCCATGAAGTGGCGGAGGGTAAGAACAACAAATATGATTTGGGTTTTGTTGCAGCTGAACTATGAGAAACTGATTTCCTTCTGTCTTGTTCGTGTGCATTCAGGGGCTCTGAGTTTCATTTTTCAGTCACCCAGATTAGGTATCAGGATCCTGAAGGAAGGAACTGTGTCATCTCTTGTTCATCCTGTGCATGGAGTCCAGCTACCGGTCAGAATATTGTCTCCAGTAGCTTCTGGCTGTGCCCATGTTTTTCACCTTCCTGAGGTTCATAAATTATGTCACTAACATCCGCTCTGCACAGAATGACATTTAGAAACATGATAGAAAAGAGTGAAATGGATCTCTCAGATACCCAATGAGAAAAAGAACTAGTGAGAACAATAATGAAACATAGATAACACAACAGTTTAAAAAACTGCAAAATAATAATTCTCTATCAGATTTTTTTGAACTTTGAAAGTGTCTTTGAAAATCTTACCATACTATTGCCTGTGGAAGAACACTTCTAAAATATAGCTAGAGTCTAAGGTGTCATTCAGCTTCTCTGGAAAGTGAAACTATGTTCCTTAATCTCACTTTTTCTTGCATTACACCTTGATCCAACATCTCCCTCTCCTTCATGTCCAACACTGATACTGAGTCTTCTGTAAGTGTAGCTTTTTGTAGTTAACAGAATGTGCCTGGGAAATGGGAAAATTCAATGAAAAGGACATGAGGCTTAGCACACAAAGCTCATCTTCTCCCTCTTGCTGTCTCCTGGAACAGCTTCCTAGTATTTTAGATTGTGATGACCTGTTGTAGAGTCCACTATATTTTAGAGAACACAGAACTCTGTTTCCCTAGAGGGGTATAGATAAACTAGTCTAGAAATTTCACATGAAAAACACACACCCAGAATATTGCTGTAGGTTGGTGTCCTGCTCTTCTGCAGGGATGTGTGGAAATGACAGCTGGATCTAGTCCTTAGCACACAGGATTTTTGAGGAAACTACTGGCAAATTCCTTCCTTTATGAACCAGTGACCAGAGATTGTCATGGTAAGTCAGATTGTTTCTGTCCACAGCCCATGATGGCTGCACATTTATGGGGAGATGTGTTGGACTGGAGCATGACACAATTCCTACCTTAGAAGTATTGAAATCTTCAGTGCTTCTTAAGTGGTTTGTATAGTTTAGTTTTTAAAATATTGGCTTGGTCTGTTTTGAGAACTCCACCACAAATGCCTTCTTGTTGAATTGAGAAAATGGGACTCTTAGTAAGCTGTTACAGAGCCTGTGGTAATGGTGAGGGAGAGGATGGAATAAGCACAGAGTCTTCCCTTCCCCCCTTCCCCCCTTCCCCCCTTCCCCTTCCCTTCCCTGTAAGGTTCTTGAACCTGCTGCTTAAGTTTTCCTGCCTGGTTTGCTTCTGGAAACCACCTCTTTATCTTCACTGACATCTGTGTCCAAATCTTTTACCTTCCTTGAGATACTTCTCCAAAATCTTTTTCTCCAAACCAGGTGCTGGCCAGGCTGCCTGGGCTGTGTGTGGATATGAGCTTTGCATGGAGCAACATGGCATTTTCAGTTGCAGATAATGTGGTTCCACAGCATCCTCTCTCCCAGCTTCTTTAGCATGGAAACGTGCACATGTGCTGTGAAGGATTTAGTCTGCTGCACAAATATAACTCCCCTTGCTGCAGAACTGTGTTCAAGTGAATGCAGAACCTTAATTCCATTGCTTTTCCCCAATTTTTTCCCTTTGCTTTTTTATAGTTCAGTGCAGAAAGAAAAAATATAATTAGTTTGATTCCACAACTTGTCCTGTGGCAGCTGCCTGAAGGCCAGTACACTGGCTGTATATACATGTTACTTGTTTCCTGCTAAAAACTTACTTCAATAAACATCAAAAAATAAAGTGAGGATTTGATGGATAATCATGTTCTTATCAATGTTTCCCTTAACTTGCACTTAAGCAAGCAATCAATGTGTGCTTGTACTCAGTAGTGCCCCTCTCCACTTAGGTTTCCCCCCAAAACCCACAAATATTAAAAATCCTCACCCACCTTTGTAGAAATCTTTGTGGAACAGGTTATTCCATCTTATCTGCTTGTGCCATACCCTTGAGTCTCTTTACAGGAGTCATGTCCTGTTCTCTCATTCCTTACTGTGGCTTCAGAACCAAATCAATGCTTTCTCAGAGATTTTCTTACATGCTGAAAACTTATAGCCTGTTTTTAGATCTTCAGAACTTTTCTTATACTGCTGGCCTGGTTGGTAGTAAATGGGAAAACACGTTTATCTTCCTTGAAATGAAACTGATACTCTCTGATTATGTGCAATTTCCTGCTTTTCAGGTGCAACTTCTTTGGTTTAGCTACCAAATAGAATTCAGTCCCTTACCCTGTACAAAACCAAAGCTGTTTTGTTTTAGGAGCTTGCATGAACATCCAGGCTAAATAGGAGTGAATTCTGGTTCTGAAACTTTTATAGATGGCAAAGAATAGAGATGAGCCATGTTCTTCTTTGTTGAACTGTTGGTATTGGAGTTACTGGTCTTGTAAAGCCCTGTGAGAGGAATGTTGGTCTCATATATTTCCTTAAATACAGGAGGAAACTCATGTTTGATCACACAGGTTGGTGCCTGTGGAGCTTGTTGAGAGGGTTCTGAAGGGCTTCTCTGAGCACTTTTTTGGTCTCAATTTTCCATTGGCAAGTGAAGGGTGTTGCTGTGGGGAGAAAGAGAAGAGCTGAGGTTCCTTGCATTTGTGATGGTTCTGTGGTCTTGTTCAGAGCATGAGAGGAAGGAATGTTTGCTTTCTCATTTATATTGGAAAACAGTGGCTGTTCCAATAAAATTGAAAATGTGCATCTCATGTGTAAATGAATTTTCTTGGTTGTACTCTTCTGCTAGGGAGTTATTTCTCTTAGGTTTCTGCTGTCCCCCTTTCTCTGTGCATGGTGTAGCCTCCTGGTCTTAGTATTTATAGCTATGTCCACATCTCTTCTTTCATCTTTGGTTTGTATCTATGTTATAAAATTTTGCTTTACCTATTTTCCTCCTGATTTTTATTGCTGCCTAAGGTTTTTTTTTTTGTCTTTTCTTTTTCTCTTCTATTGTGCGAGAAGAAAATGTCTCTCACATGCCACTTCTTACAGCTTCCTGCCTTAATTTTAACTTAACTTTAGAAGACCTCTCCCCTTTGCCACTCCGTACAACCACTTCTGAAAATTCCCAGTGTGTGTCAGAAGCCACTCACTTTACCAGAATTTAGGTGCTTTTTCTAGTATCCACTTTTAGAGATGACCGTAACAATTAGATCAGAACAGTGTAGTCAGAGATTAAGTTGTGTAGGCTTTCAGAATGTGTTCATATACAAGAAATAAATATCTTCTTACCTGATCCTTGTCACACTCACACTTGCTGTAAGTACAACATTCTGATAGTTTGGCTTCTCTCTTTCTCCAACCTTCAGAAAATGTAATACTCACTTCATTACTTTTTTTTCTTTTTTGAATGCTGCAAAACCACTTGAATTTCTCAGAGACTGAAAAAATGCACCTGTTTGTGTTTCATTTAGCAAATCTTTATTTAAAAGAGTGAATGCTGCAGCAGAACTCTGTCAAGTGAGTAATGAACTAAACTTGTACCTGACTGCACCTCTGCATAGGTGATCCGGAAAGGCTGGCTCACCATCAACAACATTGGCATCATGAAAGGAGGATCCAAGGAATACTGGTTCGTGCTGACTGCAGAGAGCTTGTCCTGGTATAAAGATGATGAGGTAAGGAATGAAGAACTTTTTTTCCTATTGGGGAAAACCCCAGTATTAATACAGTGTTCTGATATCAACTTGAAATATTTAATCAGTTTATGTAGACTTGAAGGGAAAGATTGTTTTAAGATTTTAGCTGTGTTCTTTACATTTCTGGTTTGATTCATGGAGAATGCTGACTGTCTAAGACTTCTGTTGAAATGCTGATAAACAAAAATACCCGACACCACACCCTGTGTTTGTTGTTTTACTTTTTTCTTCTCTTCCTGTGATTTCCACACATTTCTTTTAAACAGGAAAAAATCCCAGATGTTTTGAAATACTCTCCTTGTTTTCCTATCCTTCCTTTGGTTGCTCTTATACATCTACTGCAAGTTGATCATAAACTGTCTGGGTAAATTTACTCCTGAAAGTAACTACAGCAACTGATTTAATGAAAACAGCTGTTCTCCAGAGGATGAAAAGCCCATCTGCAGAGTTCTCTCTAGCTGATTGGTGTGGATTTTCAGATATGACAAAAAATGCACCTTCTTGGGTGATCAGTAAATCTGACGTGAGCGATGTGGAAATAAAGAAAAGGACATCCACATTGCTCCCTTTGAATATATTGTTGGGAAGCTTGTCTGTTCTGTTTAATGACTTTTTCAACAGTGTGTGTAATGATACATTTTATCCATGACTCCAGCAGTATTTTGAAGGTTGAAACAGGATTATGTGGGCTGTCAGATCTGTGGTAAAGCCTTTGTGAGTTTTTTTTAAGGTTTGTGTTGGTATTTGTACAAAAACAGGGCTACATTTAAAAAAACCCTATTATTTCCTATTTGTGTTGTTCCCTCCCCCCCTTTTTAAAAACAAAATTTAAATGCTTTTAGTAAGAAATTATTGATTTTTAGGGTGAACCAGTTCAGTGGATGGAAGGAGCACACTTTAAATGAGTTCTAAAGCATCGCGCAACCTTTTCATCTTTTTCTAAGTAATAATCAATTACTGGTTGATCTCAAGGAAACAGGTTGGTGGGGACTGTGCAAATTCATACTCTCTTTAAACTACCATGGTGTTTTACTGCAGTGGAATCTCTGGAAACTCTGGGGAGAGGACCTGCAGTGCATAAGGCAGAGTCCTGCAAATCCTGGATGTGGAACTCCTTCAGTAATGCTGCTGGGGTGGGAACTGTGCTACTCAGAACAGGTTTTTTTCCCCCCAGTCCGTAGCCATGTCAGGATACACCTTAAGGCAGAGGGGAAAAGTAGGTTAATTTTGAGGATTTTGCCCCTTTCCCTTTTATTTAAGTTTTAAAGGGATTCAAATTTAGTGTAACAGGAAAACCAGTGCGTGTCAGGCAGAGGGGAGGAGCCAAGGGACAGGTGTCAAGAGGGGAAATTTTACTCTCAGATTGCTGAAGTAGAACTTGAAAAAAATGCAAAAGTGACTTTATGAATTTGAAAATTTGAAGCTGTTCTTTTTTGTGATCTGCCTTGAAGTTATTAGAACTGTCTTTCTTAGGTAAGATACAGGCAACTGTAGCTAAAACAAGCAATGTGACAAAACCAACACACCTGGTGTGTTTTATCTCAAGCAGTTGGAAGTGCATCCAAGATGAGCTGTGGTAATATTTTTAGGTAGTTTTGATGTTGTTTTTTTTTTAAATCTGATTTTTGTTTAGTGGGAAATATAAAAATTACTGAAAATCCTAATGGTACATCTTGTGCTGTGCAACTTTAAAAAGAAACAGTTTTGACAATCTGCTGGGGAAAGTCACTTGGGAAGCTCATGAAAGTACTCAGAAAGAAATGGCCACTGTGTCATTTCCATATGCATATTTTAAGATAATGTCTCTTAATTGCCAAACAGTTATGTTTTGAGAGTAATGAAAATGTCAGTAGTTAATTCAGGCCATGGGAGATCACTTAGGAATTTCTTAGAGTGGTAAGAAGATAATTGCACAGGATAATAGCAGAGTACTATTCCATGCTCTGCTGGTGAAAGAAGTTGCTCCTTAAGTAGAGTTTATAAAGTTATTAATTTTGTGTTTGTTTGGTTTTTGTTTTGGCTTGTTTTTTTGTTTCGGCTTTTTTGTTTTTGTTTATTTGTTTTTTGTTTTGTGTTTTAGGGTTTTTTTTTGTACTGGACCTTCTCAGTAAGACTGAAGAATCAGTCAGGCTCCTCAGCTGCTGGCTGGAGTGGCTGTGTGGGGGTGTTTCCCCCCAGTGAGCTGCAGTCTGGTGATGTGAGAAGTGATGGCTGTGTTTGTGTGTCTGGCTGTGCCCTGTGAGGTCGTGGGGAGCTCAGAGCCCCCAGCCCCTGCTCGGGCTGGCCAGGAGCCTTGTCCTGGCAGCTGGGGAAGGTGCAGGGCAGCTCTCACCTGGCGTGCCCTGCCGTGCTGAGGAGTTTGTGCCCTCTGTGCCTGTAGCCAGTGCTGCAGCAGCTGTGTACCAGAGAGCTCTGACAATGTGCTTTGCAAAGCTCCAGTGCCTGTTGGGGCCTCCAGGGCTGTGTACCCCCTCTAGTGTAAGCTGAGCCTGTTTTCTAGTCTGGAATTTGCTCTGAGATCAAAATCACTAGTGGTGGCTCGCTAGTGCCGTTAGAAGGATGTAAATTCCTTTGTGAGGTGCAGCTTTATAAGTGATAAATCCACAGTGCAATGTATTTAGAGGCAAGCTGCTATGGCAAAAGATTTCAGATTTTCCTGTATGATGTCAGTATCAGAAAAGAAACAATTGTTTTTTTTCCCACAGTTTTGTTTGTGAAACATAGACCAGGATTTTATTCCTGATGAGAGGGATTCAGTGCCTAAGAATGCAATTTTAGACTTGCAGGTTGACGTTTGAACAGTGTGCTCAGAGCAGTTACAGTATTGTTTCTGGGAGAACTGACATGGATTAGTTTCTGATCCTGCAGGCAGTTGCTTCGGTTTGTAACTTTGCTGTGTGACCAGTACCATGACTTTGTGCTTTTCTACTTTAAGACCAAGCAAGGGAAGTGCTGTGTACTGCCTTTGAGGCTGCTGTAAACAAGATCAGCACGCTCTGTGACCTCACAAATAGAGATTTATTTTGTAGAGTATTCCATGTAATCCTAGCTGAAGCATTACAAGGCACACCTACAGATACAAATCTGAGTATTTAGATCTGAGCATTTTACTTCTCAATAGTTACTGCTTTGTTAAGTAGCATTAACTAAGGTTCATTTGAGAGTCAATTTGCAAATCTGAAGTTTGTGAATTAGCCACTCCTGCATTAGGATGAAATGGACTTGGGAATGTGGAATGTCATTCTAGCTTGTGAATAAAAAACCTCTTTACTGTAAAGATATGGATGCCATTTGTAAAGTGGTGTAACATTGTTATAGTGCATGGTCATAGAATGTGATTTTATTATTCTTTCTAAAGCATCCAGAGATGTCACTGGCATTGTTGCTGTGCAAAGATGCCAAGCTGGACTCTAGGCTTAGAATTTCTAAAAATGTGAAATTTACATTGATGGGGAAAAAAATCTCCTGTAGTCTTGTTTCCAAAGAAAATATTTCCATTCTGTTTCAATAGTAAACGATATTATTGTTAACATCCAGTGATGGATGCAGTTTGTATTATAATTTCACAGTTTGTTTCTAGTTGTAAAATGATGTGAGATTTGAGAGCAAACTTACAAAAATAAGGGAGGAGGTGAGAAAATGGAAAAGGGAGAAGATCCTCTAAGATCTGATGTTGTGTATGTTTGCAGAATGAGCTTGCCACACAATCAGCTGCTCTTGGCTTCTGTGGCGAGCAGGCATGTCAGGGAGTTTTGTACAGCAGGAATTGAGCGGTGCCTGGGAAGCAAACGGGAGCACAGAACGTACAGAGGTGCCGCAGGGCTGCGGATAAATCCAACTTACTGTTAGAGAGCTCCTGAGAACAACTAGGAAAAGAGTACTATAGGAAGCACAGTAAGAATTTCAGCAGTGGGTTTTATTGTAGTTGACAGGCAGTGCTGCTTGGACTCTGGGCTTGGTGACTGACCGGCCGTCTGAGGTCCAGAGGACTCCTGGCTGGAGCTGGTGCTGCAGATGCTCTGGGCTGGCAGAGCAGGGTCCCACTGGCGGCTGTCCCTCAGGCTGGGTTGTCATGCGACTGCCTGTCTGTGCCTGCTGTACAGGTGAGAGGATGTTCTGCACAGCAAGTGTAGACAGGCAGACACATGACAACTCCGTCCAGCCAGTCCCTTGGAGCCATCGCCGCTGCTGTGCAACACTTTGTGCCAGTCCACTTTGGGGGGCGTTTGTTGGGGGGAACACACATAACAGAATTAAACTTTAAAACATTGGCAGCTGCAGAACAAGAACAGAACTTGATTTTATTCAGAAAAGAAGCTCGGTACATGAGTTATCATTGTGCTGACACACATCAGGGATGCAATTTCAACAGACTGCTCACGCTGAACATTTGGAAAGCAAAAAGAACCGAAGCCATGGTTTATTTTATATGCAATTCGTACAGGGTTTTGCCTGCACATTGTACTCACACATAGTAATTTAACCAGATGTTTTTACTCTTCATGGAAGCACAGAAATACTGAAGTTCAAGATAAAGGATATGTTTATACAGTGCATATTTTCTAGGAGCAGATAAGTACAATAATCTGGGATGTTAAAAATAAAAATCCTTCTGTATAAATGGAGGCTGCAACTTGCACATTAACCCCCTTATAGGGAATGTGCTGGAAAGAAAACTGATGGCATTTTGGATCGATTTTATATTCCTTTTAGGATTTTGGTTTACAAATATATTTATATATTTAAATTTTGCTTTGTCTCAAAATCTGTACTTTCCGACAAAATAATTTAACCTCATAAAACTTCAGTAAGTTCTTTTCAGTCAAATATAGACTATTCTAGAGATCAAAAGCATGCAAATAGCATCATTTCACATCACAAGATGTGCTGCTTTGCTGAATTCTCTCTATACACTGTCTCTATACACAGTGACTGTAATCCAACTTTGCAGTGACATTTGCAACGTTTCTGGGGTATTGTTTCAGAAGGTATAAAACCCATTGGAACCTTAAAGTGGGAAAAGAATAATTGTATTCATTTTCTCTACAGATTAAATGTTTCTGGTTTGTAATGGTGTTCTTGAATCTCTGTTGCTCGCTAGTGCCACCATAGGTAAGCAACAAAGTTGTGTTTTCAAACCCTTCTCAAACATACCCCGTTCAGAATAGCAGCCAAACAATTTTAAGTCCAGCCTGAAAACTGATTATAAATTACCAGAGATTAAAGGTGGGGATAGTGCTGAGGTTTTATATTAATCTAATAATAAGTCAATATGTAATTATTCAGGTGTTCTGTCTGTAATAATTTTGCCATAGAGAATAATATGCATTTCAGTTAATATACAAATTTACTGTACAAGTTAAGTTTATCAATTATATGAATGAAATTTTCCTTGAACCTAACAAGGTGGAATAAGATGTCTTAAATAAATGAATCAACCACAAAAAATGGCTAACTAATTCAGAGATAAAAAATTAATTCCAATACATTAAATACTTTGTCTTTATAAAATGCTTGTTTACATTTCTGTAGCTAAAAGTAAAATTTTAGGAGTATGCTTTAATTTGCCATTTCTTCCTGCCTGCTTTACCATTTTGAAGAAAAACAGAAGTGGAAAATTACAAGTATTTTTTAAAATAGATATAATACACTGATTATTTCATAGATTTAATCAGATTTAACTCCTTCATTTAATTGCTAAAGAAGTGAAAAATCTTTAGTCTAGAAGAAAATTAGGTCTGACTTTCTGTGTTATGGATCCTTGTTGAAATAACAAAGAATTGTACAGTCAAAATTGTTGGCTATAGAATGTTGGAATAGCAGAAGTATGGATTTTCTAGAATAGGTTTTCAGTTAACAACTGTCAGGGAGGTTGTGCTGGGAGGAAAATCGTAAGTGGAAACTTTGTGCCGTCTTTCTAATAACTGTACACAAGGAAAATTCATCAAAGAATCAGCAAAAAGCTTTACAGTTCGACAGAGGCAAGTTTGTCTTCCCTTCAGTTAAATCTCTGAGTGCTGCTAGACATGACTAGATTAATATCTCCACTTGATTTTTATTTAAAAACTGAAATTCCTTGAAATTGTAGTTAACTTGCTTAAAGGGCTTAAGATTTTTGTGTGCTGTGTCTGGTTGACATACTAAGCCAGTAAAGGACTTGAGAATATTTTAGAATACTCATAACAAAAAAAAAATCTCGTAATTGCCAATATTATATTTACAGAAACTTATGTTAAGGACCTGACTTTAAATATTGGTAACTTGGAAACTGAATTGAGATATGTATTCCCTCCAGTAGTGATCAGGACCCTTTATTTAAGGGAGGGCTGTTAATTTTAGATACTGCTTTGCAATGCTGTGTAAAATGCAGTACAGAACTATAGTAGAATAATTCAGGAAAGTTTCATTCTTAACTCTGGCATTTCCTGTCTTTTTGTGAGTTTAAACCTGACCCTTAATAGTATTTCAATTAATATTTTTTTTCCCCTAAATAAAGTACAGTTCAGGAGGCAAAGCCTTTTACAAGTAAAAGTAAAGTTATGCTCTTGATTAAAATGTATTATTTAAAAAACCCAACACATTGAAGTTTAGGGCTTTTCATTTCCCAATCTGCTTAACAGATTTTGATTGAAAGATTATAATGAGCAATCTATGTAGAAGCTTGGAATTTTTATGCAGGTATTTTTCCACTTTGGTTATAATATTTTCCATCTAGAAATGATACTTGGGTGGTCTGGAGGCACAATGATAGTACAGGAAGGGGGGCAAGGAGCGTGGGGCGGGTGGCAGTGTCTTCATGCTCTGAAAATACAGATGCACTAAATAGCACTGGCAGGGCTCATACAGGAGACAACATGCAGCTTAATGACAAGGCAGAAAGATGGCAAATGACATGGGTTTTCTTTAAAGTAACTATTTTTTTCACATTTGGATACTTATTTGATCTATATTTAGTTCTGTAAATAACTGACTTTCCCCCATCCTTCTCTCTCTTTTCCTGTTATTTTTAACGTTAAAAGAATAGTTAGAAAAGGTTTGAAATTTTTCTTCCTTTTCCCTATTTAATTCTTTTTTGAGTGCACTTAAATAAAATACACTCCCTAAAGATGAAAGAAAGTCTATTGTATTGAAACACTCACCTATTTAAATGTTGCTGCTGGCTTCAATGTGCATTTTATGGTAATATGTATTAGTTCATACAGCAGGCTGAAGCATTGGTATCGTCCTGGCTTTAGAGAACCCTCACCATGATTAGTATGCATTGGGTCCTGCTAATTTCTTTTTTTATTCATTACAAAAAGTAATATTTGGTGGTATTTTGGTTTCTGGTTTTTTTTTTGCTCTTGAAATATTTATATGCAGCCTGTTTGTGTTTGTTGATATGCCTGTATAAAGCATCTTGTTTTATAACTATATATTGAAATCTCTTCTCTGTGACTATGATCAACTAGAAATTGTTTCAACTAAACCAGCAGTGTTTTAAGAACCGCAGAATCATTTAATTCACTTTGAAAATGTTTAGATTACTGAGCTGAGGTTGATATACTTCCTTATTCATTGCTAACAATACAGCCTTTCTTTCCATATCTGCTGCTTTGCACTCTGCATTTCCCCCCCGCCTCCTTTCCAAGCCCCATGCCAAGGGGGCCTCCTCGATCTCAGCCTTACAGTCTAAAAATGTAACTTTGAAGAGTCATGGGTGTATGGGAGGGGAATCACTTCCTAAATCCAGAAAGGTCATTTAAAATAAAGATTAATGCAAATAGTGGACTAGAGATAAGAGAAACACTCGTTCCATATGTTTCCATCGTCCTTGCTTATTTAGCAAAAGTTAACACAGGCTATCTGCAACACTATTTTCATGGAGAGCCTATTATTCCCTGGATAACAGTATTTCCTTCCTTAATTTCTAGATCAGAATTGAAAAAAAAAAAGTAGCTTTGCAAGTAAGTATTAGAGAGAAAAAAAATTTGCAAATGATCATATTCCCCTTGAAAGCAAAACTGAGCGAGTTTCTTAACAAGATTTGGAAACAGTTTTCTACCGCTTAAGCAAAATCTAAGTCATAAAACTTTTCAGATTTGTGATGCCTAAGACAGCAATCATACGTAAAGATTGAGAAATATTAATGCCAGTTTGACTCTAGTTCCATTCCTTTAATTTCTTCCTATTGCTTCAGATTTTCTCTTAATGACCACATTTATATGTGTGTTGTGACTCCACTTTAAAGCAGAATGAGAATAAAAATTCCATCTACTCATACTATAATGGATTAAACCCCACTAAGTTAAACCTAAAAATAATCTTCTGCAAAAGAAAAGGAAGAGAGGCTGAATAACTTACAAGTGTATATATACATTAAAAAAGAGTTTTTTGATCAAAAGAAAAGTTTTGCTGGGAGGCAGAGGGAAATGGCAGTGCTAGTCCTTCCTTTGTAAGCTTTAAGGCAGCCACTCCAGGCACCATCACACCAACACTACATGACCAGTTCTCCCCCAAAAGCTCCTCTGTTGATTATCGAAGGAGCAGTGGAAAAGGCCAGCATAATATACCAATTTTTTTTTTTTAATAAAGAAAGTATAGCATGAAGGCTGTCTAAAATACAGCACACCTTCTGCAAAATCGGCTGGTTGTAATACTAATGGTTGCATATTTATGCTAATTCTTTTTACAGTACAGCTATTCCAAGCCTTCCTGGCAATAATGAGCACCATATAGGTGGGATTTTTTTCCGGTTGCAGTAGTTTGTTACTACTGTTAACTTTAGGGGAGCTGACTCTGGCGTTCGGCTGGTATCAAATTGCAGCCCAGACTTTTTGTATTATTTTGTCCGTGGGGATTTCATTCAGCCTGAGGGTTTTTTTCCCCTACCAGGACAGCTGGAAATTCACCAAGGCAAACTTCTGCATTGGTTTACAAATTCCATTTTTATCAGTGGGATTCAGGACAAAGTAACTTATCATTTTGAATGGTAGAAGAATTATCAACGATTCAAAGTACACATGAGAGCGGCAACAGTCAATCGGTCCTGATCATTCCCATGCAATATCCAGCCAGGTATCGGGTTGGAAAGCTCTTTCTTCCCTTTTATTTATTGAGTGATTTATTTTCCATCACATCCTGAACTTTAAAAGGTAATTTTTCCTGACAATCAAAGATTTTGTATTCTACATGGCAGAAGCCTAGCGTGGAGTAGTCAGTTTTTCTATGGTTTCCCTCCCAGTTTTCATTAAAACATCTAGCATAAGTTACTTGCAAAGAATTTTCAAATGCATATAAAAAACTAAGTACAGTTTTCCCAGAGGTGATATAATATATTTTACAATAATATAAAATATTATTCATGCATTCTTTTCTAGTATTTTATTACTTTAAGCAAAAATAATTTTTTAAAAATTGATCATCATATCATAGATCACAACAGGAGCTATTCAGAATACATACTTCTAGCAAGCCTAAGAAAAAAATATACTTCTTAAATATTTATACTGACAGCTTCAAGTAAAAAAAAAAATTAAATTTACCTTTTTAGTTTGTTGGGGAATAAAGCTTTATTTTAAATTAAAAAAAAATTAGTAAAAAAGAAATGACCGATTTTAGCTTTACTGTTGTACACTTCTCTAGGCAGTGTACCTCTAGGCAATATACCTCTCTCATTTCTTGCATGGCTTTTAGTGCACCATCAGAGCTCCATCTTTCTTGCAGTGATGACTGGAGGAAGGGGGGAGGGGAGTCACCTAGGTTCGCCAGGTCATAGGCCAGGTGTTCTTCCAAAGCAGGCCTTACCAGAATGTCTTCCCCGCTTTACTCTGCAGTCCTCCTTTTTCACAGTGTCCCTTAGCGTTTCTTATTCCCTAGTGTGCAAAACCTGTGAAGAAAAATACTGGATATGAGATCTGAAAGGAGCAATGAGTGTCTTCTCCTTGGCAAGAGCAACTTGCATCCCCAATAGTCCACGCCGCTGCTTTCCCTTGCCCAGTCTAACCAATGTGCAGACTACTGTACAACAGCATTGTCCTGAACAGGTAGTCTGAACACTGGGGCGACGGAGCAGGATCTCCGGACGCGTCTATTTATTTATTTTAAATCCTCTTTTAGTCTCGGGGAAAAACTGCCTTCCTGCATCACGGGTTGTGCTCGGCTCTCGCTCACACTCTGCAGCACTCACTGAAACACACTGAAGTGCTGTGATTTCCAGTCTTGACGTGGCACATTTGCAGCAGACTGGGGATCTGGCAATGAATTTAGGACCAGGAAAAGGGGGAGGGCTGGGCCTGAGAGTCCATATATGGGATGATGTCACCCTGGGGAGGTTTGGGTATGCACTGTGCCGCTGGTGAGACCGCTAGAATTGCCTGCTCTCAGACATGGGTCTGTGTATAAAATGGTACCAGATGTTTTAGTGTAATGTTAAGCAGTCATTTCATCTTCAGGCCAGATTTTTTTCTTCAACTGGGCAGGAAGTGGGCCCCAGTATGGAAAAGCTGTAAAAAGTCAAGATGTACAGTTTCACTGCAGCCAACAGAGAGCGAGTTAATGTAGATGCAGAATTTGCTCTTTTGTGAAGGCTGAAAAACAGAATTTATAAAAAGGATTCTGCTCAGGAAGCTAGTGTAATAAGCCAGTGCTTATTTTCTTTCTTTTTAATGACTCTAGTTGTGCTTTTCTATTTTGGCATTTCAGACCAAGAAAAGGGCAAATAGGTTCATTTTTTCTTGGAACTGTCAGCGGCATGCAGGCTGCCGAGACTTGAACAGTAATTAGAGTTACTTCCTGAAAGTGAAGCCCCCATGAAAAGTCTGGAGAAATGTTCTTTGTCATAGCCTCTACATGAGTAATTAGTTCCACATGTGGCCTTCCTATTTCCCTTCAGCTATTTTGGCTGGCTGGTTGAATACTTTGCTATAGCTCAAGACTTAAAGAAGCTTTAAAGTTTTCATTTCAAGCATCCACTGTGAAAATAGCTATTTCTGGTGTCATAATAAATTGCTTCTGGTAGATCAGTGCTATTAGGCCTGGCATTGTTTTTCACTGGTAACCCTGCTGGTCCCATTTTTCTTTTAATGGTGCTTGGTGGAATTATTCTGCTGAATTTTATCTTTGATGTTTACCAGATCTATTGAATTTTGCCAACTATGACTTTACCGTAGATTTTAAGATATTCTCCCCACAGGCAACCGGCCTTCTTCTACGGTAAATTTTTTTTCTTTGTTACTCATTCTCTTGAATCGAAGTGTTGTACTTAGATTGATTTTGTTGTGTGGGGTTTTTTTCTTTTTTTAATCTGCCTTAGCTCATGGTCTAACACAACAGCTGTCAGAACAAGTCAGCTCTTCTCAAGTCGAACCTGAAGGTGATTGTGTCTGGGTCTGGATATGCACTGGATGCAGTTGGTGCCAGCAGTTCTTTTTCTGCCTGGAATTCTGAGGCAAATATCAGTGTCTTGAGAGGTAGATCTCCACCAAATTCCTGGACAAGAATGTATGTAAATCTACATGTGTTCTGTGAGCTCTGGTGTCCTAAATAACTTCTGCAGGATTTGGTTCTTCCAAGGTGCCAGCAGATTCTGAGAGTCATAGCTCCTTAGAGGTGTGTACAGGGCAGGTTGCAGAACTCTCATTTCAGGGAGAATGAATGCAACAAACTTGGATGCTGAGGAATTGGAATTGGAGTCTGAGTCCAATGAAAAGTGACCTTCAGGCCCGTTTGTGGTGGTGGCAGGCCAAGCACTGAGTGTCTGTTTCAGAATGTGCATTCTCCATCTGTCCTGTTTGGGTCACAGGGGACTAACGTGTCCAAGCAGTGCTGGGGTTTCTTGTTCAATTAGCAGAGGTAAAGGTTTGGAGAGGTTTAATGTGGTGTGTGCTTCGCTTTCTTAAAATCAGAAATGAGTGTATCAGAGTGAGTTGATGGGCAAGGGCTTTTGAAGATAAAACTGCAGTGAGGGAGAAAGTAGAGCATGCCATGGATAAGCCAGGAGGGCTCCTTGTCTGTGTATCATTGCATGTGTAGGGACTGGCTTTTTTTATGGTATTCCCGCTTGGGCCTTGCCTGGTGGAAGAAGAATACAATTTTGGAAACACTGAAGAGTGATTTTTGTGAGTGGACCCTCAGTGGAGCAGTCAGATTTTCCCCAGTGAGGAACTGTCAGAGATTAATTACTGCATGTGTCACCAAGAGCAAGAAATTATGTTGTCAAGGAAAGACAGCGTTCCAGGGATCTTCTTTCCATACCAGCAGAAAGGGATGTAGGCTGAATAACACAAAAGGCAAAACATTAATGAACCAAGCAGGTTTATGGCTGAGGGAAGTGAAGTTTGGAATTTTGCTGCCAAGTGCAGCAGCATTAGTCTGTGAGTTTTTCTCGAGATGGTTAAATAGAACCAGAATAGCTCCACACACTGCGGCCTGGAAATTTGTTTCCTCTAAGTTTTGTTTCCTGGCAAAAGCAGAACTTCAGAGGAATAAAGGAGAACAGCGGGTTTGGGTTGTTCTGGGAGTCCAGGAAGATGCTAAAGTCTTGTTTGGGGAGAACCTCTAATACAGTGCAAAGCCATTCAGACCTCTAATTCACTTTTTCTTTCCTTCCTAAGGGCTGCTCAGCTGCTTACACGCATCTGTCTTAGATGTTTAGACCAAATCCCTCCTTTTCCACTTGATTTCTGTTTGGAAAGGAATAGGCCCAAAAAGCCATTGACATTCCCATTCCTTCTGATACCAAGTTGAGACTAGACTTGAAATATTTTAAATCTTTCACTGAATAGCTCCCCATCTCCACAGTGGGACTTGAACTGCTTCCAGTCACTTCTGAGGCTGTCCTGTGCTTTCAGCCATCACAGCAGCAGCATGGCAGGCTCCACTCAGACAGTATCAATAATAAACTCTTACCCATAGTTTATACTAAGTGCCTTCCAAAGGTAGTGATAAACTTTCATTTTTCACGAGTTTATCATCATGCTGGCGTTCTGCTGTGCTTATAAATTCAGCCCCATGATTAAATTATTTTCCACAAGCTGACAGTATTCTGTGATTTTTAACTCGGAGGAAACGAAGGATTTTGAGAAGTCCAACTTCTTCATTAATGCTTATTTGGAGGACCACTATGAAAAAGAAAATAGCTGCATTTCTGCTGGATTGTTTTCTCCTCCTGGCAGACAGCAGTGTAGTACCAGGCCATTCTTCACACTGAATGGGATGAACATCTTAGGAATGGTCATGAAGTGTGTGAGTAGCACGGGAGCTGTGTGCTTCTTGTTTGTAAAACATCCCAGACTGCATTTACGTGGTGAAGTGGCTGAACTGCCATTAGTGTGGTTTTTTGCATTAAAAAGTTACTGTAGAAAGTATCTGGAGAATTGTAAATTTTGTATCTCTGCTTTGTAAAAGCACTAGATACGAACTAGGGAACTCCAGAAGAGTAAGTGGGTGTCTGCAGCTGATAAATGAGTTGAAATAATAGCAGGCAATTGTACATAGCTATTTTTGAAATTCTCAAAGAGAAAGTTGTCTGCCATGATTTGCTGTAGCTTTTTTTGCACATCCAGCAGCAAAGGTTAGCCCTTTTTGGTGCTCGGTAAGCTAAATAATGATTTAAAAGGATTAAAAATAGGTAGGCATAGGATACAGGCAACAGTATGAGCAGGCTGTCATTGCCATCAGAGCACAAAACCCCTGCAAAACTACCTCCAGGGTCTATTTTCAAGCTGAGTGAACAAAGTGAGAAGAGAATTAAATGCCAGTGAGAGCGAACAAATGCAAACAGTCTCAAATGTGTTCACTTTTATGCAGAATGCTTGAAGTATGGAGGAAAGAAGATGGGGATAAAGTAGGGACAGAATAGGTGAGAGTGGAGGAAACAGCAGCACATGAGGCGAGAGTATCTGATTTTTGTTTCTGTGGAGGTTGTGACCCTTCTGTTAATGAATATCACTTATGGTTGGGCAAGGCCTAATGCAGTCCTGCAATCCTGTTGTTTCTTGGTCTTCCACTGCGATCAGACTCATTTTTTTAATTTTAAATTTACAAAAAATAAAATTTGTCCCTAAGCAATATTGTTCCTTCTGGCCAGTGCATGTAGGCATGATTTGTGCTTTTAAGTAGCTCTGCCCATTGTTATGAGAACATGCTATTGAAGTGTGGTGCTCATTTTCAGCTTGTCCCATCATCCTCATGTGTTGTTTTTAGCATTATTCATGGTGTCTGGAAAGATTGTGAGGCTGGCAGGAGTTTAACAGTGCTAACTGAAGCCCCCTTTGGTTGAGACCCCTCTGTGAAGTCTGTAGGACTGCCCAGAGCCACATCTCTGTGCCACACAGTTTTCCAGGCAGTCTGGTCTCAGTATTGCAGTCAGTGATTTGATCTTTTATAAATTAGTTTAGTACAGCTCTGGACAATGTTCCAGCCTAATGCCCCTCTGTTGTGCAGTTCCTGTAACACATAATGGACTGGTGAAAACCACAGTCTCTAAACACTGTATTCCCTCTTCCCAATTCTTTTTCCTTGCTCTATCACTTGTCCCCCTGTCCTCTCCCTTCTCACCAGACATGTAGTTTGGATGCTTCAGGATATTTACTCTTTCACCTTTTTTCTGCTCAGTTCCACATTTCTGCTCTATATGCTTTGTCTCAAACTTTGTTCAGGTTTATGGGAGAGACACAAATGGGGAGAAGGCAGAGGTGGAAGGGCTCAGTCCAGGTATTTTGGATATCTGAGATGAAATTCATAACAACCACGTTCAGGAGCCTGTGTTTCCTTTACCTTTGGTGTGCAGGGGACAATTCAGCACCTCTGAGGTGGACACATAGAGGGCCACTGCTGGTTTCTGTCCTCACAGCTGTGAGGAACCCAACAGCAGGTTCAATATCGACACCACTTCTTTTTGCCTTTTCAGCAGTCTGGTTATATTCACCCTGGTTGTAATATGTGCATCACCTTCTGGTCTGTATTGTTCAGCATTTTTTATCTTTCTAGACAGTGGTCAAAGTTTATCAATGAATAATCTGAAACACTGGAAAAGAACCAGTGTAGTACATAGCAGGTATTTTCATGTACAGCTGACTTTGTGCTCACTGTGCATTTTTCAGCTTAAATTGTGGGTATGCACTCATGCTCATATTATATCTAATATAATATACAAAAAATAATACATTATTATATGTTATATGTATTTGAATGTCTAAACTGATATTTGGATAGTAAATTGATTTGGGGGAGCCATGTGTGCTCAGCACAGTGGTAACAAGTGATTATGATGACTGGCAATGTTTAGGTTCCATATAGGTTATTTCATTCCTGCTGAAAAAATTAAATAGCTGCCTCGTTGAATTGTTGTGGCCTTAATGGGAGGTATCCTCTCTGCCTGTCATGTTTTTCTTCAGGAAAAGAACAGGATATGGAATAGCTTTGACATTTCCTTAGTCATTGCTTACTCATACACAACACACAATTTGTGGGGATGCAAAATTAGCTGAGCTAAGTTAATTTTCAGAGCGGTGGTGAAGAGCATGATATGCCCTGGATTAACACTGTCCTCTTTCTTGACTGCTGTGAGCTCCTCCACTGTGTTTTAGCCCTGCAGCACGTTAGTGTTAAGCTTTTGGACCCTTTATAAAACCCAGATGTGCAGCTGAATTGAGTGTTCCTTTTCCCCACTCAGGCTGAAATGTTTCAGTCAGGTTACCACATCACTGGAATAGCATTGCCTCTCTCACAGGAGATGTCACTTCTGCTACAAAGTGGTTGTAGCATTCAGTAAAGCAAAATAACTGCGCAGTAAGGGGGTGCATTTGAGGGAATGTAGGAGCCTGTTGTTTACTGCTTAACGAAAGCCAGGATATATAATGGATAAACTTGTAGTGGTTTATGTTTCTTTTTCCATTCTGTTCTAGAAAAAATTCTCTTTGAAAAGAGAACTGCCTGGGCAACTGAAAAAAGTGTATACTTCTAGAAGTTTCTAGTTAAAAATCCTGTGTCTTGTTGGTTTAAACTTCTGGTTTTGTCTAATTAGACTTTGGGGTTTGATTTACCCCTCAGAAATATTTTTATGAACATTCTTTCTTCTGCCCAACTGAGAGACAGTTTGTTGTTACTTTTGTGGGTTTTTTTTCTGGCAAAACTTTGTGTTGCAGCTATTTCTATGTTTCAGTAACATAATACACTCTGGGGGCAGATCTTGGAGATCTTTGACTCTAATGAATACCAGTCACGTGAGAGCAAATACATGATTTATTACATGAGTATATTTTCGATAGTAATGCCTGGAGGTTTTTGTAGTGGGGGGAAGGGAGATCACAAGAGAGAAAAGGATGCAGTTGAAAGCAATTAGTGGCAAAGTGATGTTAACTCTCACCTCAGTTCAAGCCTGTGGTTTGCAATTCCAACATTGTGAATGATCCCAAAACAAAAACATCCATCCTTTTCACATTTAAGAACAATCTTAAGGGAATTGTGTTGTAGAAGCAGATCTTAAAATGAACACCAGCAATATTGCTCAGGGCCTCTAAAACTGAAAGCCATTTCTTCTAGTATTTATTGTCTTTGGCAGGACTATTATCCTCTCTTTATATTAACTGCTGCGTGAAGTGTCGTCTTTGTCTTGCCAAAACTTCTGTTCATAACATAATTTATTCATAGGTTTCTTGCTTTTGATAAAGACTTTACAATAAGGAACCAGGTTGTGGAATGTGAAACTGTGAGTTTCTTTCCTGAGGCTGGATGCAGCAATCTGTCATTTGTGCTTGCAGAGGTGTAAACTCTGAGGAGAGGTGACTGTCAAAGCTGCATTGCTGCAGCTCCATGAAATCCATAACAGAATAACTCATCCTCTTTTATGAAATCTAAATCTAGTTTCCAAAGATTAATAAGTGTTATCCAAGGAGTAGTCATGTCTGATTTTTTCTGTAGGTATGAAAATTTAGTCATCTACTCTTGCTATCTGAGTTAATTATGTAGGCATAAGCATTTAAATTCAAATTAAGGGCCAATTTAAAAGCCTTTTGATTGCTCAAAGATTTTGAGATCTGATTTCTGCGAAATTTTCATGTGAAGTGGTGAATAATAGTGCTCTCAGGCATAATTTGCAGCCTCTCTGAAACATTAAATATGTTTCTTGAAGATGTGGGAAACAAAGAGTTAACAGATCAATGTTATAATTTTTGTTACATTGTCCCAAATATTTATAGTTGCTTTTTTTACCAATGTCCCCTAGGAAGAGAGGTTTCAAACTTCCCATTACCACTCTACGTATCTCTCAATTAAAGAAGCAGAAATTTTTGTCACTTGAGCTCCTGACCAAAAGAGAGGTTGTGTCCTGCCTTTGTGGCAGTATGTGTTGGTTGTTCTTAGCTAAGCAAGGGATGATTTATCAGTTGGAAATTCTGATAAAGCTGAGCTACTAACAGACATTGTTATTTACTTCACCTGTCTGCTTTACAAATAAAGTTTCAGTGCTTTGCCTTGGCTGTAGCTTTACATGCAGTGCAGGAAGATGTGTGTTTATTGTGGCTTTACTAATGTTCTCTCAGCAGTTGAGGCAAGATGTGTTCTAAAAACCTGTGAGCCATTGTGTTGGCCTGGTAGATATTTCTTAGTGTTTGACAGTATCCAACTGCCTAAACTCACTGTAGCTACTACCCAGTAGTTTAGTAAAACAGAAGTTCAGTCTTGTTATGTTCATAGTAGCTCCCTTTTCTCAAATTACTAAGCATTTTCAAATGCCTGTGTTAAGTTCCAGAACAATGAAGCAATTTACTGAAAGTTTGAGAGATGGAGTCATGTGAGAGAGACTATGGAGAGCTTTTGAAGAGTTGATTGAAGTTCTTTTCCTTGTGGATCATGTTAGACACAGAGATGCTTTAAAAATCTTAGTCATGACCAACACCTTCATTGATGCCTCTTGGTTCACACTCTTCAGAGATCAGAAAGCTCTTCCCTCTCCCTAGAATTGTTTGAAATCACAGCAATAACTTCACCTTTGCAGTGCAGAACCCCAAAAGGAACAGTGTTCATTCTTTGAAGTCCCTGTTACTGCTTCAGTATGTTTGTCTGGGGGATGGTTCATGATTCTTCTCTCCTTTCATGTTGTTGCTGTGCTGATCTGTGCTCTGTGGTCTCTCACTGACAGCACCCATCACTGCATATTGATCTGTTCCTTTCATGTCAGTCTCCACAGCTTCATGCCAGGCCTTCCTTTTGCTGATGGAATGGCTTTTCCTTGGATGTTCAGAATTACCCCCTCTGCTGTCCAACTGGGTACTTTAACCTAAGAGAGCAAATAGTTTATCCAAGTCTGTTATGTGTAACACTTAACCTCCTGAGGATCTGGTCTGGATTGAAAAGCAGAACCTCCAAAACAGCCAACAACCCCTCCACAGCCCTTTCTGGCAGCTGCCATAGGTAACACCCAAGGTCAACTTGCCCCATCACTGCTCACATCTCGCATCTCTGCAGTGGTTCCCTTTGTGATGTGTCAGTCTCAGGATATTCTGAGGACTGCCTGAAGTCTAGGGATGGACAGCTCTGCTCTCGATTCCCTAAGGGACCTTCTGTCATCTTTTACTCCAGCTGCAAGGGGTGTTTATTAAATGTGTCTTTTCCTAAAGCCTTACAAAAGGATTTTTTGGTTGAACACTGCACCAAACATTGTCTTGTGTTGTGTATCATGTGGAAAATGTGGAAAATATAGAAGAAGCAGCAGTTTTATGCATTTTAATATTGCTTGGCAAATCATTCACAAACACTAGTCATGTAAACTGAGACCTGAAAATGCAGTTAAAAGGGTAAAATCAAGAGAGAACCAGGAAAATGATGAGTTTATATGCCCGAAATGCCTCTGAAACTCTCCAACCAAGGTTTCACAAGCCTGATGAAGCTGAACTTCTTTCCAGCTACAAAAGTTTACATACCTGGTGTATGTATTAAAAAAAAAACCCAAAAGACTTTGTTGTACAATATTATTTCCCAGTACCTCTTTATGCTTTTTCTGGACTCCTTGAACAAGTGTTCTGATTGTAACTAGGTGTGTTAGTCTCTAATGCACAGAGGAAGAAGGTTTCCAGATTTTATACCTTGTAGACCAGGACTGGCTGCAGACACCAGGGAGATGTCCTGGGTTATCCCACAGCTTCCTTCCACAGGTGGATCTGTATGGTTTTGGACATTTAACAAAGAAAATATTTTACTGTAAACTTCACAGTAAAAATTAGTAAACTGAGAAGGATTGTCAGGTATCTGAGAATCTTCTGAAAGTTAAGTCAGAGTTTGGAATGGTGAAATCTTACTAAAGCTGGGGAAAAGTAATTGAAATAACTTAATGGAAATGGAATAACCAAGAGAAAGGTTTGTTCATGCATGTTTGGCTTTGTTTGGACATGAATTTAATGGGAAGACTCTGGGATTAGAAGGTGTTGTTGTAAACCTTGAATGCTTGGGTTTTTTCAACACCCTGACCTGGCTGGGTTTTAGGGTCAGCACTCAAGGTTGTGAAGGTCTGAAGTGCCAGGTGGAACTGAGCTGATGTGGGGATGCCAGTTCTGTTACGTGATTTTAGAACACATGGTGCTGTACTGATAGTTTTTCATGTTAATAGGTGTAAAAAAAAAAGAAGTAATTTCTTATATATTTATATTTTTAGGTGTTTTGTTAGTTTTCTACTGACTGCTTCTTTCCCTGGGTAACAGTTTTCATTTTCATATGTGCAAATATAAGGAGGCATAGAATCAGCAAAACTTCCTTTTCTTCTTTTAACATGTTAAAGAATTCTCAGCCCACAGTTCTGCATGAGAAATAGACCTACAAAGCAGGTAACCTCTGTGCTCTGGATTTTTCGGAAGGGGCACATCAGCACACAGATGCTGAGCACCTCTTCCAGCAGAGGCTGTGTCTGTCGGGCAGGATGTGTTCATCCCATCCTGCTGCACATTGTCTCAAAGGCAAGATACTATCGGATATAAGTTTGCTAAGTTTTGCTAAACTTGGTCTTTGCTTCCATCTTGCAGCTAAGCAGAACTTTAGTGTCTTGTCTTTCAAGGGAGCAGTGCTGTGTGGTTCTGATGTGCTCACCAAGTCGTGCATTTGGGAGCAGTTTCCTACACAAACATCCCCTCCTACCTGGACTTCTACCTTGAGAAGGTACAAGAGAAGGTGTTGCAGATTTTCTGTTTCATTTTTGCATCCCACTCAATGCTCCACCTAAAGCCAGTCTCTAAAAGGGGTGAAATCCAAACAGTTGTTAACTCCTAGAAACAACAAAGGCATCTGAGAAACAACAGCTCCTCTTTCATTCTCATTCCCTGACATGGAAACCCCCAGAGAGTGGGGAAAAGAAGCCTCCTGCTTTGTAAACCTCCTGTGGTGTCTGATAGAAACATGGCACACTTGCCCTGGTGTTTGGATGTCACCAGGAACTGCTGAGAATGCAAGAGGAAAAAAAATAGTTCAGGCTATGAGGAATAGGAGGAAAAGATGAGTTTTATGTAAACAAAGTCAGAAAAACTTTGGAAATAATTACTTAAATCAGCTAGGAAAGCTGATGGAATGTCATAGTTATGGAGGCTTTTTGGCAGAAGTGGTATTTATTGGCTGGGTTTAGTTTAGCATGGAGAATGTCAACTAAGTATAAAGTTGTTAGTGCTGGAAAACCCTGCTGCAAAGAGGCGTAAAATGCAGCAAGCTGTGTGCTGCACACCAAACCTGGTGTGCCTGAAAGCAGCAGGTTCACACAGACACAGCAGCATCATTTGAGTGTGCATATTTTCTAAACATTGATTTATTACCTGGATCCGGGGTACTTTCTAGGAATGATTTACCCTAACAAGATAGAGCACAGACGGCTTGCAGCATTTTCATGCACAGAGTTGTCTCCTAACTCCTGTGCTGACAAGATTCTGAAAGTGGACTTCAGATCTGGATTTGTGGGAGGGATTTCTTCGTTGACTCTCTATGAAACATTGCATGGAGGAAAATGGAAACCATATGCAAGTCACTACACAGATCTGTTTTTCATTTAAATCTTTTCCTGTATTATATTTTCTGCTAGTAGAGGAGAGAGAAACAAACTGCTAGATGAATAGTATGGAGCTTAAAATGAAAGGAGTGTGGTTTCCTTTTTTTTTTAAGTGAAGAAAAAATTTGATCAGCAGCATAATTTCATGTAGGATTTTATAAAGAAAGAAGATAATTTGTATAGAATATGTTGGAACATCTGTTAATTTAAGTCTTAGTGAATTGAATGGATATCAAAGATCTGTGAAGCTGCTGAGTTGACAGAGCTGTAGCACGGGAGAGGCAGCACAATGTAAAGGTCTTGATGAACACTGCATCCAGAACTAAAGTCGGCTCTAGTGTCTGATACTGTTCAAAACATCCTTAAGCTGCTGTGGAGTTGTGGAAAATTTCACCATCTCTGAAAACAGTGCAGTAGATTTACTCAGAGTCTCAGGGTTTAGATTTTTTTGCCTAGTTTTGAACAGAAGTTCAGTTTTTAAAAGTTCCTTGAGATTCTTCAGTGCCAAGGTAGTCCCTTGATTTTTGCACAGAGTCTGGGAAAAGGAGCGCCACAGGACAAATAAAACAGAGTACACTTTGAACAGAGCTGAGCTTTTTCATCTCTTGGATATGTTGTACTTCAAGTTCAGGTCTGTGAGTGAAGGACTTAACTGGCTTGAAAGGGAAGTTGTGAAGATCTTCTCCCTCTTAGACTTTTTGGAAGCCGTAGAGAATGGAGCTCCTCAGTGGTAGTTACCAGGAGCTCAGCAATATGTGTGTGCACGTGGGAAATACCCAGATTTGGCCAGTGATTTCAGGCTGTGTTATCCATCAGTGCAAACAGCATGGTAAGGAATTTCATTTGGTCAGGGTAGTAGTGAAAATTAACCAAAGGACATGAATCCCTAGGTCCAGTTTTCTTAGATTTCCAAGGAGAATATCTAAATCTGTAATCGTGGAAAAAAAACCACTGTGATAAAGGAACATTGCAGACAAAGTGTCAGCTTCACAGATTAACTAAGGCTGAAGGACCAGTTTCAGTTTCTACATCTCTTTAAAGAGACTTCCAGTGTTTTCATCTAACTGTTACAAGAATGCTAAAGTAGCTTCTGAGCAGTAGAAATGCCCAGATCAAGTGACAGTACACACTTTAAACAGTGAAGAACTGCACAAAGAGGCCCTGAGCTCACAAAAGCCATGGAGGGCTTTTGAGAGCCTGAGTGGATTGTGGGCTGATGATGCTGTCATGCAGTTGGCTGAAATCTGTCTTGATTCCATTAATAGCCAAGACCTGAAGGCACATAAGGGACTAACCAAAAAGCAAGTCAGAAAAGCCAGGGAATGTTTCTGCTGTTGTGTCAGTGTCACACAACTCAAATGTTCTCTCAGAGTATTTGAATTCTGAGCAGGAAAAAAAAAGGAAATATGTTTCAGTGGAATGTAACTCTGAATTCCTACCTTCTGAACATCAAATAGAGCAGAGAATTGTTTCTCCTCTCCTTCCTCAAGGTGTTAATTA
Source organism: Passer domesticus (assembly GCF_036417665.1). Taxonomy (NCBI): domain Eukaryota; kingdom Metazoa; phylum Chordata; class Aves; order Passeriformes; family Passeridae; genus Passer; species Passer domesticus. The sequence continues at coordinate 33,294,462 of NC_087480.1, read as the reverse complement.
TATATTCCTGATTCCTGTATTGGCTCTGTTTTAAAAATGCACTTGGATTCCTGTCCTATGAGAGAAACTACAGAGTGGTTTGGGGTTGGTGTGGTCAAAACCTTGCACTGAGAGGAGGGGAAAAGGGTGCTTTAATTTATGTAATAGTGAAGTGCTGAGTAGACAGAAGATGTAATCATTGTATCTTATTGACAAAGCATGTAATGTCTTATTTTGATTACTACAGTATAATATGTAAGCATATCTCACTCATCAAAATCCCAAAGAACTCTAACAAAATTGTGTTAATCCTTATAAAATATGTTTGCCTGGTATAGTTAATTCCCATTTAATGTTTTCTGCTTATGCCTTTAAACTGTAAACACTTAAAAATATTGATTGCTTCTCTGTGCATCCAAATCTCCATATAAAGATGGGACCCTAAGTTACAGCATTTAGATACTGCTATAACAAAAATGTTTACCATTCATGTTTGGCTTGCACATTGTTTCACAGAATCTCATTTGGTTTTTAGTTTCTGTTGGGTTCCTTAATTTTGGAAGGATGGGAAATATTTTGTTTTCAGGTTGGATAAATCAAAATTCTGTCTTTCGTCTGAAGTTTTCCAGTTAGCTAGGGAGAAACATGTTTTTGTGTGGAAAATGTTGCTGTTTGAATGTATTTGAATTATCTGAAATTTTATTTATATGCTTTCCACCTGTTGAGAAATATTTGTGGTGGTTTTTTAGCTTTTGTTCATAATTCAAGCTCCTGTTTTGAAACTTCGTGTTTGGCATACTCTGAGGTATTGACAGACTGTTGCCTTGACTAGGAAAAACAGTAATGAGCACTTAAAAAAAAACCATTGTTGGTGGTGTCCTTCCCTTCTTGACTTTGAAGATCCACAAGGCATTATATAAAGTCAATATGCTGCTATTTTGGAGTCTCAGTTATGTTTAAATATACTGTGCATCCAATTCCAGAGCTGTTAATGTTCTGTTCATTCATAGAAGGGCTGATAGAGAATTTCCTTTACAAGAGGGCAAGTTTGCATAAATCTCCATGTAATGAGACTATTTCTCTTCATGGCCACAGTTCATTGTCTGTTTATTACACCAGCAGCTTTCTTTTTCTCAAAACTGCGCATCTCTTGCAATTGGAGTAGAATCATAACATAGGAGTTGAAATGAGGTGATCAGTGACAGGAGACAGGGAGATAGTAGAGCATAAAGGCAATATTGAATTACTTGAGAAGGGATTCCCACAGCAGCCATGGATGTGATGGATTGCTTGGTCTGCTCATTAACCCCAGTGCCACGCTGCTCCCAGCCACCACACAGCCCCTCAAACCAACCTGTTCCTACAGCAAGCTGCAAAAATCACTGTAGAAATTGCAGATGATACTCCAAAGAGAGAGGCCTGTGTGAGGTGTGCACAAACCCCTGCTCCTGAGCTGAGACTACACCTGTGGATGTGCACAGTGCTTTGTACAATGAGGAAACCAGTGGGGGTTTGCTTTGGTTGTTTTTTAACAAGATGGTAATTTTTCATTACAGACTTAGACACACAATGATAGTAATTCCATCCACAGGAGGGTATGCTGAAAAAGCATTAACTCAGGGAAGAGAGAAGGCAAGGGAGCTCCATAATAATACATCAGTGCTGGAAACATTCTAAAGAATTAAATGTATTTATTGATAACATGTTGAGAATAAGCAGTATGATTGGAGTCTGAAGACTGAATTAAGATTTTTGCTCTTATCTTTGTCATAAACTTATATGACATTGAGCAAATTATTTCTGCTCTGGGTTCTTTCTCTTTTCTGTAAAGCTTTCAGAAGAACTTGTTGAAATGCAATGCAAAGTGTTTATTTGGGGCTGTGATAAAATAGTAGCAAAAAAACAGGTAGTAGAGAATGTTTGAAGTTAGGTAAGGCACACTAGGGAATTATGCAAGGGGAGGTGGTTTATGTGTAAAGGTATGTTGTATAGGCTGTAAGACTGAATTTTGTCCCACAGAATCTCCCACAGTGTTCCCCTTTATGATAACTCTCAGAAGCCCTGCATTTGAACAGCTACAGGGGAAAAATGAGATATTGCCTCTGTCTCAGGACAAGAGGTTTACAGAGTTCATGTTTGGATCCAGCCTGACTAGAATATTACATGCCAGTTAGTGCTTCTGGATCCTTAACACCTTTAAAATTTGCCTAAGCCTACATTGAACTTCAATGCACTGGATTAAGTTTGGACCTTGAGTGGAGTCTCCTTTGCCATGTGGCCTGAAGGCCATATTTTCCCATCTGTGTTTTCAAAACCACATTTCCTGTGTCATCTTTCAGTTTCTTGAACTGATACCATTGCCATTTATTAATCTCTGACTTAGGGAACCTTCAATTCCTTCCCCCAGTGATTTTACCTCTACCACTATTGTATCTGTAACCATGCTCTCAAAAAAAATTGCCTCTGGAAGATTTAATCTTGCAATTCTTTCTGCACCCAGTCCCTTTGCTCCCCGGAATCAGTCTAGTCCTACTTAACCATTTAGCCATGAATCCATGAATACTCTGATGGACATCTGGTTTTTATTTTTCCTTTTATTCTTCTTCTGTTTTGTTGCTTTGCATTCATCTGGTCATATAGAAGGAAAAACTGTTAGATTATGGCTAATCTTTCATAATCTGTGACCTTTCTATGCCACGTGGAGTTGAGTTTGGAAAGAACATCTTCTGGAGAGGAACCTGTGGAAATCATGCCTGTGTTATTCACCTGCTGCAGTCTAACTCTCCCTCAGAATTTTGCATAAAGGTTATATTAATCTTCACTACTGATTATACATGTCAATATTTCAAAGTAATTACTAAGTATATCTGTTAAAGGCCAAACAACTAATGGCAAATTCCTTGTACATAGGGTATGTGCATCTAATGAAAGAGAAACATACTCTAGAGCCAGGAAGTCAGGAATGAGGCCTTATTTTACAGTATCAGAAAGTAACATCAGGGAGAGATATTAAATGTGTACCCCATTCAGTCTGCTGTGTAGAAACTGATATTTTATACCATGCTTCACTCCTGCTATTTATGAAAGTGTTGGTGATTCATTCTTTCAATATAGCTTTGCTACTATCAATGATTTTTGTTCTCTTGTGTTGTCTATCAGAACATGCTTATCTGAGTCTGTGTTAAATATTTTTGGTGGGATTGATCTTAATTCTTTTGCATAGGTGAATCATAACTGTGTTTCATTTGTTTACCCCTAATTACCTTCCCCAAGGGAATCTGTTACTTGGTAGTGGTGTAGCTGATCTGAGGCAATTAAATTGTTCAGTATGTCTTGTGGGAGTAAATGTTACAGAAGTAGCCTCATCTTGTTAAGATTTGCTAAATCTCCAAGTCCTTATTTCTGTGAACCTTGGGATGTGTTTATGGAGAAAGAGAAAGTGGAGCCTTTGTCAGTAAAGGAAAAACAGCAGGAAATGTGCTGAGCAAATGCTGTCAGATGGAAGGAAGGGGAAGTGGGGAGGACAACAAGCAGGGGAGGGAGCAGGCTCTGTGGTGGAGATTGTCTCCTGAACAGGTGACACTACAAGCCTTAGCATGTGTTGTTAGAAAATCCATCAGGAGCCTCAGTAATATTGGCAGCCTCCCAGCAATCTTCATATGATGGTTGTAAGTTTAATGATAAGAATTCAACTTGGCAATAGCAGCTAAGTACTCCAAGGGTTTGTGGTGCAAATGCAGGTGTCAGATGCCAAAAGAGCATCCAAAGTAGGTGTACGAGTAGGTGTGCTTGAAGACTTTGTTCACTAGTTAAAAAATGAAGGGGTTGCTGTTTAGTTAACCCTTCAGTCACAGCTGGGTGGCTGCTCAGGAAGGAATCTTAATTCTGTCTTCTGCTATGTGGAAACATAGATCATTAAATGTGGCACTTTGTGTCTGTTGTACCTGAATATGTTCACCTTGACCTGGTTTGAGCAGGTGAAGGACATTGAACACTCACACAGGGCAGTTAAGCTTTGGTCTTAGAGGCTCTTTCTGCATATCCATTATTTGCTGTTCACAGAGGTTTGCTAATACTGTTCTGAACAATATTAATTTTGAAACAAAGTTGTTTCTCTTGTGGGCACGTGGGGAAAAGTCCCGCTTTACTGTCTTGTAATTATCTCTCATAACTTCTGAAAATGAATGACCCTCTTTTTCAGTGTAGATATTATGTATTGAGGGCATTGCTAAAGCGTGTATGTACATTAACAGGAACCTCTCCTTGCTTCCATACAGCTTTTGTAATAAAGTCACATTTCACTGGAAAAGGCTGCGATCTGCTTTCCATCTCCATTAAGACTCACTGTAAGCCATGCTATGAAAATTCCTGAATGAATGGTAGGAAGGGAGACCTGCTTACCTGTTTCCAGTAGAAATGAGAAACCCAATTTAGCCGAAGTGTTTATTCTGTCTAGTGAAAATCTTGAATTTGCTAAGGATATTTCCTTCAGACCTTTGTGCCAGTTTCTTCCCAATATCAAAGGGAAAGTTTAAGAATTCATTCAAGCTTTGGACAGCATGGAAAGCAACCAGAAAAGGAGAAGGATACTCAGAGATATATCACACTTCTACTTGTAATCTTCTTAGTGTTGAGTATTTGGGGGCTAGATTTTAATGTTACTGCTTTCTGATGCTCGCTGCCTTACTTGCTCGCACAGCTGTTAGAGGGTAAAGCACAAATAGCAGTTTGCAAAGTTCTGTTTGCTTCTGCAAAGTAAAAAATACCCCAGTGGTTAAAGGAGGTGAGTGAGCCAGGTTTAGCCAAGTACCAGGAACTGCAGGGTGTATGTGACTTTAGGAGGTGTGGCAGAGATCCCTGGCTGAGTTGGCAAGAAGTTTTCTTCCATGAGCTCTCAAAGTAAAACCAATGAGACCTGATTATATGGGACCCTTCAATAGCATTTTTATGAGTTTTTTTTTTTTTTTTTTAAACAGAACCAGCTTAATAAGCAGTGCTTTTGGACATCTGTTTAGGAGCTGTGGTGTAAAAGTATCATGTGTGTATTTATCCAGTGCCACCTGCTGAGCCAGCAACTGCAGTGTGCACTGGGTCTCTTCCATGGTAGCAGTTGATGCTCTGATAGTCTAACTCAGGTATAAAGGCTACTTTATACTGCCTCGGAAGACATGAATCCAGAAATTTGTATGAATTACTTTCTGTTTTTGTTTCAAGTTGTGCTGGGTAAGATTTGTGCCCTCGCCTGCAGCTCAGAACTTCTGCTTTACTAAAACAGCTCCAAGGGCTTTAATGGGAAAATGGGGCTTATTTTATATGTTACTATTTTCCTTGTACTTTTTGTAAGAGTGCAATTAAAATGCTATTTACTATAGGTTGCCCTGCAACCCCCACCCCCACCCTTCTTAATTGTTTACTTGGAGCTCAGAGAGCACAGTTCATTGTTAGGAAGAAAGAGAATAATTCAGACAACTTGGTCAATCAGTCTGCAGCTTGTTTTAATTTTTACACTGCCTCTATTGTGTGGAAAATATGACTTTTATAAGCTTGATAGTGCAACCATGAAATGAGAGTTTTTGCAAATGTTACATCCATAAAATGAGTAGGTTTCAAAACTTGATTCTGTACTCTTAGACGAGGCTGTCAATCAGGTTGTTGCAATGTTTTTAGGTGTAGGCTGTACAAGTATTACAACCAGAAATCTACATGAAAGGAACATTGTTTGCAAAGTCAAGTACTCAGAAGCTAGGAAATAGTGGATTTATGGTTGTTTGTACAAATGTAATTCTCTCCTCTTGTATGTGCTTTCTGCACATTGAGTGAGGCAGGAGTCCTGGAGAAAAGCAGGGCACAATCACGGAATCAGATAGTTAATCACAATGCCTACACACAGAGCAGAACAGGGCTTCTATGTGCAGCCATAAATCTGATGTTCCCTGACTCTCAGGTGCTTGATGTTGAAAGAATTTCATTCAACATTGGTTGGTTTAGGGTATGATTTCCTAACCTGAAGAAGGAAGGAAGACTAAAAGAGTTTATTCAAATCTTGAGGTTGGGTACAATTCTGTGGATGGAGGTTTGGGGTGAGGGGCTGAGCTTCACAGCTGGCCCAGTTCTCAAGTGTCACAGTGCAAGCTGTGGGAGCAGTGCAGTGCTGGGGAGATCAGCTATGTTTGCCTCAGTAATAAATTTACTGTAACCACTCTCTCTGCCTTTTAGACCTTTACTCTCCAGCACTGCCTGAGGAGTTACAGGGATTAGCAGTGATAGCTGGCAGGATGAGAAACTTGTCTCAGTGCAGTGGCATTTCACTGTCAGATTCAGGTAATGTGGTCATGACAAATGCCCAATGCAAGATGATTTCCTCCTGCATGAAGAAAAGTGAAACAGAATTTCATGGGTTGGAGAAAAAAAATATTGTAAAATCTCCTGACTTGAAGAGTTGTTTTGGTTTTTTTCTTTCCTCTGCTGTGTCTTAGCAAGAACTACAGATTTGAGAGATCTTCAAGGATTAATCCACAAGATGGATTAGCAAAGGGAAATGTGAGGGAGTTAATTTTAGATTAGTATCATCTGCTGAATTTGAAATGGTTTTATACCCAGACTGACTCTTGTACAGTTCATCAAGATTTTTGGAAGACTAGGTAGTTGTAGGAAGGTTCAATTTATCTTCTATTTATCTATCTGTGTAAAAATCACATCAAATCTGATGGATAATTGTTCAAAAATACAACAGCCATCCTGCACAAAACCAGCCAAACCAAAACAACCTATGGCTGTCCAGCTATTCCTGCCAGGAGTGAAGTGCTGCTGGGTAAGCTTCAGGAGCTGGCCACAGTTGGTCTCCCTTGTCACCCTGACTTGATTCCTACATCACAGCCTGGAATTGCCTGTGCTCTTGGACCCCAAGTGGGATTTTTGCATCCAGCCCTGTATTTGGGTCACAAAGTTTGCAGTCAAGGGAGCAGATTCTTGGTCTTCGACCCCTGGCTTTCTAATACCTCACCTCAGTTGTGTAGCTCTCATGTGGAACTGCACTGATCAGAAGTGTAACGTGAAACTGATTTTGCAAAACAATAAATTGCAGAGAACTTGAGGAAACAGCTGGTTTTGGTTAGTAAATTGCACATAAAATGCAAACCATCAGTAAATGGAAGGCTTGGCCCCAGGAGAGGAGAAGCAGGGTTTAGCCCCCTTGCTTGCCCTGTGCTGGTGATTGGTTTGAGCTCACTTGCTTTTGGCCCCAAAGGGGGAGTTCCAGCAGGCTGGAATAGCCAGAGCATTGCAGAAGCTCAGTCACAGCCTTCGTGTCTGCCTTTGCTGGAGACTGTAAATAGCAAGCTGCAGCAGCAAGGAGTGGAGCTTCCCTCCGGACAGCCTCTGACAGGGGCATTTCCCAGGTTTCTGGATTTGCCAGCTCTGTAGACCCTGGTGGTGGCCAGAGTGGCATAATCCTCTGGCTTAGCTGGACCCTAGGTTTAAAATGCTTCTGTCCTTGCAATGGCTTATGATTCACAAAGGCAAATAAAGTCGCACCAAGAAAAACAAAAAACTATGCAAAAAACTCCCCCAACCAACAAATCCTAAAAACAAATTTATTTAAAAACTCCTTCTTTTGCAGTTAACGCTGAGTAATTAAGTATTCATGAGGTTCACACTAACTATGGTAATAAAATGTAGTTGATATTGAATTAATCTTACCAATTTGATGCATGTGGTAAGGATGTGATGGCTGCTTCAATCCTTACTGTACCAGAGATGTATAAATGTAAATTGTGTTTTCTGAACTGGAGCTCTCTTTAATGTTGACTTCTAGCTGTGCTGCAGCTAAACCCGTGCCCAGATCCAAGACTGCAGACGCTCACACACAATTAATCTCACAAATTTATGAATGCCAGAGCATGGAGCAAAATGAAAACAACTGGAGGAATGTATAAGGGGAATAATTGGACTGTATCCAGATGTGCATGTGTAAAACATCACTGATTGACTCCTCCCCCATATCCTGCCTGAAGAAAGGAATTTTTTTCAAAAATAAACTGGGGTTATTTGAAAGAAGTTGTGGTGTCTGAATGAAATCTAATAGGCAGGATTAGTAGTAATTAGGTACATTCTTTGCTCATTGGTGTTTTGGTTTTGTTTTGGTTTTGGTTTGGTTTTTTCCAACTCTTGAAGTATCACTGAATTTAGCAGATTCTTTGCAGTTTCAGTGTTACAGCTGGAGCTTTTGCCTCGCCGATTTGAGCTGCAGGATAGTAGAGGAGAATCACAAGGACTGCATGTGTGTTTGTGTGTTATGCACTGAAAATTTTATGAGCACTACCTGGCATTTAAAAATGCCAGGTTCTGTATCAGGAGGTTTTTGTGGCGAAGGTTGGTTCAGGGGCAGAGGGACACTTGAAAGTTTTTATATAAAGAGAATTTACTAAATAGAAAGGGGAAAAGAAAAAAAGTGTCCTTTCCCTGTGTTGTATCTACAGATTGGAGTGGAAAGGAAGGTGGTAAGCGTGCTGTTACCAGAATTGGTTAAACGTCAGGCTCAGGCAGCACACGCAGGCAGGGCCAGCCTCGTTCCTCTGCCACCGCTGTTTGCTCTTACAACAGGCACGGGAAGGCAAGAAAAGGGAAGGGAAAGGAAGGAAAAAAGCCTAGACTGGAGAAAATCAATTTTTGCTTTGCTGCTTTGTTGATTTAAAAAGGAATAGATAAATCTGGCATTTCCATAATTATTTTGATGTCCTTTTTCTATTCTTCCTCTTCAATAAATCGCGTTGCCCACTTTTAAACTCTTGTGTGCTTTCTCAGCACAAACTTTTCCTAGACATTTTGTAACACTTATTTTTCTCCCCAAATTAAAGTAGCAGAATCTTTGGCTGAGTTTCACAAAACACCCTCACCAGCTTGCTCTACTGTCTTATGTTTACTTTGGTTCTGTACCCAAGTAGGTTGAGAAAAAAGAAAGAAGTAGCACTGAATCTTCTTAAAAGCTGCAATCAATACTTACTGCGGGGAAGGCTCGTAATGTTCTGATTCTTTTCTAGTCCTTGCTCACACAGCACTGTCCCTGAAGCCAAGGACATGAAAATAAAAAAATTCTTTGGGGTTTGGACCACGAGACTGTAGCCACCTCCCTCCAGTAAAGGCTTTATCACAGAAGGACTCTGTGCCGATTTCTTTGCACAGAATCTTGTTTTGGACTTTACCCTTTATTTTAGCACTGCTTAAAATGGCGTTGAAGCAATATTACAGTTTGGCTCCTGTTGAAGGGATGGGTTAGAACTTAGGCTTTCTGTGCTTCAAGAAGTTTGACTTTTTTCCCTCCTCTAATGGAAAAGGACATGCTAAACTGTCCAGGCAGGCTTGTAGTGTTGCCAGGGATTTAAAATTCTTGCACTTAGACTGAACAAGCACAGAGGCACGATACTGTTTCTACACCAGGTATAAAAGTGCTTGGCACAAATCTATTTTAATAGAATATGTGAATGTGCTTTTGAACTTAGTGTCACAGCGTTTCTACTAGAATACTGTGACAGATGTTTTTGAAAAATAGTCATAGTCCTTGGATAAAGAACTCCAGAAGTTCATTTGAAAATGCTTTATAGTTGGGAAGACTCTTTAGAAAAAAGTAAATTTCGGAGTTGCCACAGCTTGTCGTGTTGCTTTGCTGAAGCTGCAGCAGCTGTCGAGGTGAGATGGAGTTGCCTTGGCAACAGCACATATTGTATAACAGTACCACACCACCATCAAACCAGTGAGGTGAGAAGTAGTTTAAAAGCATTACTAAATTTTTATGGTACGTCTGCTACATTTTCAACCTTGTGGTTGGCTGAGTTTACTCAGTGTAGCCTTCCTGGAGCCCAGAAAGCTCAACTGCTGAATCCTGTTCAGTGAAGAAAAGGGAGGGGGGAATCCCCAATTTATGTTCATTTTAAAATTTTATTTTAAATGCCGAAGTTAGGCTGTCTCTATATAACATTTTTTTTAAAATTACTCTTATGCTCATAAGGCAGTTAATGTTTTGTCTAAACTCATTTTTCTCTCCTCTTTATACCTTCTATTCCAAGCTTTTTCAATGTTTTGAGTAATGAAAGCAGGAAATATTTAGAAGAATCTATTAAAACTTAGCAGAGAAAGTCCCCAAAGATGAAATTGGCCTGGTTTTATGGTTGCATTACAAATATGGGCATTCAAATGGTGATGTCTTTTGTGATGGCACACAGGTACTCTGCTTTCTTTCCAGTTTATTGTTTTCCAGTCCTTTTTGCTTCCCACAGTTGTTTAATTTAATAAAATAGAAAATCACTTCCCACCTCACTATTCACAAGTAATATCTGCTGCATGCCCCTCCCTCTGTATTATGGATTCAACCAGAGAACTTCCAGTCTAATATTTTACAAGACCAGTGGCCTCCAAAAGATCTTTAAGGCTCTTTTCTGAATTTAATTACTAACAAAGTATGTCTTGGTGGAGAGATTGGTCATGTAAATTTTTCACCTACTTTCACAGTTATTGCACTTCTTAGTTAATTTTGACAAAGATTCAGATCACCTTTTGTCTTTTTTGGGTGGTGATATTTAATGGCATTAATTAGAAACCAGGAAAACCAGGGGGTATGTTATTTCATACTTTTAAACTTAAATCTGAAAACAAAACAAAAGACCCCTTGAAAAAAACATGGTATGAACCTTAAGCTGAGGGGGAAAAAAAGCAGCAAGAGGAGCAAGTGTTGTGAAAACCCTGCAAATCACAACCACCTGGTTAGAGTAGCGAGTCCCACGTAAATTAAAGAAGAACTGACTTCAGTTGCAGTGTTCAAAAAACGAACCTACAAGACGCTGCCCAAAGCTCTAGTTAATAATTATTGCAAACAGCTTGGAGCCAGCCCAAATTGTCCAGGACTGCTGGATCCTCTCAGGGGTTCATGCATACCACAGTGATTATTGCATGCTTTTCCAGGCTCCATTGTGTGCTCCTGCTCGTGGGATGTGGTGCCTCTAGTGCTGAGCTGTGGAACTCTGTGACAGAGCTGTCTCAGCGGGTGTGGTCACATTTCTGCTCCTTGTGATCTCTCAGTCTATGGCAGCTGGTTTGGAGTGTGCTGGACAGACCTGAGAAATGGTTTCTTGTGCCTGGGGCTGATGGAGCTGTAGAATGTATTGTAGAAGTTACTCATAGCGTACCTGAGTGCTGTTGGAGTTGCTGCTTCTGAGTTCTTCAGGATCAGAGGATATTCCAAAGCATCTCTCCTTCTCAGCTGTATTTCAGGCACCTGTGCTGATAACCTGATTAAAATTCAGGGCTCACTAAGCTGGATGTAGCTCTCTGGAACCAGATCTGTCCTGCTTCCAGTTCTTCATTCAGTTCAGAGTTGCCATGTGTAGAATGATACCCTGGTGACAAAGAGCAGTCTAGCAGGACAAACTCAATTCCTGCATTGAGTTCTCTGTCCTTAGCACAGGTAAGGCTGCATTTTCTCTGCCAGTGTTGGTCAGTCTAGCAAAGGATCTTTGATATTTGTGGATTTTGAAGACAAAGGAGAAGAATCTGAAGTAACAGTGATAAGGGGAGGCATCTGTCCTTTCAACAGACTTTATATCCTACTGAACTGTCTAGTCTGAGCACTCCTTTGTTACTAGCCCACGCAGTTTGTTGTGCAGTTGCACAGCTTTACACTTGATACTTATTTTGAGTGAGGTTGTGTGGAGGCAAATCTTAGCAAGTAGTTATCAGTTTGTAAATAATCCTCATTTTCCTAACATGACATGGTTTTGCAGCCTTTGAAATAGGGTCTAGCTCCAACATCAGAGGAGAGTGTGTGCTACTGGGACACTGCCAGATGGCCTCCATACTTTTACTCATGGTGACAAGGCTTGTCAGCCCTCAGGGCAGGAAATGTTGCAAGTATTGTTACAGTGCCAGTCTGGAATACTCCCTAGATGTTCCCACGGTGCAGGTGATGGTAACAGTCCTGTTACCAGTCCTGAGTTTAAAAGTAGGTTGACAGAATCTGCATTTTCAGACCTGCCCACCTTTTTCTGCTCCCATTGCATCATAGACCCACCCATTTGAAGTATATTTTTACCACTAATCAGAATATGACTGGAGTTCTGCTGAGCTATCTCTCTTCATTAACCACAAGTAACCATAATAACTATAGCACGTTTTTGGCTGAAACATTTTGTTAATTGCTTACGTTAGTAGCTTGGATGAGTGAGCTGGCCTATTAAATATTCCAGTGGTTTTAAATAATGATTTAATTTTTGAAAGGTATTTTCCATTAGCTGAGGAAACCAAATTATTGTCTTGGCATGTACTGGAGAAAAAACTGTGAAGAAGGGGATCAGAAAACCAGGTAGTATGTCAGGCTGGTAGTTGTTGCAATCATTTCTGTGTCCTGCTCCAACGATTGGGATTTTTCCCCTGTACATCTTTGAAGGGAATTTTATCCCAGTCTGTAGAGAAAAGGCATCCCTATTTTTGATTTGTTGATAACATCCCACTGGGGAATTGTATGGTAGATGTGCTCCATTATTCCTCTTTTGATTCATTTGGGGGCTATCTTGCCCATAGATCAGATCCTTAAGAGAATGGTATTTGAATTCATTCTGTGTCTCTTCAGAATGGCAAATGAGAGAGGCTGATATTTGGACACACTCATTTTGGAAGAGATCCCGTAGTGGTTTCTTTTGCCTTAATGTCCTTTCTCTGCTGGTGCTGAGGGAACAGACCAGCATCTGCCCATGCTGTAGGTAGAGTTGTTGAATTTTGTCCTGAATTGTTGTTTGAATTCAAGAATTGTTGTTTGAATCAAGTCTTGCTGTCTGTCTGTGCCCATGGTTGCCATCACCACTGAAAGGGAAAAACATCCCCTCTTCTTATGGATTATTACACTGAATAGCTCAGTGGATTGTCCTGATGGTCACCTTGGTGTACCTGAATGGAGAGGAATGAGAATAGTCCTGAAGCTTCATGTCTCTGCAACTTGATGCCATTTGCAGCAGGAATAGCAAAAGCCCTCTGATTGTCCTCACTGAAGCTCCTGTGGGTGCTGCTGGGAAAGGCCACTCAGGTCCTGAATGCCCAGTGTGTAACTCTGGTAACTGCTCCAACACTGAGCTCAGAGCACACGTGGGGTTGAAGCACTCTGTGCCCTGGGCATGGAGACTGCTGCAGCTGTGTCTGCAGGGGTTTCACTTGGCTACCTGCCTTCTGGGAATCTTGAATAAGTGACTAAGGCCCTTCTTTTCGAGGTAGGAAAGGTGGCCATGCGGTGAACAAGTCTTTTGGGCAGTGTTGGCATTCACTGGAGCACATCTGTTCTACTGACTGCTACAGTGTGGGGCCTCAGCAAGATCAACACACTGCAGCAGGCATAGAAAAAAATAATTTGAGTACAAGTTGATGTACCCTTGTGTTCTGTTAAAGTGAAGTTTGCTATTTTTCCCATTCATGGAGTCACTTAAAAGGTGGGAGAGCCTGGACATGGTAAAAAACATCAGTGTAAAAGATAGGAGTGACTGCAGTCTGAAAATAAGAAATGTTCTAGTTTAATTAATGTGGGATTAATCACTGCAGATGAGACCAGCTACAGGACTGGGTGCAGTATCTCTTCTGTTATTTGTTTTTCTGTAACTTCTAGTCAATCTTAGGCTATTGATAAAGGTGATGAAAATGGACTGTAACTTTCATTGGTGTGAGTAGCTTTTATGTGATCCATCATCTGTTACAAGAGACCTTCCATGTGCTAATGCATATTTCTAAGCATATCTAATATGCTATCTGTTTATCTAATTTTTTTCTTTTCATTTCCCACTTTTGCAATGCCCTTTTATTGCCTGGCTAACAAGTGAGAAGTAAACTCAGGGTAGTGGTTTAAACATATTGCAAAAAAGAATAGTCTTTTAACTTAAACATAAGATGAAAAGTTAAAAGCTATGATTGGGTTTCTGATTCTACTGTTTATCTTGTTGTTAAACTCACTGTAAAGAGATACTGTCAACATAAAATCAGACTTCAGTCTGCAATTTTCTTATCTCTTAGATGTAAACAAAACTTTACCATAATGAAAAAGCTAAGGAAAGAAAAATCTCCAGTTTTGACATCGTGTATATGACAGCATTTTGAAAAGTAGCAATTCCTGTCCTGAATCAGATCAGTGTGTTTGTCAAAGCAGCAAATGCCAGATGCTCAAGAGGAGCTAAATCTAATAGAGTGCTGCAGCCCCCACAGCAGGCGCTGGGCAGCACTTGCCTCCCTCCTGGCTTCATGGAACTTTATTTTCCTTGCATGGGTTCCTTCTCCCTTTTCTAATGCAGCTGGGAACATCCACAGGAAAGGATTCCTTGAGTCACACTGAATTTTCAGTCTCAAGGATGCTTGGCATAAGTGCAGATCATAGCTTAAGTATGTGCTTTGTTTAAAGAAACTTCTGTTTATCAGCTCTCACAGAGGAAATGCAACAGTCAGTGACTTGTTAGATTCCATCTTGTGTTTATATTGGAGAAAACAATATACACAAACACAGAAAATTAATGTTAAAGCTACAGAAAGGTAGGTGGGTGCTTAGAGGAACAGGTAGAACCTTACACTACTGAATACAGTACTGGGTTTTTTGTTTTAGATTAAAACATCGAATAAATGTCTCTGATTGCAAACTCACGGATAAAAAACTGTGCATCTTCCCTGTAAGACTTCCATTTAATACTTAATCTTTATAGAGAGTGCATAGCTCCATTACAAAATTCATAAAGTCAGAAACCAAATACGTCCTGAGCATATAAATGGCAGTGGCCAACAGTGGGTTAAAAATCCTGCACATTTTTGGAAACGTTAGAAGCCCTGATGGGTGGAGTAGGCAATGGGCGTTGTAGTGTGGATGCTTTGCTAACCCTTTGCTGTGCAGCTGCAGGACAAACACACTGAAACCATGGCCAGCAGCAAAGTGGATTCGCAGGGAGCTCTCTTCCTAAAACCCTTCTCTGTGCAGGAGAGATGGAGTGATTTCTGCTGCAGGAAGAACAAGGATTTGAACTGTTTTCTAATCACTAGCTTTTTCTGGTAAATACTGTAGAAAAAGCATTGCAAGAACAGCTTTAAAGATTTAGGAAAGCTTGTTAGCAACCACTTGCCAAAATATCTGTTTCTACATACTCTACACAAGTTAGAATAATCAAATTAAATGAAAGGTGGTTTTTGCATCTGGTTTTGGATCTGGAAATAAGTTGATACAGACATTCACTGGACAGTTTAATTGCTGTAATAAATTTGCAGTAAACCTCGTGAAAATAATATTTTCTTTTTTCACTGTGAAGACAGATACATCCCTACATAAAGAGAAGTTTGCTTCCTCCTTTGTCTCATTGTCGACAACTGTAAATTTTCAGTTAGATTTTTGTAATGAGCAACTACACGTAAGAAATCCCATCTGTATGAAATACTGTGGAAAGTGTATGGAATCCACAGAGGTGGTCAATAAACTGTGCTGCTAACAGCAGAAAGTCTAGCAAGAAATGTCTTTTTATTATGCTTTGGGAAAATAGCCTCTGAAGATTCCACACGGGTGCTTTGTGGGAGGGCATTCCACACTGTGGGAGCAGAACAAGTGCCTTTAGGCATCTGAGGTCAAAATGTGGACAAGGACTTCAGACATTTATAGTTGTGTTTCTCCCTGCTTACAAAAAAAATTACTCAACAGTTTAGGGACAGTTTGTGTAGCAAGCTAAATTTGGGGATAAGCAACACTTTATTGGCACAAGTTATGTGAAACAAGGAATTCTAAGTTCTTCATTATTTCCATCATGATCTTCTTTGCTGTGTACAATGCACAAGTTCCTACAGCCTTCATGTGAGACGTGAATTGATGCTTTTCTGTAAATTATTTGCCACTGAGGTGATGGACCAACACCCTTCTCTACCAAATGGAAAAGATGAGTAGCTACTCCTAGGCTAGACTGGTACCCAGCCAGGAGGGGATAACTTAAGGTGTGGTGCTTTATTTCCCTGAGCCTTGAGCCCTTTGCTTTTGGAGCAGACCCAGGTGTTGACCTCCTCAGTGGAAGATGAAGGTGCCTCCATGGATTGAGTCTCCTGCTCAGCTGGACTTGTGCCTCCTCCCTGGGTTTGGTTTGAACTCCCAGGCTGGAGGTTCTCATGCTGGATGAGCACAGGGTGCTGATGCCTTTCAGCTCCACACAAACAAGAAGTTGCATCATTCCTGATAAATTAAATTTGTTTAGTGTTGGGGTCGGCTGTCAGTTGTCTCTGCCCCAGCACGGGAAAAGGTGGTTCTGGGCAGGCCGCGCTCTGAAGAAGGAGTCTGGACTCTTGCTTTTGGTCTTCAGTTGAGTTTATTGTTCCTTATCTACAAAGTTTTTCTGTCTGTCCAGCCGAGGTCTGATCAGCAAGACAGCCAAGGGCACTCTCTCCCGCCCATGGGGCGGTTGTCTCTTTTATAGTGAAAACTACGTATTAGATATTTGCCTTCAATTTCCAATACTTTTCATCCCTTTTAGCATTTGTACCTTCACCATGAACCAATCCACACATGCCAACATCATCCTGAACGTGGTTGCCAAGGAGAAGAAAGAAGAAGGACAGGGCACGCCCAAATCCCTCCATCTTGGGACTCCTGACCCCCATGTACAGGATTCCAAACCACCCTGTACAAGGTTCAAAACCCCCCTGTACAAGGTTCCAAAATTTTTTCCTTCACCTTGTGATTGCTACTACTATGCTACTTAAACTTTTGTGGCCTGTAATTCTTCATATAAGGTTGGCAATTTGCTCCATGAATTAAGATCGAATTTCTAGGTGTCTTTGGCTTCCTGCCAGGGTCTCCGAGCCCCTGCCAGGGCTTTGAGACATCCAGGGCATCCAGAGAGATGTCCTGGGTTCCGACAGTTTAGTTTTGGTTTTAGAGCCCTGTCTCAAGCACCTCTGCCAAGCTGTGTCTAACACACCTCCCTGAGCACCTTTCTGAGGAGCATGGGATGGGAGCTGGGACTTGGAAAAGTTCTGGAGAGAAGGAGCTGATGGATCCAGGCCTAGAGCATGGGAAATTGTCTGCACCAGGATGGAGCAGAAGGGAAAAGAGAATGTTCTTGAAATATAAAAGCATTTGAGACTCTCAGGCTTTTCTTTTGGTGAAGTCTGTGTGTTGTCTTGAACAGCAGAGATGCTGCTTGCAGTGTAAATAGCCGAGTAAGAGCAGGGCATAGTTCCAAGGAGCTCTTGGGCATTTTAAGTCAGGTTTGCTGCTTTTTTCTCTCTCTGTAATTTAGAGTAGAGGTTTACACATATCAGTTGCAAGTTCTCTTATTACTTCAGGCTGTTGATTTAAAACTGAGCATTTGAGAGAGCGGAAGGAATGGGTTGGGGGCTTAACTGAACTTTGCAGTTTATACTAGTGCTTCATTTTCTTTAACTTAATTTTATTTTCCTAATATCTAGCCATAATAACTTTTACTGCTTTATAGGCTTTTTATTGAAGAGTAATGTAATGAAGGGTTGAACACTGAACCTTCCTCAACATCTCAACATTGCCTATTAATGGGTTTCCCCCTCTACCAAGCAGCAGGTCAGCTTTTTCCTTGGAGTATCTGTTTTAATTAAAATACCTCATTGAGATCTGTATCGTGATCACTGAAAGACCTTGTGCTAGTGAGGCAGATGTCCTTTGTTGTTTTATTGCCTTTGAGAACGTTCTCTGTTGTGCCAATCCCACATCAATATGTGTGCTTTTGATATAAAAGATGATGCTTTTACAATTATTTTCTGTCCAGCTCTCTAAACAAGAATATAAAGATATGTCAGTTTTCCAGATGAATTATTCCACTAGATCTCTGTTAGATCAATTAAGTAGAAATTTTGATTCTGTATTAAAAATTTCTAGCTTTTCCTGTTTGTGTGCCATTACTAAGTCAGTCTACAGATATTTTAGATAACTGTGCAGCAGTTTCTTCCATAACCTTTTCCTAACCTTATTCCCACCTCTACAGCCACTTCTCCCGGTCACCATGTGTTGTAGCTATCAACAGGTCTTTTTACTTTCTCATTTTCATCTTTGAGATACTCTGAACTGCTTTTTTCAGCTCCTTGCTAGGTTCTGCTCCCTTCCAGCCCCACCTGCCCTTCAGGACATGAACAGCAGAGAAAGGAGTGTCATGATTCTGTAGTTAACAGTTCTTTAAGAAGTCCAGAAGAGGCCATTGAGGTGCTTGGAAGGCTGGAGAGCCTTTCCCATGAGGACAGGCTGAGGGAGTTAGGGTTCTTCAGCCTGGAGAAGAGAAGGCTCCAGAGGGACCTTAGGACACCCAAAGTGCAACTTAAAGGAACTCCAATAGAGCAGGACAGATACTCTTGACAGGGGCTTGGAGTGATAGGAGAAGGGGTGATGGCTTTAAATTGATGCAGAGTGGGTTCAGATCAAATATCAGAAAGAGATCCTTCCCTGGGAGGGTGGTGAGGCCCTGCACAGGGTGCCCAGAGAAGCTGTGAATGCTCCATCCCTGGAAGTGTCCAAGGCCAGCTTGGACAGGGTGTGGAGGAACCTGGGATGGTTGAAGGTGTCCCCGCCCATGGAAGAGGGTGGGATGAGATGAGCTTTCACTCCCTTCCAACCCAAACCATTCTATGGTAGGATTTTTCCCTTTTGAAGCTGTGATGTCTGTGTGGATGTTTGTGTGAGGGCAGTGAGGACTTTCTTAAACTGCAGTAAGCTGAGAATTTGCAGCCTAATTCAAATCAATTAAAAATGTTTTTTATGGAACTCAGTGCCTGACATCAGTCAACTTTTGTGCTAAATGATCCAAATAATGAAATAATGAAGACTTTTTGGCTGTGTTGTTTAAACTGAGAGAATTTAGTATCCAATGGTAATTAGAGTATAATTATTTTAGATTGAGGGGCATGCATCTGTTATGGTATATAAAATTTTCCTCCTTTTCAATGAGCAGAAGAAAGATTCCATAACGTGCTTTTCCTCAAGGTGACCTTGTGTCTTAGTGTTCTGAAAGGGTCTGGGATGTTGTTTATGGCTGCAGAAGATATCAGAGATCACTGATACCAGAGTTTCCCATCTTCACTTCCTTTTTTAGGAGGAGGTAGTGTCAGTTCTGTAAGAGTGCAGTGTACAGTTCCAGTCACTTCACAAACAGCGTGCTTCTTTGCAAAAAGCACCTACAAGTGGTGGTCTTTGTCCACACACAAACTGGCCAGGGTAGTCTTTGCTTTTCTGTAGTTCCTAACTTGAAAAACACTTCTTGCACCAAACATCTTTTGCAGGAGATGTGGGAGGTGAATGGAAAAAAGAAGTGAGTGCAAGAAAAACAAGGGGACTCGGGAGTCACCTGTAAAGGCTCTGTGCAGACTGTATTTTTCCTCATCTGAATTAGTTTTTTCCCACCTGCATTTCCAAAGTGCGATTTCAGGGAAGAGTGAAATGTATTTTGAGGTCTTCAGTTTTCACTAGGGAATGTGAATTTCTTTTAAATGTAAATTTTTCCAGGCTTATAACACTTGGTTTGGAGAATATTTTTTTTTTCTTTTTTGAGTAATGGCAATTAGTTCTGTAGTACATTTATTTAAATATACATGCATTTAGCCTTGTCTATTGTCATGTACTTTTTTCCTGGGAATTACCAGTAATTATATTTTGGTAATGTATTAGTATAAAACCCTCATTATTTCAAGCTGTTTCAGTATAATGTATTATTAGACATTTAAAACAAATCTAAACTGCTAGACAATCTAATTTTTGTAAGCTTGGGAATATCCTTAAAGGAGCACAGAATATTATTTCAGCAAAAGTAATTAATTGAGACAATAACTAAAATATACATTCAGTTTGAGTAATGTAAATGCAGAGAATGGATCACAGAAAATCATATTGCTGAATACGATGCTAAAATAGCACTTGGGCAGACATAGAAAATTTTTAATGAACTTTTTATTTCAGTATTTTATTTTAATACTTTTGAGGCTTTTGGAGGCCAGAGGGGAACTGGCTGAATTGTTTTATTTGTTTTATACTGTATTTTAAAAATTTCATTGCATGGACAACTTTGCAATATGCTGTCCTCCCTGCTTTGTATCTTTGAGTGTCCTGAAAACAAAATGTTTGTCTAAAATGTTCTTTATTGCTTTAGAACATGTTAAAGGATGATTTCTGATAACAGAATTACTGTGTGTGAAATAAGCTCATTGACAGCTAATAAGATGGTTTACACAAGTAAGGCTTAGTTGTATCAATTCAATTTTCAGAATCCATCATAGAACCAACTTCCTTGTGAAAAATACAGATTTAGATAGTTTCACTATTCTAGATTCCTTACTGAAATTTGATTGTGTACGAATATTTGTAAGTAGCCGTCTTGTTTTCACTTGGATTTTTGTTGTGACCACACTGCTTTCCCATGGAAACACTCTCAAAATGGGTTTTGGAGATGGATTTTTCCAGCAGCAGTTCCTCCTTGGTTGCAGTATCTGTAAAAGCTAACGACATTAAGGAGTAATGGAGTATATCTTTCAAAGCACAAGTAACGAGTAATAGGGGTGTTTTGACATAGTGTTTAAAGAAAAAAAACACCCATGGAATTTGGTTTCCTGCCCAGAACTTTGACTGACTGTCTGGGAATTCACTGCCGTGTGTCAGTGTTATATAGAATCGGTGTACGCACGCTGCAGTGATTCTTCACAATTGTTACAGTGTCCTGCAAGTTTAGGCCAGGGAACTGATAGTGTCCAATATTTTGAGTCAGCATTGATAAGGACTTATACTGTGTAGGAAATGCTGCACAGTCAATATTTGCCTTTCTTCCAGAGAGGCAGCGGTTCATCTTCCTTGTCCGCGTACTGTAAAAATTCACCATTTATGCAGGCATCTTTCAACTTTTGCATTTCAATGCAGCTTTTTTGTTGCCTTCTGTGTTTGCAATAATGTCATTACCTGTATGGAGTTCTCAAGCTCTTGGAGACTTCCAAAGCCATTGTACCTTTTGTGGGTTCTTTGAAACAGCTGAGCTTCAGCATGTGTAGCCAGTGCTTCTGAAGCAAAGCTTTACACCTTGTTTATTGAATCTTTAAAAATCTTATTTTCACAATATCGTTTCACCAACAATAGCTATCCAAGCTGCATGTTACAAATTTTTAGAGCATGATGACAATAGTTCTTACAGCTATTGTGATCACTGGTTAGAGGTTTTTTCCTTAGGAAAGAACTCCTCGTGTGCTCTTGGGGAAACCAACTGACAGTATCTTAACAAAAGTGATTAAGTAAATGCAGGTGTTTGTCATCTTAACACAACTTTCGGTCTACACAATGGTGTATTCAATCTGTATTTCCCTCCCTAAGCAAACAGTGTGGAATAAAAGAGGGTGTTAGGTATGAATCAGAGTAGTAGTTGATTGCAGGAATCCAGACATGGGAGAACTGGAATTCTTTAAAGATGATGTTATTTCATACAGAGGAGAAATGACATATTTTTAAATGTCACTGCAAGAAAAGACAAGGTTTGGCGTTAGTCTGGATTGGAAGAGATATGGAGAAAAGTAGAAAAACAATTAAAAATACTTTTGAATTATTAGTAAGGTTTTTATTTTGGGATAGCCAAAGAATACGAGTGTAAGAGTCTTAAATCTGGCAGTTACTGAAGACTTCATCCCCCATGCAAAAGCAAGGGAAATGCCTCCTCCCAGGTGCCAATACTCTTGAGAGATTCTCTACTTGTCCAGCTTTCTGTGCTTGTCGCTCACAGCGATGACAGTGGAGTCTCTGGTTGGCTGAGAGTTTGTTGCTGCTGTGCTAAGAATGAATCTGGCAGCCAGAAGCATCACAGATGTTGTCTCCTGACTTCAGCACCCCACTTCCCCTGTGCCCCTCGCAGTGCTCAGTGGCAGTCCAGCTTTGTTCCCAGCTCTTGGCTGTGACAGTGCATGATCTGCCTCAGCACAAACCTCTGCCTGTTGCCTCTTACTTACGTGGAGAAACTGATCCCACATGGCTGAGGATGTGCTGTTGATGCCTTGAGAGCCTGGCTGGACAGAATTACAAAATAAAGTAGGTATTTATTGAAAGGTTTTCAATAGGTACACCTTGGGCAGTGCTGGAGCCTCGCAGAGGCTACACCCAGGATGGATGATGGTCATGAGTTTCTCAGACAGATATAAGTTTGGTTTATTTGCATATCAGAGCAAATTTTACCTGAAGCTAAATTTTAGCTTCAGGTAATGAAGTCATTTACTAGAAGTTTTCCCCCCTCAATTCACTGTTGTTTACATATTTGGGGGCCTGAGACAGTAACATGTCTTTGAGTTTCAAGCCTAGAGAGAATTTTTTTGTCCAATTAAAATGGGACAACAGTAGCTGACAGGGAATGGAATTTTAGAGTTATACGCTAAAGCACTAATGATCTGAAAAATATAAAAGCTAAAACTTAAGGCATTACTTTGAGTTTGTGCTTACAGAGTATTTGTTTTCCTATTTCTGCCTGAGCTGGCTGCAAAGGTGGGTTTGGATGATCAGTCCTGGACATGGCACAGCCTGCTTTGCACCTGCAGGAGTGCCAAGGATGGCCAGGCTCTAAGGCTTTAGTGTTAGGGGTGTTATCCTTCACTGTGATTCAGCAAGGGCACAAGGGTGGGCTTGGATGAAGCTGACAAAGGTGATCTGTCAATAAATAACCCAAGGTCTGCCACCCCACGAAAGGCAGTGACAACCCTTGAACAGTCTGGTTATTTCAGTGGGAGGATGTCTCTGTCCTTCCAGAGGTGTTGTGCTTGCCCAAGGTGTGCTGCCTCCAGCTGAGCTGTCTGCCTGAGCTCTGCACCTGCCAGGCTGTTCCAGGGGAGCACGTGGCCAGGACAGTGGAGTTTGTCCCTGTTCCAGGTGTGTGTTTTGGAGGTGTGCTGCAGGGTTGACATACTTTCCCTCGGGGTGTGATGCTGCAACAGGCCCTCTGTTTTCTGTATTATGCTGCAAGGGAGCAGCAGATCAGCACAATCAAAATGATTTGCAATGTGTCCAGCGTCCTTCATGGAACACACTTCTGCCTGTGACAAACATACAGTTATCAGGAAGGAGCAACACTTCTGCATTTAATCTGCAGCATCTGCATATTGACAACCACCACATTTGGCAGCTCTCCTGCACAAACTTCCCTCTGCACACACTCCTGGTGGGAGGGGTCAGGAGGAGACCAGCACTGCCTGGCACCTTGCAGCCACTTTTTTTGATGGCAGTAACTTTGATGGAGCCAGTCCAGAGAAGGGCAACAAAGCTGGTGAAGGAGCACAAGTCATATGAGGAGAGGCTGAGGGATCTGGGGTGGCTCAGCCTGCAGAGCAGTCTCAGGGATGACCTTATTGCTCTCTGTAACTATCAGAAAGGAGGCTGTAGGCAGATGGGGTCAGTCTCTTCTCCCAGACAACCAGCAAGATGAGAGGAAAGGGACTCAAGTTGAACCAGAAAAACCTTGATACCAATATTTTTAAAAAATTCTTGGATGTTCTACTAACCTTTTTTTCCACATTGCAATGTCCCTGTTTGGCAGGTTCCCTTTGTGAGTTGAGTCAATCCCCACTCACATTGCAGTACTTACTGGGGCAGGTGATGGGTATTCAGAGGTGGCTTCTGGTTGAGGAGGGTTTGAGAACAGAGAAAACTTAAGGTGAGTTTGAGGAGCAGCTTTGGCTCTGAGCTTCAGGAGTGATTCAGTCTGGGACAGCTTCATGGGAACATTCCTGATGAATATTTCTAAGGAGATTTCAATCTAATATTGGTTTACAAGAACAGCAGGTTTTGCTGCACATCGCTGCAATTATTTTAGGATATCTTTGGTCAAATTCTGAGACACATCTTAAAACCTTCTCTTGAAGATTTGATGGCATTATGTGACTTAGCATTTGAAGGTAATGTTTTTGATATGAAGTAGAAATTGTGCTTGGTTGTTGTGATGTTCTCAGTTTTCTTTGTTTATTAGTTATAGGAATATCCCCAGGGCTACTTACTTTACAAAAAAAAAAACCCAAACAAATATGTTGTTGAGATAGAGTAGTCAGGTGATTTTTATCACTGGTGTTATAATCAAACAGTTTTTCTTTGACAAAATTTATAAGCTAGAGTATATTTATACATATGATGTGGAGCAAGGAAGGAGATAGCTTCAGACAGTTGTCTCAGAAGTTAATGTTTTCCATGACCCAAGTATCTTGGCTCAATTAAAAAAAAAAAAAAGGAGAAAAAGTAAAAAAGAAAAAAAGTGAAATGTACCTTTCAAAAAGAGCTGCTATTAAAAAAAAAACAACTAAAGAGGAGGGGTGCTGGGGGAGAAGTCTTGACACGAGAAGCTCTGTCACAGCAGAGTTTCTCTCGGATGTCTGGAAAAAGTCTTATACTTCTGGGATGCTTTCCAAAATATTTTCAATGACCATTGCCACAGGCGTGAACTTCTTAATGCATTTTGCAGTAATCTCAACCACAGTGAAATTGATTGCTGTCTGAAAGCTTTTAATGATAACAAGCAAGTAGAGCAGCATAAGTGCCATGAGCTAATTTGTGTGTGTGCATTATGTTGCATGTTTAGGAGTCCTGCAGAGACAGATGCATCACCTCAGGAAAATCCTGCTTAATGTTTTTTACAGAATTATGTAATTGCAGATTTATCATTTTACATCTTGCAGGAGAGATCATTTTTCTGCATACAAAAAGGATGAGGGGTCTCTGGAGATACTTCTGCTGGTACCCAGGGAAAGTTCTCTGGTGGCTTCCTGAGTGTGAGCTTTTCTAGGGCTCACTTTAGAGAAGCTGAAATAGATAAAAGGCAAGAGGAGTTTTAGGAAATGCCTTTCCAGCAGACAAAAAGGTACCTTATCAAAGGTGCATCTTCTTCATGTGCTTACCAGGGAATTTCAGGAGGCTTATGAATGAAAGATTCTCTTTCTGTCTTCAAGTTAAGGGCTTTGAGGAAGCTGAAAATACAGTGCAATTACTTGAGTTTTTTCCGTATTATCTTATTATTCCTAATGCAAGAGTTAGAGAGGTTCATCCACCCAGACCATCACCTTTCCAAGACTGAAATCTGAGCTGCACTTCAATTCAAGAGAAGAGGTTTCAAGAATTATGTTTTTTCTGTAAATGAAAAAAATCCCACCACCAAAATATGTGTGTATACATACATATATTTATCACAGTATTTTTATACACACACACGTGTGTGTGTGATAATGAAAATTGTTAATGCAGATTGCCAGCTGAGAAGCCTGATCTCACAGACCCTGGTGTGTCCCTGTCCCTCTGTGCCAGCACAGACATGCTGCTCCTTCATCCTGCACTGCTTCCACAAACCACTGTGGTTGTTGGATGGTCTGCAGAGGTGAGGAGTGAAAAACAAAAACTTGAGCACCAGCAGAGAAAAACAAGCTGTCCTAAGCAGTCTTCTAGCAAGGGATAAAAAGGTCAGAGGATACATTTATCCCCCTCTACCTTTGGAGCAGCCGTCTGGCGCATCCAGCAGAATTTTTCCAGACTGTCACTGGCTCATCAGTCAGGGCTTTCTCTCAGTTTTAAATGCCAACATCACTTCAGTTCAGAGGAATTGCTGGCTTCTTTCCCAGACAAGATTTCCCAAATTCAAAATGACCTTTCAAGATCCTAACTAATAGGAGCTAAACAGAGATTTCCTCTTCATCAGGCCCTTTCTCAGATTGATCCTTTTACTGACAGCACAGAGCAGTGAAAGACCAGCCCTTCACTTGTGATAATAAACACCTCTTTTGGAGAGGGGCAAACTTAACATTGAATTTGTTATATACTCCAGGAACTATTGCCCTTGTGTTTGATGCACTGATTCTGTAAAGGCAGGGGGGAGTACCAGTGAAATTACTAGATTTCCTTCTTTTAAAAATTATTTTTTTGTTTAATGCAGCCATTCAGACTCTGCAATGGGATGACTAGACAGCCCCCCTCATTACTGAGGGAAATTGGGAAAAGATGTGCAGGTAGCAACCCCATGGAATTAGGCAGGTACAGCAGGTTTGTCAGCTCCCACTTCAGGGCTGATCAGTTCAGCTCTCCCCAGGGATTCTGTGCCCATCCTCTCTTCCAGGCAAGGAGAAGGAGGAATCTGGAGCTGCCTGGCTCTGAGCAGGGGGGTTGTGAGGTTCTGCTGTAGGAATTCCAACTGCAGCTTCAGCTCCCTGGAAACCTATCCTGCAAAACAGAGATGTAGAGATCTATCCTGATGTCCTTCTGGGAAGTCTTGAAATGTGGCAGGATGGAAAACTGATTTCAAGGGAGAATCAGTGACCATTACTTGTTGAAGTATTTCGAATGCAGAGTTGTGAACTCTCGTTTTTCTATTCCTGAAAAAAATTTGGAAAAAGAAAAATGCAGAAGCAAATATAAGGCTGGTTCTTATGAGAGAAAAACACTGTGGAAAATGAGTGACACTCTGTAAAATGAATGATTAGGCCAGATTAAGGACTGATTTACTGTTAGCATCAGGTTTAGTCCCATAACTGAATTCTGAAGGAACAGCAGAGATATAACAAGGCTCTTACATTTTTTTTAATAATATGTTGTGGAAAAAGATACCAAAAGATTGGAAGAAAATTGCAATTGCCAGAAGTATGCATAATTGCCTAAAAAATAGTACAAACGCAAAATATAGAAAGATAATAACTGAAACCTGAAATAGCTTGGTTCTGTCATGAGATCTTTCTTTCAGCTATGGCTTCAGGTTTGGCATTTTCAGCTTTGATTTATATAAGAAACTCAATATTTTGACCATGGTAAAAGATAAAGACTGGAAGAAAAGATAAAGACTTGGAAGACTGAAGGAATAGAAGATTTGGTATTTGTGCTCTGTTCTTTTAACAGCCCAGCTTATCAGCCTGGGCTGTTGTCACATTTTTGTCAAGAAATTTTCAATTTGGAGTTGACTGTAGAAGACTGGAAGAGAAAGGTGCATAGATGGAAGAAACATGTTCTCATCTGCAACTTGTTAAATATTCTTCTGCAGTGCTTTTCATAAAAATGCTAGAATATTTAGGTATACGTTGTTTTTCTGGTGAAGCAGCTCCTTCTTCATTTTATAGATGTGTTAGAATTATGTTTTCTACATCTGTATCCAGGAGCATGCTTAGGCCTGAATCCCACAGTGCTAAGTAGTCTGTAATAAAATAACTTGCTTCATTTTTCTTCAGAATGTTGCAGTAGTGTCTGAGAATCTCATCCTTCATTTTTCAAAGTATGCTTTAAAGCCAAGTGTGATGAAGCAGAGACCATTGTGAAGAAGTTGTGTGGCTTTGTCAACTGAGAGAGAAATATAAACTGAAACAGAAACACAGGAAAATTCTCTTGGGTATATTTAAAGTCAGAATATGGTAAACTCTTGGATATTGATTTGAATACTATAAAGGTTGCTATGAGGCATCTTAATAGTTTTCACTTTCATCATATGCCACAGTGTAGGCTGTTGGCACTGGCAGCCAGAGCTCTGAGGTGTAAACAAGGCTGAGCCTTTCCTTTTTGGGAGTAAACAGGCACAGACCACCAGCAGTTCCTTACATTTCTATTATTTCTCTTCTCCTTTCTTTAATAAGGATCACTCTGGCTCAGCAGGTTCACAAGGCACTGCTTCTTGTGTCTCTGTAGAATTGGACACTGCTCTGGCCATATAAAATAATACAGTACTGTACAGTAGCTTTGCTTTGGGACTGTGTTCTGCCTCTGCTGCTTAACTGCTTTGCCAGGTAGTTGCTTGGCTTGGATGTTCCATCTACACATTTTAGAGCCCTGATTGCAGGATATTTAATGATGCCCTGCCATCACTGGCTCTGGCAGAAACAAGGTTGAGCACGATGCCTGAGTCAGGTAATGCATTATCCCTGAGTATGAATGCAGAACAAATGCAGAGAGCAGTACAGTGTCGGTCTGAAAACCTAGTCCAGAGGCAGAAATGCTAAGTTTTTTATCTGCTGTTACCCAGCTTTATTTCAAAGCTGCTCTTCCTCAGTTTATGATTTTAAAGCAGTTCACTCTTTTGCCTAATCAATGCCTTATACTTGTTAATGCCTCATCCTAATGGCAGAGGCATTTTGTGTATATCTACATTTGCTTTCAGTGCACAGTAAATTCTCCTGAGATTTGTGCTCTCAGCTGATGCAGAGAATGAATCCTGCTGTAAACCAGCCTTTGTTCCAACTGGGAGCTTGATTTCTTTGAACTTGGGGTCCCCATATAGACAGGTTTTGGTTGGTGTCATGACCCTCCATTTCAAAGCTGGTGTTCTATAAGACATTGGTAATTGGTGAGCAAACCAGCTCAATTCTCTTGATGCAGCTGAAAGTGCAATTGGGCCAATGCTTGGCTCAGTCCTGCATTTCAGAACCTGAACATCGTGTGCTTGAGGTGTGCTGCATAAACTTGAATTCTGTTCCTTGTGGAAAAGAACCTGTGCTGCTGCTGCTGTGCCTTAGCCAGCCTGAAGTGACAGAAGAATACTATACTTTGATAGCTGGAAGAAGCTGAAGTCATTAAACAATCTCTATCTTTGAAGCAAGGGAGTTCTGTTCCTCTTATCCGTTTTGCTGATGTTGTGTCCAAGGTTTCTTTTGCTGTTTTGACTGAGCCTGAAAGTTCCAAAAGCACAGAACGCTTTCTGAAGCAGTTCCTGCCCCTGGCTGAAAATGCAGTGGAGTTCATTAGCCTGGAAGTGCTGGCTGAGACCCTGCTGGGGGAAGGGGAGCTGCTGTTGTATTTTTTGTATCCCATGTGCCATTTTGGACTTGAGCAGTATTTATTTTTAGTACATTTAAACAGTGCAGAAGGAAGGGGCAGTTGTAATATGGCATATTTACATCATGCTGTCAGTTCCTGGCAGCTCCCTTGCCTGTCAGAGAACAGAACTGGTCCATTAAGGATGTGAGTGCTACTTATGCCCACGAGTGGTGAAACATCGTCTCCAGGGTGGGAAGGCCTCCCCAGGCCAGCAGGTTCATTTGTTTTTCTAAGGTGGAGTATGGGGAATTTTTTTCATGTCCCAGGGACAGGAATGGGCCATTCTACCTCCCACTTTTTCCTTCTTCTCCTCTACTCTGGAAAAAGAGAGGCGAAGTCTCTACGTGAGATCAGCATGTGCTGGTTTTTCCCCTCATGTCACGTTGAAGTTCTCTGCCCCTTTATAAAAATAAAAATCTATAAATAAAAAAGAACAAATGCTGAGGGGGACAAACTGGACCCACAGTTATGTGCATGTAGTCACTCGTCGAAGTGTGCCTAGCCCCATTCCTCCCAGGCTTCATGCATTCCCTGTTTCTTATGCTTCAGCTTCTCAGGCTGGGAAACATGCACAAACAGTCCTGGCTGGAGCTTTTTTTGCCCTACCATAACATAATATTAATTGAGCTTAGGGTGAAATGTTGGGCTCATCCGCTGTTCAATTAGCTCATGCTCCATTTCTTTATATTCTCTCCCACTTCGGAGGGAAAATAAAATTGCAATGGGTTTTGCTGCCACACTTTAATGTCACAGTAATACCTTTCTCCTGGAATTAAGCAGTATTTAGCTCTGATCTCTCCTGTGTGACTCTGTTTGCCTCAATCACAGGCACCCTGTGATTTCCCTTTCTTGGAAACTGCCCTGTCTCAGCATGTGGGTAGGAGGCCATATAAATAAATACCAACCACTTCTTAGCCTTCTGTAGGCATTTCCTTTTTCCTGGTGGTGCAGAAGAAACACTTTCTCACAGTTTGGCATCAAACATTTATATAACTTTCCCTCTTGTAGAATTTTTGTTTAGACAATCAGATTCTTGGTATAATTTTTTCATCAGTTTCTATTTTTATTCATCTGTGGTTGCTTGATTTGTCAGTAAATAGTGTCTATCAGAAGAAAACATCTCATCAGAAACTTCTTACATTTTCAGTAATTG
This sequence comes from Passer domesticus, assembly GCF_036417665.1. NCBI lineage: Eukaryota > Metazoa > Chordata > Aves > Passeriformes > Passeridae > Passer > Passer domesticus. Next base: position 33,264,559 of record NC_087480.1, on the reverse strand, counting down.
AATAGTAAATCATGGTAAGTCTCTTCTGTAATACTGAAAGATAAGTTTTAAAGAAAAAAAAATTGAACATCTTGGAGCTTTTTCCTTAGCTCTGGGGAATATATCTGCCCAAATGGAATATTTCTGCCCAAAAGATTTTTTATATATACAAATATATATCTATATCTATATATCTATCTATCTATATATATATATATATATAACCTGCCTTAAGTTTTTGACATAGAATACAAAGTACCTTACATTGCCTTGCAGTCCAACTTTCAGCTGAAAAAGATAATATTTGCTTTTGAGACAAGGTTTAATATTTGCTACAGTATTTTTCAAGTGTGTGTCCCTTTGTCCTGGCAGCAGAGATAATACATTGTTATCCTTTTATTTACTATACTAGTTAGGACATTTTAAATTTATAGTAGCAAAAGAGATCATATCAATACAAATCAGTATTAGAGGATAAGTACTTCTAATTTGCATACATACATATTTATAAAGTCTTCATTTAGTGTTGTTTACCATTTTTTAAATTGATAAATTATGAATTTTAAAGGCTTAGTTTTATTTGTCTCAGTGGTGATTCTCACTGAGTGGGTGGTAGCACACAGTTCTGCTGGGAGAGCCCCAGGGCTTCAGACCACAGAGATTCTGGAAGCAGAATGTAGGCCTGGGCTGTGAAAAACAGCTGCAGAGTGGCACAGAGCTGGACTCCTCCATGGGAGCAGGTGTTAGGTGGGGGAGTGAAGAATATACCTATGTGTCTTCTTTGTGAGGAGTAATTTCTAGGGTGGTTAAGATAGAGGCAGTTTCAACATCCATCAGATGCTTTTTATGGGATACACAGAAATTGATAACCTTTGTATTCAACAACAAGAGAAACTGCTTTTCCAGAAGGGCTTTTGAAATCTGCTTTTTCCTCTCCTGAGGCCTGCTAGGAGTCTGTCTAGGAAAGTGAGCCTTTGTTGGCCATGTCATGGTATTTTTATAGTTTCACTCTTAGGGCCTTTCTCATCCAGCTGAGTTTTGCAATCTGCTGAAGCTCAGCCAAGATGAATTGCATCTGCCCTCACAGAGCACACGTTCAACCCAGCCAGGACATCTTCCATTTCTGTGCACTGCAAGTTGCTTGGTGTCTTCTGGTAAACACTCACAGAGAAGACTGAGTCCTAGTTTGGTTTGTCCCTTTGTCCTGTTTCCTGGCATACAATAAACTGTTGTCCCATGCAGATTTCTTCCTGAGCCACCCCCCATGAGTGATGTTCCAGCCCAGAATACTTCAGGAAGTGCAGTGGTGCTGGACTTCAGAGCTGGCTCTGGTGGTGGCTGGGCAGAGGCCAGTCAGCCTTGCTTCATGCTGCCTGATAAGGGACTGTGAAGGAATCTAAGCTCTCTAACTTTGGTGATTTATTGAAGTTCTGTAGGATCATTGGGTAGGCAAAGTCATGACAGCCCCATTTAGCGTCCACTGGAATTCCAGGGCATAAAGCCTCTCCGCACTCCATTGCTGCCCTAGTGGCACCAGCCTTAACAATGCCTTGATGCCTTTTAGAAGCTGTTAAACTGTGCTGTTGGTAACCCTGTGAGCAGTGCTGTCCTGATGTGCAAGCCCAGAATGAGAGCTTTGAGGATCGCCTCTTGTCTTTGGATCCTTCTATTTAACATCAGGTGTGCTTGCAAAGCAAACTGGAGAGGTTAGCTTCAGTTTTTCCAGAAGTGCAAACACTTGAAGAAGTTTAACACAATGAAAACAGCTAATAATCTCAGGGTTCTTTTTGTTCTGACATAAGAAATTACCTTGGGAGTATTGCTAGTTCTTAATTGGAAGTGAAGGAAGAAACCTGAAAAAGGTGAAATTGCAGTGATTGTGCTGTAAATGAGGGTTGTGATGAAATTGCAAAGGAATTGGCTACAGCAAGAGTGAATAACTCATTCCTATTTGCAGAAATAAGCTGGTTAGATTAGGGTCTGATTTTGTTTGTATATAGTATTACTTTGATTGATTTGTATGGGTTTTGTATTTTTCACTGGCAGAATGAAAGTTTATGTGTGGGTTTATTGAATGCCATGCTTAAATAATTAATAATAGCAGCAAAGTAGAGATGAACTTATGTCACCAGTTACTTTTCTTGCTGTGCAGACATAGAAGAGGGTTTTTTTGATCAGACACTTTTATTTTAGTGAAGTCTGACCCTTGCCTTTTTAGAATTCAGAGGAATGAAAAATAACAAATGTTATGTTTATGTGTTTGAGGTGAACTTTTTTTATTAGGAAATGTTTTAAAAGGGTCAGTGAAAAACACAACTGAAACTGAGGTTTCATTTCTCTTGCAGGTAGGTCTATGAAAGATAAGCAGACATTTAAATTTGGGTATTTCCTTATGATAACAAATGTTCCAAGGTCATTACCAATTCAACAGATCTTGCTGACATCAGGCTTCTTTCACACAGTGTTGTTTTAATAGTTTTTTGGGGGTCTTTTTTCTAGGAAAAGGAGAAGAAGTACATGCTGCCTTTGGACAACTTGAAAGTGCGAGATGTTGAAAAGAGCTTCATGTCCAGCAAACACATCTTTGCATTGTTTAACACAGAGCAGAGGTAAGAAAATGTGCTATTCTGCAGATACATCTTTCAAATAGTATCTGGCTGAGCATTTTAATAACTGTGTGTGCAGTTCTGCTGTTTCCACCATGTTGAGTACACAAGGTCTTGATATTCTTGATTTATCTGCTGCTTGGCTGTTGCATAACCATGGGATGAGAGGTTGGTGTCCTCCGAGCCACTCGTGGGGTGAAACAGCTCCATGATGAGTCAGCCAGTCCTTCCTTATGGCTGAATAATCATCTCCTGATCCTATTTTTGTTTTATTTGGCAGTCACCTAGGCTTACCAAAACATTCATGACTTCTGTACCTTGTGACCAGATTCAACTGGTGTAAATCACAAAAGTGTCATTGCTTTTCACTTTCTCCAGTGGAAAATCTTGCCTGTCACTAATCTTGGGACTCATTTGATTGTTTGTTTGTGTTTAAACACTGCTGAATGGAGAAAAAATAGATTCCTCTATTTCTTTAATTAATAAAATCTTTGCCTTTTAGTTTTTGCCCCACACTTTCCCTCTCAGACTCTTCTCTGTTAAAAGTGGGGTGGGTGCTCTACAGAAGCTACTCTTGATGCACAGCCAGCTCAGTTTCCTTAAATGTTACAAAAGACATAAAAGTGACGTGTAATTTAAATTTTTTTTAACTGATGAGGAGAGTTGCAGTTGCAGCTGTCTCAGGGGAATTGCATTTTAGCAGATAAGGAGCAATTTCTGTAAGTTTTTTTTCAGGCAAATGTAGCATGGATAGATATCCTTGTTTCCCTCTTCTGCTAAATTCCTTCACACCTAATTCTCCCTCACATCACTAAAGCTTGGCATTACCTTCAGATACTCAAAATGATGAGGGCTGGATGTGGCTCTCTGCAGAGGCAGCTGTCTCTGCTCCCAATCCAGCCAGACATTGCGGCCAGAATTTTAGAAGCAAGGAGTGTCCCTCCCTCCTGCAAAGCAAAAGCAAAGCACGGGATTTCTGGGCTGTCAGGTTTCTGCTGACCCCAGGAATGTGAGGACACAATGTCATTCTCAGTCTGAACCAGCCCAGGAAGGCTCTGCCTGTGTCTGCTGCCACCTCAGCCAGCCTGCAAGGCCTGCCAGGAGATGCCCTTTGAAAGCATGTCACATACTAGCTGGGAATAACATTTCAAATGCTTGACCACTTGTGTTTCTGGAGCACAGAAAAAAGCTTTGAAAAGCTTTTCATGTTCTTAAAAACAGAAATGATCTTCAGATGCTGGAAATGAATGTAATTCTGATGATTCTGGCTGTAGATATGTGTGGATCCATCAAGAAAGGTAACTTTGTCCTGGTGGCTTGATAGGAGCTGGACATATTAGGTTACTTCCATGAGAAATTTGTTAATTTAACTCAATGTTTCTCCTTTGGTTCAACTGATGGATTTGAATATTATCATCATCATAAATATTAATCATTGAACTGCTGTGAAAATCCAAGAGAAGCATTTCCATTGGCAAGTTTGGGATTTATTAAGGTGCTATATAGCTGGACATTCACATTTTCCCTTGATCTTCATCCATACTAGACATCAAGGATTTCAAAATCAGATGTCTAAAATGTTTGCCATGTCTGTAATAGCCCTGCCTCTTTGGGCTCTGAGTAGATCCTGCAGCCTCTGCGAGCTGCTCTAAAAACATCCTTACATCCACATGGGCATGTTAAGACATGACAGCACAGCAGTAAGACCACAAAATACCTCTGCCTTGGCAGAGGCAGATCATGGAGTCAGTCTTGCAGCTTTAGGGGAGGCAGAAGTTGTTTTTGAAGAAATATTTATTGAATTCTAATTAAAACAGCAATTTCTCTGTTACTGTAAAACAGCTGATTTTTGATATTTCTAAAAATCTGCCTCCTGGCACAAATTGATCAAAACAAGATTAGTATCACTTTCCACTGAATCCTGAATTGCTAGATGTGTCAGCAAAAACAGGAATATTGGTTCTCGAGTAGAGTGATCTGGCTGGGGCTGTCCCCTGTCCCACATTCTTAAGGAAACTGAAGGAGGGAATTGATAAAGATGCATTGAAATAAGAATTCTTATTGTTGTTTTATTTTGTGGTAATTTGTTGAATCCTGGTTTCTGATCTCTGTGTGTGTGAGTATGTCTTGCTTTTCAAAGATTGTGTAAAAAATTAACTTCGTTTCAGGCTGGCTTTTTTTTTGTTGTTGTTGGGGGGTGGTGGAGTGGTTGCTTTTTTAATTAAAAAAACCTTAGCAACTGAGAAAGAAATCAGCTTTCGAAGTCTGCCCACTGAGGGTTCTGGTTATGGAACCATTTTGCTATTTAAGATGTAGATCATTAAAGAACAAAGGCAAAATCATCTGTTCCAGCTTCCATGATAGCACGGAGATTATTCTGTATCTCTTTTTCCCTCCCCCCATAATCTGCAGCATGTTTTTCCTTGACTATGAAATCTTTCTTAATGTTCAATTAAATTATTTTAATTTTCAAGCAAAAACTCTTTAGGAAAAGAATTTTAATAAGCTTGTTCTCTTTTTCATTCCCAGCCCCTCACTGCATAGGTATTTGCTCCAGCCATATGTTTCTGATACTGTACATTTCAATAGTTTCCTGGATTATGCACTGCATTTTTTCCATTTATGAAAACCTTTCCAGCTCTGAAATATAGTTACCAGGAAAATACTCATTTCACTGCATAGAAGGAAAAACCATCTTGAGTTAGCTGAGACTGGGAGGTAGATGGAGAAGGAAACTAACAGTATCTGTCATTTTGATTTACTGCAGAAGTCAACAGTTCTCTGACAGGAATCAAATGTGACTTGGTAATGTAGAGTAAATGGAGACTGTGACGATTGATTTCACAGTGAAGATAAATTCTCATGAAATGAACATAATTGTGTGTTTATGAAAAGGCTGCGTTGTGAAATAATTAAATTATTTTCGTGTTACTTTCTAATTAAATCTTTAAAAAAACAACAAAAAATGGTGAGTGTGGGAAAAGGAAAACTTTGCCTGAAATAGTTACAGTATTACTTAACAGGGACGTTAGGTTTGTTTTTCTGCAAAGTAAGTCACACATTTAAAGCTTTTGAATGGGCCATCTACTTAATTTATAGACTCTATGGAAGACCTTTGCAATGGACTCCTCTAGTTTCCTTACCTTAGGAGCACACATATTAGACCAAAGTGAATTGGAGTGAGTGCCCTGTGATTCCTGGATCATTTTGGCTGCATCCATCTGCACGAGCCTGCCTTCAGTAACTGAAGTTGAGCTGTGGGTTCAAGCAGTGTGTGTCTAACCTAAAGCTGTCAAGTGAGTGCTATTCTGTGCTAACCATCTTCTCCACAGGAAACTCGTGGCAAGTCTGGTTTTTTTTAGACTGGAAAAAGAGATCAAATATATTGAGTATTTTAAAATAATTACGCTATAGAAAAAGAAAGAATGTTTGCAGTACTGCTGTAGAGCTTACTGTGAAGTTGTGTCGATGTAACCACTGACTTTCTAGGCAGAGCTGAGAATAGAGAAGAGGGGATTTTGTCAGCATCTCAGCTCACATTCAGTAGATTAACGTGTCATGTTCTCATTGCTGAGTGGGTAAAACTCTTGTTCAGAGCTCAAGAACACAGAAAACAAATTCTGTCCATCTCAGAAATTTTACTGTCCTTACAGGATTTAATTCCAAATACTTGACTAATTCTCCATGTATTCTTGTAAAAATTATTCACTTCTTGGTGCTTTTTTCTGTTACCCAAGTGCTATAGCCTGGGACAAGAACTGTTGTCTTAAATGGGTCTCCCTTAAGGATCTGTGCAAGTCCTACCTCTCTATCTCACCTGAGAAGGGCAAGAAGTCATTGATCTTGTCCTTTTGCTCCACATGGTACTATTTTCACTGATTGTCTGTTGTTCTAAAGTAATCTCTTGCCTTTGCAGTAACCTAATTATACTTTTTTCCTGATTTACTGGTCAATAAATTGTTGTATTACTGTATTACACCTCAATTTATATACTACTTCCCTTTTAATTGAAGAAATGATGCAGAGTTAAAAAAACTGTCTTCATTTGCTAGAAACAGAGAAAAAGCTTCTTTCCACCTCTTCTCCAACTCTGGAGAGATGAACTTTCTTTTAGAGGAGCAGGTTTTGGGGTTATAAATGGGAGTAGGCTGAAGTATTTGTTAAGTTGGTGAATTTTCAAGCCTTCTCTACCAATAGTGGGAGTAGCAACCACAGAGTGAGGAAGGGTTACCTGGTGGAGAGTCCCTGATCAGGAGCCTTCCTCTGCTCCTCTTCAGACTCACTCCTTTCCTTGGAGCCAGAGGAGCAGAACCCATGTGTGAGATTCTTCCTTCCTTGCAGAGGAAGAGGCCACCAGTACTCGTGTGTTTTCCTTTTCTGCCCAACCAGTGATGCCTTGTGCAGGCTGGCCTAGAACAGAGACCAGACAGAGTTAATGAATAAAGTAGGGATTTATTAGGAGGCCTCAATGGATCCACCTTGGACAGCACAAGAGCCCAGCCAGGGCTGCACCCCAGGTGAACCAAAATGGTCACAAAATGGTCACGACTGGTCACGGGGTCTCTCACTTTTATAAGTTCTGCTCCATTTGCATATTGGAGTTAATTGTCCAGTTATAGCTTTAGCCCATGAAATCCCGTCCTTGTTTTTCTCTCTCCAGCCCACGTTGTTTGTGCTCTTGGGCTGAGATTTGGATCATTTGTCCTTGGTCCCCATCTAGAGAAGAAATTGTTTTGTCTCCCTGCTCTGTGCAGAGAGCTCACCATCCCCTAGTATGAAGCTCAGAACTACACACTAAAACAGTACAGAATCTGAAAATAAAAGTTAAAATCTGAGGCCTCACCAGGAGCCAGATGAAATTGAGCAGTGGTGTTGCTTTCCTCACCTCTGTGGTTCTGTGTGATACAGGGCTGTGAGGAGGAGTGCAAAGCACAGAACTGTTCCTTTTGCTTTCACAAGAGCAAAATGCCCCTCAGGAATCATGAAGCAGAATCTGCCATCCCTGCTCCAGTGCTGCCTGTTTGTAAAAACAGTTCTTTAATCTGACAGACAGATGAATGTCCAGAGAAGAGCGAGCAAAAGGCCATTTTGAGGGCACACAATAGGACTGAAAATAGAACTGCCAGATGAGGAATTGTAGCTCCTGACTCCTGAGTACACTCTCTCTGTCAGGAATCCCATTGCACAGAGAGCTGTGTCTGGTAGGACCCAGGAAATGGCACTGTGTCTGCTCAGTGGGAGCTATCACTGCCTGCTTTGGAGAGGTGCTGTTGGCTGTGGGGTGCTCTAGAAGGGGATGGACAAGTTGTTTCTGGGACTCCAAATGTACTAGGACTGTTAAGTACTGAATTTTTGACCATGGGCAGCAACGGGTTAACTGCTATCCATATATAAGGGAAATTGGGCAAGAGCCAAAATAAAGGGAACTAGTGAAAGGAGACCGGGTCAGAGGAGGTGTTGGATAGAAGCCAGGCTAAAGGAGAAAGCCTAAAATGAGATGTATGTTTAGTTACTGTTTTTGAATTACTCAGAGAGCTAAGCTCCAGGAAGAGCTGGACTGTAAGCTATTCAGAGCCCTCTCTGTTCGAAATGGAAGAGAGAGAATCTGTTTAATTAAAAACCCCTACAAATTTAATCCAGAAAAAAGCTGCTAACATTTCTAAACAAACTCCTAAAATGCTGGAGAATACAATATTTAAGAACAGGAAAAATATACAAACCCAAGGAATAGCTAGCCTTTATTGCCAACAGCTTTCCCTTATTAAAAAAAAAAAAAAAGAAAGAAAAGAAAAAAAAAAGTTGGATTTTTTGGTTATTTTTGTTGGGTTTTTTTTCTGGACTATATTCTGTTTTGTCATTATTGACAAGTATTTTTTACATGACAAATAAGAGAGAGTATGGTGCAGGTATTGACAGCTGGGGGCAGCTTTTGTGTCTGTGTGGCCCCAAGGCAGATTCCAGGCCAGGCTTCCATCCCTCACCACCAAAGGCATCAAACCTTCTTCTCCAGGGACTGCTGGAATATTTTAGTGGCAGTCACTGTTACTACTGTGGATTTTGGCCTGTGTGCTGTTAGTTTTGGCTGCATTTCTGTTCTGGGTTACATATAGGACTCGAGATACTTCATTGCCAAGGCTGGCCTCTGTACTGAGCAGCACATCTTCTGTTCATTTGCACCTGAAAGTTGGGGGGGTTTCTGTGTGTTTTGGGTGTGTGTACTTGAAAAGATTCATATGCTTTTGGGAGAGCACTCAAATGACACAGATAGCAAAATCCTTAAGTGTAATTATTTCATTACATTGTCTCAGAGATTGTTTCCTTGGCTTTTCTGGATATTAAGAAAAAAAGAATCTTCAGAGCCATGTGTAATTAATTTTAATTAGCATTCACACTGGAGTGATCTGAAATGGTACGCCTTGATAGAAAATGTTAGTCATTGCTGTTAACTCAGAGCAGATGGCCATTTTTGTTTCTTCAAAATATATGATTTGCAGAGCTTTTGGTAGAGCTTTCCTACTTGGGGAAAAAAAAAAGGTGCATATGCTCAAACCAGCCATTGTGCAATTAGAAGTGTCCAAAATCACAGACTAAGACTAAATTTGAATAATCAGAGTGTGTACAGTGGAGTTGCAGGTTAAATAGATAGAAAATGTACAGTTTCATTCAAGATTACCTTTCCCACTAGCTGGAGTGTGTGGATTCTGTTATTTTCTCCCCTTTTCATTTTAGGTGACTATTCATTAAACCCATATTCTGTACGTTTTCAATTTCAATCAAGTGAGAAATGCCTAAGAATTCAATCTTTTGTGTTTTCCATGGAATAAAATGGGACCAATTTGCATATAGTTCTAGATTTCTAATGTTCAATTCTGCTTCCATCCTAATAGAGACGATATGTTTACAAAAAATCACTTTGAAATCCCTGTAAAAGAAGATATTCCTTTATCTTGCAGTCTGTGAGTAGCTTCTCTTGCGTCAGTGTGACTGCTGAAGCTGAATTCGGGTTTGTGTTCCTGGGAGGATTCAAGTAGTTTATAGGTCCAGTTCTAAAAAATGTCACTACTGTTCTTGCTGTGTAATGGTTGTTCTGTCTCCTCCCACATTAGCAAGAATAAATGCATTTTTAATTAATCTTGGTTTGTATTTTCTCTCTATGAAAAGAAATTTTATGTATATCCAGTACAACTTTGGCTAGTAAAATCCAGATCCAACTCAACCTAAAAGCTCTCCATACACATGGTTATATGTGAGTATGCATTCATATATAATCACACATGTTAACTGAGTTTGTAATGTGCCTGCAGTGGTTGCCCTTCCAAATTTTCTAGGCTTGCTCGAGATAAATATTTAACCTGATCTTAGTATTAAGAAATTGCAAGAGGGTTCAGTCCCTCTTGATGTGCAGCAGAGTGCGTGCTCAGCACATTCTGATGTGCAGCCACCATGGAGGGATCCCCCTGGTGCTGCAAGGGCTGCTCCTTCTGGGTGATTTTCAGGTGTGTTATTCACTCCCTGCTCCTGGACTGCAGAGATTTGGTTTATAGGCAGGCAAGCCTTCCCTAAGCAGTGCTGACAGCCCAGGTTTCAGGGTGGGTGGGAGGGAAATCTCAGTAACTCACAGCTGGGCCAGTCTTCAAACTTATCTGGCATTTCTCACTTTCCTCTTGGGCACTTCAAATACCTTAACCCAGTCCTGTTAGGATTCTCTTGTGATGGGAGGAATCCAAGAAACACCTATGGACATTTCTGTATTAGGCCTTGAAATATACGGGGGAAAGGAATCAAGAAATCAAGGTTAAAATAAAATAAAGAAGTTGTAGGGTAAGCAAAGTCACAGCTGGGTGGCTGCTCAACCTCGAGGTGATAGGCCTAGCCTAGAGAAGGCATGTCCTGAGTGTGCAACCTTCCAGAACTAGAAATGATGCTTTTAGTCCAATTGTCTGTTCATCCTCATGAGCAATTATGTTGTATTTTAGTGGAAATGCAGTTCCAAATTGAGGTTTATTTATCTAGAGTACAATAAAATCTGCAGATAACAAGTGGTAGCCTTTTGTCTTTTTTACTCGGGGAAAAAAAAAGGCAGATATCATATTATGTTGATTTCCAGATATGCCACTATAGTTATATTTTCATTAACTATGCATGATATTTAAATTACAGTGATGAGACTCCAGGAGGAAGTGGAGTAGGTAGATGTGGTAGATGCACACAGCTTTGCAGTTTCCTCAATAATGTGGTCACATTTAAGAAATGTTAAATGTTCAAGAGAAATACTGCTTGCAGATGGTACTTGTAGGCATGCCCCATTTTCTGTATCTGTCTTGTTTCTGCAGTCCCTTAGATTTACAGATGCCTGAATATCAGCAGGATTGGTATTGCTGAGAATTCATCTTTCCTGGTGTCCTTTATTCTGTCAGTCTTTGATGTCCAGCATCCCATTTAGCTGCTCTAGAGATGAGGGTGAGAACATGACTTCACAGTATTCCATATGGAGAATGTAGGTGAGGCTTGAGTAGTAACTGGTGCTGTGCTGATGTCTTCAGCAATTTTAAGTGGAAGAGAGAAGAAAACAGAAAATCTGAATTGTTTTCAAGAACGTTTTTACAGCTTTCCATGAGACGCCAGTGGATTCCTAATGAGTAAAACATGTTAATGTGTTTTTGTAAGATTCCACTGGTAACAAGAAAAGGACACACACTTTTCAGAAGTTACTGAAAGAAGCTAACTTTGGCTTTTTTTTCCTTTGAAAAGTTCCTATGCTTGTCAGCCTTTCTGGGAGAAAGACAGGCAGGGGCAGTCTAGCAGCAAGGAACCCAGCTGGGGAGACAAGCATCCCCTCACCTGCCCTGCTGGGACATCCCTGGGAGCACTCAGGGCATGCATCCTTCATGTGCTGTGTCTTTGACAGTGGTGGTGGAATAGAATGAGCTGCACAAAAAAGAGCTCTCAGATCCTACAGGGAGAAAGAAAGGCCTGGGAGATGCGGGGACATCAGCTGCTGGCCATGAGGTGTCCCCAGCCCCAGGAGAAGTCCTGACACAGAGGCAGAGTGTAGGACTGTCAGCTCCCACGTGCTCGGAGTGCCTGGCTGAAATCCCTGCTCGCACAGCCACACTGCTTGGAGCAAGCCACAAAATGCCAAAGAGTGTAATATATAACATGACAGGCCTGAAAAAATGTTTTCACAAGCTGGTGTCATGTTGTTTTGCTCTTGCAGATAAGTGTTTTTGGAACTTCCCTATCACTGTGTTTTACAGCCTTTATTTGCTCTATTGTTATTTTTAGTCATCTTTGCTGAGAGTACCCTTTTACCATTTTAGCTTCCTAGTTCTACAAAGTTATAGCTGCTTCGTTATCTTAGCCAGAAAAGCTTATCTCAGTAAAAGTTTCTCCTAACAATAAATTAAAGCTTTTTTTCCTCTGGCAATTTCATTATGCCTTTTTTTTCACTTTTTTTTCCCACTTTTTTTTTTCTTTAATTGACTTTTTTTAAATTCAGTAAGTGCTGACTTGGAGTTCCACAATATTGCAAATTGAATAAAATTCAGGTGTTTCCTCAGTTTAAGGTAAAAGCATCTGATAAAGTCATCCAGGCTATTATTTGCTTTAAGAGACGATTAGTACTTTTGGAGTTAGGAAAGAAAAAGGATTCATTTTAAATTTCTCAATCAATAAAAGAATCCACAGAGCTTTCAGTTGTTCATCCTGTCAGTGGCATTGGCTAAACTGTAGGATCAGGCCTGTTAGTGCCTCTTTGCGACCTTTGGGGCTGGTTTCTGTGGGAAGGAAGTGCCCTGGTGGGATCTCCAGTCTGGAATTTTGAAGGGAGTAGTGCAAGCCTGGTGCTCAGATTTAGCCTTTGAATTTGGTGAGAACTGAGTCACCAACGTAAGGAAATAATTGAGTATGTCCTTTATTCTTTGCAGTTTTGAATTCAACCTATGAGCCTGCTAAAAATACCTGATTTTGCTCTCTTCAGAGTGGGTGTGCTGTGGTTGCTCTGCTGTGGTTTCATAGGTGATAATTTAGTGATTTGGTGTCATGGCTGCTTCATGCTCAGGTTCAATTACACCTTTTTTACCTTTTTTTAACCTGTTCCCTGAGACTGCCCCTAAAAAGCAAGGCTGTGAGCTGCCTCGTCCCGTTGTTGGTTAAGAGAGAATCACGTCTGTGAGTGGGAATTACATCAAGTCAGTTGTGTTCCAGCAGTGGCAGTGAAATTCCACCAGTCCCCGAATGCTAAAGAAATTTGTCTGGGCAGTGACAATAATAGCTTTATTTCCATGTTCTACAGTGAATTTGGGTTTTTCCCCTCTCAGAATATGTGGGAGAAATGACCTCTGTAGCTGCACAATGAAACCAAAGGACCCCTTGTCATTGAGAGTGAAGCAATCTCCATCAACCCCTCTCCTCCACAGCTTGCTCAGGGAAGAAAACAGCCCGGTTGGGATGGAAGATTGATTCTTGTGCAACTGTTAAGATCTAGCAAAATGTGCTTTCCTAACCCTTTTCAGCTAAGCTTGTGGCCTTTCCTAAAAAGACTGTTGGCTGACACATTTACAGTGATCTGGTCTGTGTATAGAATTGGAATTCAGAAACTAATGGCTAAACCGTGAGGGGAAAATCTGTTCTGTGTATTGAAGAATTTACAAGAACCACCTTCCTGGAGATGTATTTTCCCTCCTTTCTCTTTTCTTCCATTAAATGATTCCCTGTATTTATCTCATTATGTGAACTACCTGTAAGAGGTTTTATTTAAACATGTCCCAGTTTTCTTACTATGGTGAGAGGCATCTGAGGTTTGTTTTGTTTGTTTAAAAATATCTTGATTGTCATTGCTGTTTTTTTCCTCTTTTACCAATGATGTTTTAAAACTGAAAAGAGTATAAATTGGACTGAAAGGACTACACACGGGAAGAAGTTGCATCAGTGATGATTTTGGTATTTATTGTTACAGCAGCAATCCATCACAAGCTGTGCTGTTATGTTGGCATGTCTTACGTGTTTGTCCTTTTCATCACAACACCCTTTTTTTCCCTAAAACTGCTCTGTTTTGGCAAAAGCAGGAAAAATTGATTTTAGGTAGTTTCATGGTGCTTTTAGCTGATTATTATTTCCAGAGCTGTGCTGTAGCATTCTAAGATATTTTTAAGTACTCCATGTAATTATTAAACAAGCACCTGTCCCATAAACTCTGTTGTCCACAACAATTACCAAGTAATTTCTGATCCCAAATGATTTTTAATTTTAAATGCTGTGTGCATGATAGGGAGTAGTAAAATGTTAGTTTTACAATGTGGTGCTCTTTGTTCCAGGAATGTTTACAAGGATTACCGTTTCCTTGAGCTAGCCTGTGACTCCCAAGAGGAGGTGGATAGCTGGAAGGCATCTCTGCTACGAGCCGGTGTCTATCCTGATAAATCCTCAGTAAGTTAAAAGCTCACTGGTTTGCCAGTAGCTGCTCTGTTTGAGTCAAAAAAAAACAACTATATCATCTGGGAAAACACAGTGTCTGCAGATATCTCAACAAAGAGCAGCCTTTTCATTGTACTGTGGTAATTCTAAAATATTCATAATGAAATATTTTAAGAGCAATTTGTGCGTCAAACCTCAATGTAAAAAACCCAACCAACCACAAACCAAACCTTCCAACGTGTTTTTCATTGGATCCTTGTAGTAAAAGCATTGAGCAATTTGGGGTTTCCTGAGCTTCATTGTTTCTATTAATGTTTTCTAAGGTAAAGATGTGCTTTGAAGAGTTTATTCCCTCAAGCTCTGGATTACAGAACTGACAGAAGCATTCCAGGCAATCATGTATATTTATTTTACTTATTCACTGCATCATTTTTTGTGTATGAAACACATGCTAAACCTTTCCAAATGCAATTTTACTCAGCTAATCATCATGTGAAGCAAATTGAACAGGATACAATAAAAAAGCCTCTATTCATTTACTAGAAATGACAGAAAGTTGGGAAACAGAATATGTCCAGCTACTATTTAATATTTTTGGACCTGGATATCTTGGTATTTTACTTCAAGTGAAGGTTTGAGATGTATCCAGAGAGAAGGCTGACTAGCAGAATTACCTGGTACTTGAGCCTTTAAAGTTTCTGGAATGCACAGTTCACCTTTCTGCAGTGAGTGCTGGATGCCTTCATCAGAAGATCTGCTCTGAGGAATGATGCTTGGATTCTGATGAATTTGCTTTTCTTCCTAATTGTTTTCCATGGGAAGACCAGGTTCCCTGAGTCCAGGGTCTAGTGCTGTCTTCTCTCTTTATCCTTTTCTTCCCTTGGTTGTGATGCCTGCATGGTTTCCAGTACAATTCTGTCTGCATCTCCTCCAGGAGCTGTTCATGCAAACAAGCTCAGCTTCTCTTCATACAAAGTTTCAAGACTGCCATAAAAAGATAAATAAGAAATTCTTATACTAGAGGATTCTCCAGTTATTATAGAAATAAACAGATGATGGTAATGATGAAATTTTTTTTTAGAGAATAGTGCAAATATGCATTTAGCAGGACACCTACCAGGTATCTGAGACTTTACCTTTAAAAAGTAAAACATTGTTGGTGACTTTTCAGTATTTGCCTGTTCCAGTAGATCTGTTCCTACCTAAGAATATCAGAAGCCATGTAACAAGGATTTGTTGTGAGAGGTTACCTAATTAATTATTTGGACCAATATCCTGTGTTGCTTTGGGTTTTTCTTGATTAGGTTTTAATGATGATTTCACAAAAGACTCTTGCTGCCTCTGGTTTAATCTTGTGTTCTGTAATGGTTTTATCATATTGCTATATCTGGTACTTTATCCTTAAACAAGACACACTAGTTGAATTTCTGAACTTCTCTTCTGTCTTCCTGTCTCTCCCTTCTCCCTAAAAATACTTGGTATTCAAAATATATTTACAAAGAATTCTTGGTTTTGTTTAAAGTTGATCTGTCAAAGGAGTCTTAGAAGCAAGATGAGAGACTTCCTTGAAAGAAGTAGAAGGGACTCAAAATACAGTTCTCCTCTGAGCTGGAATTATCTTTACATTGTAAAAGAATAAATATTATTGTTCCAAATGCCTGTAGTTTGAAATTCACCCAGTAGTTTATCAGGCTGTTCAGCAAAGATGCTCTGTGCTACTCTAGGCCTCCAAAACTTTGTTCCTAAAGGAGGTTCAGATGTGGACTGTGAGTCTGCTGTTCAGAGTTTTGAATTTTGCAAAGCAAAATCTCCAAGGTTCCAGGTACCTTAGAAGATCCAGTGGATCCTAAATAAAAATGAGCAGCATTTCATGAAAATCCTGTGCATGGTCCTCAGTTTCACACCTTCCTCTGGCAATATAAAATTGTTTTAGAGACACCCCCAGTCTTTTATTCTCCTCCAAAGATTCAAAGACCGTGGTTTTAAGTAGGAGGGACTGCCAGGAAATTACTGCAACCTGAGTTTACTTCAATGCTTCCCCCCAGCTTCATGATCCCAGAGTTAAAAAGGCAAAGAGGTGCCTAAGCCCTTTCCCAGAGAGAACTTCTCTCTCTTGTACCTGTGAGGCACAGCTGGGAGCTGTGAGTATCCAGGCCTTTGGCACCAGCAGTAGAACTGCTTCTTGGAAATGAAAACTAAAGGAAAAGTAGGAATCTGGCACCAATTAGAGAACTGTGTTCTGAATTCTCACCAAGGGCAAATCTCTCCACTAAGAATATTCATTTTTGTGTTGATTTTTTTTTAGTAGTGCTGCATACAATTGTTTGGTTACAGTGGTGATGGGGCTCAGTACTTACTACCGCTAACATGGATTCTCTGCTGCTCATTTAATCCTGCTCATTTAAAGTCCAGGGTACTAAATTTATAATCTTTCTTTTTGCCTAAGCAAATCTCATTAATATTTTAAAGGCCATATATAATCCCCTTCCTCCATTTCCTTGCTTCATTTTGCTGATTTTCCCCATCCCTCTGTCCATGGCGAACACAGAGTGACTGTGTTCCCATATTCACTGTCCCATGAATTACCTCTGGTCAGCCCTCACCATTGCTCTGAATTCTTTGCAGTATCCAAGTCACCTCCTTCCCAATCCTTTTGCCTTTGTGGGGCCGTGGGCTTTGACAGCCACCCAGATAGCAATGAATCAGTGTTTTTATTTTTCCAACCCATATGCAAGGCAGCTTGCTTGATATAAATCATCCTGTGGCCAATTCACTTTGAAATGGGATATCCATTTACCAGCTGACTTTGCTGCTGGCTTTCTGGACCGATGCATCCAAACCCCTCCTTTTTTTGTTAAAAAATGACTACAACGTTGTGACTAACCTTTCCAGACTGTATTTCTCAACTGGTGTAGGCTGGTGTTTATTTTGGCTGGCTTCCCACTGTATAATATACACTGTTCATGCCAGCTCATGGCAAAACTCACAATTAAACCAAAATAATAGCCCAGATGTTTGTCGTAACTTGCTCTGCACACTTTACCTCATTAGCACCACCCATTCCTTCTCCCCCCATGCCCCCCGATGCCATCTCCTCCTTATTTTTATTACTAATCTAAAAATGCAACATTTGCTTTTTAAAATGCTTTGAATCTTGAAACTTTCCATTAGCTGGCAAGTTGTAGGGAATGGCTGTCGTGGAAGGCTCAGCCGAGCTGGTTGCTTTGAGTACTGGAAGTTCAGTGTTACCAACACAAGAAAATCCCTCTGGCTGCCATCCCATCCCATCCCATCCCATCCCTAGATCACTTCAGGCCTCATTTTCTTCTCCCTTGTATTTGTATCCAGCGACTTGCCAGGAGCTGCTTCTGATTTGCGCCGGGTCAGAATGTTTGTGTGGTGAGGAAAACAGCTCTGCTGAACATTTAAGTCCTTTGTGAATGTCCTGTGCTCCCCTGGAAGCTGTCTGACTGCAGGATTCAGTGAATGTTCCCTGAGTCAGTTCCTCATTTGGTTTGAGCCATTTCCAGAACTGTACAAGTTAGGCTGAATGCATGTAAAGTAAATACAACTAATATTTCTTTTTTCCCCTCTTTCTTCCGTGCTGCATCCTGCAAAGGGGAGCAACAAAGTAAGTTGTTTGTCCTTTTACAAAATCCTTTTGTATCCTGTCTGAAGGACTTTGTAATGAAAATGAGTTTGTCTTTCAGTTTACACAGCTATTGCCTGCATGCTTTTAACAGCAAAATGCAATTAAAAATGTGGATGCAAGTGTCTTCAAGAAAAAACTATAACTGGCTCTTTTAATTTTGGGGAAAGAGTGTTAAGTGTTGCTGAGCTGTTTTTAAGGAGGTTCAGTAAGAATGCTTCTATAAAAGTATTGGGCCTGAAGATTATGAAGGTATAGTAATAAAGACCTTCTGAGGAAAGGTTACTACAGTCTGATGAAACTCATTACAGCTGGGTTTTTTGACCATACATCAAAGCTTGTATTAATGGGCAGTTATAAAAACCCAGCACTAAAGTCTTAAATAACAGATTTGCTGGCGTTGTTGGCTAAGCTGAACTAGATCAGTGTACTGGCTTTGAAGGTGCCTTAAAATGGATGGAGGAGGGTGGGGTCAACATTTGACTTGGCTTCTAGACCCTTGATGTGTTCCAGCTGGACAGCAGCAGAAGGGTGTGGGGTGTGGAGAGGGAGAACTGAAATATGCGTGGTAGGGGTTTTTTTGAAAGTAAGCAGCACATAAAAAGACGGTTTTGCTGATGTTGATCTGATAAACGAATAATCATGCAGTTCCCAGGGTTAGGACTTTTTAATGCCATTTTTACTGAGCTTAAGAATGCAAGTTTCACATCTCACACTTTGGAATAAGATGCAGAGAGAGTTTGTCATACTTCAGAAAGGAGCTATACAGCTTTTGTGACTTTTTTCCCCCCTCCTTCCTGTTTTGATATATTAACCCTTAAGAAGATTAATCTGGAGCATCAAAAGATGCTTCAGAGCAAACGTTCAAAGTAGCCTTTGAATAATTCTGTAGCATCTCTTTGTGAGCTGGAAGCCTTCTGGGAAATTTGGGAAAGACCCAGGTGGGTTTTAAAGGTTTTGACGGTTGGGGAATTTTGTCTGCTTCTAATTTTTGTATTTTTAACCAGTTTTTGACCACTCCTCTCTCCACAGTAGCTGGGCTCAGAAGCACCAAAAATACTCTGTTTTGTTGGCCTGCCTGAGAAAAGGTTCTCTTAGTGTTGGGTGGGGAGGGGTTAAGAGAATTGGTGAATTGATGGCATAGAGAGAGGACTTTACATAGGAGGTGGTGTGAAATGTAAATGTTAACTGTGTACACTAAAATGTCAAGGTAGTGTTTATAATGTTTCTTTACGACATGCTGGCTTAAGGCTTTGCTGCTGCAGGGGATGCTGCTCTGATCTCAGAGGAGACTGTAGATGCTCTGTTAAGGGAAATGGGGATAGATGGGACACCACTGAGTCTGGAGGTCAGGAGCTGCATGGACCTGCTCTATTCTCCAGAGCTGTGAGCTGTGGGGCACCCCAGGGAGGTCAGCACCAGAAGCAGCTGACAGATTTCGGCAGGACACCCATGAGCAGGGAGAGGAGAAGCCTGTGAGATGTGAGGATTTGGGAGCTCTTAACTCTTCCTTTTATTCTGTTTATAGTTTATTCTTAACTCCTTCCTCTTTATTCTGAGCCAAGGGTAGTTCTTGCTGTAGGTTCAGAAGCTCCATCTGGCCTGGGTTGCCATCCAGAAGATAACTCCAAAAGAAATCTCCAGGAAACCATCCTGATCTTTCTCTTTGAACCAGTTCCTTGTAAGGATTTGTGTCTCATCATCCGTGTGTCCCCCTTCTCCTTCACACACATCACTCCTGCTGGAGTCTGGAGATCACCTGATCCCAGGTGGACACATAGAACCAACCTGCAGCTGCCTGCAGAGGCTCAAACTCCACAGTCTTGAGATTTCTGTACCTAGTGGAGTTGGAAAATGACGTGGATAAACCTGAGAGGTGACCAGAGTTTCTGAGAAGAGGCCAGGGGGGAGAGGAATGGCAGATTGACAATGACAGTGTCTTAAAGCTCCTAATGCAACTTTGTGCTGAAAAGCTGCAGAATCCTTCCTTACTGTCTCAGCACAGCTTTTGTGGGTTGCTACCAGAGCTGTAACCCTTCTCCAGTGCGGCCCAGTGTGCTGTTCCTGCACTGGATCCTGTCATGTGTTCATGTGTCAAGATCCTGCACTCACCCATCCGTTCAGACTGTGGCCTCTTTTATACCTCTGGCTTTAGCTTTGCACTCTTGGACTTACAAAAGTAAAAATAAACATTGGAGTAATGAGTCCGTAAGAAAAAGGGGGAGGAAGGGAAGTGAAGAGGGTTTATAATCGTCAGTGGACTACTAATCATTTTTATTTTTACTTTTTATTGTTGCACAATCATTACTGTAAGTGAGATTTCTCACATGGTTAAAGATAAATATATCTTCAGAAGCTTTGTTGGATAAAATCTGTAAAAGGGTCGTGTAGAATGAGGTAATGGAGACCTACCTCATTCAGCAAGCACATGTTGGCAAGCTGCATTTTGCTAATATTAACACTGAGCTCCACAGCCTTGCATGAGGAATGAGTGCAGAATTGCCCAGAGTTGTGCAGAGCACTGTAGCTTCAGCCCAGCTGCTGAAGACAGAGGAGCTGAGAGCTTCTGACTGTCCTAACCCACCACTGTGGATTTGCTGCTTACCCTGTGCATCCTCTTTACCATTTAAAAACCAAATCCCCTCCAAACAGCCCTCCAGATGCTGCTGTGTAAAAACAATACCAAAACCCGAACCATTCTCCCAGAGTCCATCTCCATGGGCTTCTAACACTGTTGGGTTAAAGGAGTAGATAGAGGCTGGGACCTTAGGAAATGTTGATTCTGAATCCCTGGGCACGCAAGCAATAAAACAACAGCAACAGAAAAATTAGAAAAATCTCAAAAGCTTGAAGTGCCACTTTTTAATATAAAAAATCACCTTTCTTTTGTCATCATTAAGCCCTGAATTAGCCAATCATTTCTACTTGATTCAAAGTACCAAACACGTGAATGCTGAGCTCAGACTTCAGAAACTTTGACTTGGAAAACCAAAATCTCTTTAAATTACTTTTTACAGATAGTGACTACAAATTTCATGCCTTCTAATTATTTTGCATTGCTGTGCTTGCTGATAACCCTTTACAGAATGTGTAGAACTAAAGTCTATAAAGTCCATGTTCACATCTCAGTGGAGTTGTCACAGTGCAGATAATGCTGTGCATGCAAACGGTCACTGAATGTAAAATCAGTGTAATTTAGTTGGCATTTTCTCTTAGGAAAAGCAGAGTCCCCCTGAAAAGAGAAAGAAAATACTCTTCCTGTCAGGTCAGTTTGCCTTTTAGTGCTTCAAATTCTTTTTGGTGATTATTAATGGCTTAAATTAAAGTCTTTCTTTTCTCTCCCCTTTTTTTAAAGACTTCTTATTTTATTTAAAGTGGAGTTAATGTTACTAAACCCAGATTCCAGATCAGCTACTTCATTAAGGAGTCCAGATGTCCTCCTGTCTCTTGAGACTGTCCTGGAAAATGGGAACATAGTGAAGTCAGGATCCTCATTCTCCCTGCATATATGACGGCAGTGCTCTCAGTTCATGTGTTTTGTGCTTGGCTCTTCATGTAAATGCAGGTGCAGTGCCAGAAGCTGGAGGTGTCTCACACTGGAATAAAGTTCTGGTGCTTTCTTTTCAAGTCTGGCCATGTTTCTGAAAGGGCTTCAGTTCCCTCCCAGACATAACTGTGTTCCTGGCTGTGGTGATGCTCTGCCAGTGCCCCAGCCAGATTCAGTGGTTCTACTCTGGGATTGCTCAAGTCCCTGCTTGGGATAAGTCCCAAAAGTAGAAAAAGTAAAGACTTGTTTGGGTTTGTTGAAAAGCAAACTGCTGATATGTCAGAGGGCAAAACAGTGTAGTCAGAAGTGTAAACTCTGCATTTACTGAGTTTACTTTTTTTAAACTAGTATATTTTAGAAAAGGAAGGCATTGAATTCTAGGAAAAGAAGAATGCATTTCAGTTGTGACTAAAGGTGGCTTCAAGCCAAGTAGGTTTAAAAATAACTTTTAAATGAAGTGTTAATTTTTTTTTTTTCAAGTGGAAAAATGCCATAATTTTATAGACAGTGTTTCAGTCATTGCTTTGAACAGATGAGCTGGATTTTACAAGGAAGTCCCGGTGTAAAAGAGCAGCCCGAGGGGGTGAGGGTGCATGCGCACACGCTGGGTCAAAAGCAGTCCAAAAGGCAGGCAGGAAAGGAAATGGCAGGCTGTTTTCCAGTCCCCTTCTCCCTGCCTCGCTGCTCCAACGATGTGAAAACATGTTTCAGATGAAAGCATCTTCTGCTTCTCCTAAATATTTACTCCTTCAAACAAAAACTGAAAAGATGAAACCTTGCTCCCCCAATGTTGCCGAAGAAACAGAGCAGCCCTGGTTCATATTCCTGTAAGAGTAAAAGAACTTCTGTCCCAAGAGAATTAGAAATGTCCTGGGGAGAAGAGATTCACAGGGTTGCATCAGTTGCAGGGAGTGTAACAAGATGCAGGCTGATATTCTGAATGGTTCCAAAGCCAGCCTCGCTGAAGCTGCTGATGGGGTTGGGGCTTCAATGGCTGTCACGGGTTTTATGTTCCTGCTCTTAGCTGAGGCTGCTGACATTAAGCAAACTCCAGGAAATTTAGAAATGAGCAAACATTTTTTATTTCTGTTATGTATTCACGGTGGGCTCTTTACTGTGCTTTTGGCAAGGTGTCTGCATACTGAAAATATTTTTAAATTCTTCATTTTTTATGGGGCAGCTAGTTTTTACACCACTTCTGCTCCGATGAAGGATTTTGATGAAACTCTGCAGAAAGGTGAAGGCTCTCTGGCTGTGAAGTTTCAGGAATGTCAGCCCCATTCTGGACATTCAGTGAGGTTTGCTCTGGGGAAGGCAGTGAGAGTAGCCAAATCTTAGGGTGCTTTCCTAGAGCTGGTCAATGAGCACTGAAAGTTGGCTGGAGCAGAGGAAGGTGCTTCTGGGCTGTGCTGCAGCAATCTCAGCCACAAAGGTCCTTTGGAGCCCAGGCTGATACCTGCACAGGAGTCCCTGTGGCTCCAGCTCTTGGAACAGCTGTGGTCAGGAAGGGCAGGTTGCTCCTGTAGCATGTGAGATCACCCCTGAGTGGGACTGAACAGAGGGGAAACACACAACTATCACAAGGGTTTGGGACAATCCTAAAATATCCTACTTGTCTTCTAAGTCAGTAATTGCTCAAAAGCTGAATAGAAATTAGGAGTAAATAAAAATTTGAGGTTTTTTTTCCCTGCCAAAAATGTCACCAGGCTCACTCTTCCATAGCATTTACAGTGTAACAGCAAATGTCACCATTGGACATGAGGGTGGAGGGCAGCTGATGAACAGCCAGATACTCCTTTTTTCTCATCTCGAAGGGAAAACAAGATGATCAGGAGAAACTGAATGTTGCTTACCCTGACTCTGTTCTGGACTAAAATGAAGATATGCAATGTCTGCTCTGACACTAGCTCATCCTGGATTTTTTTTAACCTTCTCTACCTACCTCTCTTTGTGGAGACAGGTTTATGATTACTTTCCATGTGCTGAGTCAGAATCAAGGCCCATATTACGGGTGTAAAACCCTCCATTCTGGAGGTGCATTCTTTAGTTACGTAACTCTCCTTCCAGAATGTCATGTGTTCCTGTTCTGTGGTCACTCCTCACTCCTGTTTCCCAGCTCCATTGTGGCCTTTGACTGATGTCTTCCCTGTTCTTCTCTGTTTGGTGTGTGACACTTGATATCTTAAGAGTGCCAGTTTTGGAGAATGGTGATTTCCCACTAGGAAGAGCTGTCTGTGGACATGTTCAGGTGTCTGATCAATGCAGTTTTTGAGTGACTTTCATACCTTTATTCCTGAAGCCTCAGTTCTTGCAGCAGAGAAACAAGTGATCTCATTCTGTTTCCTTTATATTATTCTTTTTTGAAACTCAACCTCTGCTCTTCCTCTTCAATAAGCAAGTTATTTATAATTAAAAGAGAGAATTTTGTACCATTGTATGTTCAGACAACACCTCACATTATTGTGGTAGGTAGAAGTTCATTGGTGGGTGGCTACAAAATTACCAAGAGCTGTAACACACGGTGTCAGGCCTCCCTTAGCAGCAGATACTCAAACTTTCTGATTGCATTTGCTGTTTGCATAGTATTATCTTGACCTGTTCAACAGCTGGGGTTTCTAAACTGGGTGGCAGCAAACCTAAGGGCATTTATGGAAATCAAGTAAAGAAACTAACCCAGAGAATGGAAGATAAAGTCCATGAGAAAAATCCGTCTTGTGCAGTGTAATTTCATGTTCAGTTGTAGTTTGGTTTAATACTGTTTGATTTTCAGATCTAGATATTCTTCCAGTAGAAGCAGGAACCTTTTTGTAGTGAACAGAAGCCTTTCCAGTCACAGGCCAGCTGTCCCTAGCTGTGTTGTGCTGTCACTTTGTTCAAATATGGAGTTGTTCATGACCATGGCCTGGAAACAACTGCTGTACCAGATTTCTAAATTATAGTTATTGAAGGTTATTGGGCTGATTCAGACAGCAAATTCTCAGTAGTGTGAGTGAGATTGTGCTTAGCTCTCCTAAGGACTGACCTTGGCTCTGCTTAGCTTAGCTTTTATCCATGTTTGCAGCTGTAGCCAGGGCAGGCATCCTCAAAAAGCTCAGCTTCTCTTTCAGATCACCTGTGCCTCAAGAGGTGGCTGCAAACACTTGAGATGTACTCATGTCAGCTCTGTGCACCACGGAACTCTATGGGCAGAGTTCCCTGCTGTTCCTCAGCTGAGGGCTTTGACATGGGTGATGGTTTCTCTCCTGAGACCAAAAGGCAGCATTGTCTGCAGTCCTGAACACCACCTGTGTTGCCCTTGGTGTGGTGAAAATCAAGGCTCTTGCCTTAAGAAACTTCACCTTCAGTTGTCTTTATAGTTTGAAAATATCAGTTCCCTCTTTGTTATATACTGCTCTGCAGAAAATACCTCTTAATGTGATGGGTGAATGTGTGGGCTCAGCAATGGTTTCATTTCAGCCAGGCTGGGTCAAGGTCAGGCTGGAAGATGGGCATAGGGAAGGCAATGGCATCACTTCCAGAGAGTGAGAATCCACCTGTTGTGAGTGGGGGTGCTGACCTTAGTGTTGCATGACTTTGGGGACTGTTTGGGTTTTTCCAATGACTTTTGTAGTCTGATAAGTGTTCTGCTAAAATAAAGTTCTCCTTTTGTAGAACCAATACTGTCTTTGTCTCACTGGGGCTGTGATTTCTGCCCCATGCCCCATTTATTTTCTTGAGCTCCCTTTTCTTTGTACAGTTTCTTTTGTAAGCCCCAGCATGATGCCTTTCCAGCAGCTGGCTTTAATATTGGGAATAGATACTATTTGTCTGGAAGTTGCAGTTGCAAATCAGGATCCCATTTTACAAACTAAGAGTAAGAACATTGTTCCTGGCAGTCCAAGAATGGCATGAGAGAATCAATGAATTCTTGCAGGACAGTGTTGTTTGTTAAAGGTTTGTCACTAGCACTAGAATGCTTCTAGAAACAGGGGTTTGGGCACACTACCTGTTTGGCACTGGTCTGCCTAGCAAAGGACATTTATTCTTTAAAAATCACCTCACTCCAACTTTAAAAAAACCTGACTTCAACCTCTTTTGAGTATGCAGGGATTTCTTTCTTCCTGTCTTTTAAATATGAAGGGGATTAATCCTCCTGTTGTGACTATTTCTCAGATACTCTTCACTTCTCTCTGAAATTTGACACTTGTTGATTCGAGTGGCCATCCTTACATGGTGGAACCACCTCAGCTTAGAGTATAAAAATTGCTTGAAAGTGTGTATTGGGTCAGTTGTTCAAGTGATAAAGCATCAATAATCCTTGTGAAGTATCCTAGATGTAGGCATGCAATGAAGTTCTCCCGCCTTCTGTGTACCCAAGACTGAGTGTCTGTTTTCCAAGACCCTGGTTAATGTCTTTGTTCAGGCACACTGGATGGGCTTCCTTTAGTGTATAAAACCATCAACATTTTCCCATCAGAATTATGGTCTTTTTTGATGGGTTCCTACGGAGGAATTGCATTTTTGGGAATCTGTGTTTAGAATAATCAATGATTTTTCCTTCCAAGTCTGGATCTCTTGACTGTGAACTGCTTCTCTTCATTTCCAGTGGGTCTCTGGAAGTGCCAGATTCTTATATAATTGTCTTTGAGCAGCAAAGCAAGGGAACTCAAATTTCCAGTGGAGTACTTAAATACACACATCTTTTCTCTGGTGAGGCTCTCAGTGTGACCTCTTCCTCTCTCATGCATTGCTAGGGGTTTTTTTCAGGCAAAGTCTTCCTGTCTATGCTCCTTTTAGTTGAATCTTCCATTTGAGATGTTGGAATTATTTACTTGACCTAAAAGATGCTCCCTTTTTAAAGGAGTTCTCTGTATCTTATTTGCAGCTGCTTATGCTTCTTTGGTATTGGTAGCCTTTAGAATGATGGTTCACAGCTTTTTATAAAACACGTTTCATCATCTGGAGAAGAACATTAAGCTGAGGGTCACAAATACCTGAAAGTTTTCCACAAATGCCCTGCTCCTTCCAAATTCAACCCCCAACTGACAATGGAAAATTACAGTTCAAATAATGGTGATGCTACTGCTTTTGTTGCTGAGCATTTGGGTAAAAACACTCTTTTACTGTGGTAATTTCTCAGCCCCTTGGGAATGACTATTCAATGCTTTCAACCTTCTATTATTTTCTTGACAATTTTCTGGCTATATCCTGGAAAGTTTCTGGAGTCTGCTATGGCTCTACAGCAGCTGAGAATAAACTAAAACGTGTTCCATTCAGTATGTGAAGGTATAACTTTGGGCAGGGGAGGTTTCCAGTGCAAATAACATGTCCACATTTAGATGTAGACTAAAAACTCAGAGAGTTTCAGGTTCCCACTCAGTCCTCTTGGATATCTACAAAAACTAAGTGGTTTTGCTACAGAGCATAATCTCTGCTTCACACAGAATGTGTCTGCTAATACTCCTACTGGAATTTCCTAGTCAGTCCAAGTTCAGGCATCAAAGGGTTCAGATCTGGTCATTTGTTGGGAAATCACTGAGATTTCTCATATTTTTACAAATTTACTGAGTTTAAAGTATCTTGCTGGAAGGTCTGCTTAAAAACACACACTTCCAGAATGGAATGTTGTGCTAATCAAAAAAAAAAAAAAAAAAAAAAAGAGAGAGAGAAAGAAAGAAAATAAAAGGAAAAAACCTTCTTCACAGCCAAAGAAGTACTACATTGCAAAGTATATCCATCCTTCTTTGGACAGAGGACTGTTCTTTGCCCACTCTGCTGTGTGTCTCATAAGATGCTCCAGAGAGAGATGCAGCGACCTTTCCACTCTGTGTCTTTGGATGTGGGGTGGCAGGATATTTGAATCCATAACATTTAGTTTTAAACCTGCAGAATGCATTGAAATCCAGGCATTTATATCTTGAGAGTGCACCTGCATGTAGTCAACAGAGGAACTGTTACAAAAAGCTTTTTTCCCCCACTTTCTCCCAGTTTGGACTAGACAATGTCACACAAGAGCTGGAATATGAGGCAGTCTTAGCATGCAGCCACAGCAGTTCTTGCTGGTTTTTGGGTTTCCCAAAAGGATCCGTGCTCAGTAGGTTGTTCTTCTGCCAAAGGTTTTATCATGTGGACTGAATATTGTAACAGAACAGACAGCACCATCTTCATGTGTTTTTAGACATGTTATTTACTGGGGTTTCCCTGAAGAAAGCTTGGGGATTCTTTCCTTATGAGTCACTAACAAAGTGATTGTTTTTATATAAACTTTCCTTCAGCTGGTTAGAGTTGGAACACAGTGTCTTGTGCTCATTCTGGGGTCTGCCTTTCCTCTTAATTTTTTTTAATAGTTGTCCCTGCATCCAGCAGGATGGTTTGAACCTCCTGGCTTTCCCTCACACTCCCTCTGAGTTCCATAGTGTTGAAAATCACTGTTCTGGCCAGCCGACGTGCTGGTGGCGATCGCTGCGTGTGTGTGATTCCACTTCTCAGCTTTCTGCCTTGTGCTGCTTTTTCAACTCTGCACCTTCCTTGTGGTTTAAGGGAGAACGTGCTGTTGACATTACCCAAGCTGGAGTTTGCATTTCATGTGCTGAAATGAAAACAAAATTTTAAAGAACGTTGATCGTAGACTTCAGCGGCATAAAGGTTAAAAGCTGTAAAGTGCTGTTTCCATAATGGAAATCACTAGAGCTGGAGAGACACATCCCTTGCCTTGCATATGCCTGAATCCTTTCCCACCCTCTTTCAGTGGTGCAGTCACTTTTAATGACCTCCCTCCACAGCTTTTGAGTTCCAGCCCAACTGATGGCGCCAGGGGCTGAACCACAAGGAGATCTCCGGGCAAGCCGTGCCTGTGTCAGCCTTCTCGCCAGGCAGATGCTGTGTAGCCCTCTGCACTTCCTTGTGGGTTTTTTTATTACATTTTACATTTTTGAGCCTGAGACAGGAGCTGTGTTAAATCTACTAACCCAGTAATATGCCCGTAGGTGTGAAATTCTAGGCTACGCTTACCAGCTTCTCTTCCTGACCTCAGCTCAGGTATTTAAACTGTGTGTACATGTGTGTGATCATGTGGGTGTCGGACTTCACAGGTAATACTCTGCATTTACAGATCTGTTAAGATGCAGGACATTATTTTAACCTAAGAAGTATGCAGAATTCGACAAGTCTTTTTCATAACCCAAGATTGGGTTTCTTTATTTTTACAGGAACAGGAATGGTTTAGCTGGAATGAAAATGTTCATTCCACTGCATCATTAGCTACAGGCAGTCTTCAGTTGAAGTCTAGCCCATTTTTCATGCTAAAGCTCTAGTAGTTTGATCATTAATCAGCATGTAGGATGAATTTCTAGGCCTGAGAGAGCTTGTCTGTATGCTTGTAATTTAGGATGAACTCTTTTTTGGTTTTTTCTTATGAAAAGGAGGTAGTCAGAAAACAAATTATATTTTAAAGAGTTCACCTCTCTCTCACCCCTTTTCACCATTCCCCTTCTGGTAAACACCCCAAAACTTTTCATGAGATGGATATGGAGTTTTAGCTGGAGTAGCAGATCTTCAAGTGTGTCATTTGATCCTCCAATAAATCTAAAGCAATCTTCTGTCAGATGAGATCAGTCTCTGACATGG
Organism: Passer domesticus; assembly: GCF_036417665.1. NCBI lineage: Eukaryota > Metazoa > Chordata > Aves > Passeriformes > Passeridae > Passer > Passer domesticus. The sequence goes on along the minus strand of NC_087480.1, from coordinate 33,235,758 downwards.
TCACTGTCTCAAGTGTCCTTAGTACTGATAGTCCAGTCCAACTTACTTTCATCACTTTAAATGTTAATTTTAGGGTCTTGGATGGAGTTTTTCTTTCCCTCCTCCCTTACATGGCTGCAGCTGTAACCAGCAGCCCATGGGAGCATCAAGGTCTGTAGTCAGTCTTTACCTGCCTTTTCAGCTGCCTGCTCTTCTCTCACAAGGTGATAATTCAGAGGACTTATCCTCCAGTTTGGAGACAGCAATGGGAAAATCCTGCTTCAAAAGGCAGGAATTGTTTCCTTACACTGCTGTTTTACTCTGCTCTGACCAGGCTCCAAATTGCTCTGCACACACCTGTGGAACATGCACTGCTTCTCCAGCCACTTGAAGAAAGTGCTCAAACAATAATCTCCTTGCCCAATAGCCTAAGAGAAGTCTTCTCCAAAGGCCACATTTCCTCTTTTTCCAGCTTCACTAAGCAACAGAAGCAGCTTTAGGTGGATCAGTGAGTGCATGGGAGTTTTGGAGAGCACTCTCCAAATCCCTTCCCACTCTCCTCCCTTAGGTACCCCCCAGCTTAGCCTGAGAGCTGCTGCAGAGCCCCTTCCAGCCTGAAGGCAGGGGAGTATGGTTTGGAACATGGACAAGGATCTCCTGGGGAGGAAGGAAGAGGGCCATATAGTTCATATGAGAGGCAGAGTTATTCCTGTTGAACTGTCCAGGGCTCTCAGAGGCTGCACTGCTCTACCCAGGGGAGGATAAAAGCAGTTTCAATGCAATGAAAATAAAATACTCTTGTTCTCAACATGCAGTTTCATTTGACTCTTAAGGAAATAGTGCAGCAGCCCTGGGAACAGGGGAAGTGTCAAGTGTTACCTGTCACCAGGAGTCTTGTGGCCTCCTCCATCAGTGCCCAGTCCTGTACAAAACAGTGTTACCTCTACAGGACATGCACTGCTCCAAACAGAGACCACCAGCACATGTGCTCCTTCATGGCCACATTGTAGCAGTGTCTTGGAGTCATCTGATGCTCACTTGGCTGTGCCTGGCCTTTCTTTTCCATTTTTATTGCCAGCTGCTGAGCTCCCTGTCCCATGCAGCAGCTGTCGTTGGTCTGTCAGCATACAGCTATGATTTGATCCTGTTTCTGTTTTTCCAATCCTTGAAGTTATCCGTGTCTTCCAGGACTGTGTTCAGTCTCCCATTGTGTTGACACTACCTCACAATTCTGTCTAATGGGCAGAATCAAATTTAACTGGCAAGTTTATGCTATTTTATTTCACTAAGACCCATCCATTCAACACTTTGATGATTAAATCCTTCAAGGCTGCTCGTTCTTCTTTCCACATTAAACGAATCCTTCAAGGCTGCTAGTTTTTCTTTCCACATTATAACTTATTTATCTGTTAGAGAGTTGTTGTACTGCACTATTCTTTCATTAATACTCATCTTTATAAGCTTATTTGCCAGTCTCCTAAGGGTATCCCTTTGCTGAACCAAAGATCTGTCAAGTTTTCTTGAGTTAACTTACTGGGTTTGGCATGCTCTGCCATCTTTATTTTCTTTTTTAAAAATTTTATTTAAGGTCTAAACTCTTTAGAAGCATGTTCAAAAGCCTTTCATATAGTCATGGCTTTACTAACAAGCCTGTACTTGCATCAATTTTCTTCTCATTTTATTGAGTCTGGGTGCTGCACTCGCTGTTCCACAGAGCCAAGTACCATGCTGGTACCTTCATGCTGTGGTCCTGCACCCACTCCATGGGCAGCAGCAGGAGCTGCTGCATTACTGGGAGCTGATGGCTGAGGTTTTCTGTTTGTTTTGGGGTTTTTGGACTTTTTGGGGGGGGTGGGGGGGTTTTGAGGGTTTTCTTTGGCGGGTTGGGTTTTTTTTTTTTTTTTGTTGAGTTCTTGTGGTTTTTTTTTGTTTGTTTGCTTGTTTTGTTTGGGGTTTTTGTTGGTTGGTTGTTTGTTTGGATTTTTTTTTAAGGTAGCAATCTATTCCCTCAGTGTTTCCATTCACATCTCTTACCCTGGTTAGGGGAGAATGATGATTTTTTAGTAAGGTTTCTTTCACCCGAGAAAGCTGGTGCAAGAATTTGTCTGTGATAGCGTGGTCTGAGGAGCCCAATGGAAATCATCCTGTCAGATAGGAAGCTTCAAGGCAAATGGATCAGGCTTTCCCCTGCCCTGCTCTGGATGACAGAAAACTTCCCATGGGTGCCAGCAATTCACACTTCTGTGCCATTACAGCATTTTCTCCTTTGCCATTATCACTGAAGTGCACCCTGAAACACAGCCTGTGATTCCAGACCATGGTCTTTCTCCTCTTCTTCCTTTGCTGCTTCTCTGGCCACTGAGTGGTTTTTGTTTTCAGATTCTTTCATTTTTCTCCTGGTTCAGTTCCCATTCCTCTTCCACATTCCCTCAGGCAAGTTGATCTCTTAGTGCCTGTTTCCCAAAGCCCTCCCTTCCTTCAGCAGTGCTTCCTGTGAACCTTGGATCACATCCTCGGCGATTTTCTTGCCACTAACCCGTGCCCCTGCACTCACACATCCTATCTGTGTGTGGGGGAAAGAAGGACATGCTTTTGTAGGCATCTGACTTGAAGTTGTGCTGGTTCATGCTGAGGTAGGTGTCTGTCTAATTCTAGACAGCATTAGGCACAAATAAGAATTGTTTAATGTGGAATACGTAATTATTAGTTGAAAAATCTGCGTGCTCTCAGATGCCTTGTCAACACTCCATGCCTCAAAACGTGCAGTATCCAGCAGCTGTGGTGTTAACCTTTGCTAGGCCATGCTGAACATGGGAAAAATCAGTAATTTTTGTGTTTGCATGGGATCTTTGTTTCGTTGTGATTAATGGTCCACTAACAGTGTCCAGTGCAAGTTCAGTGCAATGTACAAAGTGTCTTTGATGCCAGACATTCTACAGTGCTGTGCAGAAACCAAAGTTAATAGTTGTAAGCCTGAGAAGACTGGAATGTTTTCAATTTACTTTTAAACAAATGACTTTATTGTGCCATTCTCACATGGGAGTAAATTCCACAGCCTTAGTGCCACATTAGACAAAACTTTTTTACCTGCTGGTTTCTGTTTATACTTGGAGAGAAGAAATTAACCTCAGTTAGGAGTTAGGGGGAATAGGACAGGACTATTAAACTCGGTGGGAATTCTGACAGGGCTTTTGCTGGGAGCAGAGTGGGATGCAGGAGTACAGGATGGAGCTGAAGGATGATTTGTGCTGCAGTGTGGAGTTGAGGAATTCTTTGTGCCTGAAAATCAAACTCGCGAAGGACACCTGTAGGAAAAGCATTCAAACTGGTTTTGCCACTCCAGAAATGTAAGGAAGCAGTTGTAGTCTTAAATAAATGCCAGTGGGTACTGGGAAGGAGATTCCTGGAGACTGTGGCTGGGGATGGATCAGGCCCAGTTCCTGAAAGAAGCAATTCTCCTGGGGGTGTGCATCCATCCAGGAATGACAGCTCGTGGCCATAACAGGAGAAAGTGTCCCTGGACTCGCCACATTCTCCTGTAATGGTAGAGATTTTCAGACTGACACAGGAAAATTGTGAAAGAATTCAATTTTAATACTTATAGGATGGACTAATACCCTGAATTTGTAAAAATATGAAATGTGTGCGAAATGCCCAAGTAGGAACATGAATCCAGCATTGCTCCAAGTGGGAGACCCTCTCATGATAATGAGTGCATTGTGATCTTCTGGTGGATAAAATGCACATCCCATTCCAGTGACTCCTTTGGACTGGAACATGAGTGTACATTAATTCCTAACAGAACCAAGAACACTGAATGGTTCTTTCAACTGCTCACTTGGCCTTTTTTGTACCTAAACCTTTTTTTTACAAGGCTTTTGTTTTGTGCTTGTCCCATAGTCTTATGGCTTTATAAATCCATATGCAATCAATAAAAGGATGTGAGTTTTGTTTTGATTAGTTTTTGCTTTTACTTGGGCCATCTACAGTTCATTAGTATTTTATGTTACATCACTGCACGGAAATCCAAATGGAAAAAAATTACAAGTTTAAATTATGCTCAGGTAAATGCAATTGCAAAAATTGGGACAAACAAATCTCCTCACCTGAAAACAGCATTAGAGTATGTTGTCTTCCTGTGATGTTTCTAACCTATATCTGGTCCTTTCCAAAATAGCAGCTCTTCTCTGTGCAGTGGCTTCCCATAAAACCTTACCTCAGTTAGAAAATGACCAATGCAAATGGTGTCAATAATTTTGCAGTGTCCTCAGAGCCCTAAAGCCTTTGCTGCCACTTGTTTGGCCTCTTCAGTAAGATACACCTAAAGGTGATGCAGAATGTGGATGGGGAAAAGGGGCTGAGAGTTATTTCCACTTCAACTTGTGAGGCAGGAAAAGTCTTTCAGCTAGGTTTATTCTCACTGTGTGGCCATTTTCCTATGAAAAAGAAGTTGTATATGTCGATCATTATGAAAGAAACCAAAGTGTGTATAGCAGGTTACAGCTTTTGCTCATCCTGAGTCAAACCTGAGATTAGGAGTGGTACTCTCAGTGCTTGTGGGGGCAGAGGCAGGGCCTGTCCTTCCCAGGTGGTGTCTGGGCATGGTTTATTTCCATGAGTAGCACAATGATTTTGGTACAAGTCTGGATTTTCCAAACAGTCAAAAATGTATTTCAGGACTTGTTCTGGTCCAAGTCCTTTTCTTGTGCTGGGGGAGAAGCTGTGTAAGAGAGGACAGCATGGCTGCTGCTAATCCTGGGTGTTCCTGGGCAGCAGCTCTCCATCCAGCAGGTGCCCAGCTGCCCTCTTCAGATGGAAACATGACTGTGCTGAGCAAATACCAGCAGGCCTGAGGCTGCTTTGGGTTTCCAGACTGGGCAGAGCAAGGAGCAATTATGTGCTTTTGCCTGAGATTCCTCCAGCCCTCTCTAAGCCACTCACTTCCTGGCCATCTGGAAAGGCAAGCCTCTCACTTGCAGAATGTCTTGGGAAAAAAGAGGAGGAGGGAATGTGCTGGGCTGGAAGTGTCTCGTCCCCTTTATCTCCCAAAAGCCTGTCTGCAGCAGGGAAATAACCTGGGCTTCAAGGGGGCTCCCCAGGCCCCCCAGTTTGGCAGAGTGGTAGGGAGCACAGGGCTCTGAAGGCAGAGGTGTCTCAAATGAAATGATACTCCAGTCTTGCCACAAAGGTCTTAATAGTCCATGAGTTTTAATGCAGCCATAAGGCTATAAATTCAGGGATTTTGACCTCAAAGTCTTTGAGCATGTTTAAAAATAGCTCACCCATCCTCATTTTATCACTTCATATACTCTGACACAATTTTGGAACCTGCCTCCATCCCATCTAGCAGGGGAACACTATAAGTAAGAATCAGTTTTGAAAGGCTGTTCTCTCTTAGCTTAAGGCAGAATAAGGCTTTATGTATTTTGCAGGAGATTATAAACAATTCATTGGCTAAAATTAGCAGTAAAAAGGGAGCCCCAGCTCTTTCCTGCCCTGTGGTTTGTACCACAAAGACTTAGTGTTTTTAAATCATGACAGAGCTCTCTAAAAACCTTGAAAGCATATTATGTATGTGTCACTTTGGCTCAGTCAGGAATAGTCTCACCTCCAAGCCAGAAGGCCATGGGTTCAAATTCCATGCCTGCCCCTGGATATTGCTGTCTCCCAGTAATTTCACTGCAAAAAAACTTTAGAACCATAGGGGAAGAAGAGGGAAATTTCCTGTCTGTAGCTCCACTGTGAGACACTCAGTGCTTGGGATGATAGATTAAACCAGGGCTCTTCTCCCCAGCTTTGCTCAGCAGGCACAAACCCTGGAGCAGGGGAGGAGAGCCCTAATGGGAGGGGCAGTTTTTTTCTCTTCTTGACAAAAGCAGTTGGAATCCTCAGGATTGTGTGTGTGAGCTGCTGCTCCTCATTGTGCTGCCACAAGGACAGGGTTTCCTTGAGTCTTGACTTTACCTTTTGCTGCTGATCAATGACAGAAGGGGGGAAACCAATAAATCCTTCTGAACTGAAAACGTCATAATAGGTCATTTAACTTTTTTTTTTTTTTTTTTTAGTTAAATTGCAGAAATAACCAACTGAAGTGCCAAGTTAGGGCTGTTTGTGGCAACAGCAAAGCCAGGTAATTTTAACTGCAAAGGTGAACTCTGTATGGTCACAGTCCTAATCACTGATGTCCTTTACCTTCCCCACAGAGAGGAGGTCAGAGTGATTTAAGCTTTAAACTTTATAGTTTCATTGTGGTTTGTGCCAAAGGGAATGTGGTCTTATAACATGAAGTGTTTATGTTTGTTGCTTACAGACATGTGTATTAACTTACCAAAATCTCACCTTCTCTTAAATAAAATTTATTTTCAGGAGGAAAAAAAAATATTTCATTTTCTACTGCTTTTATAGAATACCTAGAAGGGTTTGTCATAGTTATACAAAATGGAAGCCATGTCATAAATGTTATGTACACTCACAACTCATTTCTTACCCTGAAAATAATTTTACCCAGTAATTTTCAATGTCTGTTTTTGTGACATGAATCCAAAATGCTTCTCTACAGATGATTTTCTTTTGTTTAGAAGTATTTATTACATTTCAGTAAAGTGCTCAATGTTTTCAGATTCCTCCTCTGCTCTGTTTTGAGGCTTTTTTGCCTCAGCAATGTTGCAGGTCCCATTTTTGCTTGCAGCTTTAAAGGGAACTTGAATGGAGATGTGGATATGGTGCTCATTGGTGCTCTGCTGGGGTAAGAGTTCCTGCCAGAATTTGTAGCCCACTGTCACTCTGCCTGACAGAGGGCTTATGGAAAACACACTAATGTGGATGAGACCTTTGAATCTTGGGGCCTGAATTATCAAATGAAATGTTTTGATGAGGACTCTGGCCAAGCTATGCTTGAGATATGATTAACATCTGGGAAAGGCAGATTTGTCAACATAAGATGCTGGTAGCTCTTGTGTATCCACTTACTAAATTAGATTAAATACATTCTTTTTCTTACTAATTTTTTTTTCAGATAGGCAATTACTGTGGGTACTACAGAGACTATGAGAATTGGGCCAAGAGGTGGAGAGATGATCCATCTTGTCCTTGCAGGAATGTTGGCTCATACAGTCACATCTGGGATGTGGGTGGGGTGGTCCCTGCAAGGCTTGAGTTGGTAATGGGCTGTCAAAATTCAGGGTAAAAGGTGGGCTAGGGGGTTGTCCACAAGACAGATTTGTGTACTATGATGAGGTCCATGCTGGGAAAAAAAGATTGAGGAGCCTTCCCATAGAGCCTGGCTGAGCAGTGCTGGCTGAAAGTGAGGCCAAGGGAACGGAAATGGTGCTGCTCCAGCACAGAGATCCAACTGTGTGAAACCAGTGTGGGTGCTATTAAAATGCCATCTTCCTCTCCCTTCCCCTTTCCTTCCTCCCTTCCTCCCCCTCTGCTGTCAGCCTGGCCGAGGAAAAGTCAAATAACGTACGACTGTGTTCCTTGGCATCACAACTGCAATTTCCCTTTAGGGGCTTCAAACTTAAGAATGGGAGGTTTTAAATCTTGCTGATTCGTGCTATTCCAGCAAGCATATGTGTGAGGAAAAAGAACAATGCCAGTTCAAAAGAGAAATCACAAGTGAGAAATCATTGCTGCTAAATCAGGTGTTGCAGAGGCCAGTGGAAAATTCAGACGCTAAGAGAAGTAGGAAATTACTTTGTTTAGAGCTGGGAAGGTTAATGAGAATGAATTAGAAAGTGCTCTCTGTGTATTCAGCCCCTAAGGATTTGAACAAAGTTAGAGGGATTTATTTACTGATTATCCAGACTATACAACTGGCAATAAGATTAAGTGAGGAATTTTGGAACATGCTGACATTTCTTATTTGCATCATTTACTGTGGAGATCATTTGTCGGTGCTGCACTGAGTTTGTGGTGAACCAGGGCTTAGTCTGGCCCAGCAGAGACAGATCTGGTACTTCTCATGGCTCGAGGGATGTGGGGGTGAAAACAGTTTAACATCCTCTTTTGTGTCTCAGAGAGGAAACATCAAGTTTGTCTAGGTGCTTATCAGGGGAGAATTTCGGAATATTTTCCTAGAAACCATTAATTATGGAAAAGAGCAGAGTTACAGGGGACACATTGCGTTAGATCAAGTAAAAATAAAAGACAAGGTTGGAATTTATAGAGCCCGGCACTGGATGCTGTACAGAGCTCCCCCACTGCAAGGCCCCTCTGATCCCATCCCTCCCGGCATGCACATGGCTCTGCACACGGATCTGCTGCCCTCTTCCCCTCCTCCTCCTCCTCCTCCTCCTCCTTCTCTAGTCACACTTACTTCAACCAGGCTGCTGAGTACCCCGAAGTTACCACCTCAGCTGGAACAAGTGAGGAGGGACCCCGGAACAGAGTTCAGTGCAGGATTCATTTCAAATAGAATTATGATTTTAGCTCATTATTCTGGGTACCTACCGCTGAAATGATCACATTTGGTGAAAAAAGTGCAACTCTTAGATACATTAAGTTGTAAGCTGCACTTTAAACATGTCATCTCAGCCAAAGCATTTCACTCAGCCCCTGAGCACTTACTTGCCCCATTTTAATCTCAAGAATAAGAAAATTCCTTGTTCCTAAAGGAATCCTTCAGCTGAGCCTTGTTGTTGGAATAAGGAGAATTTTGTTAGTAAGTCTCTCTTGCATGGTTACTGCTAAGGGAGGTAAATAACAGAGAAGGGAGGCAAGGTGTGATTTCAGTCTTCGTGTTAATACTTCCCTGATCAGCCTCGTGGATCACTAACTTTCTTGCTTTCTGTTTTCGTCCTCTTTGGTGGAAATTCTGGGATTTGTATTTGTTTTGGTTCTTAGGGGACTGCATACCACAGCCAGTAGCTTTAATCCTTTAATCCTGACATGTCCGGCTGATGCCTCCACCCATTGATTGCCTCCTTTCACAGCAGATGATGCTGTTCCCCTCACAGCTAATGGCCACTGCTGGATCAGGCTGCTGTCTCTGGGATTGTGTTTCGTGCATTTGGTAACAAATCCACAATAAATTTCAGCCTGAACATCATCTGGGCCAGTGGTTGCACTTCGAGTCATCATCACGATGACTTGAATTCCAGGGTAACTCACCATGTTTGTGACTTCCCAATATCCACTGACATCCTTCTGCACTGAAATAACAGCAAATACCATGCCAATACTATCTCATATCCTAGATTTTTTTTTCTAATGTGCTCTTATAAATATGGGGCACTTCATGTGTTGTTATGACAAGGAAATTCTTTGACTGAAAAGTTTGCAAATTCCACAGTAGTATTTGTTTTATAAACAAAGGTGCTGTTTTCCTTATGCCAGCCTCTTTCTGCTTTTGCTTGTCCAGCAGTCTGTTCTGAAAGGCATGAAGCAGCTGTTGGCCCCCAGTCAAAACTTGCAGTGGAGGGAGGGTTATGTAAAAGTCCTTTGTGTGAGAGACGTACATGGCAGCAAATGGTGAAATCGGAGTGCAGATTCTTTGAGGGGAGAAAGCTATTCACAGCAAGGTTTTCTTTTTTACTTGATTTTTGCAGAGAACAAAAAGTAGAAGATACTGTAATTTAATTTTTTTTCAGAAATCCCTTTTCTTGCTGCAGTGTTGTGGGTAATTTCACACCACTTTGCACCCAGTAGCACCTGCTAGATGGAAGGGATGTGGGAGGTTGCCTATTTCTTTTTCTCAAGGAAAGGTCTCTGTACCTAGGTCTTTCTGAGGAATGCTCTAATCCTTGGAAGAGATTTGCAGCTCTCCTAGTCCATCTATTTCTGTGCTTCACTGTTCTTGCCATAAACCAAATATTTATTTGACATCTTTTGCTGTCTGCAAAGATGCTCATCTCTACCCTTCCACAAGTGATTTCTTTTGAACTCATCAGTCCCAATTTATCTTGCCTTTCCCTTCAGGTAATATTTTGCAGAGCCCTGAACCATCTTCAATGGCTTCATGTGAACACTCTCAAAATGTTCCTTAAATTTCTGGTGGTGTGATAAGCAGCACGGGATGCACAATTCTTGTAATGGTTTTATAACAGCAAGACATTATTGACTCATGCTGTGTTTCTGTTGCTCTGTGAACACAGCTCCTTTTCTGCTGAACTGCTCCATTCTCATATCTAAATGTTTTATACCTTCCTAAGGAACCCCATGGTGGGATTCTTGTGCAGGGCCAGGAGTTGGACTTGATGATCCTTGAGGGTCCCTTCCAACTCAGGGGAATCTGTGAAGTCAAATACTTTTTATTCAGAATAAACTCATCTAGATTTTGAATCTGTTTCTCTAGGCCATTGTGAACTCCAGTCCTGTCATCTAGCTTGTTCACATTCCCTCCCAGTTTCTTCTCATCTGTACATGTAACAAACCCAGGCTATGACCCACCATCCTGAGCATTAAGGCATTAATAAGCACATTATAAACCACACCCCACATGAAAGTCCCCTTGGTACAGTTTTCCACTTTGCCAGTGAGCCATTGACAGCTTTTCTATGGCAATGAGCATCCACACAGTAAGTGCAGGGAAAGCACATTTCCACTAAGGAAAATGTCACTTGAGATTGTGTCAGAAAGCTTTACTGAGGTCTGAGATGCGTGGGATCTGTGTTAATACCCATAAGATCCTAATGCCTGCTCCAAAAGGAGGTTGGATTGGTTTGCCACAATTAGTTGTCAACCTGTGAGATTAAATAAATCCAGATTTCTTGGAGTTCTGGTAGTATATTATTCCTCTCAGTCTCACAGGTCCAAATCAGCTTCTCTATGGAATAAGGCAGGGAGAGAGCCTGCCAGACTGGGAATGTTTGGGATGGTTGAAGCCATGGAGGTAGCTGGGGAGCTGTGTGTGCATTCAGCAGGAGGATTTAGCTCATGGTCTGTCCTGGACAATGTCTGTAGCCACAGAGAAGAACAGGAGTAAATGATTGTTTAAGCTAATCCAGAGAGTGAAACACTTGTGAACCAAACTGCACGAGGGTGTATCATTCTTCTGGGGGTTATGAAGTGAGAGAGATGCTGTGTGTGAGGGAGAGCCAGATCAGAACCTCTGCTCAGAGCAGTTCCAGGCTGCTCATGAAGGCATAGCAGCTGAAAGGGGCAGCCTGTGGGTGGCTCAGTAAAGGGAACAGCAGTACAAAGTCAGGACATGCTGAAAGCATGGAGGAGAGTGGCAAAGTCACCCTCTGTGAGGGAAAAGGACAGCTTCCAAGCTACCCGGGAAGTGTTCTTTTTCTGCTGCTTGCTTTGTTGTAAATACACAAAAGTAATGTATTGTCATTTACTTGTGGTTCCTTCCAGTAAGAAAACCTCCCTGTGTGAAGCCATCATGTGGTTTCAGCAGTCCTCTGGCAAAAGGCACACTATGTACAGCTGAGAGGATCTTAGCTAAATTATATATCCAGCATCTAACTGCAATGAAGAGAGAATCAATTGTAAAGATTTAGGGAAAAGCAGGGCGGGTTAGGACAACTGCAGTGTGCTGAGTGTTGGTGCATTAAAGAAAAAACTTACTTGGACAGGGATACATAAAATAGATTTTATATGCATTTTCAGCAGCTGTGAATTAAAACATAAATACAATCTGGCTGGAATAATTAATTCTCAGGTGGTTGTTGTTGTTATGAACTTGGAACTGTAAATGAAAGAGCTGAAAGCAGCTTTTAAATGAGCAATTTCTTACTGCTGCCATGGACATAATTTGTACTGCACAGAGCATTGCTTTGCTGCTGCTCTGATTTTTACCCTTGAGTCAGTCACCTTCCAGTCTGTTTCCTCTTGGTCGTTGTTAATAGAATGCCTTTTTGATTACAGAAAATTGGTTGATACACTTCTTTAATGAAAATGCCAGACAAATGCTCCTTCTTGGAACTGACATCAGGAATGTTATACAAGACATTCTTAAATATGCTGGCAGCTGCCCTGAATGTAATGAAATCATGGAAATTAGAAGTATTGCTCTCTCTGTGTGGCCAGCTCAGGACTGTTTTCAGTGTGTTACCCAGTTTTGCTGTGAATTTCAAACGGAATCACTTTTCATTAGGTTTCCTTGGGACATTCTTGAACTTGCTGATAATTTCTGCAATCAGAAAAATTACCCTGATATCCTCAGGTATTACTCCTTTGTTTTGGATTGCACACAGTTCCTCATGCCTGCATCCCCAATACCACACTAAATCATTCCTCTTGCAGCAGAGAGCTCACAATCTTCAGAAGATCAATAACTTTTCTGGTAGAAATGATGAAATCCTGGTCCCACTGCAGCCAGCAGTAAAATTCCCACAAACTTCAGTGGTTTGGATTTCACAGGCAGCTTTTGGTCTGCTCTTGTATGACACATTAGTTAATCCTTAACACGTTCTTAGTACAGAAGGTGTGTGAATGCAGGGAAGTTGGGGAGCAGCAGGGGTGTACCCTGGGTTTCAGTAGGACCTTTTTCTGCAGGGATCACAGAGCAGCTTCAGACAGGTGAGACCACAGCAGAGTGCAAGGGATCAATATTTCAGTGTCAAGTGCAGGGAGCAGAAGGGAAGGATGTCTGGGGGTGTGTGGAAGGGTATATGGAAGCACTCCCTGGCTCCCACCTTACCTTCTCTTCATCTGTGCTTTTTTCACCTGTTGCTTTTTTGTAGCCTTGGTGTATTTCCATCACATACTCTGATTTAGAGTTTTCCCAGGTTAATTCATTTCCTTTACCTGTTTTTTTAGCACTCTAGCTTCTTCCTTAGCTTTCTTTGTTGGAGGTTTGCAGAACTCCCTAAAGTAATTGCAGTTGCATTCCTTTGAAGTAGTAATATTCCATTCCTGTCAACAATTAATAGCAGCATTAAGCAAGAGTCAACTGACTAAAAACCTAGTCCAGATTCATGTGCTGTCACTTAACACTTGGTGTTGGAACTAGTGAGTTCTGGCTTGGGGATGAGGAGCTGAAAGGACTGGGGCTGCCTTGGCTGGGAAAGGAGGCATGGAAAGCTGTTTGCACCTTCTTTGTTCTCCCTTCCTGCTCAGCTTGGCCATGCTGTTAGCAGTGGGCACAGAGCTGGCAGGGTTTGCTCCCGTGCTCTGCTGTGGGTTTATTCACTGAGCAGGCTTTCACTGCAGGAGCCATGCTGTAAGAAACAGGGATGGGGGCTGAGGGCTGACCTGCACTGAAGGTGGGGTCACTGTGAGGCTCAGAGAGACAAGAGCTGCTGTGAAAGAACGGCCTGGAGGTGGAATAGGGCATCTCTGTCACTTGGGATGCCCAGCCTTGCCAGACACCCTCATTTCTGGCTGCTGCTGTTGGCACAGGGCTGAGGCAGCTGAGCAGAGAAAGCTTTCTAATGCTTGGAGGGGTCCTGGAGGGCACAGAAACCTGCTGGAGGCAGATTTCCATCTGCATTAAGCGATGCAAACAAGATGGTTTCTGGCATGAAAAGCCTTCAGTTGAGACATCAGATCATTAGGAATACTATGGCCAGAAGCTTTCATAATAAATTACTGTAAAGTTATGAAAGATTGATCTTTTTTGATTTCAGAGAAAATAAATCAACAGCATGAAGTCAGCTCTGTTACAGTTTCAAACAAGAGACTATTACCCTTTGCCTGAAAGATCAGAGACAAATTACTATTTTTACTTTACATTCTCTTGATGAGGATAATGATAAACATCTGTCACTTTGCTGCTTAGCCAGTTAGGAATCTTATTGCAATCTGTAATTTAAAGAATAAAAAAAAAAAAAAAAAAAAAAAAAAAAAAAAAACTGCACTTTATATAGACAGCAAAGAAGAAAAGAAAGAGAATAGATGTCAAATACAGGGGAACTGGGAAGGGGGCATTTTTGGTCTGTAGTTATTTGGCTAAAATCTGCAGATATATGAGAGATGTATGGTTTTTTATTTCTTTGGTATTTCACAAGGAAAATTACCATTAGTTTTCTTTTAGACATGGAGGCTAAGGAAAATAGTCTTTGCACTGTGACTTGGCTACATGCAGTTTATTAACAAAAATATTAAGGTTTTTAAGGTAGTGTCTACCAGTGTTACAACATTGAAAATGCTGTTTTCATCAAGAGCCCTTTCAGTGTCCTCCACAGTCACAAGATTTTTAGGAAGCACAGCTAATTGTTTTTAAAGATCAGCTGCTTTTCCAGTAATTCACCCGTACTTTTGAAAGTTCTTTTACAAACACTCCGTTTTGTTTCTAAATGGTACATTGGGTCTTATTTCTTAACAAAACTAGAACTTAACACATCACAAACATTCCATTTCATTTAGGCTGGACTGGCCAAGCTGTAGTTTAAAAGGTTACAAGTGCTCTACCTGGCAATGGTGCGTGAGCAGAAGCAGACCCTGCACTAGGGCATGAAAGCAGGAATCCCTTCTTGGCCCAGTTTCCTGCAGGGAGAAGCCTCTTTGGTGACATGTTTGCATATTTAGCACTAATGGCCTTTCACTGGTGGGTTTGATACTGATCTCAGCTGCTCCAGAAATCTTTAAAGCACCAGCCATGTGCCAATTTTAGCTAAAAGCTCTGTTGTAAATGGAGCTGTGCTGGCAGGGCTCTGGCTGATGCATAGCTCGTTCTCCTTGTTGGCTTCTTCAGTTTTGCAAGTGCTTTCTGTTGCTTTGTGTTCCTCAGTCCAAGGCCAGGTTGGATGGGGCACTGAGCAGCCTGGTGTGGTGGGAGGTGACCCTGCCTGCAAGGGGGGGTGGAACAACATGAGCTGCAAGCCTGAAGTACTTTGGCTGAAGTAAAAAAATCTTTGAATTCAAAAAGCTTCTTCTTTTCCAACCAAAAGCACTTTGTGGTTCTATGATTTTATGCTTCTAGGTACCCACAGAAGCATACTCAGATACTCAGGTACTCAGATTTAGATTTTACAGTGGTGCTATTAATGCTCTGGCAGTTGTGTTCAGGGAGAAGTTTAATATCAGAGTTTGAGGAACGTTATTCTTTGTACTCTCTGGGCAGAAATTCCATTCTTTTGGCATCTGCAAGCCTCGGACAGCAGTTTGATTTTCACCAAAAGGTTACTATTTTTCTTTTGCGTTTACCTATATTTATACAGCCAGACTGAGGCAAGGTATAGATCTTCTAGCTTCCAGTTAAAGTTCCTGGTATTTAATTAGGTCAGCTGTTTACATACAAAGAAGTTTTTTTCTCTCCAGTGAAAAAGAGACTTCAAATACATAATTCAGCCTTGAGCATTGGAAGCAATGATGCTTTTGCTGTTATCTTTTATAAACCCTTTGTTTATATAAGTGCTATTCACATCTAACAAGTCTGAGACTGAACTGCAAAATTTGTCATAAATAAATAAATAAGCTTTAAATAACAAAGGTGGGTTTAACCCACAGAAGGATAAAATTAAAAATCCAGAGTTATGGTGCTGCCTTCTTGCATGGGTCCAGCTGGCTGAATGTGAATGGTAAAAGATTTTATAAGTGTTGCAGTAAGTGATCTGAAATAATTTATCGGTGTGACATTTACCACTGTGTATCTTTGTCTGAAAACTTTCTTTAACATAAAATTAAAATTTGTGTGGAAATACACGTGCTTTGTGCAAAAGGTCTCATTTGGCATTAAACTTTAAAGGTCCAGATTTCATGATGCTGAACACCAATGTTAAATAAGACAAGAGTTCATATTTTAACCTGTGGATAGTCTTTGTATGAGTTATGTTGCTGGATTACTACAGTGTAAGTCCAGGGGTTTTCGCCCCAATATGTTTCAAGTTTACTTCAATCTGAAAGGCTTTTTTTTTCCTTCTTTGTAGACTGAAACTGAAGAGAATGGCCAAGCAGATAATTTTTCAATGGACCCCCAGCTGGAAAGACAGGTGGAGACAATTCGAAATCTTGTGGACTCCTACATGTCTATTATTAACAAATGTATCCGAGATCTGATCCCGAAAACAATCATGCACCTCATGATCAATAATGTAAGTAGCAGCCACAGTTCTAAATCAGTTCAATATGTCTGTCAGATCTCTCACTCTCAAACACACCTCTGAAACACAGCAGCAACAGCAGCTACTAAAGAGAAGAATTAATGTCACACTCGTGGGCAAAATATTCCAATATTCCATAGAAGTTCTGCAGCCTTCTCGAAGGCTGGCACACTGCCTTGAGTGCTTATCTCAAAATCCTAAATAATTAATTTACATCTTAATTAGAACATAAGTTATTATTTAAAAGTAAATCAAGGTGGGGGTGGTTTTGTTTTGGTTTTTATTTGATGTCTTGCTTTTGGTATAACAGGAAAAGAAATTGGGAGCTTTGTGTGGGCAGCCTGGGAGAGCAGTAATGCAGAGTTGTGCTTCTTTGGTTTTCCATCTGCAGGCCTTTGTCAGGGTTCATAAAGCAGTTCTTATTTTGTTTGGGTTTCTTTATATTTTCAGGTTACTATTTTCAAGGAATAAATCTGGAAGCTTTGGACAGTGTTGTTTAGATAAGCAGATGTGGTTGGTTGATTTATTGTGCGTGTCTTTCTTAGATCTGAAGATTATTTGGTTAAAAAAACTGCTTTGAGATACCATTGTTTTTCCACTGCAGTGGGATCTCAGCCTTCACATCCTGGCAGAGTTCTGAATGGACCTTTTTGAAACTTAGCTTCATATTAGTGCCACTGCTGCCATACAAATTAGTGATGGGACCCACACAGCCCCTGCTAGTTCTGAGCAGCACCATTTCTGAGAGGTCATCAAACAGTCAGCCTTTAGCAGTGCAATATGCTGTGAGGCAAATGTAATTAGGAGGTAGCATTTACTCGTGACTCAGAACCACCTCTAGCCTTCATCTGATGGATTTCATTAGCCCTGTGGAGTTTGTGTTGCACTTAAGAGTTAGGTGGTTGGACAGGAAATTTCAGTGGGATTTCCTTGTACATTTAATACAAGCAGAATTTTTGCATGAGGGCAAGAGATTTTTCATTAAACTTCTTCGGGTTTAGGGGAGTCAGAAAGTAAGTAATGCTCTAGTCATGGGTGAGTTTTTACAAAAAAACATGAGAACAATGGAACTGCCTTTTGCCTTTTTTTCTGGAAATCAGCCATGCTCTAGACTTCAGAAGTTGAGTGTGTGTCCTCACTGCTCTTTCCAGATCATTGCTAGCAGCTTGCTGCTTTGACTTAGCCTATCTCCAGTGCCCTTGGAAAGGCTGGGGTTTAGCTTTCATTTCATAAACAGCAGAGCTCAGTGAGCAGTTGCTTTTGAAAGCTTACATTAAATTTTCTGCCACTCACCTCCTCATCTGGAATCATTTAGGGGTCTCTGAAGTGTGTGCATCCCTCAGAAGTAGATTACTGTGAGATTTTGTGCTTTCAGTCTCATCACCTGTTGGTGACACTGATAAAGCCTGCCAGGCTGGCACACAGAAACCACACACTTAAAATATCACCAACCTTTCAGCTGACCTCACAGTCCCCAGCTGCATTTGGGCTTCCCAGTGAGCTGATGCCTACACCTCCATCCTAGAGGTTAAATCTGTGGCAAAGAATCCAAACATTTTAAAGAACTGTGAAGAGTGACGCTAGAAGCATTAATGAATTTCTTCCTGTACAGCATAGGCAGTAAAATACCATATTGAAAACAATAGGTAAAATAGCAATTTTTAAAAATCAAGGCTATTGAAAAGAGAAAGAAATGGTTGAATCAAGAGTGCTGAGCCCTGCCAAAAAGTTGTGCAAAGATCTGGAAAGGAGTGGAGCTGTGATGGAAGGTGGATCCTGTGAAGTTGTGTGTGTTCCTTGGAGTATTCAGAAGTCCAACCCATCCACCAGGAAAGTGAAAACACCCCCCCCCCCTCCCCATTAATCAACATATTTTGTATTTTCTGCTGCCCCATCACGTTGCCTCCAAAACTCTGGAAACAAATCGATCCCAAGGAATTTGTTTCCATGACAATTGCAACCTCCCAAGTTTTCCTAGAACTTCCTTTCCACTTTGCGGGCCCATAAACAAGTACTTTAAATTCAAGGAAAGTATCAGATTCAAACTCAGTGTACAGAAAATAATTACATGCTGTCCCTGAGCATATTTTGGGGCCTAAGCCTACATTGTTGTATTCCAAGTGTATCCCTTGTTCTTCCCCTAGGGTGGATGTTGATTACCTTAAAAGAAAATACGTTTACCACACAGAACTGCATTGAGTTACCATTACCAATTCAAACATGCCCAAACAAAAAACACATACACAAGTTTGTGTTTCATGGTGCCTTGGTACCCTGGATTATACAAGAGGGGTGGTCCTAAGAGTATTCAGTGTATGCTCCATGAACAGGGCTGACAGTGATCTCAGCTGAGGAGAAAAACTCCAGAGGACTTGTTACTGCCGAGGAATGGCTTGTGTTTGCATTTGAGGCAGTGCCATGTGTTGTCTTCCCACTGAGGAGGTTCCAAGCCCACCTTGCCCCATTTCAGAGTGCCAGGGCAGATTTGGGGCACTGGCATTTGGATGCTTGCTGTGGTTCAGCTTTGACTGATGTCTGTGAAGGAAAATGTTTTAAACCATTCCTGTGGGTCTGCTTTCCAGAAAGGAGCAAATATGAGCAAGCATCACTTTCCCTTCCATTTCAAGCTGGAGAAAGCTCTGGTGGAAGATCTTCCTGTCTAGTACAGCACAGGAGGGCAGGAGGCTGATCCAAGATCCATCCTTAACACAGCAGTCTTCCCTTTCCAGAGGAGTTCAGGGATTTACTCAAATCCTCTGCCAGTGACAGACAGGGACCTCTCATGATAATTGTCACAGGCTGATTTTTTTCAAATAGATATTTGTGGTTTAACAATGCCTTTACAATCAGCTCTGGCCTTAATCTAATTTTAGGACTTCTTTTTTTGAAGTGATGCCATTAAAATGCTCATTTCATCGAGCAGAATGTGATGCTGTTTAACTATGATATCTGTTTTTAATGTGGAGTTTTTGGCAATCACAAGGAAAGTAGTGTACTCTGGCTCTTGATCAGTACCATCGACTGGAAAACAGCATGAAACTCATGGAAAAATTTTGCAGGCTTTGCTAAGAATTTGTGCATCTCCTGTCATACGTGAATGGGAAATGACAGCCAAGCCCAGGCAATATGGTTTTGCTTCCCTCTGAGCTCTGTCCTGGCTGCCTGCTCATTGCTGGTGACCAGAAAGGGTCCCATGGCTGTGCTGGCTCACTGCTCTCACTGACCTTGTCTAAACACAAACATTGCCTTAGTCTCACTGTCAGGCTTTAAATCACAAAACTAGCACAAACCCATGTGCAAACGGAGCTCCGGTTTATGTAATCAGAATCCTGGGAATGTATTGTCATCAGTATCTCCAGCTCAAAAAGGCTTTATGGAGCAAAGCACCAGATGAGAAATAGATCAGAATAGCAACAAGTCTCAAATGCAAGGATTTAGTAGGTCAGCAGTTGGTCTGTTTACCACAGTCTTATTTAATCAGAGTACCTCTAGCTTTTTATGTCTCTTAATGTGGCCCAGGTTTCTATAACCAGGGCAGGCATAGCAGGAAATCAATATAGTAAATTAGATTACTTGGAGACTTCTCCCTTCAGTTTGAATGTGTGTGGATAGGTTATTCAGAATCTGACAGACTTGCTGGAAATTCCAGACTTGCTGGAATTTATCCTACAGTAGGATAAATTGTTGCAAAGAAAGTAATTGACAGGTATGCCATAAAGCCTGAAAATTCCCATTCCCTGGGGAATTTATATCTGATGGTACTACCTTTTACTTCCCAGTCAGCCCTTTAGAAATGGCCCAAAATGCCAGCTGGCTCCTGGGAAATGAAGTGTAAGCAGAGGTGTCACCTCAGAGATGCAGAATTGCAGCAGAACTGGTGTAAGGCAGTAAGAAAAACTGATTCAATCTCCTGCTTCCATTGATCTCCCCTGCATTTGTCCAGCATTGTATTTTCCATAGAGACTTCTGTTTAATTTTTTGGTGGTTTGGATTATTTTTTTTTCTGTCTGATGAAACAGGTAAAAGAATTTATCAACGCAGAGCTGCTGGCTCACCTGTATTCTTCTGAGGACCAGAACACTCTGATGGAGGAGTCGGCGGAGCAGGCGCAGCGGCGGGACGAGACCCTGCGCATGTACCAGGCGCTGCAGGAGGCGCTGGCCATCATTGGCGACATCAGCACCAGCACCGTGTCCACCCCTGCTCCCCCACCCGTGGATGACTCCTGGCTGCAGCAGGCACGCAGGTGAGCAGCCTCACAGCTGCACTGCCATGAAACCCAGCACAGGCACACACGTGCTCTGTTGTGAATGCACGGCAAGCTCCGTGGCAGAGGAAAACAATACATCTGACTCCATGTTCTCAGAAGGATAATTTATTACTTTATTACACTAAATTATATTAAAGAACGCTATACTATACTAAAAAATACATAAAAAATACTTACTAAATGCTAAAAAATAATAATAAAAACTCACTACTCTTTTCAGAGTCCCAACACAGCTTGGCCCTTATTGGCCAATAAGTCAATACAACTCACACCAGAGTCCAATCAAGCAATCACCCTAAATAAACAATCTCCAAACACATTCTACATAAGCACAACACAAAAGAAACAAATGAAATAAGAATTGTTTTTCTTTTCTCTGAAGCCTCTTGCTACCTTTCAGCTTCCCAGGAGAAAAACCCTAGGTGAAAAAATCATGGTCAGAAATGTAAATGCCACAGTGGTCAGCCTGACTGTCTGGGGCACTGCCACTGTCTTTGTTTCTTTTTATTTAAGGTTGGGATTAAATGTGTGAGATGGTATTTTATGTTCGGATGTTTATTAGTTTTTATCTCTATTACAGTTTTATAAACTGTGAGTTCTACAGTGCTTCACTGTAACAAACTAAAAATGGAGTTGTATTTCTTTTTCTATAAGGCTTTTTAAGGGTAAGCAGTCTAATTAAGAAATGACAAATTATTTTTACTTTTAACTTAATAACTAATTACTCATGGCCTATAATGCGGACTTTTTTATTTAATTATACAATACTACTCAAACTTATGAAGAAAAAGGTAAAGAAGAAGGACTAGATTCTGTCTACTGTATTCTAAAACTTTAAGTTTTCCACCATGTGATATTACACACTTCTATTCAAACTGCACACCCACAATCCCAGTTCTATCATTCCATTTTGGAAGCCTTCTCCATGGCCTCAGGTCAATGCAGTGTTCTCTTGAGGGTCAGTGCCTGTCAGCACAGAAAATCTAAAATTCTCAGTGACCAGGGTTCCAACAAGATCAGGAGCTCCCTCCGTGCCTGTCTTTTTGGGAAGATGCTCATCCAGGTCTTAATGACACCTGTGAGGAAAATCTAAACATTTTCCCATATAAAATGTGGGAATATTCCCATATATAATATGGGAATATGTTTATATATATAAACATATCCACCTGTTTAGTGGGTATGTTTATGTGAGCATCAGACAGGATATTTGCCTTGCAAAAGACCATCCAGTGGACTTACAGCTTCTCTGATGCTTCAAATAGCAACTGCTTCTGTCACCTCAGTTTTGTATCCACTTGGCCTCCTTTTACAAGCTGTTATAATTCAGCATGTCAGGCTCCATGTCCTAGAGATTCCACTTAACAAAACGTTATTAGGACTTGAATAATAAAATACATTTTATTCACCTTTTTGCTTGTGTGCTGTCAGTGGGAAACACGTGAGTCTTAATTGTATGTGATCCTCTGACACTGACAGCAAAGGAAAATGCCAATAAAAAACATCTGTCATAAGTTTTAACTTTTGTTTAAAGTACAATACATCAAAGAAAACCCAAAACCCTCACCCCTACCTTACTGAACTTTTAAAATCTCTAATATTTCACCAGATCACCTCCTCCAAGTCCTTCAACTCCGAGGAGACCTACCTTGAACAATCCCCCAACCAGACCTTTATCCGGCCGAGGACCCGCTCCTGCCATCCCCTCTCCAGGCCCTCAGTCGGGGGCTCCCCCCGTCCCATTCCGCCCAGGACCTCTGCCTCCATTTCCCAGTGCTGAAGGCCATGGAGGACCCCCCCAGGTTCCCTCTCGGCCCAGCCGGGCTCCTCCCAGCGTGCCAAGGTAAGAGGTTTGGTGTTGCTGGGGGTGCCATGGTTCTCTCCCTCTGGCACCACAGACTCTGCGCTGCTCCGTGGGTGGGAAGGCGAGCGCTGCTGCTGAGAAGGGCTTGGAGCAAAGCAAAGCTGGGCATTCCCTGCACACTCAGAGGTGTTTGATGGAACCACTTTTAGCACATACCCTCTTTGAAAAGATAGGAAGATTTTTTCATTTATAAAAATTGTAGTCAGTCAGTTGGAGACCCTGATTTATTTGCTCACATTAAGAACCCCAGTTCTGGTTGTGTTGTACCCTTATAAGTGACCAGAGAGGTTGCCCATCCCCAGGAGGAGAGGGGCAGGGGTACAGCTCCTCACTTCTGCCCTTCTGAACCCTTACCAGAGGAAGCAAGCGCTCTCCTGGGAGAGAACAAGAGCAATTCTTGTAGAACCAGTGGAACAAACTGGTAGGAGTCTGATTCTTGTCCTGCAAAGCCACTAATTTCCAGCCAGTTGGAAGCAGTGCCTGGTTGTCTGATAGAGTACATCATACATACCAAGCAATTAGTTAAGGAACAAAATTATCTTCAGTGCATTATTTCCTTTCCTTCTCAGGGCTTAGCATTTATCAGGGCCTTTTAAAGTAGCTTTGCATATTGTATAATTTTCTATGGCATTGATTGCTTTTTTATATGTTATATGAATAGAATGTCCTTAATGTTTATTTTCACAATGATGTAGTACACTTAATCACTTATATATATATATTAAAACCTCTGATTCTGAGGGATTCATTAACTTTCTAAATTATGAGAGGCGTGGGCAGATAAGGCAATGTTGGAACAAAGGGGTTTCTCCATTTTTGATAAATTAGCTGTTACATTCAAAGTACTCACAGTTCAGGAAAAAAAAAAAGAGCCAGCTAAATAGGAACAAAAATAAAATGTGCACATTTTCAATTTTAAAAATGGTAATTGAGAAGAGAAGCTTTGGAGAAGAATTTTCTTTTAAATAGGTGAGATCTGTCATAGTTGTCAGTAACTTAAATTTGAGGCTCAGTGTTTCTAATATAATTACCCTTTATAATAGAAAGCATAAATAAATGAGGTATATCAAAGGAAGGAAGTATTTTTATATATTTGCTGTGAAAAGGGCGTTGTTGCATCAATGTCCAGCCATGAAATACTCTTTCACCTTAGTGAAAATCCTGTAGCTTGCAGCAGGGACCGCTGGGGAGAACCTGGAATTACCTTTCCAAACTTTGTGCTGGAAGGGAAGAACCCAAGGACCATCCCCTTGCTGGGAGAGCGTGGGGTGCTGGCCCTGCTGCTTCCTCTGTGCCATCAGGGGCTACATCAGTGGGGTGCAGGGCTGAGGTGCAGTTGTGCCAGCTGTGCCAGCAGAGAGAACCATGGCTCCTGTGCCCTGCCCTGCAAACAGCGCGTCTCCCTCCCCTGCCCGCCGCGGCTGTGCATGGACGCTGCTTCCCCAGGGTGCCTTGCCAAGAGCATGTCTGCTGATCGTCTTCTTCATGCCAAAGGGATAGGTGGGATGGAGACCAGAAAGGAATTTTCTAGCACGCAAAAGACACATGGGTAAGCAGCTTGGGAACGCCTCAGTCCGGGAGTGCTGCTGGTGGCGTGAAAAGCAGTGGCGGATAAAGGAGGTCAGTGATTTTCAAATGCTGTAGCTGGATACAGAATTGAATGTGAGACTGCCTGACATTTTTGTGGAAAAAAATAATCTGCAATACACATCTTCTGGACTAGATCCTAGTTCTCTCCTTTAGAGCTATGAAAGCCTCAGACAGGAAAAAATCTCAACTGTTAAAAAATGAAGGAAGGGTTTGCCATTCTGCTGAAACTTCAGGTTTCTTCTGCTGACTAAACTGCGAGGGAGGAAATCCCAGGGAAGGGGCTGCAGGGGAAATCACCTGAGGGGGACAGTGTGGCCAGCTCCTGCGCCTATTAAATGTTTCTTTTGAGCCCTGGAATTTCAGCTACGCTTGGTCTGGTTTTAATAACAGCCTTTGCAGGATCATAGGAAATTGACTCAGAAAATGGGTCTGAGATATTAAAAGGGGGAAAAAAGAGTTTTGAGGAAGAGTTCTCGTGGAAACTTGAGCTTTTTCTGTGACTTATTTTTGAACTGGGGTGCTGTGCTCTGACTGTTCCACCACCATTTTTTGCAGTGACTCCTTGAAGTGCTGGGATCTCTCTTATCTAGGAAAATAGTTTAGCTTCCTGAGAAGAAAGTAGTATTTTTAAAGTTTATTTCCCTTTCCAAAGGAGTTTTCTGTTGCAGCCCCTGTCCCTGTCATATGGAGCTGAAAATCCTGACATGCTGAAGAAATACAGTTTCCATTTTCTGCTTTTCTGCCTTAAGATAAAAAGATCATTTTCAGGGGTAAGACTTGGACTGTCCTTGTCCAATGAGCAGATTAGCACACGTTTGATGTGGAAAATTTGGCACCTTACTGTGAGATACAGCCCTTCTTTGAAAACATACGTTTTTTTCTTCTACTTTATTAGGATTTATCAAAGGAATTGTACAGAAATGGTGAGCTCTCGGCATTCTCTCACTGTTCCTTAATGTACAGGGAAAGGAAAAGAGTTAGGAGAGCAGGAAATAATTTTCTTCCCTGCTTCACTCTGATTCTAAAGCTGGTTTGGGTTATGTGCTCTGAATATTTCTGTAAGGAAACAGAAACTATTTGCATGATACATGCCTCTTTTAATTAATCCCACTTGAGGTGGGTGGATCTCTCCCAGCAAAGCCTGTGAGTAAAGGCCCCTGGCTTTAAGGGCTTGATGCCAAAGCATATATGATTTGTGAAATATTCCCCACTGCCAGAATCTGGATTATTCCCCCTCTCTTTAAAAAGGCTTCAGTAGTATTTTGAAAGAAAATGCAGCTGTGTGCTTGCCATGGTAGGATGGCTTTAAGCAGGCACTAGAAGCACTTCAGCTCACCCTGATGTGTGTTTGCCTCCCTGTGTGGAAAGCCTGATCTTGACCAATTTAAGTTCTACTGTGGATGCCTGATTTTTAGCTTTTAAATGTCCTGAATGGGAATTTCAGCTTTGCCACAAGGAAAACAATTGAATTGGAACTGTTTTTTCTCTTGGCAGCAGAGCCTGTGGTGTTTGTGGGGGTGGAAGGGTGCTGCCCTTTTCTCCCTGTGTCCTGCTACTGTGGATTCAGCAGGGCTTTCCCAACAAAGCCCTGCTTTGGAACCAGGAGATGGTTCCTGATTTTTTACTCAGACAAAGGTGACCCCACAGGAGGTGAAACCCTGGAGCACGTGTGTCACCCTCAGGCAGGCTGGGGCTGCTCCCCAGGGGCTGGGGCTGCTCTTTACACGTGAGGCAAGTCGTGGGGAGAAAATTCACTTGTGCTGCTCACACACCATTCCTGCAATTTCCAGTACACAATTCCACCCACAGCCAGCCAGCAGGGAAGGGCTGGGGCAGCTCTGCAGCTCCACTTTGTTATGCCACCAAGGCTAATTCCATCACCTGCTGTGCTGGTAGCTAATCTACCTTGTAAGCCACCATTACATATTTCTGCCAAACTGGCAGGAAAAGGTACTTTTACCTGACAGTAATTGCAGTTAGAAATTTGCAGACAAAGTCAGGAGCAGGGCAGAAAGCATTACTGCCTGACGTCTCCCAGCCCACAGGCTCCCACTCAACTCTTTGGTTGCCAAATATCAACCATTCACAAAGTTTTCTCTGATGGATATTTATGGATTAGAGTTCTTTGAAAAGATTTAATGAAAAGTCTAACCCTGTGCATTGAATGATAAGGGGATTTTGTGCAAAAATTGCACATGATCCTCTGAATAAAATCTGTCATAGGGCATAGGCATATAAGGCCAGAAGGGTTATCCTGCCTGAGCCTGGGAATCTTCTTTCTCCTGAAAGTTTGACCTTGCAGCCTTAAAAGCTTACTACTGTATTTTTTTAATGGAATATAAATTGTAATCAAATAGTCATTGCACCAAATTCTTCTGGCAGGATGAGTGAGAGCCCACCTTAGAGTGTTTGCATGCTGACTTGGATGATCTTAATCTGAACACCCAAGTAGGAGAGCACAGCTCTCTGTCCTCTTTGAATGGATGTTTGGCAGAAGTTATATTCAAAAAGTATAGTCTGCAATTAGGATTGTTTCATGCAAGCAAAGAGACAAAAGTGTTACATGGACTGAATTCAAATTCCTGCTGAACCTCAGGAGAAAAGAAAGCCAAAGAATAATTTAATTTAATTCTGCATCTCATGTCTGTGATCAAAAGAATATACAGCTACATGGACAAAGCCAGAGCCCCTCCCAGGGGCAACACTGCCCTTCTGTAGTCAG
Source organism: Passer domesticus (assembly GCF_036417665.1). Taxonomy (NCBI): domain Eukaryota; kingdom Metazoa; phylum Chordata; class Aves; order Passeriformes; family Passeridae; genus Passer; species Passer domesticus. Next base: position 33,209,401 of record NC_087480.1, on the reverse strand, counting down.
TATGTTTCCAACTCTGCCTGTCTGAGGACCCCAAAATCACAAGACTTAGGAGAATATCAGTTATTATTTTATTATTTCTGGGATTTCTGCCCAGAGTGGGGACAGCCCTGTGTAATTTGTTACCAGTCTAATGTACATTTCTTGTGGAAATGCACACCCAGTAATGTTACTTCGGCTGCTGGCTGCTTCGAGCAGCAGCAGACTCCATTTATTTTCTCTTATCTCTTAGAAGGAAGCTCTGCATTTTCCCCTCCTCCACTGGGTCCTTTTTCACTATTTTCCCCTTTTTTCTCAGCCTTTCCCTCTCTGTCCCTTTCTTGACCATCCTGTTTGCTTCCTCTTTCACCTCCTCCTTTCACTTGGTTTCCTGCCTGGTACTTTTGTCTCCCTTCCCCATTTATTCCTTCCTTTCCTTCTCACCATCTTGTCTCGGTTTCTTTCCAACTTATTCCTTCCCTGCCACCTTTGTAAATCTGTCACCTTGCATTTCTGTCTTTTAGAGTTTTTCAGACAGTTTTCAAGCCATAGAATGCAATATTTGGCAATCTTTCTTAACAGCAGCCTGGTGGCAGTGGCTGTGACACCCATGAGAAACACGAGCTTGTCTGCTTGGGGCAGTCACACTGCCAGGTGCAAACCTGGGCTCATCTTGCAACTTTGGTCATGGGATAGAATCAAACAGAATCACAGAATCCCTTGGTTTGAAAGAGACCTTTAAAGGTCATCTAGTCCAGCCCTTCTGCAACGAAGAGGGACAACAGAAGCACTGAAAGAAGGAGCTTTCTGCATGGGGATAAGTATTGGAGGGCTTGGCCAGAAAACAGGTCCCAGCAGGTTGTAAAAACATGTAAAATGTCACAATACAGCAAGTCTGGCAGTTTCATTGTAATTCTGCAGTACAAATCTTATGAGAGATTTGGAATGGCATTTGCACAGAACTGATTCTTCAGCTGCCTGAGCTGTAATGCCATGAGAGATACAGGAGAGTCTTCACTTCTGCTCCAGGAGCTTCAGTGATTGCTGCCCCTAAAAGGATGGCTCTCTTTGAGACTGGCAGTAGGAATTTGTTGCTGCCTTCCTTTATATTCCTCTCCCCGAGATGACTGTCCTGAAGATTGAGGAAAACAAAGTTCATGGGATGCCAGACATTACAGCCTGGGTGCCGTGTCTGCTGCCACTGACTCTTAACCTCTCTCAGCATCTCCCTCCATCAGCCAGAGACAGGCTGTCCATAACTTCAGCGGCCCAGGAATTTTCTGATGGGCAGTTCACTGTGGCAGTTAACAAAAGTATCTGAAGAATCACTTGTTCTGCATAGAGTTGAGGTTTGATCTATCTACTACATCTCAGGTAGCTGTAATTATCTTGAGTATTGTTCCTGAGCTACTTGCTCCTGCTTTATTCAACAAAAAATTGTTTTAAAACAAAGTGACATTCAACTAGGACTGTTGCAAGTCACTTTAAAAGGTCAGCAAAGAGGATCTGGCAGTGAAATGGCTTTTCAGTACTCTTAGTGTAGACCAGAGCTATGTGATGGGGAAGGGTAAGTAAAAGAGAAGCAAGATGGGGGAGGACAGAAAAACAAGGAACCTGAAAAGCATCAAAAAAGTGATTCTGGAATAACGATGATATTGCAAGTGCAGTCCTCAAACACAGTGGAGTGTCAGCTGATGCACTGAATGAATTTTAGCAAAAATTTGAGTTTGGTTTGGTTTTGGTTTTTTTTTTCTTCCTTAGCATTTTCTCTCTCAAGATACTATTAGTAGAAGGAAGTGGTTTTATTTTTAACATCTCTCTACTTGAAGAGAGCAGTTGTTTGACAGAAATACAGGAGCCTGAAGATGAGTTTTGTCCTGATAAACTATTTAGTTTCATAACGGAGTGCTTTAATAACAGTTGCCATTAAGACATTGCAGGATTAGAGTGACAGTGTTGAGCAGGGAATTCCTGCCTTGTCTGAGAGAGTGGGCGAAGAGCAGTGCATTTCTAGGCTGCCTTATGCTAGAAGAGAAAACATCTGAGAGTAAACAGAGAGAAACAGGCATGATTTGAACTTCCTGCACCTGCAGGCATCTTGAAAGGCTGTCTTGAAACTCTCCTGTCCCCTGCAAGCTGTGTTGGATCAGTAGTGAATGAGGGCACTCCATGGCTCCACTAACAACAGTGGTAACCCCATTAGTTGGCATCATGGACAAGAAGAGGTGCAACTCCAGCTGGAGGTGACAACCAGGACATTTGCTCCCCTTCTTGCACCAAGGTAAGTAAAGAGGAGAGAGGCAACAAGGCAGAGGAAGGTCAAAGCTGAGCAGGAAGGAAGAACAGAGATGTATTCAAAAGGGGGTACATGGTTCACACTGATGGCAAACAGTGCAGCTCACACAGAGCAGTGCACAGGTCCTGAGCTGCTGTGAAAAGATCAGATGTTCTTCCTGCTGATTTTGTGGCCCTTCTGTTGTCATCTTCCCTACACAGAACAGCATTCTGAATGTTCCCACTCAGCACTCCTAACTTTCTCCATGGCCAGCTGTGACCCTCTGGGCCATCCTAAGCTAGGGTTTCTGAAAGGTTGGGACAGTATTCCACAGATGCACTGCACACTTGCTTACTTGACATGTTCCCTGCTGAAGGCAAACAAGAAAACACAGTTTAAGAATAATCGTCTGTCTCGGTCACTCCGTTGAATTAATTTTGTGTTTATTCAAACTGAGCTTTTCATATGACACATTAATTCCCTGAAATGACTAATTTGAAAATGCAGTGTTCACATAAACATACAATATATTTGTATGTGTGTGTGATGGATGTTGATTTATTATGGTCATATAGAAAACATAGCTTGAGTTGTAGATAATAAATTATTCTGCTGGAACATCATCTTTTGGACCACATTGCCTCTGAAAGGAGTATCTGTATTAAGTTAAATCACAGTGGAACCTCACTAACCCTAGTGCTTTCAAACAGTGTAAGCCTTTGAATTCATGGAGATTTATTCTGCTGCAATGTAGTGGTGGCCAGTGGAAGGACACATTCTTCCCAATCACTCTTTTTTTTTGTTGTTTCTTTCAGTTAAAAGAAATAGCTATTTGATAAAACAGCATAATCTAATAACCTTAACTTGTTTATACTGAACAAAAAAATTCTTCCACTGAGAGAGCACTGTGCAGCAGGGTCATTTGCAGTTTTGGGGTTCAGCTGTAGGGACAGCTGAGGCAGTCCCTGGCAGTACAGTCTGAGCATACCCTCTGTGCTTTGTAGAGCCTGAGCTCAGCTGGAGAACTGCTTCAGAACTAGCAGCCACCCTCAAAAGCTGTGCTCTGTGCCCGAGGGCTGCCCTTCCTGACCTGTCTGACCATAGTGATCCTGTAGGCAACGCTTACTTACAGACATTTTGTGTTTAACAAAATGACATTTTCCAGTACAGAAAGAAATCTGAGCAATTTTCTCTCCCTTGGACCATTCCACTAGGCTAAGGGACTGTCTCAGGCAGATATTCCCCAGCTCCTTTCACCTTTCATCACCACTCCATGCAGTTTCTCATTTCCCCCATGATCACCGTCTCCTCCTGATCCCTGTCCATGACTCCTGCTTTACTCCTCCTAATGTCATCATGCTTTTTCTGCTTTTCCTGCTTTGTTATGACCTGTGTCACCAGGACCAAGTGCCTTTCCTCCCCCTGGCTTTCCCACTTCCACTCCCAAGCTGATGTTTGGGAGACTCTGCAGCAGCTGTGCTGCATTTGCTGTAGGACAGAATTTAAGCCTGCACAGACTGAAGACTAATTATGTCTACAAACCTAATTTGTTTTTGAACTATGATGGGTACAGTACTTTCACTTCTGGTTTGGATTGTCCTCCAAATCCTGAGGCTGATGGAGGTCGAGAGATGTCATATAAAAGTTAGGTTGACACAAGAACCAGTAAGAATAGAGGGTGTAGGTCTCTCAGGATCTCACTGAAGCAGAGAAAACAAGAGAAACAGTACAAAAATATCAGTCACAGCATTATAACTTCTTCAGGAAAGCTACTTAGTTCTCAGGACCAAGCTACTTAGTTTTCTAAATAATCACCCAAACAGGAAACCAGATTTATTCCTCACCTGCAGTAAGTCACTGCACTCTTACCATATGCGTCACATTCCAGGTTTGTTCTGTCACCTAAAACAAGTTTGCCTGCAGTCGGTCTTAAAGCTGCTTAGAGATTTGAACTATTTTCTTGTTAAATTCTACAAAGACGATGTCACGTATCGGGGTACTCTGAGAGGGCTGCGTTATGGGGAAACCAAGATGATGGAAAAGGGAGAGAATAATGGGCTTCTGTTCACAGCTTCAGATCTATAGGATGTATCGTAAAATAGAGTTCTGTGCATGCCTTCCACAAGTGTTCTCTGGTGGTCACAAGCAAGCAAGAACGTCAAATATAAGTGGAAATGAAAGCCTTTTATTTCGAAGTCCTCTGGCTGTGCTGTGAGAAGCCATCTTCGAGCGGGGCCTCCCATGGTAATTACAGCCATGCTTTACTGAAAGCACATTTTGTGCACTCCGTGTGGGGAGCGATAGGACTTCTCAAAAGGCAAAGGCTCGAAGAACTCCCATATGTTTCTGATCTAATTTTAAGTCTAGACTTGCTTTATTTAGTTTCTTTTGCTCGGCATTTGCCTAGCTAAAGCTTTTAGGAGTTCTTTTAAAACTGGAAATATGGGGGGGGGGGGGGGGTGTGCTGCTAAGGTTAAAAATAAATGTAAAAACTTTTCCTTTTTTAAAAAGTTTTTGCACGGGGGTAAGAGCTCCCCTCCGTTCAAAACCCCACTGAGCTCTTCAAAGGAGAAGTCTGTGCAGCAACATCAGGGAGTTATTAAATACATACTTAGTCCACAATTTTCATTGGTAAATTCTTTATGTCTGCTTAATGTGTGCTAGTTAGAAGTGATTCTTTTTGCAGACTCGTTTACTCAACCCCGGGGGGACCTATGATCTCCTGCCCCTTTAGCACTAACTTTTACAAACAGTTTAAAAAAAAAAAAAAAGGCAGCAAAACAAATAACAACAACCCCAAAGACAAGGGAATGAGTTAAACGGCCCGAAAACGCAGCTGAAATGTCGACAAGAGCCGAACGGGTTTGCCGCGGCAGCGCCGCTTCCCTCGGAGCTGTGTGCGGGCCGGAGCCGCCCCGCGGGCTCCGCTGCCCGGCCGCGATAACCGGGAGAGGGCCGGGCCGCCGTCTGCGCCGCTATCATCCGCTGGCCTCAGACTAAACACTGAGCTGGGCTTAGTCACATATTTACTCACTGGGATGGCAGCTAGCGGAGCAGGCCTGCGGGGGAGGCTGTTTGTGCCCGCTTTCCCCGGGCGGGCTGGAGCTCCCCCTGCCGCTCTGCAGGCCCCGCTCCTCGGCCTGCCGCGGGCCGGCGGCCCCGGGCCGAGCCCCCGCTCGGCTGCCCCAGGGCTGTGCTCGGTGCCGCTGCCCCGCAGTCGGTGGCCGGCTCTGTTATCTCTAGGTGGCCCAGGCTCCTGCACCGCTCCCGGGGCTCCCAGCCACTGCTCCGGGCGTGAAGGAGCCGGGGGAGACAAGAGACACGGGGCCTGGCCTCGCCTCTTGTTTTTGGGGTTGAGATTCCTGTTAGGGGGGTGAAAAGTGGTCTGAATGCTACTCCCAGTGTAGAAGTGGTCACAGAATGATTTGTCACCTTGACAGGGAAGTCTGGGGCAGGCAACTTCAGGGCTTGTTCTTTCCTTCACTCCCACTCGAGCTCCAGCTTGCTGCTAGCTGATGCTGAGTGCAGGTGGCAGACGAAGGGGAGGTCTGTTCCCAAGCTGAGCCCAGGGCCTCGGGAGCACGGTCCCTGGGAACCGCAGATACCCCAGGAGACTGCCAGCAGCAGTGGAGGGAGATGCTGCTGCTGCAGCTCTTTCCCCAGCGCTGCCTTTCCCAAACATTGCCCCTCCTTTACAAGGCTCTGCAGGTGGAGGTCCTGCTGCCCCAGGCTGGTGTGGAGGGTTAAGGAGCTGGGAGTGCATGGCAGGCAGGCAGCAGCCTTGAGGGGCTGCAGCTGAGGAGGGCTCTGCCTGCTCCTCATGGATGTGCTGCCCATGCCCACCGGGTGTTTGTGTCACAGCATCCCAGACACACGTGGGAGCATCCACGGACAGGTCAGAGCATTCACAGACAGGTCAGAGCATCCACAGGTGGGTCAGAGCATCCACAGACGGGTCAGAGCATCTACAGACGGGTCAGAGCATCCACAGACAGGTCAGAGCATCCACAGGTGGGTCAGAGCATCTACAGACAGGTCAGAGCATCCACAGACACGTCAGAGCATCCACAGACAGGTCAGAGCATCCACAGACACGTCAGAGCATCCACAGACAGGTCAGAGCATCCACAGACACGTCAGAGCATCCACAGGTGGGTCAGAGCATCCACAGACAGGTCAGAGCATCTACAGGCAGGTCAGAGCATCCACAGACAGGTCAGAGCATCTACAGGCAGGTCAGAGCATCCACAGGCAGGTCAGAGCATCTACAGACAGGTCAGAGCATCCACAGACAGGTCAGAGCATCTACAGACAGGTCAGAGCATCCACAGACACGTCAGAACATCCACAGGTGGGTCAGAGCATCCACAGACAGGTCAGAGCATCTACAGGCAGGTCAGTGCATCCACAGACAGGTCAGAGCATCTACAGGCAGGTCAGAGCATCCACAGGCAGGTCAGAGCATCCACAGACAGGTCAGAGCATCTACAGACAGGTCAGAGCATCCACAGACAGGTCAGAGCATCCACAGACAGGTCAGAGCATCCACAGACACGTCAGAACATCCACAGGTGGGTCAGAGCATCCACAGACAGGTCAGAGCATCTACAGGCAGGTCAGAGCATCCACAGACAGGTCAGAGCTCCCCACACTGAGCACGTCTGTCTGTAGGGCAGTGCCACAGGGACAAGGATGGGTGGCTTGGCAGCAGCTCCTCAGCAGAGCATCCCCTTGGGGAAATCAGCTTCTCCTGAAGTGCTTGGTGCTCTGCAGTGGGAAAGAGCTAATGGGAGTTCTTCCCTTCAGGTCTGTACTGGGCTTGAGGGGTAGTGGTCAGGGTGCAGTAACAGCCCTGGTTCAAGGGGGAAACAGGGCTTGGGCCTGACTGTGGTTCAGGTTTGGTTTGACTGATTATATCCAGGAAATCCTCCCACTGTGCTCTCCAGTTTCTGATCCTGCTGTGTTAAATGGCAATTTGGCTAAATTGCATTATTTTAATCCAGTGGGCTGCATTTAACCTGGTATTAAAATGCATGTTTGGGCTTTTAAATTTGATATGAAGACAGCTGTATGCATTTTCCCTTGTTTGTCAATTGCATACATATGATACGATGTTTTCAGTGAGCGCTAAACAATGCAATGTGAGGCATTTCAACAAAGGAATAATTTAATGCAACCCAGCAGAAATGCAGAGCCTTAGAAGTGGTTCTTTATGAAACTACAAATTTTGGAAATGGGTCCAGAAGACCTACACTGGAGCAACACAAGAAACAATAGTTAACACAGTAACATTTTTCCTGTAAGAAAAATACACCATGAAGAAATTATAATTTGCCTTTTTTTTTTTTTTTTTTTAGTTTGTTGATTTACTTGAATGCTTTAGTTGGCATATTTTGTATTTGTTGCATGGTAGGGATTAAAATTCTCATTTCTTCACCAAAAGAGCATATTGTCGCACAAGATGCACTTTGAGCCAAACGAGATTTTTTTTTTTGTCGAGTGTAAATTTGTCTCACATATTTTGTTCCAGTTCAAAGAAAATTAACACATTGTTACATTCTTTTCATCTTCAGTTTAGCTTTAGCAGAATGAGACACGTTTCCTTCCTAATCTTCTTCAGAGCCACAATTGTCCCTGCTTGCACAGGTGGAGGATGGGTTAGGAAGGGCTGCACATTTGTTGGGGCAAATTATTAATTTTATTATTATTATTATTATTATTATTATTATTATTATTATTATTATTATTATTATTATTTTAAAAATACTAATGAGCTCTGTTGGAGCTGATGGGAAGCAGCCTCAGCTCCCACTGGGTGCAGCCATGGGCTCTCCTGTGATCTGGGCTGGGTTAAGGAATAGAGAGAGAGTACCTGGTACTTCCTGCTAAAGAAAGGGAGCAAAACCACATGGATTGGGATAAATGCAGCAACAGAGCACTGCTGGAGGTGCTGGACAGCTGGTGAGGGAGCAGGCTGGCTGGCAGGAGCAGTCTCTCAGGCTGTTTGTCCAGCACACAGCAGTGCCAGGCAGGGCTGTGCGAGCTGCTGTGAACAAGTGTCAGCTCAGACTCTGCACGGGCAGAGGTGGAATGGAGCATCAACAAAATACTCTTTGTAACTAAGCTGATGGAATTACCTCCACACAGCCCTGAGTGGACCTTCCTGCACACAAAAGGTAAAGTGTTACATAGCTACCAGAGGGACTCTGTCTACAGCTCCAGCACAGCTGGGTGTTATCCTTGGTGAAGGGAGGGAGGGGTAGGTGCCAGCCTGGACTGCAGGTAGGATGTGCTTGGAGATCACACTGCTGCTAACTCTTGCTCTGGGATCTCTTCTCAGAGGATGGCACAGTCCAAATTAAAATGCAGGGGTTGCAGTACACAGGAAAATTGAATGAAGGCACCTAAGTCTTCCCAAAAAAAAATCTGTGACTCCAAAGCACTTGCTGAAATTGATAGAAAAATGAATTTGTGGTAAATTAATTAACCCAGCAGCCCTGGCCACGACTGGCATTTTCAAAACTGGCCATTGATATAAAGCCTCAACGTGCCTCAGATTCAGGCACATTGATAGGGCTGCAGTTTGCCCAGGTATGCAAGAAGCTGCAGATTTTCCTGCTCCTGTAAAGCAGACCTGAAGTTGCTGCAGGCTGCTTTCCCCAGTCCTGTGCCTGAAGGTCTGCTCTGTGACTGTCCAGGCTGGAAGTGACCCCTAAAACCAGGGCATAACGACCCTGCCCTGCTGGTGTGCGTGGCTCCAGAAGGCAGCGGAGTGTGCAGAGCCCCCAGGCTGTGCCCAGTGATGGTGAGAGGGTAAAGCATGGCAGAAACGGCAAACCCATCTCCTCCTTCCTCCCTGTGGACGCTCAGGGGTGTCTTGCTTCAGTGTGTGGCAGCAGGATTGTTGTGTGTACCAGCATGTGCATGTCCATGTCACTACAGGCAGAGGTGTGGGCTTGTGCTCAGTGTTTGTGCTCATTGTTTCTTCTCTCTCTCTCTCCAGTCGAAGACCGCCCCCTTCACCTACTCGGCCCACTGTAATCCGCCCGTTAGACTCCTCCCTGTTAAACTAAAAGGAGTTTCTGGCATGTCACTCGTTGTTAACCAAATATGTGGAAACAAATTGCTTGGTAACTGTCACAATAACCAGTGTATAGTCGCATGTATGGACATCTCTAGGCAAGTAACCAACTATACTGATGCTCTCTGTCCATTCTGCATTGTTTATGAGGTCTTCAATGTTTGGGGAAGGTCTGTGCTGCCTTGACTTTTCCTTCTGCAATAACTGATGTTAGCTAACTTACTGACACATATCTCCACCCAGACAACTGTGCTCACAGTCCTCTACAGCAGCTGGAGGGCTTGACTCTGTGTATCTTTGTGCATGTGTTGATTTGATCTGCTGCTTTTTTTCCCCTCTTACCTGAAAGGAATCTTGCTTTTATTTGTACCTTGCAGGTTTTCTATTTTCTCTTGTAATGGCTAAACCAGGCAAAGAAAAGCCATGTGGTTTCTTACCAAGCTCTTCTGAAGGCCCCACACTTCCAGGTCTCTCTTGCAAGAGGCTTGCTTCTCCTATAAATTCTCCTTATCCAAAATTTAGTTCTAAGGAATGTTGTTAAACGAGCAGGGTGTGGGTAGGACAAGGCATGTTTTGCTTTATTCCCATGCTGGCAGCTGCAATGCCAGGTTGGTTGGGTTGGTGAGAAACAGCCTGGGGTGCCCCAGCTCACAGGGCTCAGCATGGAGCTGTCCCCCTGCAGCCAGGAGGGGACAGGGTGGTTTGGAGGGCTGGGGTGTGACACAGCAGCGTGTGCCAGCTCCCTCTGTCCCTGCTCACTCTCCTGCTCCCACTGCACTCCTGGGAAGTGCTGGAGGGGAGTGAGTGCATGGAAATGGGCTGTGTGCAGGATCCAGGGAACTGAGCACTGCTTTTGGTCCCTTTGTGACCCAGAAGGACACAGACAGGTGCACAGCAGGGCGTGGGGCCCCCTCCTGTGCCCACCATGGGAGCTCCAGCCTGGACTGGCAGCTGAGCTTCCCAAGGGCCAGGTTTGGGTGTGAGATATTTGGGAAATTTTCACATGCCAGTCAATAAAGTTTCCCTGTGTCCCCTGTGTAAAGACTTTCTTTTTGCATTACATGGTCCTTGCACACACCTTGGTTTACTGTTGCTTTATCCAGCTAAATTCTGGCAAGTGCTCAGCTGTGCATCCTGGATTATTTTAGAAGCTGCTCACTTGCAGAGGTGCTCTGCCTCTTGTTTTGCACGTTATAAATTAATGCATTATAAAAACCTCTTGTCTTAACTGCATTACTTCACTTTAAACACTTAGTGTCACCCTTAAAGCTTAGAACTTAGTGAGTTAACAGAATGAAACTGGAGAGGAATTTGGCCTTGTTCCTTCAGAAAATATGAATTGCTGCTATTAAAATTATGGTTACAGATCCCTTGGCAAAGCAATTGGTGGTTTCAAAGGCCCCCAGTACAATCAGTCTAATAAATGTATTTATTGAGACCGCTTGTAGGGCTCCAGTATGCTGTAGCCCCATGGTTAGGAAGAGTCCAATCAAAGAGCCGCAACAAATGGGGATTTAGCCTGTTAATTCCCAGGCTGCTGATTAGCTGTGCTCATCAGTGCAGCAAATCATGTTTCAGCCTGCAGAAGAGAGAAGAGCTTGGGAAAGCATCATGATTTGTATGTTAGCTTAACTTTAATTTCCTGTCAGCCCCATCCCTGTGACACACGCCTGGGGAGTCTGGAGGTCACATGTGATGTATGGTGAAGATGGAGATTGTCAGAGCCCTGGATCCTGGTGATCTCAGCAGATTGCTGGTGTTTGTTTGGGGAACAGGTCCACATCTCCAGTGCCAAGTGCACAGAATCAGCTTTCAAGGAAAAGTTTGAAAACACAACCACAGTCATACTAGTTTTTACTACAAAAAAGAAAACATATTTTGATGATTTTTCTTGTCTTCTACACAGCTTTCCACTGCTTAGTGCTCTCTGCTGTAACCTGTGCTGCATCTGTTGGATTTAATTTTGTAAATAGCCACAGTAGCCCATATTGTTGCCTTGCCAGCACTCCTGCATATCCAAACAGTTTATCAGAACTCTGTTACTGACTGGCAGCTGCCTGCTGATGGGAAGCCAGGTTTAATGCCTGAGCCACAGAGATCACTGATATCACTTCTGATATCAGAATATCAAATTATCATACTCACTTGGTGATAGAAGACTAGGATGGATGGGTCTTTCACCTTCTAGTGGAAGGTGTCCTGCTCATGGCAGAGGGCTTGGAACAAGATGAGCTCCATGGTCCCTTCCAACCCAACCCACTCTAGGGTTGTGCAAGGCCACGGTCTGGGTTTATCCCACCACAGCCCAAGGACTCAGCTTAGTTGTCCTTTGTCCAGAAGGAAGAGCATGACCCCCAGGAGGTGATTCAGGCCTGAGTGGCTGCAAGGGACACGAGGGCAGTGCTGGTGAGTCAGGAGCCTTAATTACACGGCACAGCTCCTGGCCTAGAAACGTGCTTTTAAATGCTCTCTACTTGAGACTCCCTAATTTAATGACTGTTTGTGCCAAGCACAAGGAAATAGGTGGCACAACTGAGCACTCTCCTTTACTCTGCCCCCAAGAAACTTATTTCTCAGCAGTAATCCTGAGTTGTAAATAAAGCTCTCAAGGGTGGATTTACCCGAAAGAGGAGGAGGGGGCAGTGAGGCGTCAGTACATCTGGTCCTGTGCTTGATGCTGAGGGTGCAGGACACAGCTGCACAGCCCTCCTTCCTCTGCATCCTCATTCAGATCTCGTCTAAGTCTGGCCCTGTGCCCTAAATGCAACACTTTTGGGTGTGCAGGTTAATAAAAACACATGAGCATGAATCCAGGGTTTGCTCATTTCACCTCTTCTTGCGTATGTGCTTGTGAGAATAAACCACGTAAACTTGTTTCTAGGAAAAACACTTGAATGCTTCCCAAGAAATTGCCACATCCAGTTGAGTAAGTGCTGTCCTCCAGCCTGGGCCCACTTCCTTCTGCTGTAGAGTGCCTGGAATGGGTTTGTTTGTCCCACTTACTCCTGATGCTGGCGAGTCCCCTCCATCCTGTCCCTTGTTCTTAGAGGAGCAGCCCTGGCAGCAACTCACTCCATGCCAAATGGAAAGCAGGACGAGCACCCTGTGGGTCTGCCAGAGGGACTGAGCACCTCTGCAGAGCCACTTAGGTGGGATGAGCCACATCTAAACTGTGTCTGAGAAGCACAGGTTGCTCTGCCCTTCTCTGCTTCCCTCTGGCACAGCTCTGGTTGCCAGGGCATAGTGGAGCAATAATGAAGCACCACCAGAGTTTCTGATCTTACATGAGGTGCACAAAGATCTGGGTGGTGTAGTTGCTAAGATTCCGGAGGGTGCTCATCTAATTCTGCATTTAGGCTGAGCCTGGATCTCTGCCCAGAGAACATTTCCACCTCACCCCGCTGTGGCTGACCAACAGCTGAAGAGCTTGTGCGTGCCCTGACCAGCTCTCGGCCTGGCATCTCAAGGGATCTTTTGCTAGGGTTAAAAAGATTATATGCTCAACAAAAAGGCTTATGTACATAGTTAATGTGTGTTTATTTTATTGCTGATCTTGTTGCACTTTCTGAGCAAGCCTCCTAAAAGTAGATTATTTATTATATTAAAGAAGATACATTATAGGTTATGGCATTTCGTGTTCAAGTATAACATAGAAAATACTATCCTCTCAGTTCCAGACAGCTCCACTAACCATGATGTGTACAGCATATTGAGATTACTGACTAGTTCTGTCCTTCTGTCTTAAAATAGTCCAACCCTCCTGAACTGAGAGCAGACCTGCTGTGTCCCTGTGCCACCAGGGAGCCTCCCGGCGCCCTCCTGGCACAGCTCCCCCTGCTGTGGCACTGCCCCTGCTCCCAGGCTGTGCAGAACAGCTCCCTTGTGTAATGAATGTTACTCTGCCTGTCTTTCCTCTTGCTTTGTCTGCAGGCGAGCTGATGCCGACGGCTCCTCCCGTCCGGACAGCCCTCCACTCTTGCTTGATCTATGATTTGTCCCACCTTGCCGGCCGTTTGCTTTACTGCTGTCTCTTTACTTTTCCAGGACGGTCTAAACCATGACTTCTTTTTTGTAAGAAGCAAACGCTTAATTTCTTTCTGATTTTTTTTTTTTTTTTGCTCTGTATGTTAATGCCCTACTTCATGTGAGCCAAAACATCTGCCTTTGGTTTCGTAATCTGTAAATGGTTCCTGGTGTTGACCTTTGAGCACAGCGAGTGGATTCCCGAAACCGTGGTCATCACTGAGCATCACATACACCTGCTGTAAAAATGTTATGCTGCATTTCTGAACCTGAAATAAACTGTCATTCTTGATGGGCTTTTATTATTACTCTCTGGATGTGTGTGAGTGGTGTCTTCTGTCTCTTGCACCATCATCTCAGCATTCCACACTGCCTCGGTGGGGACTGCAGGGAGGATTTATTGGAGGTGCTGCTGTGCTGAGATCACTGGAGATGTCATTAAAGGGGAGGTGGAACCCGTTGGGAAGCATTCAGCCTGCTCCCCTGCAAGGGGCTTGGAGTGCTGCAGAGATATTTTGCTGGGAAATGGATGAATGTTTTACAAGCAGTACCTGGGGTTCACTTCATTGCTGGGGAAAGCACGTTCAGAGGAGTTTCAGAGCTGAGCAGAAGGCCAGACTCAGTCCTCCAAAGCAGGAGCTGGAGTTAAAATATGCCTGAAAGGGATTTCCCCCCTAAAGATTGTGTACAAATGTGCAGATGTCCTGATTACTCAGTTCCTCCTGCAGATCAGGATGAGCCAAGTAGCTGCAATCAGTGCTTGGAGATGGTCTGCAGGGCACAAAGAGCACAGCAGCTTCCCGTGGGAGCCCCACAGTGGCTAAGTGGGTCCTTAGGTTTTGGGAAAAGAGGGAGCAAAGGTGGGATGAGCACAGCAGGAACATCCCTGCTGTATCCTGTAACATTTGGAGATTTCATTATTGGTCTTTAAGGCCGTGGCTGAGGCAGTTTGTGCACTCCCCCTGAGGGGACAGCAGTGTCCCACGTGTCCCCTCTGAGTGGAGCCCGTCAGGTCCCCCTGGATGAGCCTGGTGCCAGGAATGTTGGTCAGGGGGAGCTCAGTGCTGGGTACCAGGAGGAGCAGCTGCTCTGTGCACGGGGCCCTCACTGCCTGGGGCTCTCCAGCTTCGTTCTGTCCTTTCCCAGCCATGTCCCCTCCTGACACCCCAGTTCAGCCCACGGGCCATCCTGTTTGATCATTCCTCATTTCATCACAGCCTCACAGAAGTTCTGCTCAAGAACAGTGTTTGAAGCTGATAGTGGTGAGAATTTGAAGGCTGCCTGGGGAAAAGCTCCTGCAGAGGGTATAATTTGCTGCAAGAAAATTAGAAAGCCTGTGACCAGTGACCTCCACACCTGGGCTGGGATTGTTCTGGTTCTCTGGCAAGTCAGAAGGGAGGCGGTGAGGATGAAAGCCAGGCTGTGCTGAGAGCCAGCTGATTCTAATCTTGCTCTTGCTCTTTTCCTTAATATGCATGTTCTGTGCCTTTTGCTCTTAACCCATTTTATTAAGATAATTTTGTATATGAGTCATTTTATTGTATCTTGGCCTTTTGTTTTAAATCTCCCCCTCTCTCTGTGATTTTTGGGTTATTTTTTGGTTTTTTCCTAGGCGACCTCCACCAGCTGTTCCAGGAAGATCATCCTAACACACACATTTCTTTTGTGTTACATGCAATGTCTTTTTTTTTTTTAATCCAGAATTACCTTTAATTTGCACTAGCCTATTTGTAAATTAAATATTTTATTTTCAGATGTCAATGGTAAGCCTGGATGTAAAAAATAAAATTCTGACTACAAAAGGAGTGTGTTTTCTATTGAAGGGTCTACTCACTCTTTCTCACATGGGGACATTCTTACCCTGTGGGAGAAATTACCTGGGCTCTGTGGAGGCTCCCACCCTCCAAGGTTGTGGAGGGAGGGATGGACATTCTGCTGGACTTCCAGCCCTTGGAATGCATCCAGCACCAGGATTGCTCCATATCAATGGCTGTGGCTTAGCACTAGCAGGAAGAACAGCCAGCAGAGTTCCCAAACATGTCCAGTGCAGCAGCAGCACCTGGCTGAGCGGAAACTCGAAGGAGAAGACTGCAGCAGTCTCTAGACAGTCTCTAGACTGATTAATCTGCACAATTATAAATAAATTGCAGCTGTTCTGACCATTTTCTTCAAGCAAATCCTCTGAATTCCTTGCAAGCTGACCCCAGTGGAGCATCTGAGCTCAAGCAGCTGTAGGGAGCTACCTCTGGGATTCCAAATGTGTCTATCCCTGTGGGAAAGAGAAAATCTGGGATTTAGATGATGTGCTTGTTTTGGGTGCCAGAGAAGTCTATGAAGGATCAGTCTGAAAAGGGGAAACTGATGGGTTTAACTGGCTGGTGTTCCTCACAGGACAGCCAAGGGGGTATCCCAAACCATGCAGTAAGCCAGGAGGCACCGTGGGCACTGACTCCAGCTTGGTGTCCAAAGCTCCTGGGCAGTAGGGAGGTGATGGTGAGAGGGAGCTGCAGGAGGGGATGGGATCACCTTGTGTGTGCAGAAGGGGCCAGGTGACAGCCAGCCTGAGCTTGTTTTCCAGCCTGGTCTGACACAGCTTTGCTGAATTTGGGCAGTTCCACTTGTTGCAGCTGATTTAGGTCCTCTAAAATATCCAGGGAGCTGCTGAACCACCTGCATGAGCTGGTAAATACCAGACACTGAGTTTGCTCAAAATAGAAGGGGATGTAAGCCCAGAAAGCTATAGACATTTTTCCTTCTTCTCACTTAAACTTGGTCTTTTGGTAGTGTAGAAGAGAGAAACTGCAACGGTGTGGTAAAAAGTGGGGGAAAACCCCAAACCCTGCTCAGCACCTTTGAACTGCATGTGCTAAACTGGGAATTGCTGAGACTGGGCCAGGTGCTTCCCAGCACCCTGAGACAGGGAGCAAGGGATATCTACAGTTCCAGGAAAACAACTGGAAAACAACTGGATCTACAGTTCCAGGAGAACAACTGTCCCAAGAGTGGAGTAGCTGAGGGTGGCTGCAGCTTCCACCTGTGGAACTCAGCAGGTGCTGAGGCAGAAACCCCTGAGCAGAGTTCAGGAATTGTGCACTTTCAGGACTACTGCAGAAGCAACAGTGTTTGTACCTGCTGAGCTCCTGAGGAGGTTCTGCCCATGTCTCAGGTAAAAGGGAAGGGGGATAGACTGAACTTTACAAAATGCTTTTCTTCCAGGCTGTTCAAAAATCTGTTCTGCACTGGGGGAAGCTCTCCCTGCAATCCCTCTGAGCTACAGCACAGTACCAGCAGCAGATAAAAGGTGGATGGTATTTTAGCTCATGGCCTGGCCACAGCACCCAGCCAGGAGCTGCCAGCTGCCTGATGGCCTCCACACATTAGGCTGGAAGGCACAAACTGGTTTCTTGGGGCATTTTGTGGTGGTAAATCCTCCACACAAATCTTTACCTTCTTATGAAATACTTGGTAAAAAATATTGTTGAAAATAGGACTCCAGATTCCATGGGTTTGTGGCAGCCATTTCTAATATCTCTTCAGCAGAAAGGCACAGGAGCTGGTGTGCTGGGAAACTCTGGCACATTCTTCAGCATCAGCTCAGGGGGTGGCTTTCTGAAGAAGCTGTTTCACCTCGTCTGTGCTGTCTGCAGCCTGCCCTGGTGGTGTGGCCAGGGGCAGGACAAGGGTGCTGCTGCACCAGTGACATTTCAAGGCAGTGGGTGGGTTAGGACCAAAATCCTGTTTTGGTTTCCTGATCAAAGAGCTAAGCTTTGTTCTTCACAGGCTCCCCAGATCCAGGCCCCCACGTGGGGAGGGACGTGGCCCCCTGAGAGCACGGTGTGGGTGGCTGACACCGGCCTTTCCCTGCAGCAAAGCTGGAGATGGAGATTCCAGCTGCCACGTGTCAGCAGCTCCCCCAGGAGCAAGGCTGATCCCCAGCCACTTCACAGCTACTCACATTTGGCCAGCTTCAAATCAAAAGAAAAAGTCCCATGGAAGGACTGATCTCAGTGGACTGAACCTTAAGGGAAAGAAACTTGGAATGCAAAAGAACATTTAACCCCTTAGGGTTGGGTGATGAAGTGTTTGTTGCATCAACAGCCAAGGACCCATTTCTTGGGTCTCAGTGGGGGTTGTTCAGGGAGCAAATACCCAAAGGGCACCCAGCTTTACTGGCTAAGTGTAGAGTTATGGCCAAATCCTGCTCTGTAGAGGATGTTCTGACCTCAGGCATGCAGACATACCAATAATGGCCGTTTATACAGCAGCTTAAATAGCAGCAGCACTGCAGAGCAGTGTCCTCAGGAGAAGGTCAGGGAAGTCCCAGGGAAACCCGGCCTGCCCTTTGTGTCTCCTCTCTCCTCTCCCTGGCTCTCTTCTGCATTCCTCCTTCCTTCAGGTCCCTTTGTGCATCCAGGCTGTGGATTTGGTTTTCATTTCCCAGGTTAGGGTGGGCAGGGTGTCTCTGTGGGCAGCTGAGGGGAGCTGAGCTTTCCCCAGGGGTCTCCGGGCAAGGACTGAGGCTGTTGTGATCTAATCCTAGAATTGTGTGGCTCGTTCTAAGGAGATGAAGGATGGGGCAGAGCAGAGAGGGCTGTGAGCAGCGGGCAGGGCTGGGTGGGACACAGGCTGCATCCCCTGGAGCTGGGCCATGGAGCTGCTGTGAGTCCCCAGATCTGCACAGGTCCCTGCTCGGGCTGAGGGCAAGGCGGCAGCCTGGGCCCATCTCCACCACCTGAAATGTTTGAGTGGTCAGTGCTTGCAGTTTTCCCAACCCATGGCTGCTTTTGACAGTGTGACTTTGGGAAAGGTATTTCTGTGGGGAAGTATTTCCCCCTGGAGGAGTGGGTGCAACAAAAACTGCTTTCCTGCAGCCTCTGCTGTGATAGCCAAGGGCCAAGCAGATGAGATTTGGTTTATTTTTGATTTACATTCCAGCCTTGCCCCTCTACCAACAGGCTCTGTGAATCTGTTTGGGATGGCAGCGTTACACTGGCATTAGCCCAGGGTCAGATGGGACACTGGGGTCACCGAGCAGCTTTCTGGGAAACCCCCCTGTGAAAAGAGAGTCTCCTTTCTGCAGAGCTAAAAAATGTCATCTTGACTCTGAGCATCTGGCTACGCTGTGCTCCCTGCGAGACCTGAGCACGGGCTCCAGACTTCTGCAGGTTTTAATTAAAAGCAAAATGAGATGTAGTTGTTGCCACGACGACAGCAGCAACATTTTACACTTGGCAGGAGCAGTAACAAAGCACTGGAGGTGTTGGGGACTCCGCCGGGGGTTGCTCATTTCCGAGAAAGCCCAAGGAGCGCGTGAAAAGCTGCCGTGACGGAAAACGGAGCAGAACGCTGCACTCGTGCAGCTTTTCCCAAAGAGAAATTCCATAAACACCGGGCGGTGCCGAATGTAGCCCTGGGAGATGGGGCTGGGGCAGGTGTGGGCATCCCTTCGCTCCGTGGTGCCCCTCCGGGGGGCTCCGCTCGCCGGAGCAGGGCTGGGCTCGCCGAGGGACAGGGACAGGGCAGGTCCCGGCACCGGGGCTGCGGTCCCGGCCAGGCCTCCAGCGGGACTCGTTTGCCGGGAGCGCCCTCTGTTGTGGTGTGAGCGCTGCCGGACAGGCGGGCACCGGACAGAGGACACCGGACAGGCGGGCTCGGGCGGGAGCTCACGGGCCCTGGCATCCCCCACGGGGGCTGTGCCGAGCTCCATCTCTCTGCCGCGGGGTCTGGCCCTGCAGCAAGGCCAGGCCTGCCTCTGGGAGGGGGCTGGAGATGAGAGGAAGGCGTGATGCGCTCCCAGCCCCGTCTCCTAAGGGACTGAGGGTGGTGGTGTCTGGCGGTGGTGGGAGGCTATTCTGGCACCCCAAGGGCACGGTGCAGGTGAGGAGGCTCTGGTCCTGCTCGGCCCTGAGCTCCACCAGCGCCCCTGGCCCAGCGAGCTGGCCGGGCCCTGCCCTCCAGCCCTCCCCGGGCAGCGCCTGGCACCCCCTGAGGGTCCGGGGCTGGCGCTCCGTGGGACACATCCCCTGCTCCCGGGTCTGGGGCTGCACGGCCAGAGCCGAACCCTCCCCGCCTGCACCCTGCAGGGCTCAGCTCCTTCCCTCACCACACCCTCGCAAGTCCGGGCTGGAAGCAGATCCTGGGGGAACACAAGAGTGGTCCTTGTTGCCGTGTGAGAGACTTTATTGGCTCAGGTGTCCTCGGTCCCCAGCCAGGACCTTTCACTGCTCACAGCAGAGTCCCCCTGGGCCAGGCTACATGAGGAACCTGGAGAGGTCCTCCTTGATTTCAGCCTCGTCCCACGGGCCGTGGATGTTGTCCTTGAGCAGCTGGAGGCGGATGAGGCAGTAGGGGCAGAGGCAGGAGATGGCGAGCAGCAGCGAGGCGAAGAGCACGGCGCCCACGCTGGACACCGTGGTCAGCCCCGCCAGCGCGGCCAGCGCGAAGAGCACCGTCACCGCCACGTAGCAGCGCGGCGTCCGCGCCTTCAGCTTCTTCTGCAGCATGGGCCACAGGGCGAAGATCTGCATGGCGAAGGTCACCATGACGAAGGCGTGCAGGGAGCGGGGCAGGCGCGAGGCCAGGCACACCGAGGCGAAGATGGCCATGTTGAGGGACAGCGTGCTGGACACAATGGCGGCGTTGGCGCCGTAGTCGAAGAAGATGAGGTGCCCCAGGAGCATGAGGGCCGACATGGCGTAGATGGTGTCCGTGCTGATGGACTCGGTCAGCGTCTTCAGCACCGGCGAGAAGCCGTAGGTGAAGGCGGCGAACACCAGCGTGCTCTTGAGGTCAGCCCAGCGCGTCCGCCCGCTCGCCCAGCGCCCGGCCCCGCCGTCCACGGCGTCGAACAGCACGTAGCCGAGCAGGGAGGACACCAGCGCCGCTCCGAAAAGGCCCTGCGGGCTCAGCACCCCGGCGTCCATGTACCACCAGGTGAGCACGAAGACGCAGACGCTGCACAGCTGCTGCACCACCGCTCCCGACTGGAAGACCACGGCCTGGTACCGGTACTGCCGGGCGTGCACGTTCTTCCGCAGCTCCTCCAGGAACCGCTGGTCCACGTAGTTATCGGGGAAAGGCTGGCGCTCGTACAGCACCTTCTGCCACCGCCGCACGGGCACCGGCTCCATGGCCCGGCACGGGAGGGCTCCGCGGCCCCGGCCCCGCCGCTGCTGCCGGAGGTGGCGCAAGGGACGCCGGGGAGCTCGCGGCCGCCACCTCCCGGCCGGAACCGGGACACGGCCGGAACCGGGACACGGCCAGAACCGCGGGCGAAACCGGGAGCCGGGGCCGGGTCGCAGGGCCGGGCACCGCCACGCCTCAGAGGGGTCACTCCGCCCCGGGCTGCGCTCCCCGCTCCGTGTGGGCTTCGGCAGCTTCTGGGGGAGGGTTCAGGGCACACCGCAGCTCCGTGCTGGGGTCTGCTCGTCCCCAGAGCCGCAGGTCCTTGTCCCGCTCGCAGCTGCTGCCGGAGCGTGCCGGGGCTGTCTCGCCTCTGCTGCCCCGCAGCCGCCGGGGATGCTCCTGCCTGGTCCCAGCCCGTGCGAAGCGCTGCCTCCCTGCAGCCGCCCGTGGGATTTAGCCGGGGCCTCTCTGTGCTTGGACAGCCCGGTGCGTGCCCGGCCCGGCTGCTGGGAGCGTGACCCCAGCCCATGCTGCAAGCCCCGCTCCCTGTCCTGCTTTTCTGGCCGAACCAGGCTCCAGCAGCCAGCTCGGGAATGTGGGTGTGATGCTACAGGGCGCCTTTGCCCTGCAGCCTGCTCACAGCTCAGGCCTGAGCAGCAGGAGGAGAGCAGGGCTGGAGAGGGGCAGCTCTGCAGGGACATCCATCTTCTGTGCTGCCCATCTCCACACCAAAGGGACTCAGCATGTGCAGCAAGGGGACAGGGGCATATTAAGGGTGGTTTCACAGAGGCCAGAGGTGTTTTCCCTAGGTCTATGTTTGTTTGTGCTCAGGTCAGAGCCTTCCCAGCCCCGGAGAGGTGCTTGCTGCTGAGGAGCTGTGTAATTTGGCCTCACCCAGGGCAAAGCAGCCCAAACAGTGCCCTGTTTGTGCTGGGGGAAGGGGCCTCCATGGCCCTGCTCTCCCAGCAGCAACAGGCAAAGAGCTGTGGGTTGTTTTCACCCAGAGCCTGCCACAGGAGACTCCCCAAACAGATCCCACCTCATCAGATCCGTGCAGAGCAGCAGGTAACGCCCACACTGCTGCTGTGCCTTTGGGGGCCTCAGGCTGAGCCACTCCACAGTGACACCTCAGAAGTGCCACCTCCCAGCCCCGTGTCACTGCACTTGCTCGGCAGGGCAGAAGCAGCTGCTCACCCTGTGCAGGTGCCCCATGCCAAGGGTGATGCCAGCAGGCTCCATGCCAGGATGGAGCTGGACTCAGTTTCAGCTGCCCTCCCTAAAAGCCCCCAGCCCCACGCTTTGCACAGAGCCGTGCAGTGCCTCCATGTGCACAAGGCAGTGCCCACAGGGACAGGGAGCACTGCCAGCTCCTGTGATTGCTGGCACTGCCTTGGTGCCCAGGGCCTGGGAACTTGAGATTTTGAACAAAATGTCCTTCTCCCAAAGTCATGGAGTAAAGCTGGGCATGCAAGAGGAAAGCTGGGAGGGCAGAGAGCCATTCCTGCTGCTCTGAAAAGTGCCGTGACCACCACAGAAGAGGAATGCCACCTCCTGTGGGCATGGGCAGGGCAATGCTGTGCTCTCGCTGTGGGTGGTGGCAGCAGGTTTGCTGTAACCTGGCCCTGGGCTCTCTGCACATCTGTGACGAGAAGAGCAGGCTGGGCTGGAGCATGAGGCTGCTTCCACATGGCCAGTTCCATGTAGCAACACCAGTGGAGAGAACAGAGGTGATGGGTACTTTGTGTGCTTTTTCAAATCTCTGCTGTGGGCCAGCAAAGTGCCTTTGGAGGCCAGAGAGTGGGAGGCTGGGGCTGGTCACTCACTCACTCACAGCTCCTGAGCCACGCTGGGTGATGCCAGCAAAGCCAAACCCCTCAGGGAGATCCAGCACAGCAGCTGGAGCCCCCCATGGGTGCCCCCCCAGACAAGGGGATCTCTCTGGCGTTGGCTCTGCACCCCTGGCAATGCCAGCCCAGGGCCGAGACCCACAGGGCCTGGCGCCCACGCACCCCCAGCAGGGTCTGGGACAAGCAGCTGCCACTGCTGTGCTGGCACTGTGTCCCTGGAGGGGACAGCGTGTGACTGCCACGTGTGATGGCACCGCCCACGGTGCAAAGGGCAGCTCAGCCCTGCCCGGGTGGCCCAGACTTTGCCGCAGGGCAGTGACTCTCCGGGGCAGTGACTGTGACTGTCCTGCCTGCACAGCTGTGCCCCACCACGGGACCTGCCACGTCACTGTCACCAGCCAGCCCTGCTGCTCAGAGGGGACCTTGTGCCATGGAGTCATCCCTCAGCCCTCCTGGGAGCTCTCCTGGCAGGGATAAGCAATAGCTAAGGTCAAGAATACAAAAGTCCTTTTTGTGAGCATCTAAATTCCTGCTCTGGGTTCTTGCTGACCTCCCTCACCTCACAGTTTGGTGTCCCCAAGTGCCACTGGCCTCGGGAGAGGCTGTGGGGTGCCGAGTGCTCTGAGCCCCTCTGCTGAAATGCAGGGCTGAGGAGTGGGGTGCCATGGCCCTACAAACTGTCCGTATGCTGGGGCTTGCTCTGCCCTGCCTCTGCCAAGGGGCCCCACTGCAGATTTGTTTGGAGTCTGCCTCCTCTCAATGTTGGAATACTCTGCTGAAGTTGTCTGGAGGGAAGGATGGAAAAGGTGACAGGCTGGGACTGAAATAGCTGGGATTGATCTGGACCTCCACTGGAGACACTTGAATATCAAAGTATGGCAGGCACTGCTCCCCCCCACTGGCTCAGGCTGCCTCCAGGTGTGTCTGATGCCCTCAGAACCAGACCATCACTTGTGCTGCAGGAACAGCTTGAGCAGCACACTGCTAGGGGCCTGAGCTGGCCTGAGGCTGCAGGATGAGGATGGATCCTGCAGCTCTCCCTGTCCCTCAGACAGAGCTCTTCCCTGCATCCCCGAGTGTCACCCCACAGGAATGACACGGCACAGCTATGGATCCCTGGGCCTCATTTCTCTGCCAAGCCATCCCCCAGCCTTCCCCTCTGACCCTGGAGCCAAACCCTCCCTCCACAGGAATGCGTTTCAGGAGGGGGAGGTTGGCACAGCTCCAGCTGCTGCATTTTTCCATGTCCAGAGATCATCTCCTGCCTTAACAGGCCCCATGACACAGGCAGTGCCTGCTCTCCTGCAGTCAATTTAAGGATTGTTTGGATTCAGTCCCCAGCACGGACTGGGACGACAGCAGCCCAGAGCCTTGGAGCTGGGCTGAGCCCCTGGGGGGTACAGGGCACACAGGGCTGGGAGCCCTGCAGGGCCTGCCCACGGTGCTGCTCCAGCTCCCCCAGGCTCTCCCAGGCTCTCCCTCTCCTGTGTGCAGGTCAGATCTCCTGAGCTGAGATGGAGGCACCAAGGCTGCTGGAGAAACCCTGCTCAGAGCTGGCAGAGCAGTCCAGGAAAATGGGATTGGGGCTGAGAAGCCCACACTGGACTGGCATCTGCCAGGGCAAGGTTTGTGGTTTGCTGAGCCTGTTGCAGGGGGAGAAAGATGGGAAGGCTGAGGATCTGGGGCAGGAGAGATGAGATGTGGAAAGACACGTGCCTGCAGGGGTGTGACCTCTGGAACACACGGCACACGGGGGCTGTGAAACTGAGCTGCCTCGCTGCTGGCATTCCCTGACGGTCAGCACGGATCCCTGTGGCCAAACAACCCCCCCAGCACCACTCTGGGCTCTGGAAAGAGGAACAAGCCAGCCCAGCCCAGGGCCTGGCCAGCTCCAGGGCAGCAGGGCCTGTTTTGCAGAGGAGCTCATCAGGGTCAAGCTGTCACCTAGTAAAGATGTTTTTGGTTTTTAATCTGCTTTTAAAAAAGAAAACCCCTAGGAAACTACAGCCAAAAATAACATCAGCAATGTGCTCTGGCAGTTGCAGGGTGCTCCAGGGGGATGAGTCCAAACTTTAGCTGCTCAGGTAAGCTCAGCTCAACCTTCAGCTTTATGTGGCACATCTGGAACACAGAGATGCAGGGAAGAAACCAGACCTGGGAGATAAAATAATAAAACTGCCTGTGGGACCTGAGCATGTGCTGTCATGGAAGCTGGAAGGTGAAAACTGAGATTTGGGAACCAGGAGGGTCTTATGGTGCACATGGGTGTCTCCAAGACCTGGCACAGCAGGACTGGGGTCCAAAACAAAGCTTTGCCAGATGGTTTCTCACTCTGTTCCCCCTTGTTTAGCCCTAAATGTGTAGCATAGGGATGGGATGTGAACTGCTGACCCAGCTCTTCCACAGTTGGTGGAAAGGCATCAAGAGCTACAGGTGGCAGAACACTGGAAAACCCAACTGCCCAGAAGGTAAAAGCAGTGTCCCCCCAGGGGTGGTGGTGGCTGGAGCCCCACGGCAGCTCCCCAGCACCAACTCTGCCCACCCCGAGCCTCCTACAGCAGCCACTTCCCTCCCCCTGCAGCTCTGGGACAGAGTCAGAAGTGTGAAGGAACCCAGAGTTTCTAACAAGGTTTGTAGTGTCTGCCATGGAGATATTTTTGTTCTGTTAATGAGGAGGGGGATATTGGATGAAACTGTGTATGCAAACACTGTTGGTTTTTCTAGGAAGCGTAGCTGGGGAAAAGTTTGGTGTGCACAGTCAAAAAAAAAAGGTTGCAACTCCCTGTTTCAGCCTGGTGTGCTGTGAGAGGATCCTCCTCTATGCTCACCTTCCCATTTGCCAAGTAAAGAAGTAAAGAAGCTTTTGTTCAAACACACATGGAAACACAGCGATTTCCCAGGAGATATCCACACCAGGAGCCCTCCCTGCCCTCCTCCCTGGAGCTCCAAGCAGGAGCCCACGTGCTGGGGAAGAGCAGGGATGTGGGGCTGAGGACCTGCAGTGCTTCTCCCAGCCACATGAGCTGGTCCTGCCCCACACCACAGGGAGGGGGTGCCTGGTGTGCCTGTTCTCCTGGAGCACGAGTCCCTGAGGGGTGACACTCCTGCTGCCAGCCACCCCCTAGCCCTCTCCTTGTTTTTAAACGTCTGGCAGGGAGGGGATGGAGCCAGGTGGGAATTTAGTTTATTTTAGCAGTTGGCAGAAAGGGGAAGGGAGGCAGCTGAGCCTGTGGGGTTCCCTGTGTGTGCCTGGTGAGCCCTTTGGGTCCCTCATCCCCCCACTTGATCCAGCAGAGGTGCTGGTCCTCCTATGGGCTGTGCCACCCTCCCATGCTCCTGGCACTGCTGCCCAGGGCTCTGCCCACCCTGCAGCCAGGGCATGTGTGGGGGTGGGTGCCAGGTTTGGGTTTGTGCTGGGGAAGCCACGGGTGCCCTGCCCTGCTGGACCAGGCGCCTGTGACATCCCCGCTGTGGCCTTGGCTTGCCCAGGGCCAGAGAGGAAACCAGCCCTGGGCTGCACCAGGTGCTTTCCCAGCCCTTCCTCCCACACCAGGGACACAGTGAGAAGAGGGAAGGGGAAGCTTCAGCCCACGCTTCCTCCCAGAAAGGAAGGCTAAGAAAAGCTTCACTCTTTCATTGTGAACTTTTGCTGTTTCTCGGTTTCTGCATGAAATTTGATTTTTCTTTTCCCAGGGGGCTCACACAGGTGTTGGGAAGCACCAGGGGCACCAAGGCACCCACCATGGTTCACCCCACTGCAAGCCCCAAGCCCACACCACATTTCCATCATGAGAGCATGAATTAATTTGGATTCTCAGTGTCCCAGCTGTCAGCAGCCTTTGGACTTTCCCCATTCCATCAGCCCCATCAGACAGCAAGAGAAGCTCCCCAGTGGCTGAGCACGTTTGTCTTCTTCAGCACCAGGGCTCTGAGCTGGTGTCACAGCATTGCCAGGGTGCTGCTCAAGTTGTGCTAGGCTAGGATAAGGTGGATCCCTTCCCCAGGAAGCTGTTTTCCATCCATTCCCAAGCACTGGCTGTAGGAAGGAGTGCCTGCTGTCATGCAGAGGCTCTGTGGCTGTGCAGCAGGGCCAGGAGATGCTGCAGCTGAACCCTGCCTGGGCATCCCTGCTGGAGCAATCATTTCATCTCCTATTTCTAGGCAAAGTTAAAATTTAGCCACACGAAATGAGAAACCAAAACAGAAACGTTTTCAAAAGTGACATTCCCACCTCAATCCATTTTCTTCATCTTACATGAAGTTTTGACTTCCAGGTTTTTATTGCTAAAACCCCACCAAGCCCCCAGTACAGAGGGGGCTCGAGGCAGGTGGAGGAGACCTGGCCCTGGCTGTGCCCTGCAGGAGCTGCCCACGGGGCTGTCTCGGGTGCTCCCGGCTCCGTGCTGCTTTGGGCTGTGCCGGAGCTCCGGGCTCCCCGGGGCAGGGCTGGGGCCGCTGGCTGCAGATCTGAGCGCTGCTGTCCCGCAGGTCAGGCAGCCCCGGCCGTGTCACCGTGTCCCTGCCCGGCGCCAGCCCGCCTTCATTAACGCTGATCACGGGAATTAACCCGGAGCGGGCTGCGCGCACAGAGCGCTCGGGTGATCCCTCCTGCGGGAATGTGCCTCTGGACGAGCCGGGAATGTGCCGCTGGATCGGGAGGGCACTGTGACCGCGGGGCGCCCTCGGCGCCTCCCGGGATTTCGGGGAGTGCGGGATCAGAGCCCGTGCAGCTCGCGGGGTGATGGAAGAGCAATCACCTGCTCAGCTGGAGCTGCTCCTGTTTGATTTTTCCAAGGAAAATTATCCCAACCTTTACTTTTTGTACAGCCTTCCTTTGGGTGTGAATCACCTAAGCTGTAAAAGAAATTGAGGTTTTTTACAAGTTTTGTGCTGGGTTCTCTCCTGCAAGTGGTTAATGGTTCATCTGAAGGCAGAGGAAGGTCTCTGAAGCAATCTTGCAATTTACAGCTTTTCCTTGACCAAGTAAGAAACAGTCAGGAAATTAAACAGGAAATTGTGTCTGGAAGGAACAAAAGTTGTGTTGTCAGAACCTGCCTATGAAAGATTTAGTTTATTTTAACCAGTAACGAGCCAAGATCAATAGTCAGGAGAGGAAGGAGTTTGTGTGAATTAAATCACACGTGAAAAAAAAAAAAAAGGCAACACTTGGGAAAACAAGAAGCCTTTGTAAAGAGCAGATTGGGATGAATGGCAGAGAAGGCTGTGCCACTGCAGCAAACAAATGCTGCCAAGTGCTGAAAGGCCCAGGGAGTACCCCGGGATCAGGTGTCTCTCCAGCAGCCAGCCTAAAATGCCCAAATCTCGGGGGATACTCCGCAGCCAGGCCTGTTGGAATGCTGGGTGCAGAGGACAGGCACTGCCCCATCACTGTGCAGTTAAACAGCACCACCTCCTCCTCCTGCTGCTCCTCAGGGAGGCCTCCTCCAGCTCTCCCTGCCTGGGGTGCCCAGCACACAGCCCAGGTTTGATTCCTGGTCAGCACAGTGGTGTTCCCTGCCCAGGGGATGCAGGGGGAGCTCCAATTCAGCCCCAGCATGTCACAGGAACTGCAACAGCTCGCCTCCTCTCATTTTTCCATGAGAAATTTGGCCAAAAGCAAGCAAAAAAAAAAAAAAAACCCTGGTACAAACATGCAGCACATTTTGAGAATTCCATACTAATATCTGCTCCCTGGTAACCCCACAGGCCACTGGGTTTTGGGTTAATTAGGGGCTCTACTTAGGAGATTGGGTAATCTGTCTTTTTTTTTACTCTAAAATTGCTCATCAGAGGTTGGTAAACAAGCTCAGCCAGCACTGGTATGGGTAGTGGGTATGGCAGAGCTGGGGACATCAAGACCCTGCCGGGTTGATCCAGGCTCTGCTCGGGCACTGACTCAGAGGGGCTTTTCCTCCAGGATCCCAGCACTGTCACACTTCCCCTGAAATGATGTGTCCCCTGTGACAGCTCTGGCTGTGTTTGGTCTAAGCTGTGCTTTCTCCTGACGGGATCACAGCGTGTGGGAGCTGTGCCAGGAGGGAGCAGCCCCGCGGGCTGAGCCTGTGTGGCTTCAGAGCCTTCTCCAGTGGTCGGGGAGGCTGCAGGAATTCCTGTCCCCGGAATGGAGACAGGCCCAGCCATCCCCCGTGGCAGCACTGAGGCACAGAGCCCTGGCTGGCAACGGGTTAATGAATGTTCACCAGCTCTTCCAGCAGCCACTTCAGCAGGTGTTTGAACTTCCAGCACTTCATGGATGGATGCTGTGGCCCTGGCCATGCCCAACACGCTGTTGGAATTCCAGAGGGGCAGAGGGTTAACGAAGACACAAAGTTACAGGGTGAAACATCAGGGGAAGAACTGTCTGCCTCCAGTCATGCCACCCACAGCTCCACAAGGGCCGGGTGCTGAGGCTGGCGCGGCTCTGGGGCAAACAGCAGCTGTGACCTGCTGCGGCATGGCCGTGACTCAGCCCCTCCCCGCGGGCCCAGCTGCCCTTCCTCGGGCAGAGTCCTGACACTGCACGTTTCCAGCGTGGCATGCCCTGACTCACCGGCCGGCACCTGCTGCGCTCCCGGGCCGGACTGGGCCGGGCCGGGCTCCCCTCAGCGGGAGCCCCGACCCTGCCGCTGCTCCTGGCAGGGAAGGTTTTCCTGCCTCACAGCACAGACCAGGGGCACGTTTGGGCCGGGTTACCCACAGAACGCCTCGTGGGTTGGTAACAACCGGAGTGTTCTTCTAGGGGCCCAGTGCCAGGGGAGGCTGCTCGCTTCTGTCCCACATGCCACCCGGCCTGTGCTCCCTGAGCGCCTCCCAGGAGCGCTCCCTGCCCGGCCCCCGCTCGCGCGGTGGATGTAAATGTGCGCTGACACGTCTCGGGCGCGCCCAGGAGCCCGGGGTGAAGCCGGGCCCCGCTGCCCCTCACGGGCCCCTCAGGGCGACGGAAAATGGCGGCCGGAGACCGGCGCCACGGCCCGATCCGGCCCGGAACTACAACTCCCGGCAGCCCCCGCGCGGCTTTCCCTCTGCGGGCCTCAGCGCTCGGCAGCCTGCAGGGAAGCCTGATCAAAATAAAAAAGAAATAATTAAGAGATGTCACGTGGGCGCGCCGGTGCTTGCAATGCCCCCGGAAACGGAGGCGGCGGCGCGCCTCAGGCGCCTCGCGGCCAGTGGTTTGGCCGCCAGCCGTGGCTTATCACTGTGGCGATTCCCCTTTAACGGCTTGTTTGCCTCAGCCACCTCACGGAGCGGGGTCCTTGGAGGGGCGGGGAGAGGCGAGCCCGCTGCCCAATCGGCGGGGCGGGGAGGCGGGGCCGGCCCGCGGGGCGCTCAGCCCATTGGCTGGCGGCGCGGAGCGGGTGACGCGCATCCTTCCAGCTCAGCGCGTGAGGCGGCGGGAGGGGCGGGGCCCGGCGGGCAGTAACGGCGGGGAGCGGCCGCGCGCAGGAGCGGCCGCGCCGCCCGCGCGAGCAGGAGGATGCGCCGCCCCGGCCCGGCCGCGCCAGCCGCACCATGAGGGAGCCGCCCCGCCGGCCCCTGGCGCTGGGCTCCTGCCTGCTGCTCTGCGCCCTGCTCTGGTGAGTGCCGGCCTCCCAGCCGCGCTGGGCAGCGCTCCCTGGGCGGGGGGCGGGAGGAGGGGCAGCTGTGGAGATGGTCCGGTCAGCCCCCGGCACGGGCACTGGGGCGGGTGACACAGGAGCGCCCGGTGCGGTTTGGGGGGTTCCAGCGGGAGAAGCCCCGGGGCCTCCCTGGGCAGCCCGGGAAGGTGAGGCGCTGCCCGGGATGGATTCTGTGCGGTGACAGCCCGGGATGGTTCCGTGCAGTGACAGCCCGGGAAGGTGAGGCGCTGCCCGGGATGTGTCCTATGCGGTGACAGCCCCGAGAAGGTGACAGCACTCGGGCTGGGGTCCGGCGGTGACAGCCCGGGATGGTCACAGCACTCGGGATGTGTCCCGTGCGGTGACAGCCAGGGAAGGTGACAGCGCTCGGGAGGGCCATTCCCGCTGCCAGGAGCGGCGGTGGTCACCCGGCGGTGTCGGGTGAGGGCTGACCCCGCACAGCGAGGGTCAGAGTTACGTGTGTGGTGTTGTCTCTGTGCTTTTACCCGAGGCATCCTTGCGTTTTCAGTTTCAGGCTGAGCTCGTGCACGCTCCTCTGGAAGATCACGGTGCCTTATTCTTGGAACCCTTTCTCTGAGTCTGTCAGGATTAGTGTTAAGTTGAACCCAATGAACCGTCTTATTTTTGCATTGATTATGCCTTTGACAGCGATTACCTGAACTGTACTTTCTTCCAGCATCCCCTGTTTGCTTTCTCCTCAAACTTCCTTAAGAGATGACATTTAACAGAATACAAATATTAGCAGAATGTATTTCTGTATGGTAAGTTCCAACCTTCTGAAACTTTGGCCCTCTTTGAACTTGGTGAGTCACTGTTTGAGAACTGATAGCCAGCTTAAACTGCAAACATTGCAAGTGGAGCAGCCACACTCTGTGTATTACTACAGCACAGTTCCTGTACATTGATCAGATAGTCTGCTTAAAAAAAGAAATAATCCTGAAGCTCTGGCTTGTCTCACAGTGGGGTGAAGAGTGGGAGCCCAGGCTCCTCTGTTTTACACAATCAGTTGCCAATCTGCTGCTGGTGCTTGTGTTGCTGTGTTTGGACAGTCCTGAGGCAGCTTTGGTTCATGTCATCACCTTTTGGGGTTTGGAAACAAAAGCACATCTAAAAAGTGCTTGAAAACTCGGTTGCTGTGTTTACACTTAGCGAAATTTAAAACAAAAAGACTTCCTGGCCATGTGGGTTTGGTCAGGTGAGCTGTGAGCCTCATGAACTGTTTCCAGACAGCTTTGCTTTGCTTTTGCTCCTTGGACAGTGAAGTTCTGGCAGCAGGTTTTAGTTGTATAGCTAAGATTCCCATTAGGAAAACAGTTCTTGTTTCTTGGTTAGAGTGCCTTGAGGGCTGATCATCTGTTACTGCCTCCAGGTAATTTGTTAATGGAAGGGGTTTTTAGCTTAATGATCAATAGGTGGGCAGGTTGTTTGTTCTTTTTTGTTGATGTGTTCTTAGTCTGTTTCACCAGGACTCGATTTAGTGAAAAAAGTTCATGTTTTTTTCAGATCATTCCATATTAAAGAAGGAATGTCATGGTCAGCTGTCTGGTTGGAATAATGTATTTGTTCTGTGAATCTCTGACAACTTCTGTGTTCTTCTTTGGTGTGGTTAGGAGGAGAATGGAGCTGCTCTTTTTTTACCCTTCAGAGGGGATTGCTCTTTCAGGCAGTGTCTTAACTGATCTCAGAGCCTGCACTGGAGTGCCCCAATCTAAACTCTTTTTCAGAGCTGAGAAGAGCAGCCTGCTCACTGGCTGCTTTTGGTTAGGAGCCAGTGGATTCATTTAAATGTTGAGGGATGCAGCTCCAGTGTCCCAGTCTGCTGTGCAAACATGAATTCACATTAGAGAGTCTGAAATCCTGGCTGCAGGATGGCTTTGGGACCTGCATTGATTTCAGTAGCCAGGGCAGAGTTGTAATGAGAAAGTCCTGGAGTCTGTTGGTTCATGCGTTGTTGGTGGACTGTAGAAGCTGGGAAGTTGTGATTTATTTAACTTTTTAAAGAAAATCAGTTTTGTTCACTTCAGCAGTTAAGAAACTTCAAATAGCAAATAGGAGGATTTGTGTTATAAATGTTGGCTTTTTTAATGTAGTTGTTTTGAGATGTAATTTTCAAAGGACTTTGTGCTAGTAGGAGAGAAATTTTTCCTTATAGGTGTAACTGGTGGTCAACAGATGATCAAATGGAACCCCCAAAAGTCAGGGAAAAACCCATGAGACAAAACAACTGCTCAGAGAGCACTCAGGGCTGTTTGGACTTCCAGCCCTTTTTTTTTTTTTTTTTTTTTAACCTAGCTTTGTTTTCTTTCTCAGTAGCTGTTGCTTCTTTCCTTGAAACTAAGCTTAAAATAGGAATTTTCAGAATCTCTCATGATGCGTTTTCAGGCTCACCTAAGAAAGTTGGTTCAGGTGGGGGAAAAACAATTGATTTGAACTTGAACTGTAAAGGTATTAGAACTGTAAAGGTATTTGACCTGAAAGGTGTTTTAGGACAGTGTTCTGCACAAAAAATCAGAAGAATTAGTACAGGTTTGTTAGCCTTTTCTTTCATTAAAGGGGATGTGATGCTCTTTGGGTCAGTTATCAGTACCTGAGGCTTTCTGAAGCTGGGCCAGCCACAGCTCTGACAGCCCTGAGCCAGGAGGATTGTTCTGAGTTTCAAAAGAGCAGGATGGCTTTGGGGAAATACTTCTGCTGGAGGTATGGCTCAGGAATGTAGTGCTCCAAAAATAATGGGCATCTGTGCAGTTTGGGGCCTCCACTGTGCGTGACAAATGTCTGCTGTTGTCCTGAATTCAGAGACCTCCTCAATGCTCCAGTTACTCCCTTTGTGTGCATGATCATAAGATAAAAAAATACATTTAAAACTTGCAGTGCTTTGTAGTTTGCCACTCTCCGGAGCTGAGTGAGTGGAGTAGGTTTAGAAGCCTGTAGGATGCCAGGACTATCTGAAGGCAGACCAGCTGTGATGGCTGTTTGAAGAGTGACCTGTATAAATTATTCTGACATCAGCTTTTGCCTGCCTTGAGCTGCACTTACGAAGTGTTGATTGGGAGTTTAATAAAGAAATCAGAGTAATTTGTCTTTCTATCCCAGAAAGTTCACTGCCATATCCTGACCTACTTAGCTTTTATTAACTCTGCTGCTTGGGTTTACAGCTGTGAGTAAAAGGAGGATGGGGGTCAGTGCATGCACACTCCAGGATCCTTCAGCTGTTACTCTGTGAGTGTTCTGCATCAGGAAATGCCTTGTGTCAGAGTGATTTAGCAGCAAGATGTGCTGGTTTTGATGGCAAACCCCTGGCCTAGGAGCTCTTGACTGAAATCCACCATGAGAGTGTACCCTAAAAACTGTAAAGGTCAGATTGGGTCAGTGGCACAGCCAGGAATGAAGCCTGGGTTACCAAGTACAGTGGAAAGGGATACTGGTTTTTATTCACACCTATTCATGTGTGGGTTCCTGTGGATTTTAATGACAGAAGATATTTCCAGTTTGGGTTTGCATTTTCAGTTGTGTCTGGTTTGGCAGGTGTGCTTGTTGAAAGCTGTAACCCAGGAGGAGCTCTGAAAAGGCCAGTGCTGGACTGGCACTGTGCTGACACCCCCGGGTGAGAGCTGTGCAAATCACACAGGGGTCTCACCGTGCAGCTTTTGCTGATTGAACCTTTATTTGCCTCATTATTGACTTGTGGCTAGAGCTCACTTCTGTTAATTGCACAAAGGTGTGAGTGGTAGAGCTGGGGAGTGAGAGGTTTGTGTTCCAGTGTGCCTCATTAATGTGCCCCTTACCACTGAATCCTCTTTTTTTTTTTTTCCATGAGTGCCCTCATGATTTACTGGAGTAAATGGCCTGTAGTGGGGCTCAGAATTTTATCTGCTGATTCTGCTCTGGAGTACTTTAATCTCTTCAGAAGGCTGATATTAAAATAAAAACTGTGCGTGTGCATTTTATAGCAGGAAGAAATGAAATTATTTGAGCACTAATATAATCAGAACTGTTGTTCCAAGCATCTGATTTCAGAATGGAAAATTATGTTCCTAGGTATGGAGTGTCCCCTTTGGAAGGGTCTTTGCTCTGAGGTTGAGGTTGGGACAAAAGCTGCACTGGCACTCTTGGACTCCTACAGATGAAAATCAAATCTGCTCACATCGAAGGTGATATGTGCAAGCAGGGGCCCTGGTGTCTTATGCAAAACAAGTGCTTGGCTCAATCAATTATTGAATATTTTACCTCCTAAAATGATTTGAAAATCAGTGAACTGCTTTCATGTAGTATCTTCTAAAAGATTTGTCCTAGAAACTTCAAGTTAGTTTGTTTGTTATGCAAATGGTGTACTGAAGCGGCCTCTACCCCATCACGAGGTGTCTGTTGGTGTAGGAGCCTTGCCTGTTGCAGTGAAATGTGCCTCCCTTGAGGACTTCATTTGAACTCTTTCTGAATTATCTTTCTCTAGCCTGCTATTAGTTCCTTTTCACTTTGATGTTCTTACTGTGAGTCTTGTACAGTCGTTTTCTTCTTGTCTTTAGTTTTCATTACTGATGCAGCTTTTGAGAAGTTCTGTGCCCCTTTCAAGGGGAGGACATGCAGTGTCTTTTACAGTTCACTCTGGAGGTGCTGCAGCCTGGAGAGGATGTGCATGAAAAACAGGTTAACCTAGAACTGTAACTCTGAAAACTTTAATTCTTGCTGGAAATACTGAGCTGGTATAACAGACAGGCTGGTCCCACAGCTTGGGTGAGTGAAAACGTTGATGTGGATGACAAACTGCATTGGAATATTAGTACAAGGTTCCAACAGTTCAAAAAGCAGCTCAGGTGCACAAAGGAATGGCAGTGACTTGGCTTGGCTGGGTTTTGAAATGGCAATCAAGATAATGCTGAAATCCCTTCCAGATAAGAAGCCTATTAAAAATACATCGTACATGTCTGGGAGTCAGGTGACAGCAGCTTTGCAATGATCTGGGCTGAAATTCACATTGCCACACGTGCAGTAACATCCCCCTCCCTGCACTGCTGGGCTGTGTGTGCTGGGGGTGGGCTTTTAGCAGGAGTGGGGCACAGCAGCTGCCACTGGACACTGCTGTTGCTGTGCCTCATGAGTTTGAGCAATGAGGGAGGTCCTGAAAAGTGTGGAAGTCAGACATTTCTACATATTCTAAAAGCCTTAAAGCTTACTCACAGTGCATGGCTGTACTGTTGTCCTGTAGTCTTTGTGGTTCCTATCAGGTTTATTGGTGTGGTTTGGTGGTTGTTTTTTTTTTTTTTTTTTTTTTGTTTTTTTTTTTTTTTTTTTTTTTTTGTTGTTTTTGGTGGTTTTTTTTTGGGGGGGGGGGGGTTTTGTTTTTTTGCGTTGTGGGGTTGGTTTTTTTTTTTCCCCTGGAGTGGGTGCTCTTCCCCAAACTCTTGCATCAGAGAAAATAATTAGAGTTTGAGAATGCAGGGAGCTTCTGACACGCTGCAATCCTCCTTCAGTATTGCAGAAGTCTGTTTCCAAGAAACACCAGGAACTGCCTGTTCCTTTGGGTGCTTCCAGAGGGGGTTGTGACTTCTGCCCTGCTTTTAGTGCCTGAAGTAGGGCACCTGGATACTCCTTTGGACAAAGAAGAGGTTTGTGTTTGTTTCAGTGTTACATTGGAGCCTGCATTTAATGTAGGCTGTTGTCTGCTGTGGTCACAGAGTCCTGTGAAGGTGCTGTTATCTCAGCAGCCTTTTCCAGGAGAGAATGGGAATAACCCTGGGAGCACTGCAAACAAGGAATGAAGTTGGTTTCTGTTAACTTGGGACAACAGTGGACAGTCAAGAGCAAATATTGTGTTCCCCTGTGTCTTCTTGGGTTGGGTATCTGAGCATTCCTTGGCTCAGAGCTTTCTTCCCCCCCTCAGGACTTACTGGAAAGTCTCCACAATCTCCAGATCAGAGCAGAGGGTGCAGATTCCTGTGTGGCTGAAGGGGGGATGCAGTAAATCAGTTCAGTCTGATAAAGTATCTGGTGCTCCTGAAACCTCCTCTTGCAAGCTTTGCCTGCTGATGGTATTTAAAATACTGAAAGCCCTATTTTAAACCAGAGGTTGGAATCTCATTGTATGCAGCTATGAAATTCAGTATGGTCAGAAGTATCTTTGTTTGGCTCCTCTGAATAAGTGAAATAACTGTTTGGAGAGCACATTCTTTGCAAAGTGTGGGCAAGCTATTAAAAACTTAATTGCAATATACCACAGATTGGTAAAGGATTTGCAGAAAAAGCTCCAATTTCAGCTGTTATGGGCTTGGGTTTTTTTGAGCATGTGAATCAAGTTAGTGGTAGGAAATGAGGTGATAGCAGTGATGCTTAATCTAGACCTGTAGATTTAGTTTTCAGCTTTTTCCTCCCTTAAAGGTCCATCATAACTTTCAAAATTGTCTTAGTTACACATGCTGCTCTTCTGTGGTAATGGCTTCTAAATGAATGGTGGTTTTTTCTTTGTTTTGTTGGGTTTTCTTACTTGTATTGAAGAAGATTAATGATTCTTTTTATTTATCAAGACGTACTTCCACTTCATGTGCAGAAATGAGTGTTGTGTCTGGGGAGTTGTGCTGCAGCAGTTCAGTGTCTTGCAAGTGGCTTTTCCCCTGTCATTGATTGAAATAATGTCCTGGTCTTCATTTTCCATGACATTTACTTTATTCTGCAGGCTCTCAAATACAAGTCCCCCTGGCTGAACTGTTGGAAGAGAAAGATGGATTCCCTGAAGTTGCCGGGGAGGGAGGAGGGCTCCCTGCCTTTTCTGTTTTTCTGTGTTGCCAGTGGCTGCGAGGCAGGTTGCTGCTGACTGCAGAGTTTGGTTGTGGATCTGCTGAGCTCCTCATTCCTGCAGAGCCTTTTTTCTCTTTGTCAGTTAGCTGGTGAAAGCAGTCACAGACCTGTAGGACTTGTTCATAGCAAAAGGCGTTTTGCTGCCTTCCTTGCCTTTTCACAGCTTTTGTCGTTTCAGGCTCATTAATCTGAAGTCAATTATTCTGTAATGAAGAAGGTGATCTTCAGCAAACAGGTGCCTCTCCCCACTCACAGGCCTGCTCTGCTGCAGGCCTGTCTGAGGTGATCTCTGAATGTTTTGAGAAGGGAATTGTCACCTGGCAGGGACAGAGGCATCTTCTCTCCCCTCTTAGCTGTGTGCACTGGCACATCTGCAGTGCTGGTAACACAGCCCGCAGGGATCTGTCAGTGGTTACCCTGGAGGGAGGGCTTGGAATTGGTGCACTGGTGGTAAATTCCTTTTATTTTCCCTTTGCTTCAAATTCCTCTGTCTTGCAGGTGCCAGATGTAAACTGTTCTGAACTGCTTCACTCTCCAGTGTTCAGAAATAGGTCTTGTTTTGGGAGAATTTATGAAATTCATCATTTTGAGGACAGATGTGTTTGAACTGAAGCTGTGTGTCAGTGTTGTATGAAGCCTTTGGAAAGGAAAGCCCAAATTGTTTCTCTCTGATCAAATTGTGGAAAAACTCCTTTTACCTTCATGTTTTGGATTTTTTTTAGCTGTAACTTGTATGATTAATTTTTCTTACCAGTTGTTTGTTTTCTACTTGATTTTTATGCCTGTCAGAACAGTTATCCATAGCTTCACTATCTCTGATAGTTTTCTGCAGCTTTCGTCACAATTACTTGAAGAGTTTCAGCCAGATCAGAAGTGGGTGATCTTTCACATGAAACCTACACTGCAATTTCAAAACCACCTGCATTTCTGAATTTCAGTGTGTTCCTTTTCAAAAGCAGAACGTTCGTCAGCAGAGCATGGCCAATTTGTGTAGCAGTGAGTGTAGTGAACCATCTAAATAGAGCTGGGCAACTTTTCTGCTTCAGTGGGCAACCACTGTATGAGCCTGCCCTGAGAAGAGTAAAGATTCCCCCACCCACCCCTGCTGCTCTGTCTGAGCTTGTAGCCTTTGCTTTGGGGTTTGTGCACATTAAGCTGGAAAGTTCGTGATGTTATTAGAGAAAATAGCTTTTTAACTGCATTAATGATAGGACAAAGAGTCATGCTTAAGTTTCTTTGTTCTTGATGAGATTTAATAGCAGGTGGTGTTTTGAGTCATGCTTACAAAAATGGAACTATTGAAAACTTCAGTATCCATGTAAGTCAGCAGCTGTGGGTTATGTGTTTGCAACCATCTCTTCATTTGAAGATCTGCCTCATACCTGAGACTGTGTCTCTGGGGCCTGATCTCATTTGGGCATTAGGTCTGCTTGGTTCTGAGTCAGCATTCAAATCCCACTCCTGGGTCACAAGGCAGGCAGAGATAGATTTCAGTGTGCAGAAACTGCTGTACTTGCACTGGGTGTACACTGCAAGCCAATTAAGGGGAATTTTGCTCTCTGTCAATTAACACTTGGTTTCTTTGTTGGTTTTTCTTTAATGGTTAACAGAGGTGCTGTACCATTTGGAATTTATCTCTATTGTGAGCTCTATCCTTTCAGCTAAAGAAGCCTGTTGAATTAATATGCGAAATATTAGAAGTCAGAAGAAAAAAACTACTGCTAGTGGTGTTGATAAGGTTATTAATTTGATTTCTCCCAGACTGGCTGGTCTGTCACGGGTTTGTGTTCTGAGTGCTCTGTCAGAGTTTGCTGGCAGTAGTTGAGTGATGCATCCTGTCTCACAGGACGTGCTCTGCTGCAGGAGGGATCAGGTTTTCCTGTGGGTGCATGCACACACACACACACAAAATGAGTTCTCAGTCCCCTCCCTAGCTTGGAGGGCTTTTGGGAGACTTGAGGCATCTTGTTGGAGTTGGGGAGTAGACCAAGAAGAATTTTGGAAAATAAGTAAGTAAGACATTGGACACAGATAGTGTCAGAGTAACTTAAATCTGAGCTGCCAATCTGCATTCTTTTAAAAGCTGTGTTTGTGACCTGATAAAGCCTGATTTCTTGCATGAAATCTCTCAATAGATTAAGGCAAGAAATACATGCTTTCTGTACTTTTTGTGCTAAAGCAGTTATTCATGCATTTGTGAGGGTAGACCTTTGTGTTTTAAAATTCACAGGCATTGAAATCTTTCCTGTTCTGCCCCCAAGGAGTTACTGCTGTTCTGTGCAGCTCACCCGAGGTGCCCCCCAGAGTGGAAGTGAAATGGGAAACAAATGCCTGTGTAATGAAGGAATGGGATGATGCTCTATAATATTTGATGTTTCTGATGTATTTTTATGAAGTACCAGGGAGTCGTTATATCTCTAAAGAGAGGTACTGGAGTTAAGAGCATGAGAATTTCACCATGAAGTTACTGAAACCCCTTTTCAGAAATATAAATGACTCAAAGTATTTGCATAACTAATTTTTCCAAGATAGAGCTAGGTAATAAGGCCATAGAAGTCTGGTAACATTTCATTCATGCTCAGAAATGAGCCTCCTGTGCATAGAGTAGGACAGAGGTTTGATGAAAAACTCAATACAAACAGGTAACTACACGATGGGATGGGAATTTAAGATGTGTGAGAAGCTTATGCCTAATTCTCATCTGAGATGTGAGACTTTGCCCCTGCTGCAATGTGTGGTTATTACTATTTTCATGCCTTACCTTCAGTTCTTTGTTTTCCACTAACTGCAGCTGCTTCTGCCTGACTTGAAGGCTTTCATTTAGTATAGAGGAAAGATGTTACCCCAGAAAGAAGAGAAATTACTGCGGTGCTTTGGGGCTGAGACAGAGGTGGAGCACCTTACTTGCTCATCTCCTTAATACTGTCAGATCCCACAAGTTCCTTGTGCCCTGTCTCTTCTGTGAAGAGAGACACTGAAAAAATATATATATTTACAGATGTTTTTATATATGTGTATGCTTGAAACTTAAAATTTTAGTACTTGTCCGTGGTCTGTTGTTTCATGGGTTCCTTCTTAGTGGAGAAGTCTACACTGCATAGACTTCCCAATAAAGTTGATCTTCAAGTTTGAAGAAAGCTGATAACTCAAATTCCAAGCAGTAGTGATCCCAGTTGTGTAAGTGAATAATGACCTCATAATAATCTTACTGTTATCATTAATGTTAAGGCTGTTTCATTTGTCAGAAGGTTGGTGCAAGTAGATTTTTCTGTGCTATAGCCCTGTCTCTCCTCTGAGGAGAAGGTGGCTCTTGTTTTCGTGGTGCAGGGTGATGTTTGTGTTTGCTTCACAGGAGGTCATTCCAATCACCTGATTGTTATGTAAACAGCATTTCCTGAATGGAAAATGTTTGTGTGTAAAGTTGAAGCTTTGTTGAAGACTCCATAAAAACCCAGTTTGCTTCATGTTCTGCTGGCCTTGGTTGAAATCAGCATGAGAACCTTTGGGCCTCCAAGCCTGATAGTTCACTGGGCAGATGCTCCCTAGGATGTGAAAGGACCATGTATGATAAGAAAGAAAAGATGCCTTCTAGTACAAGTGTTTGTAGAGAGGATGGCTGCTCTTCTGCAGAAATAAATCCATTTCTGCTGACAACTAAAGCTGTTGGAAAAAAGTACAAAACAAATCTCATGGGAGGTTTTGCCCGGGGCTTTTTTTTATTGTACTTATTTTCTCTAATTTTCTTAAATGTACTTGGTGATGTTGACTGTATGAAACCTTCTCAGGTAGGCTCTGTGATTAAGGAGATTTTGCTTTTTGGTCTGTGACTTAAGTTTTTGCTTAGTAATAATGATTGCTAAAAGTATCTCATTGCTTTGTGACAAAGGATGTTGATTCAAGTTGTTCCTAACTTGCTGTAACTTAGCTAATTTGTGTCAGCTTTCACTTTTTGATGTGGTAACACTCCAGGATCTGGTTTGGTGATACTTTTTTCTTTTGGAAGTAGTACATTTGTGGTGATTTCTGTTGCTAACTTCTTCTAGTGAATCCTCAAATGGATTTTATGAATGAGTATCCATGAGCTGTATGTGTATCTATTAGGTGCCTCATGGGAACAGCTGAAGAAGACTGAGGAAGACAATGCTGAGGGAATTCTAAAATTTCATTTTAAATAAAGCTTTTTTTCCTTTTTTAATAGGCTTCCTGTTTGGCATGTCTTTTGTAAAGACACTCTGTCGTCGGCGGTGCAGTATGCTTCAGGTGATGCTTGTGCCCTGGCCAGCGAGGATGGCAATGTCCAGGAAACGGTATGCTGGATACATCATGCTAATTACTCACTCTGACTAAATATTAAACTGTAAAATAAAATTCTTCATAGAGTCTTGGCCACAATGTTTAATGTACTCAGTTCTTTGAGCCGTGATATCTTCCCAAGTTTTTGTTCTCCTTTACTTAATTTGTTGCAGTCATGTAACAATTCAGGTGGATAGTTTGGGGCAAGAGAAGGAACGAATAGTAAACTACTGTTAGTTTTGTTGGTTTTTTTTTTTTTTTTTTAATTTGGGGACCAGATGTTAGAAGTGGGCATCAAGGGAAATGTGGGACTCTGTAGAGCCACAGTAGGAGGTGATGGGCTGGGTAAGTCTAGGCCACATGATTGCACTTCTGTCTGTGTTATATTAAGAGCTGTGTACAAATGATTGTTATCCTAAAGAGAAGATTTAAGATTAATTGGTTCAAGTCAGTATTTATCACTTTGCATTCCTTCTGTTCAATAAAAATTAAGAAGGCTAAAATGTGTTTCTGAAAGGTATAATAAATTAGCTGTGGTCCCTTTCATTTTTGCTTTACTCAGCACTTTGGGTTAATTGAGTGTAATTGTCCCACCCTGACTAACTCATGGCAAGTTTCTGCATCCTGCATTGCATAGTGAATTCCCAAGCTGTTGAGTCATAAAATCATGGTAATTTCATTCATTTATTTATTTACTCAGGTACAGAATCAGTCCTATTCTAAACATGAGTAGTGTTGATATGTTGGTTTTCCTATTTCCTCCAGCGATCTGTAGTAGTGTTAATCACAATCCTCATTCCAAAAAAGCTTTTATATGCCACAATAAACTTAGAAAATATGTGTGGAGCATTCTAGCTGGCTCAAGTGGAGAGCTGCCTGACCATAAAAAATCCCTTTGAATATTGTAGGTTTCTTAAGCATTGCACCAACTAGGGTAGCTCTATTTTTTTGCCAGCCTGTGCAGCCAAATAGCATTCCTGTTCTTCTGGTTGCCTCAGAAGAAGTTCTGCTTGAATTTAATGTCTGATGCAATAATACTGGAAAGATTAAGTAAGCTTTGAGACTGGGAAGCCACTGGTAAATGATTTCCTACTCTGCAACATTCTTCCTTTCATTCTGTTAATGTGGATGCATAGGTAAGCAGATTTCTGAACTTAAACCCAAAGATGTGAAAACTAATGTTAGAACTCTGGTTTTCACTCATTAAAGAAAATCTCTTGGGTGGATGAGAAATTCAAGCAAGTGTCTGTTTCTCCTAATTGGACTGCTGGAGCTGTCCTGCTCCAGAGGAGCAGCTCTGCAGCCCTTGATCAGCCTGCCTTAGATCAGTTGTCTCTTCAGCCATTGATGCTATTTCATCTTAGGGACTGGGATGTGAGTTAATAGTATTTGGGGGGAATGTTGCTCATTTGTCTCTAAGGTTTGTCAGCTCAGATTTGTAGCTCCTGCACTTCAGTGGATGCCTTAATTCTCTCAAATTAATATCATGTAGTGTTGTGTAGCACAGCAGCCCATTTTGGGTCTGAACACTGACACCTGCAGTATTCAGCCACAGGATTTTAGATAGACCTTAGAAAACAAAATGGGTATAAATTTATACCACATTTCTTGATGTATTTTAAAGTATTGCTCAAAACCAGCTTGCATATTTTGTAGTCATGACTTAAAGTTTGAAGGGCAAGTATAAATTTTTGCTAGTTTTAGTCTGGTGCATTTAAAACTTTTTTCCCCTCCAGTGATGATACTTTTTATTTTGTGAATTCACTGCACTTGATGGTGAATTTTTGGCTGTAGAAGAAAAGGTTGCTTTACAAGGTTCTGGCAGATTTGTGTAATTACTGCAGTTCTGCTGATAAGACTGCTGCAACTGAAATGTGCCACGTGTTATTTTCTAACGGTTGTCTGATGCAAGTCAGCTTAGAATTTTCTTTTTCTCCTCTTTTGGGCAGCAGGGAGATAGGGAAGGGTTTGTCAACATGGGAAGTCACAGTAGAATGAGGAACTCTCCTTAGCAAACAAAGGGAATTATTTAAGACAGTGCTGCTAGTGGTCTTTTCAGGGAGGATTTAACTGAATCATTTTAACTTGCTGTAGTCTTTCTGCAGGTGAGATTTGACACACGGGTGGGCAGTGGCTCTGAAGATGAATGTAGCTTAGTTTCTTGATGCTTTGCTGGTGAAAGAAGTGCTGTTGCTCAGTGTGTCCCAGAGGTAGCTGCTCTGGCTGAGCATGGAGCCTGTGCCTGCAGACTGGCTGATGTTTTCCCTTCAATCTCCCAGGGGGAAGAGGCTGCTCCCAGCCTGGAGCCTGAGGACTCCAGCACACGGAGTCACTCTGTGGAAGAGCTGCTCAATGACTTGACAAAATCTGACCAGGCAAGGCTTTTGTTTCATTCACTGTCTTCATACAGTCTTCAAATGCCTCTTGGATTTCAGTCTTTCATTTTGGTTATCTAAAGTTCATAGTAACCATCTCTCACGTTTCACCTGTACACAGGGTTGCTGTCAGACTCATGTTTCCAGTAAAAGAGAAAATGTGTGGGCTAACAGACCTTGCATTTCCCATGTGCATTAATAATGAGTAATTTAGTATTTGGAGGTACTGACTAAAAACTTTCCAAGATAAATTAAAATTGGATGTTGTAGGTATGGATGTCTATTTATAAATAAAACATAAAAAGTCTTTGCTTGAGATCTTTTATGTAGATCAGGCTTGGTGATTATAGCAGTCCATTTTAGCTTTGATCCTTCATGGCTTCTGTCACTTCCATTTCCTTTATTAAAATGGGAAAAGGGTTGTATTTCAGCTCTGTGCCATTGATACTGTAAAGTCAGTGCTTGGTGTTAAATGTTACAAACCAACTGTTAAAGATTATTTATTTGATTACATATTTTTGTTTTGTAGATTACAAGACATCATACATAGAACATATTTAAGAATATTTATTTCATGGTTTGGGTGTTTAAATATGTTAACACTTCCTAACCCCTTCATGTTTAGTGAGATGACTTAGAGTAATGTAACTATTGACAATAAATTTTTGTACAATAACATTTCCTTTTGCTTTAGGAGTTAATCTGACCCGTTTCAGTGGTTATATGCTCTTTCAGATTTACAAAGCCTTATTTTGAGTATGCTTATGACAACTGAAGACCTAGAATAAATAAGACTCAAGACTATTGAGTCTTATCACTCAAAAGTGAAAAGTGATTTGTGTCTTTGTTCACTTACAGCATGGAATATGCTTTAAATAATTTTGGACCTCCATTGGAGTGATGAAATTAAAAGCCTTCTCTAAAATTTAGTTTAGGATGAAAACAGTAAATTTGATTGTAATGGAACATACAAATAGAGCTGTTTCTTTTGGTTGCTGCTTTTCTCATGGCAGTCTCTATAGGAATGCATCACTGAGGAAGGTGTTGCACAGGCCTGCTGCAGTTGATATTTTTACATGATTATTGCAGACTACAGCAGAGTATTGCAGCTATCCCAGAATAACACAGAATGCCATCTAGGTCTAGGAAGAAATAAAATGAATTTTTGACAGAAATGCAAACTGTTAGAGCCATATAGTAGATGTTATTGTGTGAATGCTTTTCTTACTCAAGTGTTGAAAAATGTATATTCACCTGGAATGTTTTTACAGACAATAGAAATAAGTGAAGCAAGCCAGCCTGAAGTTGTGAGTCCACCTCCAGTAGATGTAAATG
This sequence comes from Passer domesticus, assembly GCF_036417665.1. Taxonomy (NCBI): domain Eukaryota; kingdom Metazoa; phylum Chordata; class Aves; order Passeriformes; family Passeridae; genus Passer; species Passer domesticus. The sequence continues at coordinate 33,164,666 of NC_087480.1, read as the reverse complement.
AAGCTTCCTCCAGCATAGTCCCAAGCACTGAAAACACTTCCAGTTCACCTACCTCAGAGATACCTCCAGTCTCACAGCCTGAGTAAGCTCTTGCAAATTTGTTCTTTTGGTCTTTGAGAAAATACCACTTACTCTGCTCCTGTTAAGATGTAGTAGGGATAAGATGGGCTTGCTCCCCACAGTTGTTTTGCTGGTTTATGGTGTCAGTGCCACCATTTCCTCAGTGTGTGGATGAACAGTTGTGCATTTGCATGAGGTGGAATACTATTGCCATGATGAATTTCTAAGCCTCTGATTTAAAAAAAGCCAACATGCTTAGATAATCTGTACTACAAAAGCCCTCAGGGCTTTACCATCAGGATTTCTGCCCTTCACAAATGTGCTTTCACATCTGTGTCAACAAGCATGGAGGCTGCTTCAACAATGGCCTCTGCCTTCAGTTGAGGAGCAACTCTGCAGAATTTTATCTTGGACTTAAAACCAGAGAGTCTCAAGTTCTGCTAATAAGAGACTTCTGACAAAATAGCAAATTCTCATATAAATGCAGTCAAGTTTAGTTCTGGTGCTTAGTGGTGTATTGCAGAGCTGCCTCTGCTGCAGGCACTTTCTGGAGTCCACAGACTTCGTTTTGTTTCCCTTTTCTTGTGGGATGATGTGCTGTCAAATGTGAGCTGTAGTGTGGAAATAAGTGTGTGCACTTTCCAAGGATTTTCCCAAAGTCCAGTTGGGCTTTTTGATGTGTGCTAAGGGAAGTAATCTTGTTCTGACTGCTGATAAAGGTGAAGTATTTTGTTGGATAAAAATTGAACACATTGAAGATGAAATAGACTTGTCTTTGGCATTTTGGGTTTTTTAAGATTTCAATTTTTCTGCTTTACCAAATTTTGTTTCTTTACCATAGAAAAGATTTGGAAATTTTGTTTGCTGGTTGATCTTGCCTAGTTTGCCAGGGCTAAAACTTAAATGCATTTTGGTATTTCACCAGAGTCTTTAATTGGAAGCCTTCCAAAATTTGCAGTTTTTATAAGGCAAAACTGGAATGTAGCTTCAGCCTGTTCTTTTTATAGCTTTTTTTGACTGCTCCACTGATTTATTTGTGTAATGTGTTGTAAGCTCTGCTCTTGTCAGGTCCTAGAAGGAGACAGGATGTTATTTTCTTTGAAACATTCAGCTTGGTGTCTGGTAATTGTTGGAAATTGTCTGGCTGCCACAGCTGGGGAATACTGGAGTGCTGAACTCCAAAGACTTGAGCTGTGAAATGAATGAAAATAGAAACTTGGTTTGGAGCTCCTGATGGATGAGTTCATGCTGGGCAGTGGTGTTGTGACACCAGTGCCATTTACAGGAAGAAAGGGCAGACCTGGGGTAGCAGAGAAGCTAAGAAAATAATGTTTATCCATGATTTCAAGCTGCACTTCAGCTCTCAGTAGTCACAGGTGGGCTCTTACTGACCAGATTAATGTCCAAAGCAGCCGTGGTCCAGCTCTGTACTTCAGCAAGGTCTTTAAAAAGACACAGTTTCATTTGTTATCCTCAGACATTTTTTACCTTTTTGCTGGTTTAGATGCTGATTCCTGACAGTGTAACAAAGTCCAGCTCTCTCAGGTGTTACTGGTCTAATATTTCAGCAGAACTTCTTAGTCAAAATATTTTGAAAGGAATTTTATCCCACCAAGTTTTACTTTGTAGTCAATCTGCTTTTAGAACAGCACTGAGCGTAACTTTTCTACCTCAGTCTAATCTGAGGAAACATTACTGAAAAATAATCTGAGCTCTTTCTGTCTGGAAGTAAGGAACATGCTGTGCAAAGTGAGCTTGATAATTAATTTAAAAAATTTAGGCAAATCAAGGTACTCAAAGGAGAGGGAGCGCTACAGCTTTTAGACTCACCTTCTGCCAAAATTAGCTACTTGAGGCCAGTCAGGTACACCCTGAGAGCAAGGAGCTTTTGAGTTCATTCTTGTCCCATATTTTATTCTATTGATAATTATTCATACTGTCACCTCCTACTGAAATGGAGAATATGTGCAGCATTTCAGTTTTGTGGGGTGGTCAGCCTTATTTAGTCAGTAAAAAGTTGCAGGCAGAGCCAAACACTGTGCAGCTCAGATGGAGGCATTTTGGGGCACACGGGGTAAATACTCTCTGTTTATAGCTAATAAATTCTTTTATTCATGATGTTTGTTAAATTTTGCTACATAGCAAAAAGCCTTGGAATACCTAGGAGTTTTTTGTTTATACCACAGGAAATTTATCATATGAAAGGTACTAAAATTGTCTCCCTAGGTTGGTTGCAGCTGCTTCTGTTGATAATTGTAGCAGTCAGGGAACCAAAAAGATCCCCTTTGAAGTTGCTGACGTGCTGTTTGTGTTTTGGCAGCTCTGTCATGATAGAGGATTAACCTAGTTTGCTGCTTCCATTTAAGAAAGCTTATGTGGACATTTAGAAGGCAGAGTAAAGCCTTTCCTTAGACCTGGCTGTAGGCTGGATCAGCATGGAAGTCATCCCTGTGCTGGAGAGGAGAGGACAGTCAGAAGTTGTCACCTGAAAGTTACTCTGTGTCCATCTTCTCCTTACCTGTTCCACCATCCCTGAAGAGCAGAGGGGATGCTTTCTGTTGGGTTTGTGCCTCAGCATTTGTCTGATGAGGTGTGCTCAGCCTTTCTGGGAGACAGGAGGTGAAGCAGTGGGCAGATGAGCAGGTTTGGGCTGTTGGTACAGCTTGGGTAATGGTCTGCTGGGCTACCTGATTTTCATTACACCAGGAAAAAAAAAAAAAAAAAACAACAAACCAACAAACACACCAAAAAACAACCCCCCAGACATTAGTAGAAAGGAAGTCTGGCTCGCTCTGTTTTTCTCCCCCCTGTTCTCTAGTTTTAGCCAAGTTCTGTTCTCACTGCTGCCTCTTGACTTGGGAATATGAGAAGCTTTTAGTGAGGGAACTCAGTCTCGTGTTTGCTTCCTTTGTTGAAAGGGAAAAGAAAATTGCTGGTAGCCAGGTGACTATGAAGATATTAGTGTGTAGTGATGCTGGGAGGAATTGTGCATTGCAGTGTTTGGTAAGATGTTAGATGTGAGTTCTGGGAGATGAGAAGCCTGTTTTGAGTTCCTTTCTGGGACAAACAGGCTGGAAAAGGAAATTCTCTTCTTTCATGGGTATGGCTAAGAATGCATTTCCACAAGTACAGCATTCTTCATTCTTCTTTTCTTAATTATTTCTGTGAGACTCTTGCTTTATTAAAACTTTCAGTTATCTTTGTGGTTGACTGTCAGGGTTCCTTGTATTACCAGAAGGCTAAAAAAGCATGTTGTTTGTTTCCCTTCAGTGCAATAGAGAATTCCCGTGCTGATATCCCTGTAGTCAGCTCTAGTGAAGCTGAGCAGTCAGAACCTGACTGTGATATTGGTGGGACACTTGAGGCTGACCCTCAGAGTGAGCCTTCCTCTTTTGTCAGTCCACCAGAGAGGTGAGTATCCGAGCAGGTTGTGTGTGACTCTGAGTACTTCCAAGGGAGTTGTTCTCTTCTGTGCTGGCTTTGCAACAAACATTTGCATGTGCTTGCTTATCTGTGTACTTGTGTGTGTGTAATAGTGCATGTGGCTGACCTTGTTACAGATCCTGATACTCTTTAAACTTCCAGCCTTGCAGGCCAGCATATAGAGAACATATCCTCTTCACATGGCAAGGGAAAGAAGACAAAATCCGAGTTTGAGTCCAAAGTTTCAGCAGCTGAAAAGGGGGCAGATGAGCAAAAATCTGCTCTTAATGCTTCAGAGAACCTAAAAAGGGAGGTAAGTTGGTATCTCCTCAGTACACAAAGGAGTAATGCCCTCTGTTTTTATTACTGCTGGTAAAATGTGTGGTGTGCTTCTATTCTGTCCCAGAAGTATCACTTGGCCCTTGTTACAGTGGGATATGTAGCTGACCAGGCCTTCTTTGCTTAACTGTATGACTTTCATCATGCTCTGGTTGTGAGGTACTTCCTAAAGCTTGTGTTTTTTAATAAGACTCTTTTTAAAATGAGAATGACCACGGCAATACCATTTTTTGCTGCTTTAGGTTCATGTTTAAACTGTCACTTGGCAATTGCCTCTAAAATATTGTCTACAAAATGACCTCTACACTTGAAATGTCTACCAAAAAATGTTCACTCATTTGGTGGTATGCTGAGTATGTTTGTACAAAGGAGAAGTGAAGACTTGAAATGGAATAATGCACAGTTTAGTTGACAGGGTTTTTGCTTTGTCAGGCAAGTCCAAAATATTATTTTGCGATACTTAAAAGTGGTTCCTTTAGTGTTTAATCATTCTGCTGTTTTTAACATGTTCAGAAATTCCAGAGAACCTCTGGAATTGTTTCATGACAAGCACTAATGTTTAAAGATTTTTGCTACAGGGAAAGCTTTCTTCGTTAGGAAGAGGAAAAGCAAAAATTGGGAAGAAAATGCAGGTGTTGGAGAAGAAGGCTTACATTTTATTTAGAATGTATTAGCTTAGCCACAAAAATTGCCAGTATTTCAGTGAAATAATCTGTAATTCTGAGAGAAAATCATCACATGTTTTTTCTGGCTTATAATCTTGCTTACATTGGCTCTAAGTTGTTAACATGGGTGTAAATTATGTGTGTGCCCTTGACTTGATCAGAGCATGCTTTGTTTTTTCAAGTTCATCTTTGTTTTCATTGTTGGTCCTGAAAATATTCACAACCAGTGGTTCTTTCTTTTGCAGAAAGACTTTAAGAAGACAGGAGAAATTGACCCTACATCAGTGATAACTCCAAAGGACCCTGGAGACATTCCAACATTTGATGAATGGAAGAAGAAAGTCATGGAAGTGGAGAAAGAAAAGAGTAAGTTCAGGATTCATTAGTTTGGTCTAAATACAGAGCACTGTCATCTCATAGTAGAGCTGAATAGCAGGACTGTCTCCATTTGGAATGCAGCCTGGAACTTCATTTTTCTGCTAGAACTACGTAATTAATAGCCTTCATTATAAAAAAGCAGTGAGCAGAAGTTCCCTGACAGTGCAAATACTGCTTGTTTGTGTGGTTGGTTATAGTAGCAATATTTTCTTGTTCCTAGGTCAGTCAATGCACCCTTCTGCTGTTGGTGGGCAGCATTCCACTAAAAAGGTCCAGAAAAACAGGAATAACTACGCCTCTGTAGAGTGTGGTGCCAAAATTTTGGCAGCAAATCCAGAGGCAAAGGTAAGTATTTATTAATTATTAGTGTTCAGTTTTTAGTGTACTGTTATGCAACAAAGTACACTTAAAACTGAGCATTGGTTTGTGAAGTTATTTTGTGTTTGGATTTACTGGGATTTTGATTAATAAAAATAGGATGTAAACAGTGATCTGTGCTTTTTTTAAAGAGGATTGCTATAGAACTTGATGTCTTTTGGAGGGAATTCAGACAATGGGAGCAGAATCTACTTCCTACAGAAACTGAACAGAGTTATATTAAAGAGCTCACCACAGTAAATAATCCATGATTGCCCCAAAGTATGGCATACTGTGTCCTGGATAATTGTCTTGCTCACAGTGTTGTTGATACTAGTCTACAAACCTAATTTCAAACTGAGTGTTGGAAAGAGGGGAAAAATCCTTGATGCTTTTGGTTAAATTGCATCTACCATGCAATTTAAAATACAAATATGTTTCTTTCTGCAGAGCACTTCAGCTATTTTGATGGAAAACATGGACCTTTATATGCTCAATCCTTGCAGTACTAAAATCTGGTAGGTTCCTGAGGCTCACATTTGGGCAGGAGTGATTATAGTTTTCCATTGCTGTGGGACTGCCTTGACTTTGATGTGCTGCTCCTTGGAATGGGTGTGTAAGGAACTCTGACAGAATTAGCACAAGATGATTTATTATGTCTTCCATAGAAATCTGGCTCTGGTATTGAGAAGTAATATGAAGGTGCTATTTTTATTTATCTTAATATGTGCAAGTTTTGCATAATTATCTTATGGCAGATAAAGCACTTGAGCATTCAAATAAAGATTCTTGGTTGCTTTCCCTGACTGTCAAATAATTGTAGGACAGGTGAACAGAATTTGCCATGCATTAATTGGTACTTCAGGTGTGATTTAAATTGTTTGCTGTCCTTAGTTTTTAGTTCTGTGACTTGATCCCTTTGAGTACAAGATGAATGAAGCTCTTGTAGCTGCAGGTGCTACCTGGAGTTATTTAAGTAGATGTTCAGAAAAACACCACCAGTGATTCTTATGGTGCAGCATTTTTGTGGTGTCCTCCTTACACCCAGTGGAGGATGTGATAATGAGGAGAAGGGCTGAAGATTGTAACTGCAGGAGGAAAAGTATTTTCTTAAAAAAATATTTACTTTTTGTCTTTAAGGTTTGTTGTTGAGCTCTGTGAACCAGTGCAAGTAAAGCAGTTTGACATTGCAAATCATGAATTATTCTCTTCCACTCCTAAAGACTTTCTGGTGTCAATTAGTGACAGGTATGTTACCTAAACTCATCCTTCTGAATGAAAAAAATGAAATAATTATTAGATGCAAGGCTTTATGAAGCATGATCTGTGTATGCTTGTTATTGTGCAAAGTGCAATGTCATGTGAAGTCACGTGGTTTTTCTTCATGTATATTGTCAGTTGATAGCAGTGTTTTTTCCTTTGCCACCTTAAAAATTAAAAGGAAAACTTTGTTAAGGAGCAGAATTTATACTGTAGCTGGATAGTGGGTGGCAGATTATAAAATTCCTTAATAAAATGCTACTGAGGGTTGTGGGCTCTTCCCTCCCTTGTCATTCAGACCATTTTCACATGATTTGAGCTGTCTTCAATGCTGAACTAGGTCCAAAACCCCACAGATTATTCAAAAAGAAAGGAGGAGTAGTACACCATGGAGAAATGGGAAGGGGTGAGAGTGCTGCAGGTTGGCTAGGTGGCTGCTTGGAGGGTGGCTTTAGCATGATTTAGGCAGTGCTGTGCCCCCACTGCTTTCTGGAGTGAGCAGGTAAGTCTGGTCTGGGTGAGCAGGCATTCAAAGGGCATCAGGCAACTCCTTTTCTTCTTGGATGCCTGAAGCAGGTAGGGTTAGACTTTGAACACTTGTTCTGTTGTGCAGTTCTAGCTCTGCTCAGTTTTCTGCTGCCTGCTTGCAGTAATGCAGCCTGCAAGGTGTTGTGTTCTTCACTGGGGGGCCTCACTCTAGATTGGCTCAATTTCAGTGACTGGATAGGTCTGGGGTTTTGTGCTTCAAGGGCTTCCACATTGCTGTCATTGTGTGAGGGTGCTGCTGAGGTTTTGGGTTGGGAACATTGCTGCTACCTTGCAGCTGGAAAGAACAAAATGTATTTCTGCTCTGGAAAGGCATTAGGAGAAACTTATGTAAATACCTCTAAACAGTGAGTACCTGCATTTCATTACCTGACTCCATTGTTTCCTTTCTAGGTATCCAACAAACAAATGGATTAAATTAGGTACTTTCCATGCCAGAGATGAGAGGAATGTCCAGAGCTTTCCTCTGGATGAACAGATGTATGCAAAATATGTTAAGGTAACTCAATACTGCAGAAGCACCCATGCTCCTCAGAGAAGGAAGGGTTTGCTGGGTTTCCTCTGTATAACAGCATCCCAAGAAATGTGTTATCAAAGCCTGCCTTTCCATTAATTGCCCTTGGTTAATTAGTGGCCCCAGCTGGGGTTGTCTGGGTGCTAAAATCTTGTCACAGTTGTGACCTTATTACCTTGCTCACTTTGGTAATTGAGAGGATCTTGGGAAGCCCCTTGGGTCCACGTACATACTTAGCTGAATTAAGAAAAATCTAGACAAAGTTCTGTTCTATTTGACTTACCCAACTGTCCCCTGAAAGTAAGAGCTCAAGAATCTTGACCTATTTTGTTTCTTGGCTATGCCTGCTTTACACATCTGTACATACATCTGTATCTACCTGTTTAGATTTATTTGTGTATATACACACACTGCCCACTCAGTCCCTGGAGCACAGGTCAGAATATGCCTATTTCTTGATATTTCTGTACCATGTTGGGCTGTACAGTTTAGAGAATCTGAAAGTCTATGGGATTGCATCTTGGCTCTCATTAAGAGACTCCCAAGTGCAGTTTTCCAGTTATTCAACCATAACTCTGACTCAGGCAAATTATTTATGCTCACTGCTACTGGAGCATTACCATGATACCTCCACCTTCAAAATAGTTTGCATTAAGCTATCTTTACTCAGGAGACTCAAAGGGAATAGAACTCCATAAATAATTAATGTGATACTTGAACTTGGATAAAAGCTTCTGTGAAAATATTGAGTTGTAGTGAAGGCTTAAATTCTAATAAAATACAGACCTTTTAGGTCCTCTTCAGTGATGTGTTATCTTCCAATTATGGTATGGCCAAAAAAAAATGTTAGTTTGCGTTCCTTAATTATGCTTTGTGCTTTTATGGAAAAATAGTTATGAATGATAATTGTCTAACTTCTTTACCTAGAAATTCTGCATGAGTCACAGAACAGAGATTTCATTTATTTTTAATTCTGTTTTCTGGCTGAATTAATTAATGCCTTAAGGTAGCTGCCATTGTCACTGAAGCTGCAGAATTCCTGTAGATGCTGCAGCACTTAATCCCTTGGTGGATACAGTGCTCTGCCTTGAATAATACAGCATGGTAAAATTCTCAGAATGTTTTCACTTCACAGTGCAAAAAGTAAGGAAGTTCTAAGTATGTCTGGTCTACAGAATGAGTTCAAAATATTTTCAAAAGTTAAATTTTTTGAAGTGGCTTACTGAACTTGTATCAAAAACAATGGGATTTTTGTGGGATTGTCTTGGTCTCACTTGCAGATTATTCCAGTCCTTCAGTGATAGTGTCTACATAGTGGTTTAATAAATGCTGGCAAATTAATTCAGATTAAATAAAACCAGTGTGTAGTCAAGGCTGCACTAGAAATACACAGATGTCTGAAGCTCCCAAGTCTGTCATCAGCTGCTCTATTTGTTGCAGTTGTGCTTCTGTAAATGGAAGTGTTTTATAGAGAGTTGAAGCAGCAGCGGTACATAATAGAGTGCATGCTCCGTGGGTCTGTTTTTCCTTTTCAGTCACTTTCTGTAGTCTGTGTTCTTTAAGGGGCAAAAATACACTTAGTACATTTAACACATTTCAGTATTCTATCTGCAGTCATGCTGCCCTGAAAAATTGAATAACTTCAATTGCTTAATAAAACACTTGTTGCATGTTACCTTCAATCTGCAACGTACAAGAGCTAAATGAAATCTTGAAACCCAAGGCAGATGAAGTTGTGTTACAACTTAATCCTTCCCAGCTTGTCTTCTTAGGCATTTGTAGTACTGAATTAAACCCAGCAGAACTCTGTAGTTGCCTGTGGCATGTGTCCAGCCTTTGTACTGACATCTACTTTTTTTTTTGTTTTTTCTCCTTTCCTCTCTCTCGCTTCAGATGTTCATCAAGTACATAAAGGTTAGCACCTCTTCTTGTGGAGTGATGGATGCATGGGGCTGGGGGTGTTCTCTGCTGCGGCTCAGCTCTTTAATGCATGGCAAGAATAAATCTGGGCTTTTCTGCTGTGGGCAATCTGCAACTCCCTGGAGTGAACAAAACTTGCAATTTCAATATCGAGTGTTTATGTTTAAGTGAACTTTTTGGCTCTGTGGGTCTTTGAAGTTTTATTTTAAGTACCTTTTATTCTTTAGGTGGAGTTGATATCACACTTTGGATCAGAACATTTTTGTCCTTTAAGTCTTATAAGGTAATACTTTGTGTTTTGCTTAGTCTTTCTCCCTCCTTGCAGTGAGGATTAGTCTGCTTTTAGAATAGTTGAGCAACAATTCCAGTTTTCAATTGCAGTTACTTGTAGGTATTGTGGATTGAAGTAGTTGCCTGACCTGCCTGCTGTGTAGTGTCTTTTGTGACTGTTTAAAGAAGCTTTGAATCTCTTTATTTGCTTCTCCAGTATGTCAGGAATAGTTTATATTTGCAGGGGGAGGGGAGGAGGAAACAGGAGCCTTGAGCAGCTTTAGAGCAGGACATGAACATTTCAAGGCTGACCAAGCAAAACAGGGAACAAGTGGTGAACTAAAAAGAGAAGGTGTGGTGAGTGCTTTTTGGAAGCTGCTGGGTTGTTTGGCACCACAGGTGAATGCAGTCAGTAATGTTTGCAATAGCTGAGTAGAAACACCTGTGAAGTTTTAATTCAGAGAACCATCAGCCTCTGTACTGCTCCTAAAAAAACAGGTTTTGTACCTGGGAGGTCTCTAGTGTTAGAAGTCAAACCATATTTTTAGTCCACAAGGCTGCTTTACATTAGATTGATTTGATTTTGGCAGAAGAGGTCAAAGAACGTGGCATGCAAAGGGAGGTAGTTCTGAAGAGATACTCCTAGAGCAAGTCAGAGGTGAAACAGAAGAGGTGTAAGAGTTCGTGGACAGCCAAAGACAAGTCTAGGTGTGAGTTTAAAAGAAAGAAAAGACTCTTTGCAACTACAATGAGAAACAGGATCTTGTTTAGGTTCCTGGTAGATACAACTCAGAGAAAATCAACATCCCTGCTGCTTGATCTTGCTTAAGTGACTGCAACTACTGTATCTCACTTACTTGTTACATAAAGGTAATACTGCTTATCAGTTATGTCACATGATTCCTAATACTAGGTTTTTATTTTAAAACTTTGATCACAGAGTATTTGGTACTAGCATGGTTGAAGAGTATGAAGAAATAGCTGATTCTCAGTATCAGTCTGAACGACAAGAACTGTTTGATGAAGATTATGGTAAGCAAATATTTTGTGCATTTTTAGCCGTTCAGACAGCTCTTGTGCTGGTGTTGGTGGCTCATCACTTCCTGCATATGATGAAAGATCTGACTGTTAAATTTACTTGTTGACAGTGTTTCAGCATTTCTGTGGTTTTCCAACAATCATTTGAAGTTTTAAACAATGTGTTTAAATGTAGGTATGTAGAGGGTTGCTTTAAAATTATAGGAGCAAGTCTCTGTTTCACTTGGCAGAATAGACAATTTCTCAATGTGCTGATAGTAGGAAAGGATTACTAAAATAAAGCAGCTCACATGGAGCAGTTCTATTCTTAGTGTCCATTTCAGTTCATAGTATCTGACCTCAAGCTTTCTGTAGTTTTATTTCCACACTGTCAAGTTGACATCATTGAATGACATGTTAAATCTTGGGGTTTGTGTTTTTTGCCCACGACAGATAAAATTCTAATAGTCATGGGTTGTTCTTCTTTATACATAGATTATCTATTGGATTATAACACAGGGGAAGAAAAATCTTCAAAAAATCTTCTTGGTTCTGCTACAAGTGAGTATGATTTATTAGAAAAAGTTATTCCTGTGCTTAAAACAAGATGTGCTAATTGAACGTGAAATGACATTTTGTGGTGCAACATCTACAACTTTTGTACTCTGCTGAAGCAATGTGTGATTCTTTTGTAGTTTCACAGAAATAATTAAAAATTTGGAGTTGGGGGATAGTTCTTAGAGTTCTAAAAATGAATTTTCAGTTTGTAAGGATATCTGTTTTGTGGAAACTTTTCTGTACTTAAGGATTCTGAATACTGAAGATCATGTGAAAGTTGCATAGGGCTGTAAATGGCCAGTACTAAAGTACTGTAGAACTGTAATTATGTGGAAGTTGGAAATGTGTGTTTAGTTAAAATGCTTAACCTGCAGGAGGCAATATAAAGATGTGCTTTGTACTACTTTAGGGGGAGAGAAGGATGGAGAATACTATTTTTGAGACAACTTTATGCCAATACTGTAATTTATGTTCTTCATGAGGGCTGTGTATTTTTTTGAGAGAACTAAAGGTTCTTGACTGTCTCCTCTCACTTTTCCCATTGGAAAACCTCCATGTGTAGGGTTAGTTTGGCTGAGAATCCTGGAATACTCAGTTTTAATGGTGGTCTTCACTGCTGAATTATTCAGGATGGTATCAGCTCCACACACCATTTCCTAAGGAGCTCTTGCACTGTACTACTTCTGTCCCAGCTGATGAAGATTTGTTATTCTAGTGAAGATCTGCACTCAGTTAATGCTGTTTGAAGTCAGGCTTTGCTTTCATCCTGTAGTGGATCAGAGCTACAGAAATCTTTCATACTTTTTCCTAGAACATTGTTGTCTCCTGAGAATAAGGTCATGGCTAGGAATATTCACAGCTTAGAAGAGTTTTCAAAAGGGAAATAGATAGTGGAAAAGGCAGTTTATTTCTACATGTATGCCTCTCACAGATGAGATAAAGCAGTAAATTCTTCCCTGACACTGCTTATCTCCTCTTTGTGACTTCTAAACTTTGTCTTTCAAGCGTATTCACGTGATCTGTCTGCTAGGGCAGTATTACAAGTTTATATTCCCTGTCTGAAAAAGGCAGTGACTTTCCATTTATTTTTTTTAGTCTACTAAAGCTAAGATGAAAAGATTTGAAGCACCTGTTACTGATGGTGCTCAGCTGTCTCCAGTGCACTGAAACGTTGCAGTGACCAGTATTTAGTTCTGGCTGGTGGGTTTTGTTACTGAGAGCTTTCCCCTCTGTCAGGGTGGTCAGTGCTCCTCTTTTGGAAGGTGTAGAGTTTGTGGGAATTGTTTTTTGGTGATTTTTTTTTTTTTTATTACCATGTAGACAAGTGTTTCCATTTTGCATCTTAAATGTAGAGTGAGAAAGAGGGTCCTCTGAGGAGGAGGTGGAGGGTTCTCAGACATTTAATCTCATAAGAAGCATTCTGCAGTCTTCCACAAGTCTGAACCTGCTCTTCTCCTGCTATTCTCCCACACTGTAAAGCTTCTATACAAAATCTTTATTCTCCCTCATTTTCTCATTTTTTGTAAGAAACCATCTACAGCTCAAGTTCAGCATCTTTTGACTATTGTGACTTTTCTCATTATACAAACCCAGATAGATTAACATAAATCAGGAATGCAGCTTCTGACATATTCTGGAGGAAAGGCAGAACCAAAGTTTTGAACACAGCTTCCTGGAGCCCAAGGAATTTGTCATTGCTACTAAAATGCCTCTCTAACATGAGGACCTTGGCCCTGTGACATGCACTGCCATACGTTGGTGGGTGGGGGAGAAATGGGCAAAATCAAGCCAGCTTCTGTGTGTTTACAATATAGTGCTCTTTACCTGTTCCTCAGCTTCTAATTAAGCCTGGCAATTATGTTTGTTGTCAATATCAAGACCAAAGAGTAGCTGTATTTAATTGCTGTGCTGATGTAGAGCAGGACCTCTTGGAATTTACTTCTGTGAATTCAGAGGGGAGAGCAACTGTCCTACTTAACAGCTCCTTAAAATAAATATATGTGTAAGCCAGATCTGTGGGTGTTATGGTACAGGTTTAGTTTTCAAATACACATTTCTAGCTTATACATTTACCTTTAAAAGAAACAACTGCCTCCAGTGTAATGAATGACCAGATAGTATGTCCTTACACTGTGATAAATTTCAAGCAAATGTTGTAAAGTAGCAAATTTCTTGGTTCTCCTGATCTCTGGGCCCTCTGAGAGTGCCCTTGTTGAGTAGTTGTTGTCTCTTTTAGATGCTATCCTGAGTATGGTGAACATTGCTGCCAATATGCTTGGAGCCAAAACTGAAGAGTCATCTGAAGCTGAAGGTACTGTAGTTTTTTTAGATCAAAAGCATTGTGGAAAGTTTGCATTTTTTTGTTAAGTTTTGTTGTTTGGTGGTTTTTTTGTTTGTTTGGGTTTTTTTTGGGGGGGGTTGTGTTTTTTTTGGTTTTGTTTTGTTTGTTTGTTTTTGGTTGTTTTTTTGTTTTTGTTTTTTTTTTTTTTTTTTTTTTTTTTTGTTGTTGTTGGATTTTTTGTTTTGTTTTGTTTGGGTTTTTTTGGTGAGGCGTTGGATTGTCTGTGATGGTTTAAATGACTTTTTTCACCTTTTGTGGCACACCTGATTAGTGTCATAGAACCTAGTGGCTGTGAAAAGTAGAACAAAGATGCTGAATTTGCTGAGAAGAAAACCCGTACAAAGATGACACATGTGCTTGTTCAGCTTTATTTGGAGATCTTTTCTCTCTCTGTTACCCAGCTGAAGTTGTAAAGTCCTAACTTGCTGCTTCTTTCTCTGAAGTATTTTCAGACTGTTCACAAGATCATACTCAGAAACTGTCAGTAGCATTTCATTCACATAACTTTGGATGACATCTGCAGTAAATTTGGTAGCACAGTTAATCATTAAAAAAACCCACCAATAATAAACCCAGACCTCAGAATTTGTTGAAAACAAAGATGGTTCTTGAGTTTCCATGTTTACATTTTCCTCCTTCCTGCAGCTGGGAACAAAAGTGTGTCTGAAAATGTCACTGCCACCCCTGCAACTTCAACAGCTGCCCCGAGACTGCCTGAACCAACCCCTGTTCCTTCACCAGAGTAAGTGATTGCTCTTGGGGTGTTTGTAATGTGCTCCAAGCAGAGACAAACACGGGCCAGTCTGCAGTCCTTGATAGTAGCATGCTCAGGTATGGCATGCAGACTTAAACAAGGGAAAAAACAAGTATTTGGTAGATCTGTAGTATGGTAATAGCACTAACCAGACACACTTAGTGATTTTGTTACTGACTTGTAGCTATTTCCATTATGGTGTACTTTGTTTTGACTTAGAAAGTGGTTTAGTATTGGTCCAGGTTTTGTGGTCTGCAAGGGAGAATAATTAGGAATATAAAATGTGTTGCTATAAACTTCTGGTTTGGAAGCTTATACTTTGGTAGACTTCCCTTAATGAAAACATGTATGCAAATGTACAGAGTGAGCTTGAGAAGAGATGTTCTGTATAGATTCTGTTGTTTTTCAGCAATTACAATTGCTGATAATTAGGCTGCTAAGGCCAAGACCCTGCCTCTTAAATGTTATGACATGACTTGTGCTCTGTTTAGTGGCTTTACAGTTTCCTTGTTGTGAGACTGAGGAAGGTCAGTGGGAATGTTGTGATTCTTGCATTTGAGGATTGCATTAGCAGAGTAAGATGCTTACTGTGTAAAAAAGAGGATTTGAACTGGTAACTGTTTTTAGGGATGAGAGAAGGGGCAATATCTAATTGGGAAGCCTTGCTGTTTAAGAGGTAGGGTTTGAAATAATTTGTTTGCCTATTGGGACTGAAAATCACCAGAGAAAATATTACCTTGCAGAATTTCTGTCTCAAAACTGGCCTTTGGTCACTGGACTAAGCTTTGCTAATTTCTGAGAGACTGTTTTCAGCCTTCTAGAGCAGGGATGTAAAACTGTTGAATTAACACCTTGTCTTTTTAACTCTGTTGTAGACTTGTTACTACAGATATTCCACAGATAGAGAAGGAGCAATTAATGGTGGATTTGACTAAAGAGAGCCCAATAGTTCAGCTGGTGCAGGAGTATGAAGAAGATACCAGCCAGTCCACAGTAACTTTGCTGTCCGGCGATGAGCAGGAGGAGGAGGCAGCAGCGTGGTTTGAGCTGGAGACAGAGAAGTACTGCTGTGACATGGCAGCAGTGTGCTGCATTTCCACCTTCTCAGAGTACGTGCTGAGGTGGTGCTCTGTTGCAGCAGCCATGCACCGGCAGCACAGTAAAACTGGAGCTGAGGAGAGGCCACCTCACCCTGTGGATGTGCAGCAGCCACAGCCAGCTCTGACTGAGGCTGCCCCCACGGCAGCAGAGGAGCCTCTGCCTGAGCAGGTGGACAGCAAAGCTGAGAAACCCCCTGGGTCTGCTGTTGCAGTTGACTTCAGTGCAGTCCATGAGGAGGTCAGTAATGAGACCACAGAGTCCATTGAGCTGGAGCCAAGCCATCCTCAAACTGTGTCTCAGTCCCTCCTGCTAGAAGTGACTTCTGAAGTGAAGCCATCCCCCACAACAGACGTGGTGCTGGAGCCTCCAAAAGAAGACTCAGGCCAGGTAGCACCAAGGGTGACTCCCCAGGTGGATGTCCCAGAGCTCAGCACTGAAGTGGAAAAGGCTGAGAGCTCAGTTGTGGAAGAAAGCCCCGAGCCCAGTGTGGCCACTGAGGTAAAGGAGGTGAGCACAAGAGAGCCTGTTGCTACCCCAGTGATTCCAAAGCCTACAGAGACTGCTCTGCAGCCTGAAAGCACAGTGGATGTGGTAGCCAGTGATGCTGTGGAAGGGAAGGAGAGCACTCCAGACGTGCAGAAACCTGCTGAGCCTCCTGTGCCTGCCGAGACAAAAGAGGATGAGCAGGTGGCAGAAGAAGCTCTGCTGGCAATCCCGGTCTCAGGGGGGCCACAGAGAACAGCCACAGATTTCTATGCTGAGCTGCAGAACTCCACGGAGCTGGGCTATGCCAACGGGAACCTCGTCCATGGATCCAACCAGAAGGAATCTGTCTTCATGCGCCTCAACAACCGCATCAAGGCCCTGGAGGTCAACATGTCCCTCAGCAGCCGCTACCTGGAAGAGCTCAGTCAGAGGTGAGCTGAGCAGGGCTGGGAGGAGCCCAGGCTGTGGAGAGCAGGGGAGGCTGGGCAGAGGGTGAATTGTGAGGGCTGATCTCTCAGGGCCATTTGGGAATGATTCAGGTAGCTTTGGACCCTCAGCCCCTCGTGGCCTTGCAAGGACAGAAATGAAAGACTCGAGGAGCTCTTTCCTCTCTGGACCAGAGTCCCATTTATTCCTGGATAGAAGACACCTGGGCAGGCTGAGTCCCTGGGGGGAAAGAGACTGAGGCTCTCCTCCCAGGAGACTTTAAACCCGGGGGAAACAGGGTGGAGGAGAGGGGCCACAGCTAATGGGATAGAGGTGATGGGAGGGACTGACCCAGGACAAGACCACCTCCAGTGGGACTTAAGGGAGAGGGGCTGTGTGTGGGACAAGCCTTGGGAACTATTCAGTGCAAAATAACAAGACCCCCCCAGTGCAAAACAGTAACTAAAGAAACCACTTAGTGCAATACAACAGTAAATCACAGCTTAAAGCTGTATGGAAAGCTGAGGAAAGGACCCAAGCCTAGGTGGTGGCTGGAGTTACCCTGTATGAATTAGAACTTCTTCCCTCTTTGTATTTCAGATAAAATTTTGTTTGTTTTATTTTAAGGAATATTGCTGTGAGATTTTTAAAAGGATAAAGTGTTGTTGGGATGTAGGCAATAATCCTGTCCATAATTCTTTCTACAAAAGGGCACATCCTTCTGTTACTGTTGAGCTGAATATCACACACCTACAATGCCTTCTTAATTAAATTGTTTCCACTTAAAGTACCCTGTTATCTGTAGTAAGTCTGGTTGAATAAGTCACTGTGGAGAGGGAAGCAAGAGTTTCCTGTGAAGGATGTCTCTGTGTATTGGTGTTTATCTGTGGTGTTCCTTAGCTACAGGAGAGTGGGGAGATAGACCCATTTCAGAATTGTTTCCAAGAAAGGGGCTCACAGTTTATTGGGCAGAGTGAATTGGCGCCAAGTTTGAAGGTGTTGAAATAGATTGGACCATAACCTTGGGGAAAAACCAGAACAAAAGACACATCTGTTTTATTTGTGAAACTTAAAAGCAGGTACAACTTGATATTTAAATTAAGCTCTTTGGGCAAAGAGAAGGTTTTTGCTGGCAGTCATGTTTTCTGAAGACAAGTCTAAGCTGAGGAGTTTTGTGCAATAATATTTCAGCCTTAACCACCTTTTGTTTTAGGTACCGAAAACAAATGGAAGAAATGCAGAAGGCTTTCAATAAAACAATAATAAAACTTCAGAACACCTCAAGAATAGCAGAAGAGCAGGTATGATTTGTTTGGAGTATTGAGGTGTTTTCCTAGTTGGAAGGGCTTGCTTTTAATGAAGCCCTGAGAAATCCCTGGGTCTGTTGTTGCAGTTGACTGCAGTGAAATTTCTGCCACAGATGTGCAGAAATCCTCTATCAGCTGAGCTGTATATCTGCCTTTTAAGAGCATCCATTCCATGCTGCCCTGTTTTTCTCCATTATAAGATTTTTAGGCATGTTCTCAGTTGTTTCAGAATAAAGCCATTTTCAGCTCTGTTTTCTAATTTTGTACTCGAAGAAAAGATCAGTTGTCAGCTGGTAATGGCTACAACTCTTCAATGTCCTTGTCAATGAAAAACTTACCCAGGTCAGTTCCAACTCTTGTTTCTTGGTTGTGACTGCACTCAAAACAAATTCAAATGTGGTTAATTTTTCATATCTGATTTAAAGTATGGATAGACAGTTTGTCTGCTGCTGAAGAGACTGAGCCTATAGAAAGGAAGGTTACAGTAATGACTTAGGCCAAATCTGCATTTAAAAATGCAGTGCATGTAACAAAAACTTTTCTTCATTCTTTAAAATGTGGCTTTTCCCTGCTCTGCCATCTTGGCTTTCCTGAGCAGCTGTGACATAGAGCAGTAACTGCTGTGCTAAACACTCACTAAAGCAGCTGTGCATGTGGCATAGCAGACTTGATCTCTGCCTGTCTGAAAGTTTGGGAAGTGCAGTCCCAGGCCTGGAGTTCATTCATCCATGAGCAGTGAAGAAAATGGCAGCTTCCATGTGTTGCCTTTTCTGGGTTGGCTTTGGGGTTTTTTTTGGAAGAGTATCAGTGCTGATCAGTCTGAAGTTAGCCCCTCTGGTGTTCTGCTCACTTTCCTTACTTTCTCAGAGGATTGAGTCCTGTTAGGTCTCTTCCAGGCAGCAGCTGTTAGCTGGGAAGGAGCCATTCCTGGCTGCTCTGGGCTCCTGTCCTGGGCATCAGCTTTGGACTGGAGCTGTGCCTGGCAGCTGTGTGTGTGTTCTGTGGCCTCCTGACAGTGACTGTGTGGAGCTGCCTGCTCACTCTGCCTGTGGTGAGGACAGCAGAAGTGTCTCTAATGAAATGCACTTGGCATCATGTTAGGAAATGTTAGTTGGCACATGAAGATGGTACGTGAGCACTGTGTTGGAAGCAGTGCTGGGTAGGCTGTGTGGCTGCTGAGTGCCGTGCTGTGTCACACAGAACACTCATTCTGTAGCCATGGGGACATGTGACAGTGGGAACCTGGCCACTGACAGCGTGCCCATGACTGCTCTCCACAGGATCAGCGTCAGACAGAGGCAATCCAGCTGCTACAAGCACAGCTCACCAACATGACCCAGCTGGCTTCCAATCTGTCAGCGACCGTGGCGGAGCTGAAACGTGAGGTAATCACAGTCCAGAGGAAATGGATGCATAAACACATCTCTGTTTGAAGAGACCAGAGTCCTCAAATGAAGTTTTAAATTGTCTGCTGTGTTGTTTTCAGCCTCCTTTATCTGAAACTTCTAGCTGCAAATCTGAGTAACATGAGCTGTCTTGTGCACAGCAAAATTGGTCATAATTACTGCAGCCCCCCTAGCCCCATGATTGCAGTCTGAGCCAAGGCACCCTTCTCCTTTCCCTACTGGCTGTTGTCATCTTTAGAGATTAGGGAAATCTCAGCAACAATATTAGGAACGTTTTCTCTCCAGTGTTTATGTTCTGCCTGCCTGACATTTGAAGCAGTACCATAAACATGATTTCTTATATTTTGTGGGTGTTGCCAAAGACCTCCCCAGAGCTAACACTTGGTGAGGCTCCTCCTTTGATGCCTGGCTGGATGGGCTCCTGTTTGAGTGCTGGGGTCAGTGAAACCACATTGAATCAAGTGATCAGAATGGTATTTTGTGAAGTACTGCAGTGTCAGCTGATAAAAAGTACAGTTTAGATTTGCCATAGTGTTGCATCCATGTCAGCTGTGAACCAGAGCAGTTACTTTCTGAGCCTGGTTTCTTATGGGAGGTGTATTGCTTTCAGGGCAGTTGGGATGCCCTTTGCAGGGGGTGGCAGCTTCTGTAGTTGTGCTGGTATTGGAGGCAGGGGAATCTTGTCCTGATAGCAGCTAGTGGGATTCAGCCTTCACTCCTGAATGCTGCACAGCCAATAGACTGCATCAAACCTCTGAAAAGTTACTGAAATATGAACAGGTGTTTAGTGAAACTAAAGAAAAGTGGGTTGAGAACATTGCATTTGCCTTTCAGAGCTTAGAGCATAGAATGGCAGTATCATGGAATTGTGTCTTCAGCAGTTGTCTCCAATCCCTGCAGGTTTCTGATCGCCAGACTTACCTGGTGATTTCTCTGGTTCTCTGCCTCATCCTGGGCTTGGTGCTTTTTGTGCAGCGGTGCAGGAGCCCTTCTCAGTTCTGTGAAGATTACCTCTCAAAAATTCCCAAAAGCAATCACTACCCTAGCCCCAAAAGGTAATGTATTTATATTTGAAACGTATTTCTTCTTGCAGTTTTTATTAATATTTCCTAAGTCTGCTGGTACTGACACATGTGCTTTAATTCTGAGTTTTCTTTCTGCACATTCAGAATTGATATCAAAGGGCTCTCAATCATAACACTCTCCTAGGAGCATTCTGGGGCTAGTACACTTGAAAAACATGCCTTGATAACTTGTAGCAAACACAGTACAGTGTCTGTTAGCCAGGCTTTATTTGGCACCTCAGCAGACAGTTCTGTCTTTCTGCCAGGAATGATTTTTAATGAGAAAATGTACATGACAAAGTCTTGAAAAATGTGTTAAAAAAACTTTTTGGAATTTCCTAGGTGTTTCTCTTCCTATGATGATATGAATTTGAAAAGAAGAACTTCCCTTCCACTGGTCAGATCCCAGTCTTTTCAGCTAGCTGGTAAAGAAGGTATTATTCATATACATCTGGTCTGTGCTGTTGCTTTTAGTGCTGCACATTGTGTGTTCATGTATGTGTTCTGTAAGATGAGGTGGTTTGTGAACAAGTTACCAAATACTCACAGAACTGTGCTGAATTATGCTGAAACCTTACATGCAGTTTTTGCTACAGATCTGTTCTGCTCTGCAGATGGGTTTTTAGGGTTAGGAGCAATCAGTGCAGGCACTCAGGTCTGCAAAGCTGTGAAGCTTGCAGAAAGTAGGTTTTTTTTCTCTTGGAAATGCCAGACGTGGGAAGTTTGAGTGTCCTACTTTTCTGAAGTCCTGATAGCCTATGTTTGAAACTTGGCAGGTATTTAGGATTCAAATTTAGCAACTTCAGTAAGAAAACCTAGACCATTTATGTTGGCTTGGGTATGAGGAATGATCTGATCTTTGCAGTGTTCACGGTAGATTTGGGACAACTAATTTTGATTTCTTAGGCCATGAGTGCCATGCAAAAGCAAGTGTTGCAGATCATAGTAACTGGCAAATATGCTGCTGACACAGCTCTTCTGGGTGCAGCAAACTTGCCTCACAGGTTTGTTCTGTGAATAAAACTCCATTAAAACTCTGGAGCTGACAGTGTGATGCCATGAACACTAGCTAAGGCCTATTTTATTTTCAAAATGACACTTCTCCCAAATTCTCCCCACTGGTCTCAGGTCAGTGTGAACATCTGCCTCGTTGGTAGGTGCACATCTGTGCTGTCAGGGGCAGGCTGCACATGAAACACTCCTACACTGGGGGCAGTTTGTTTGCCTGGACTGCAACACTCACTGACTCCTCCTTTCCCCCAAAGGATGTTCTCTGCACCTCTCCCATGGCCACAACTATGAGAAGGCCAGGGGCTTTCAGGTGTGTGTCACTGACAGCTGCCATGACAGCACAGGGGAATTTCTCTGTGTGCTGACCTGACTTAGTGTTTGTGTTGTGACCCCTTTGACTTACAGAGGGGGAGAAATGTGCCTGTTCAGGGGAGTGTTTTGTCATGCTGCTGTTTGGTTGGGACCGTGTTGCTCTAGAGCTGGCAGTGTCAGCACTGTTGAGTGTCTGTTCTCTCTTGCAGTGGATCCAGAGGATCTGTACATTGTGGAGCCCCTGAAGTTTTCCCCAGAGAAGAAGGTATGGTCTCACCCTGTGGGGAGGGAGCTGGTGGGGCTGAGGTGTTTGTGCTGGCAGGTGATGCACATCTCAGCTGCTCTCCCTGCTGGTTCCTAGGCTTGGCTTGCATGCTCTGCTTGCCTTCCAGAGCCTCACCATTTCTTTATTTTCACTTGTGGTTTCAGAAAAAGCGTTGCAAGTACAAAAGTGAAAAACCAGAGACTATTAAGCCAACGACAGAGCCCGTGCACCCGATAGCCAACGGGGACATCAAAGGAAGGAAGCCCTTCACGAACCAGAGGGACTTCTCTAACATTGGGGAGGTTTATCACTCCTCCTACAAGGGCCCTCCCTCGGAAGGGAGCTCCGAGACGTCGTCGCAGTCGGACGAGTCCTATTTCTGTGGCATTTCAGCATGCACCAGCCTGTGCAATGGGCAGGCCCAGAAGGCAAAGACTGAGAAGAGGGCTGTGAAGCGAAGGCGGTCAAAAGTTTCAGACCAAGGGAAGCTCATAAAAACTCTAATACAGACTAAGTCGGGGTCGATGCCAAGTCTGCATGACATAATCAAAGGCAACAAAGATATAACAGTGGGAACACTCGGTGTCACGACAGTCTCTGGACACATCTAAACCTAGCTGAACTTCTCAAACAGGAGAGTGTTTGTTCATTTGAGAACAGTCTGTGGTATTCTGTGGGAGGATAGTGGGAGACGAAGAGCTCAACTCATTGGAAAGTATTCAGAAATTTGGTTTCTGCCTTTTTAAATAGATGGGATTGTGTCAATCTTGGCTATAAGCTGCAGCTTTACAAGGCTGATAATTTCCTATGAGAACAGTGTCGGGGGGAGGGAGGGCAGGGTTCATTTTATAAAGGTTTTTTTTCACAGTTCCTGGGGCAGAAATTTTTTGAAACCCAGTTTGTTGGGTGGAATAGGGATAAAAGCCTAATCCTCTTCCTTTAGCTTTGTTCCTATTTCTTGCACCTTCCCATATTTATGTGCCTTTTGTCTATTTATAATGCCACTGGAAGAGGGGAGATACAGTTGTTTGTCATTTGATTTATTTTGTAATTTCTCTAGCTTTTTTTGAAGATGCAACACTACAGTGCTGTAAAGGGACATGTTGGCCTTCAGCTGGACTCAGTAATGTGGACTGGATACTGTAAAAATACCAAGAGATGGACTTGCCTGACTAGATTCTTGTTTTGCAAACTCTGTTGAGGAAAATCTCTCACCAGGGGTGGCAATTGTGTTTACTTGCACCTTCAGTCACAATCGGAGCTTACTCTGATGTGCAAAATCAGTGACGTGGCTCTTGAGGATTTCCTGTTGGTGATGGAGGATGAGGAATGCATTTGTCACCTGAATGGCCTGCTGCAGCTCTCTGGAGGAAGTGGATGAGGAGTGCTCACTGCTGTTGTGCTGAAGAATGAGAGGGTGCATTCTCAGAGCCTGCTCTGGGCGTGTTGAGGTTGCCAAGCCTGGAGTCTGAGCTTCAGGCTGGTTCACAGCAGGTGTCTCCATAACGTTTGCTTTTGTATTGGCTAACAAATGTGCAGTGTTGGTATGGCTGGTGTTTCATACTCAAGTGTTTTTTATTTTGACTGTGACTGTGTACTTGGATACTATAGGATGTGTGGTTGCTGAACTGTTGAGTGTGGTTCTGAGTGAGTGGAACAAAAGATTATTCCTTTTGACAGGTGTTACAGGTTCACGTTGTACAAAATAAGTTAATTTATTGAGCACTTTTAGTGGTACCCTTTTTAACAGATCTGATGCCTTTCCTAGGTATTGTATGTAATGTGAGTTATTTAAAGCCTTTGTTTTTTTGCTGCTTTCTTGTTAGTTTATGAGTACTTTAAAGTGATGTACTTTCTGAGTTGATCTGCACAATTAGCCAGTCAGAGCACATGAACCAGACGTGTTGAACATGAATTCAGGAGGATGTCAAACCTGGATGAAGAAAATTCATACCACCAGAGTGCAGCATCCAATGTTGTGGAGCAAGAGTATGTAACTACAGAGCTGTAGTGCCATTAGAAACTGTGAATTTCCAAATAAATCTGAACACTTTGTCTTTCATTTACTGACATTTTTTCCTTTGAGAATGAAACTTGTGGCTTACATTCTTAGAGAAGGACTGGTCTTAAAATTTCAGCCCTTGGGAGCCTTTGGGCTCTGGTGAGGAGTTCTTAAACTTGTCAGCCTAGATATGTTTTTCTGTTTAAATAAAGAAAAGTGTGGGGGAGTGTATTCTGAGGGCTGAGTGGTGCTTTGTCTGCAAGGTCAGGAATTGTGGCCCTGTGAAACTGCTGGAGAGGTTTCCAGCAGGTCAGCTCACACCTTGCCCTGGGGATCCCTGCATGTGGTGGCTTTCTGTGAGAACTGCATGAAATGACCTCTTGTTACTCAGAGCTAAGGCTTGGGAAGGGTACAAAAGGCCCTGAAAGGAAAGTTAGAGAGTCATTATCTCAAACTAGAGTTTTTGGCTGGAAGTTTGCCCCTTACTGCTCACTCCCCCTCTGACTTATCTCTGTCAAGCCCAGCAGGACTTGGGCAGCCAAATGCCAAATTCACTGCCCAGCATCTGCCTGTCAGAGGAGGCCTCCCCAGCACTGCAGTGCCTCAGGACTCTGCTTCATCACAGAACTGTGATTTAAAAATATAACTGAATGTGGAGTTTGCTGAGGGAAGAGACTGCTGGCTGTTTTGGGGTGGGAAGTGTGGGTTTCTTTTATTTGCTCCTTCCTCTTGTTAGGTCACTTGTTAGAAGCACGTGTACCTTTATTGCCCAGGCAACCACTGGGCTTTTCAGTAAGAATCACCTGAACCTGGACATGGCTGAATTCTTAAAACAGCCCCTCTTGACAGTGGCTGTGAACTAAAGGACTCCCAGCTCCATCCTGTGCTGATCAGTGAGGCTGCATGTTGAAATCCCAATCACACATTCAGGTTTCCAAGTTAACAATTGCAGATGTAAAACCAAATATGTTCTAATCTGGTCCCTTAATACCCTGCTCCCTCTGTACTGGGCCTGACTTAGGTCTGAGGAGTTGATGCATTTGTGGAAAATACCAGTGATAAATCCTGTCCTGTATTGAACACGTGGGAGGTGTGCCATGGGAATAAAGCATCTGAAGGAACCTACAGGGCCAATTATGGTTTTGCAGACTTCAGAGTGTGTTCTGGTAAGAGACTGGAGATTGAACCACAGCTTCCAGCTTCTACCCTGCTATCTGTAACCACTGCTAAAAAAAAAAAAAAATCTCTTGCCATCAGGTTATTATTGCCTAATGTTTTCCTTTCATGTGTGCTCTTGAGTAATTTTTTACTTTCAGTTTTATTAATGTCATGCAATCTAGCTTTCAAAAATTGGTTCTTTGGAATCAAGTCTCTTAAATTGGTTCTAGACTTTATCTAGGGTTCATAGTTTCTAATGAAGAGAGTTTATACTTCTCAAATTCCTGTGTGACAGTGTCATGATGCTGCAAGCCAGGGTTGGACAGCTGTTGGTGTGAAACACCCACACCCAGAAACCAGAGTGTGTGCTGGAGTGAGGATGGTGTCCCTCAGTGCTTGGGCAGGTCCTGAGCCCGAGGTAAAAAAAATCTTTAATGTGAAGGTTTCCATGTGAGAGTGGATGGGTGCAAACACACCTGGTGTGAGTGGCTGCTGTGTTTGCCAAAGGAAGGTGTTTAGGTTCTGTACATTAACTATCAGTGGAAATCGAGGCTTTTTTAAAGATGCACACTCTACCAGCTGTGTGGTGATCTAAGCAGATAACTCCAAACTAAGGTGCTGTGTGGCTTCTGCTTTTGCTAAGTTACAGCACGGGGTGGAACAGCTTAGCAGGTTTTGTTTCATGAGGCACAAACATGTTCCACTTCATTTGGAACAGAGAAGTGGAGAGCCCTGCCCACGGAGTGCTGCAGGTGTCTCATTGCTGGAAACCCTGAGTGTCCAACTGCAGCTGCTGGGCTTTGTGGCAGCTCCACAGGAGCCTCTTCCCACAGCTCCCACAGGTAAAAGCTTAGTGCTGAAACCCACTCACCTTGCCCTGGCTTAGCCCTTCTCTAATTTAAGCAGGATGGCTTTGGAAGAAGCTTCCCAGGAGGCTCCTGCTGTCTGGTCCTGGCAGGGGCTGGGGGCTGCGGCTGGCCCTGGCTCTGCTGCTTTCCACTGAGTCACCAGGAGCTCCCACGCAGCAGGGAGGTTTTGGGAGGCAATGCAGAGGAGCTGAGCTCTGCCCCTCGTGGACCCAGAGATGGAAAGGAAACGTTTGCCACCTTGGGGCCTGTTTTTCTCCCCTGTCAGATGTGGTTGCAGCCTCCGTCCAGCTGTGTGCCCTCTGTGAGCTCACAGCAAACAACAGTCCCTGTCTGCTGTTTGTCTTTTCCCAGAGAAATAACTGAAAGCAGCAGCTACTGAAGCTTCTGTGAGTTGTAGTGACACAATTACAGTTGGTTTGTCTTGAATGGGCTGAGGCTGGCTGCTCCCAAGAAGGAATTAAACTGCCAGGCACTGCCCAGGGCCCCTGGCCAGCAGAGCCAGCTGGTGTTTGCCAGGGCTGGGGCAGGGCACAGACCCTGCAGGAGGGCTTGGGAATGAGACCCTTGGGAATGTCCTGTTCTCCCTTCAGCTGAGAGGGTCAGGAACTCAACACCTGCATGTTCTCCTGGTCTTCCTCACAACTGGCCACAGCACCTTGTTCTGTTTTGCCCTGTGGCACCACAGGATGACCCTGCTGCTCTGGTTCTCAATTAGATTCCCCTTACCTCAGAGCCACTCTACCTCATTTCCCTGCACTTACCACAGGCACAAAAGAAATGAAAGCAGCAGAGTAATATTTTAATTTCTCTTTCTCATCTGCTTTGGCCCCTTGGGTTCTCTCTCACCTCAGGACAGAGCCCTGTTTGGCTGAATCCAGAGCTGCTGGTTGGAATCAGGCTGAAGGAGAGGACAGAGCACCTTGCTCCCTGGAAGAGGGACGTGGTAAGCACTGTAACACCAGGCCAGGGCTGTTAGCAGTGGACTTGGAAACCTGTTCTTGTGTGTGAACATCTGAATGTCCTTGCCATGGCTTTACATGTGCAACAAATGCTCCTGGCAAGGAGAGCAGTTGTTGAGGAAATAAAAACCAGCACCTTTATTTGAGAAACCAAACTGTTAATAAACATGTAATAAAGAAAACAACGTGAAGATGTCGGTGCTATCTGCAAAGGCTGGGTGAGTTCTGGGGCCTTCCACACCCCACTGAGGCTGCAGCAATGGAGGCCCACTCCCTTTGGAGGCAGCTGTCACAAGCATCCATACCAGTGTTCAGTCAAAAATCCATCTTTTTGTTCAAACTCCTTCAGATTTGGCTCACAACTAGTGGTTCCTTGAGAGGCTTTTTATTCTGTGAGATTTAGGAGCTCTCTGCTGCTGGAAATCATCCCTCTCTTCACAGGTTTTCCACATGCTGTCCATCCCTCCCTGCCAATCTGCTCTTGAAAAGACAGATTTGAACCTCCTTTCTGTCCAACAGTTCCTGCAACTTCTTCCAGAGCCTCTCTGGAGTTGAACAA
The DNA here is from genome assembly GCF_036417665.1 of Passer domesticus. Lineage (NCBI taxonomy): Eukaryota > Metazoa > Chordata > Aves > Passeriformes > Passeridae > Passer > Passer domesticus. The sequence continues at coordinate 33,137,339 of NC_087480.1, read as the reverse complement.
AGCCTTGTGGAGTGAGTTCCAGGAGTGTGTGCAGCTGCCCAGAGCTGTGTGAGCTCTATGGGAGCCTGTGGGCTTTGCCTGCTGGAAGCTCATGTCCAGCTGAGGAGCCTCTCAGCTTCAGACTTTTCTTTCTAGCACATTGTTTTCTACCCCAAGAACTTGATCTGCAGTCTTTGTTTCTTGCCTTCTTTCTGATTCAATTCTCTGTCCTCATGATGAGTCCTGTGTTTTTGAATGCAATTCTCAACTTTCTCAGTTGCTCTTTGGTGTAATTCCTGCAGCCCTGTTGGCTTTCAAGAGCTGCTTTTTAGCATTTCCACTAGTCATTAGTGTAATGGGAAATATTTGTTAATTGCTTCCAGAGAGATTCTGTCCAAAACATGGTGAGAGCCTCTCCTACACGGAGGTTCACACTTCAGTTTTTGTTTTGAGTTTCAGGGTTTATTTTCTGTCAAGTATTACATCTGGATCATTGTTCAAGTCCTGCTTGCTTTGGGCTGCTTCAGGCAGGTCACTAAATCCTGCTGACACAAACTCTTAGCTGCTGGCTGATTCTCTGCCATCAACTTCAGCGTAATTGTGTGCCTTGTTAATTAAGAGCTCTCACCTCGCCTCTGGGGGTGAACTGGGGAAGGAGAGTGCTCTTCTGAGCAAATCCTCTTTTGCAGCCTGTGTAATGTTTTCTGTTGGTTTGGTAAAGGGGAACAATTCTCTGATGAGGGCGATGGAAGGAGTTTCCATTGGAAAATATTCCTTCCTGTTCAAATGACGTAACAGGGCTGCTGGAAACAGGGTGTGCAGACTGGCTCAAGAGGGGGAGAGGGTGGTGGAGGCAAACCTGACACCCCTTTTGTCCTTCTCACGCCCTGTTTTCCTGCCCAGCTGTCCTTGTTAGGAGGCCTCAGCCTTGTCTAAATTCTAGCTCTAGGCCTTCTAGCAAAATTCCCCTGACTGAAGTGCCTACCTGCAGCAAATTGTCCTGCCGTTATTTCAGCAGTCCTGTTCATATCCTGTGTCGTTTGAGCACAGAGCCTGCAGGCACCCCAACCTGCTTTTTTTTGGACTAGAGATCTCCAGGGGTCCCTTCCACCCCCAGGCATGCTGTGACTCTGTGATCCTGATGTGCTGTGCAGGCACAGCCCTGCCTGGCACCGTCTCCCAGTCAGTGTCTGTCATCTTGTGGTGTCTGAAGGGGGTGCCAGGAAAACAGAGTGACAGCAGGAGAAGCAAAGGGAGAGGTCCCCAAAAGCATGCTGTGAACTAAATATTTTTGATGGTAAAATAGCCCCCAGCTTTGGTTTGCCACCACATGGGCTATTAGCAGGCTCTTGATCTGGGCATCCAAAAAAGAAGGTGCAGCTGAAAGAGCTTCAGTTGGTTTCCTTTAAAAAAGCATCTTTGTGAAAGTGGGAAGCAGTGGGTGTGGAGTAAGAACACTTGTGACATTTAAGGGAAACTGCTACTCTCTCCTCAGTCCCACCTCAACAAGCTGTTGGCATTAACACAGTGTCAGAAAAATGTGGAAGTGGATCCTCTCCAGGCAAAGCCAATATTGTGACCCTCTCTTGTAATGGCTGTGGTGGGGGATGGGGACCTGTCCTTGGGTGCTGTTCTGGGACAGAGACACTGAGCCAGGCTAGGTGTGACCAAGCCTGACCTTGTTAGAGTTGGATTTTTGTTGCTTTTGTGTCTCTTAAACCCTAAAGTGTGAGGAAGAGCCAGATGGGGTTGTTGAAACCTGTGCTGTGGATTGCTGCTGAAGCAAAGGGCTGGTGAATATCTTCAAAGAGCAGTGGGGTGTCTGGTGGTGCAAGACTTTGTCAGCATGTCTGACTTATTGGTGCAGGCAAAGCTGAGCCCTTGCTTCGGAGAAACAAGTGTACAAAGATTCAAACGTGCCCTTTTCAGATCCCAGTTTTGATGTTCAAGATCAAAGCCTGTGTATTGAGATTGCTTCCTTCAGCCACAGAGGCTAATCTCTGGTTTGCTCTTGTGTTAAGTATTTCCTTTTTTTAACACTACCCAATAGAAATACACACTTCAACACGGGGCTGTAAAGTGAAAGAAAAAGTATTCCTAATCCCTTGTGTGCACCTGTGAATCTGGGGGGAAATTTCACTGTCCCCACCTAGAAATCTGCAGTACATGAGGAATGGAAATTGAAAAATAGAAATGTCCCTGTCTCTCCTCATTAGGATATTGTAATGAGCTCCCAAAGCGCTGGCCCTTGCAGCATGGTGTGGACTCTGTGTTTCTCCTTGGGAGGCAGGAGGGCAGCCCCGGAGCTGGCCCTGCCCGGGCTGTTCCCGCTGGGGCGGCTCTGCTCGGGCTGCCTTCTGCTCTCGGAGGCTTCCACCAGGCAGGAGAGCGCCTGTGCGCTGTGCCGGGCCGTGCCCCGCGGAGCGCCGGGGAAGGGATGCTCGGGATGCTCGGCGGGCAGGAACGGAGCGACCCTGGCATCCCACGGGCTCGGCTCCGCATCCCCGCCGAGGAGGGCTCCTGGGCTCCGTCCCTCCTGCGGGGCCGGAGGGTTTGTGGCTCCTGCAGCCCGACAGCCCTGCCCGCGGTCGGGCGCTGCGGAGGCAGCAGGTTTTGGGGCCCGGGAGCCCCGGGCGGCAGCGCAGCCCCCGAGCGGGGCTGTGGGAGGAGGGTGGGTCCCGGCCGGGCCGGAAGGGGCTCTGCTGCTGGTGCTTGGAGGCTCTCGGAGTCGCAGCATCCCTGGCACCGCACGGATGCAGGCGCAGCGGGGCAGAGCCGCGGCCGGCCCGCCGGGGCTCGGCTGCCGCCGGGACGAGCCCGGCAGGCAGGGCCGGCCCGTGCCGCTGCCGCAGAGCCTGAACTATCGCCCGCAGATCTTCTGGCTGGACGGCTGTGCCGAGGCAGGGGCTCCCTGTGCCCCCGCGGCGCCTTTCCCCCCGCCCGTGCCCCAGCGGAGCAGAAAACCATGGGACAGGGACAGGGAGAGGAGCAGCGCCGGCTTCCTGGTGATGTTCTTGCTGATCCTGGTGGCCTTCACCGGAGTGGGGCTGAGCATATTCAAGATTTTTCACCTGGAGAAGGAAGTGGAAGAGCTCAGAGAGGTGAGGTCCGCCTGGCTGGGCGCAGGTCCCTGGGGAAACGGGAAAAGGAGCCCTTGGGATGAAGGGTGCCTGAGATGCCCGCAGGGGGCACGGCGGTGCCTGCTGGCACAGAGGAAGGGGGTGCCTGTTCCCCTGACTGTATCGGGATATCTCTGTGTATTTCTCAGCATTCGCAGCCCCCCATGGAGCTAAATCCCTCGATTTAACCACTGTCAAAGGCTGCTCAGCTCTAAGCCAATGTCCCTCTTCTCTCTTGCCAGTCTGCCAGCGCTGAGCACATCCCTCCAGCCTCTCAGAAACTCACAGGTGAGTCCATGCCTGCAGCAGGAGCCCAGTGAAATTGGAACTTTCCACAAGAACCTGCCCATTTTTCCAGATTAAAAAAAAAAAAAAGTTTCAATTTTGGTGGAATAATTTAAAACTTTGGTTTGAACTTCCAAACTATTGCTTTTCTTTTGCATTCCATGCTAATGTCACAAGTGAGGATATCCTTCTCAAAAATGGCCAAGTCAGAAAGAAATTTTCAGTCCTCTTGACAGGTTTTTTCCTAGCTCTGAAAAGTTTTATTCCCCCCCCCCCCCCCGAGAATTTTATTAATTAGAAAATTTATTTTTCAAATTTGTTCTGATACTGAATTAAAAAAAAAAAAATTCTTGGGAAAGGGAAGTCCTGGTTCTCCTATATCCTATATATCCTATATCAGTAAATTTTCTCCTTTAGGGGAAGGGCAGCTCTCATTTGAACTGGATGCTCAGTGCTCTGACCACAGGCTTCTTTAGCAGAGGTTGAACATAAATAACAAACCTGAATTTCTTGAGGGGGCTGGATAAAGATATAGAAGCAAGGAAACAGTGTAAAGGAGAAAGGGGAGCTGAGAGAAAAATTTAATTGGCTTGAGAAAAGAAAAGGCTGCTTCTGAAATTAAAGATGAAATAGATGTTGAGGAAAAGCGAAGGGATGGAGTGGGATGGGCTCCAAACACCGAGTCACTGGAATGGGCCCACCTCTCCAGAGGGAACTCAGCCCTGCAGGGCAGGCAGAGCTTTCCCAGCTGGGCTCTCCCTTCCTGAGGACAGTCCAGTTCCTGCCTGCCCCGTGGGATGGAGGGTCTGCAGGGCTCAGGTCCCCCCTGCTCTCTGGGCTGACTTCTCCATGGAGCTCCAATGTCTTCCCTATCTTTGTGCAGGGCAGAGGAAGGAGGTGAGGAGGGCAGCCCATGTGACAGGTACGTGTGGGGGAGCAGGGCTGGCACCCGGGGTGGGGTCAGAGGGGAACATGGACCTGGGATGAGATCAGAGGGTGCCATGGACCTGGGATGGGGTCAGAGGGTGCCATGGACCTGGGATGGGGTCAGAGGGTGCCATGGCTGGAGTTTTGAGCAGCCCACCCCACACAGGCTTTGCTGCTCTGCTCGGGTGACACGTCTGCTCTGACGGTGGAAATTTGCTCCGCAGACAAAACCCTCCCCCTCACTTATGCTTCTCAGTGAGGCCTGCCTTTGCCTTGGTTTTTGGGTGTGCAGGGCAGGAGTGGCACTGGGGCTGGCACTGGTGAGGGGTGAGGCCCAGGAGGACTTTCCACACCGCAGACAAGGCTGGGAGAAGGGCTGCCTTGGGATGTGGGGCGTGACCTGAGCAAAGAACACCCAACCAAACGTACTTCCCACCCTTCTCTTTGGTCTTGTTTGGGCTTCCAGGCAACCCAGCGCAGCAGGACCTGCCTCTGGAGTGGGAGCCCACCTCTGGCCATGCCTACACCAGTGGCATCCAGTACCACAACCGGGGGCTGCTGGTCAGCGAGCCGGGGCTGTACTTCGTGTACTCCAAGGTGCTGTTCCGCGGCAGCGCCTGTGACAGCCAGCTCCTGTCCCACGTGGTGTACAAGAGGAACCCGGCCTCCCCGGGCAGCCTCGTGCTCATGGAGGACAAAGCCACCAACTTCTGCACGGGCCAGAGGATGTGGGCCCGCAGCAGCTACCTGGGGGCTCTCTTCAGGCTCAGGAAGATGGACAGCTTGCACGTCAACGTCTCCAAAATCGCCTTGGTAAACTTTGAGGAATCCAAGACTTTCTTTGGTTTGTTTAAGCTTTGAAATGGAGCGTGGCTGGCAGCCCCTTCACACGCACACCCACACAGATGTATGAGGGCTGAGTGCTGCCTGGGCACCACAAAACCCACCCAGAAACCGTGCTTGGGCTTCAGCATGAGGGGATCCAAGCAGCTGGGAAAGGCTTGAAAGCACCAGGGCTGTGCTGCACCAGCCTGAACAGAATTGCACATGTTCTCCTTACAAAGACCCCAACAAACTCAGAAAGTGGTGTGCTGAAAACCCTGCTGGAACTCACTACTTGCTGCCTGAGAAGATGGTGGGACCTGCTGCTCCCCGTGGTGTCACAGCCCTGGGGGGTGTTAAGGAGGTGTCTGGGTCATGCCACGACACCGCAGTGGTGTGGGGACGAGCAGTGTGAACAGCTGCTCCCCCCAGCCATGGCTGGCACTGCTCAGCACTGGGACTGCTGTACCACAGGCACCTCCTGCTAGCTGGGCTGGGAGAGGTGCTGTGTTCATTTTCTGTTAAGCTATGGACTGTTCCCATCCCAGGAAATGCTCCCCAACCTCTTTATTTAACTCATCCCAAGTGCCTTGCCAGGAAGATGCCAGGAGCAGCAGTGTCCTGAGGGGTGTCCCAGAAGTGGCAGCGTGACCACACCATGGTGGTGGGGATGGTGGGGTGGCCATGGGCTCTCTAAGCAGCACAGCAGTGCAGGGAAGTGGGGCTTGAGGTGAAAGCAGCACCCCGAGCCCCCTCCTGCCCCTCCAGCACATGAGGGCTCCCCATGGGGGCCTGGTCTGCCACCCCTTCCTGATGCAGCTGGTGACACGCTGGCACCTGTCAACTGCATGACTTTGCTGGGCCCCTTGCCATGAGATGTTCTCTCCTGAGAAAAACACAGATGGTAAATATATATTTTTCTAGTGAGTGATGCTGTCCTCTCCTCATTTGGTGCCACAGGCTGGACCATGGCCTCTGTGACCAGGGCTCAGTGCCTCAGTCCTTCTCCAGCAGCGTGGCAGAAATGTCATCCCTCTTTGCTGCCTGCTTGGCACTGCACAGTGCCCTTTCCACGAGGCTTTGGAGCTCCAGCGTTGAAACATCAGGATCTGGGGCCTGGGAAGGTGTGGTGTGGGCAGCACAGAGCAGGCAGCACAAGCCCATCAGGAAGGGGCTGACTCAAACCACTGGTTAGAACTGGAGAGGAGCCAGGCACTGGTGGCTGAGCACAAGTGCTGCTGTCTGTCCCCAAAGGCTCATCTGAGTGACCTCTGGCCCCAGAAGCACTTCTCACAGAGTGGTCTGAAGGGCAAAGAAACAAATTGGTGCAAAAAAACCCCAAACCCTGTTTGTTCATCCTGGTGTCAGCTCCACGGGGTTCTAACCCTGGGGCTGTCACTGCCACCAGGGAGGGCACAAGGCTGCAGCTGGTCCATCATCACCTCTGCCCCTGCTCCTGCCCTCCTGCAACTCTGCTGCTGCTCTCAGTGAGGGTGGCTCCTCAGCAGCCTGCAGCATTTGTTTCCTTTGCCACCGTGCTGCTCTCAGCTCAGTGTGGTTTGTGTTGTCTGCTTCAGGGAAGTTTATTTCTTTGAAACTTCTCAGTGGTCTGGCTACTGCTGTGGCCAGTGGGAGGGGAAAGCTGCAGCCCTGCTCACACTGCTGATGTTTCCACTGCTTTTCTCAGGGTGGAAAATATCTCAAAAGGATGAAGTTCAGGGGTCTTCTGGCTTTACTTTTTCTCTGCAAGTATCAGAGGGTGAAACTGCACAGCACAGGGATGGAGCTGCTGGGTCCAGACCTTTCCAGGAAAGGCTGGAAATTGCTGTCCTCTTCTGACTGCTCTTTGGGCTGTGCTGCTCTCCTGGTGATGGGACATCCCAGTGGGGAGTGGGAAGCTCTTTGTACAGCTGTCTCTGCAGCCAAACCAGCTGAGCACACCAGGTGCTTCCCTTTTCACTGGGGAGCAGCCTGGAGAGAGGCAGGGCATTCCTGGCCCACAGGAAACCTGTCCTGCTGCTCCTCTCCTGCTGGCACGGGGTTGGAAGGGCTGGGAGGATCCCAAAGCCTCTCTAGGTCACCCCACAGTAGCCATGCAAGCTGTGGCTGCAGTCAGCCCCGGGCCAGGACGAGCTCTGGCCCTTGGGAGAGGATGAGATGTGTCCTCACCTGAAATGCCAAGGGCACCCCAGAGCTGCACCTTTCAGAGGCAGGGGCACAGAGGGGTGGGCAGGGGCACAGAGGGGTGGGCAGTGCTGCTACAAACAGTTCTGGTCCTTCTGAGCAGGGCAGAGCTGGTGCAGGACCAAGCTGGGGCTCCCAGGCTTGCTCCTGGCTCAGGGGCACAGCTGCCAGTGGGATGTGGGACGTGGTTCTGCTCTGTGATCCCTCTCTCAAACATCCCCTGGAGTGCCCATGCTGAGCTCCTGGGCTCTGCCTGCAGGCTGGGAGCGAGCTCATGGCAGGATTGGACCTTTTCAATTCATAGGCTCCTTGTGCCACACTGAGTTTAATAAAGTCGTCAGCTGATCTAGCAAATTAGCTGCTCATTTAAAAACATTTTTCCTAATTGTTACCATTAAATACTCAATGAGTGTTTAATGCTGACATTAGGTTCTCTCAGGCTGAGAACTGGGGTTATTCAGCCTGGAGAAGTTTCCAGGGAGGCCTCAGAGCCCCTTCCAGTGCCTCAAGGGGATCCCAGAGAGCTGGGAAGGGACTCATGACAAGAGCATGGAGTGACAGGAAAAGGGGAATGGCTTTAATGTGAAAGGGTACAGGTTTAGGTTGGACATGGGGAAGAAATTCATCCCTAAGAGGGTGATGAGGCCCTGGCACTGCTCAGAGAAGGTGTGGGTGCCCCATCCCTGGAAGTGCCCAAGGCCTGGTGGGATGGGACTTTGGGTGAGCTGGCCTAGCAGGAGGGGTCCCTGCCAGAAACTGGGGTTATTGGAGCCATCTTTGGCCAAACCATTCTGTGATTTTTAATAGCTCTTGGGCTGTACTTAATTTTTTAAAAATAAAAATAAATTATTGAACTTTAATTGGAACCTCCCAAGTATTTTGTTCTCTCCCCAGCAAGGGAAGGGTCTGTGCATGAGAAAGGCTATCCCAGGTGCACCAGCAGGACTGAGCTGTGGGATGTTTGGGTTTTCCCTGCCCTGCAGGCCGTGGTTGCAGTGCTCTGAGCTGACATCCTCTCCCCTGATGGAGCAGCCTGGGTCCGGTGTGGAGGTGCCTCAGGAGTTTCAGCACCATTTACAGGCTCCAGAGACCCTCACTCTGCAGAGAACGTGGCTGACAAGAAGTGAGGAGCCCAGATCATCTCCTGATCAGAGTTCTCTGGTCTGCTCCCTCCGCCTGGCACAGACAGCTCCTGTGGCAGCTGAACCCTGCCCAGAAGGTGCCCATGTGTTTGGATGTGCAGCTGCCCAAATGGGGCTCTGCATGGCAAATATTTATTCTGTTTGTTGAGCACAGAGAGCTGCTTGGCAGAGATTTGGCCTCTCCTGTGGCTGATGTGCATTAGATGCTGTACCCTATTTACCTGAGACCAGGTTCCACTGCCTTGCAAACCTTGTGTAGGCTCAGGATGTGCTGTAACCAATGGGTTACATCACAGACTTCTTTTTAAAATCTCTTTTTACCTCGTTGGGTTTTTTTTTTTTTTTTTTTTTTTTTTTTTTTTTTTTTTTTTTTTTTCCCTGAGGCCAGCCTTGGGCTCTCTGAGTTTCTGTTACAATGTCCTGTGTGGGGTCACTTTTTCCAGCCCGAGGAGCTGCACAGACTGTGGCACATTTTTACCAGGTTGGGAAGGAGTTTGTCTGGTGGTTAGAGACAGGAGAAAGGGAAGAGAGGTTGATTCAGATAATGCTTTTATTCTCCCAGTGCTCTGACACATGGGGGTATTACATCATGGTTACAGAAGTGGAATTTTAGGCATGACTAAGTGGCTGAGGTTCAACGCAGCAGAAAGGAGGAGATGAGTAAAGACAGAGTAATTTTGCTGCAAGGTGAGGCAAGTTTCATGTGAATTTCTGGTTGATTTTAATGACTGAAAACAAAAAGGAAATGAGGAAGAAGAAAAGCTTGACAGCTTGTTGCTGATTGATCTCTCTGGGAATGAGGAGAGCCAAGTGCTCTGTTCCTGCACATGGCCTGTCCCAGGAGCTGTGGGAACAGGGACAAAGGCTGTCTGCTCTGGCGACTCCCAGGTTTGATTGGAAACGAGCTGCTCATTCCTCTGGGCAGCAAAGGGACTCAAAGCTGCAGGTGGAATTTCAAACCACAACATGCTTTCCACTCCCTCAGCTGCCTCCCATTCCTCAGCAGAGGCTGTGAGAGAATCACCTTCTCTCCCCTCTCACAAAATCACCACAGATATTTTATTTTAACTGTTCCTCTCTCTTCTTCCCATATTCCATAACCAGTTTCCTTCAACAACAGTTGAAAAAGTCTCTCTGTTCAGATTTCTTTTGTTGTTGGGGATTCCTCTGGCTCCCCAATAACAAGGGTCATCCCCAACCTTGGCCAGGTCATTCCTGGGGACTGAAAGCCAGCTGGTCACCTAATTCCCTGGGGAATTCACCTTGGACAGCTGCCCTGGCAGGGGAATAGCTGGCTTTTGAGCCATCTGAATGGCTGCCAGGACTGGACTGCATGTTCTCCTCAGCTCTGAGCTGGGGACATGCATTTCCCCTGGAATTTCTCTCTCCTCACTCCTGTGAGGTTTATGCCAACACAGAGGCAAAATATGTCAGAGAAAAAGGCATCAGACAGGAACATTTGTGCTTCTTAATAAGATTTCTTCATGAAGAAGAGATTAAAATTATCTGAGATTTAATTTTCATTACAGTCCTGAAGGAGAAATCCAAACCATGGAAGATGAAGAATGCACAAAGGAGAATGCCATTTTCTCAGATTCCCTGCTTGATACCAGCAGTGAAGGAGCAGGAGGATTCCAGCCCATTCAGCAGTTAAATCCCATTGCTGCACTTGGTTTGAGCCAGGGTGGCTTGGCTGACTGCTCTTTTTCCTTAAGCAGCAGAAGGAAATTATCATTTTGCTTGAAATCTCTGCTCACATCCTGTGCAGACCCTGCTTGCTGTGCTGGGGGAGGTGACTCAGATAAGGCTCAGATGGAAAGAAGGGGATGGTAATCTCCAAATTCAGTTTAAACCATCCTGAGGTCCTGTCTCCCTGCCCTTGAAGAGTTTATTTTGTCACCACATGCATTTTGTTCTGCACAGGGGGGTGGTAGTTACAGGACAGGCTGAGATCCACCTGCCAGTTGATGCATCCCTGTCTCCAGAGCCCTCCAAGGCACAGGTTAAACACATTCCAGAGCTGTGGGGTTGCAGTGCCACAAGACAAGTGCCAGGGCTGTGCACAGGATCCCTGCAAGGAGCAGAGCAGCACCTGCACAGGTTCCTGCTGCCATCAGACTCTGCTCTGGGCTGCTGGTGGCTGGAGGTGGCACTGGGAGCTTCTGCCTCTGTTGAGTTTTTATCTTCCTTTTTACCAGAGTTGGGATTAAATGTCTGAGATGGAATTTCTTGTTTGGACTCACATGTTTGTTAGTTCTTATCCATGTTACAGTCTCACAAACCCTGAGCTCTACAGCACTTCACTCTAACAAAATAAAAATGGAGCCCTGTCTCTCTCTCTCTCTCTCTCTCTGCAAGGCCTTTTAAGGATAAACAGTCCAATTAATAAATGACACCTGAATTATTTTTACTTTTAACCCAATAACCAACCACCCATGGCCTGCAATGTGGACTTTTTTATCCAATTACACAAAACCACCCAGACCCATGGAGAAGAAGGTGAAGAAGAAGGACCAGCCTCTGCCCCAAAACCTCCATCTTGCTTTATAGATATTACTATATTCTAGAACCTTAAATTCTAAATTTTCCACCCTGTGATATTACACACTTTTAATCAAACTCCACACCCACAATCCCAGTTCTATCATTCCATTTTGGAAGCCTTCTTCATGGCCTCAGGTCAATGCAGTTTTCTCTTGGGGGTCAGTGCCTGTCAGCACAGAAAGTCTAAAATTCTCAGCAGCCAGGGTTTCAACATGCTTCCAAGTGCTCATTCCTCTCTCCTGCAGGACACTACCTGAAAGTCCTGACCAGCATTTCAGCCAAAATTGTTCCACTCACTGCCATCCTTTATCTCCCTGCAGACAAAAGTAAGCAAGACCCCAGCTCTGGTGCTTGAAGGAAGCTGGAGGATGCACTGAGGGGACAAAGCAAGAGAACTTGGGGACATGGTGGCAGCCACCAAGGCTGCCATGCTCAAGAGCACTGCTAAGGACATTGGGGCTGAAGGCAGAGTTGCCAGCAGCCATACAACCACTCAGCTCTGAAAAAAAACCTGAAATTGGCACTTGGCAGCAGTGCTTTGGTTTCAGCTGCCTGCCTGGGAGCCCTGGGATTGCAGGGCACTGAGGAGCTGCCTGGGAGCCCTGGGATTGCAGGGCAGTGAGGAGAGGCTGCCTGGGAGCCCTGGGATTGCAGGGCACTGAGCAGGAGCTGCCTGGGAGCCCTGGGATTGCAGGGCAGTGAGGAGAGGCTGCCTGGGAGCCCTGGGATTGCAGGGCACTGAGCAGGAGCTGCCTGCCTGGGAGCCCTGGGATTGCAGGGCACTGAGAGGGGCTGCCTGGGAGCCCTGGGATTGCAGGGCAGTGAGGAGAGGCTGCCTGGGAGCCCTGGGATTGCAGGGCACTGAGCAGGAGCTGCCTGCCTGGGAGCCCTGGGATTGCAGAACACAGAGGAGAGGCTGCCTGGGAGCCCTGGGATTGCAGGGCACTGAGGAGCTGCCTGGGAGCCCTGGGATTGCAGGGCACTGAGGAGGAGCTGCCTGGGAGCCCTGGGATTGCAGGGCACTGAGGAGCTGCCTGGGAGCCCTGGGATTGCAGGGCACTGAGGAGAGGCTGCCTGGGAGCCCTGGGATTGCAGGGCACTGAGGAGGAGCTGCCTGGGAGCCCTGGGATTGCAGGGCAGTGAGGAGGAGCTGCCTGGGAGCCCTGAGATTACAGAACACAGAGGAGAGGCTGCCTGGGAGCTCTGGGATTGCAGGGCACTGAGGAGGAACTGCCTGGGAGCTCTGGGATTGCAGAATACTGAGCAGGAGCTGCCTGGGAGCCCTGGGATTGCAGGGCACTGAGGAGAGGCTGCCTGGGAGCCCTGGGATTGCAGGGCACTGAGGAGCTGCCTGGGAGCCCTGGGATTGCAGGACACTGAGGAGAAGCTGCCTGGCTTCCTGCAGTGCCTGTGGTGGGGCCATGGCCAGCACCAGAAATGTGTGTGAAAATGGTGACAGTGGGGAGCTTGTCCCCCCCACCAGCCCACAGCCACTGAGACAAAGAGAATAATGTTCTAGGAATGATGAGGCTTAGAGAAAAGAAATTCATGGTTTCTGTCTTAAACCCTTTTCTCTCCAGGAACACCACTTAGACAGCAAGAATTACTTCTTTGTACAGCCTTCTTTGGAAGACTGACCTTTTCTTGTTACCAAGCTGCTCTCCTTTGTTTTCTTGCAACTCTTTTCTAGTGGTTTGTGCCCTCTGTAATTCGGGTTCCACTGTTGAACACTTTGCTTTTGCTCTTAGGGTGTGAAAACCTCGTGCAGAACCATTGAATCACCTGCAGGCAGAATCCGTCACGTAAGTGGTTCGGAAATTCAGCCTTTCTTTAACTGCTTTTTACTCATCTCATTCTTTACTTCTGATTTCCTCTGTGACAAAAAGAAAAAAAAAAATATAGCTACCCCTCTCCTGAAGACCTACTTTTATAAAGTGCTATTTCCTGTGGTCTCCAGGAGCACATTAAACACAGAAATGTGAAGCACTTCTGTTCTTTCTGGCTGAGTGTAAAAGGGTTGGGCAGTGAGACTGGTGACTTCCAGCAAACCCTCAACCTCCCGTGGAGCTGCTGGGTCAGCTGGGTCAGCCTGTTGAACCCCTCCCTCGCTGGGCCCTGCCAGGGCTGCAAAGGAGTTTCTGCCAGAGATGCAGATGGAAATGCCTTTTTTCCCCCCTCAGCATCCCTGTGTGCTGAATGGGGCGAGCAGGGCTGAGCCTGCTGTGATGCACTGAGCCCCACCTGGAGTGTGCTGTAGAGGAGACACCTGGCTGGACACCCCTCTCTGCACTTGAAATTTCAGTATTGGGCTGACCCAAATCAGCTCTCCCACGGCCACCCAGCCACTCTCACTGCCCCTCCTAAACAGCACAGAAAATGAGCAGGAAAGGCTCATGGTTGGGGTAAATGCAGGTAGAGCACTTACCCTCACTGCCAAAACAGGCTCAGCTGGGGGAAACCCATTTATTGTCAGTTCAAAGAGGCTCGGATGGTGAGAAACAAAGACAAAGTAACGCCTTCCACTCACCTCCAGCCCATTTTTTGCCCTTTGTGCCTTCATTCCCAGCTCCTCTGCCTCCCCCAGCTGATAAAACAGCTCCCTGCCATTCCTCCTCCATGCATTCCCCTGCCATGGTGTGGATCCTGGAAGGTGTGAAAAATGCGTATTTTATGATTGGCTTTTTGCAAATATTAAAATGAATATTATATGTGTTATGTTAGAAAGTTATGCTGTATTAATTTTCTTAAGTAGTGTGTTAAATATAGTTTTAGGTTATAACATAATGTTAAAATATAAACTGTGCTATGTAAGATACTTTTTTTTTAAAAGAGGACTTGCACCAGATAGCAGCCACAGCATACCTAAATCTTTCAGAGAAAGAGAATTCATTGCTCCATTATGAGAAGAAACTAACTTCTTCCTGCCTTGCTCAGCCGTCAGGATTCAGAGGAAGAAGTTGACGTTGACCAGACAGAATCCTTTGTTTGAATGGAATTTATACATCATGTATGAGCTGTATGAATATGCAACAGGCTGTTGTTATTAAGGGTTAATCCTCTGTTAACATGGGTCCTTTTTCGGGCTTATTTTGCCCAGAACGAGGTACCTGGACTGTGTAACTCTTTGTTTTTATTGTCTCGTATTGTCCTTATCTCAATTGTCCAGATTTTTATTACTCTAATTATATTACTATTTTTATAACCATTTTATTACTATTAAACTTTTAAATTTTTAAAACCAAGTGATTGGCGTTTTTCACAAAGGGCACTCATGAGAAGGGAGCTTGGGGTGGGCATGCAGGAGGCTCTGGAGGTGGCTGGGGAGGAGACAAGCAGGGCTGTGCTGGCACAGTGAATAACATGTGGCTGAGCTGCTAGAAGCTGTGGCAAACGGTCTGTGTGGAAAGTGACACTCATTATTCGTTAATAAATGCTATCATTGTCTGTAGACAGGCATTTTCCTCCTTAAATGAAGCAAACCTACCCACAATACAACCTGCAGCCAGCCAGGCCAGGTAAAACTGTCAGCTCTTCAGGCAGGACCCTTGAATTGTGCTGCATTTAAATTGGCAAAGAAATGGAATGTAATTGTTCTGCAATTGATATAATGCTTTTATCTCCTGTCTTGGTGAGTCCTCCAGTATTACTCTTAAAGCCTTGAAGGCCTGGAGGACTTACATGAGAATTTCTGTTTGTTTTGTGGTCTGAGCTGCTGGAGATACACCAACCTGAGCCCTTATGTGTGTGCTGAGGAGAGGGTGGTGGCCTGAACTCTGCCAAAAGTCAAATTTCTGTGCTAGTGGCTGGAAAGGAAGGCCTGGAGAGAAACTAAGAAATGCTTCTTTTTAGTAAGGAACAATTCAGGGCAAGGAGGGAGAACAAAATAGATATAAAATTTTTCCCTTCAGTGCCTGGTACTTTGGGGACACTGGTCTGAACTGACACTCAGTGTGCCCTTTGTGAGTTACGTTTTCAGCAGAAGGGTGATGCCTTAGGATTGTAGCTGTTTTCTATTTTTCATCTATATGTAATCCTGCAGTTCTTTAGTGTATAACTCTAAACTCCATATACAGTGTGAGCTGCTGCTTTCCCATTTTGGTCAGACACAACAATTCCTCTCCGGGCCTGGGAATCAAGGACACCTCACTGCCTCAGGCCTTGAGAGATGTAACTAAAAGTGAGTTGTGGGGAGAAAACTTGTGGTAAATTACTTCATTACCTAAAGCTGTAATTGGAAGATTAACCCCCAATATGCAAACAGATCAAACTTATAAAAGTGTGAAATCCTGTGACCCATTGTCCATTTTGGTTGTAGGCCCTGGGAGGCTCTGTCTGCCCTAAATGTACCTGAAGGCCATTTAATAAAGAGAACCTCTTTTTATTCCCTTAATTTTGTCTGGCCTCTGTTTCTAGGGAGCCCCAAAAGGCATCAAGGGGAGCAGGACAAAGGTGCACCAAGGCTGCAGAACCCCCAGGTCTGGAGCCATGGCTGTGAGGGAGGCCCAGGGTCTGGAGAGCTTTGGCAGGGGCTCCATGCTGGGTGCAGCACGGCTCTGCAAGGAGGATCTCTGGTGGCACAGGCAGAGCCAGGCAGTTCCCTGGCACGGGCACCAGTGACACCTGTCCCTGTGTCCCCGTGTCCTGCCTGCTGTGGAGGAGCTGTGACACCCCCTCAGCTGCTGGTGTGGCACTGTGACACTGGGCTGCTCCAGGCCAGCCTGGAGACACCGAGGCCCAGCTGATTCATCGGCATTTGCACCCTGCAAAGGACTCTTCACTGGGGAGGGTGAGTCACAGTGCTGCTGAGGCCTGGGGGGACAGAGCCCATCCTTCCACAGGGACAGAGCCCATCCTTCCATGGGGTCAGAGCCCATCCTTCCAGGTGGACAGAGCCCATCCTTCCATGGGGACAGAGCCCATCCTTCCACAGGGACAAAGCCCATCCCTCCATGTGAATAGAGCCCATCCTTCCAGGGGGACAGAGCCCATCCTTCCACGGGAAGAGAGCCCATCTTTCCATGTGGTCAGAGCCCATCCTTCCACGGGGACAAAGCCCATCATTCCACGGGGACAAAGCCCATCCTTCCAGGGGAACAGAGCCCATCCTTCCACGGGGACAAAGCCCATCCTTTCCAGGGGAATAGAGCCCATCATTCCAGGGGGACAAAGCCCATCCTTTCACGGGGACAGAGCCCATCATTCCACGGGGACAAAGCCCATCCTTTCCAGGGGAACAGAGCCCATCCTTCCACGGGGACAGAGCCCATCCTTCCACGGGGACAGAGCCCATCCTTCCAGGGGAACAAAGCCCATCCTTCCAGGGGAACAGAGCCCATCCTTCCACGGGGACAAAGCCCATCCTTTCCAGGGGAATAGAGCCCATTCTTCCAGGGGGTCAGAGCCCATCCTTCCAGGGGGTCTCAGCCCATCCTTCCATGTGGATAGAGCCCATCCTTCCATGGGGACAAAGCCCATCCTTCCACGGGGACAGAGCCCATCCTTCCATGTGGATAGAGCCCATCCTTCCACGGGGACAGAGCCCATCCTTCCATGTGGATAGAGCCCATCCTTCCAGGGGGACAAAGCCCATCCTTCCGCGGGGACAGAGCCAGGGAGGAGGAGGGGAGGTGCAGGAGGGGATGAACAGCTCCTCCCCTCTTCAGACACCTCTGGGGTGACAGATTTCTTCCAGCTGTAGGTGCTCCTCACTGTCCCCAGTGATGCCTCTCTGACACCTGGAAGGGAGAAAATCAGCAGCAAGGGTGACAAACAGCTCAGGGCCTAATGACACAGCAAATACAAACAGAAAATGTTTCTTTATTTGGTGGAAAGGCAGCTACAGGAAACCAAGCCACGCTGTGCAGGAAGCAGAGGTTACTGAGGACAGGGACAGGACAGCCAGTGGGGTTGTGTGCTTCTGGTGGTGGTGATGGTGCTGATCCACTGCTGCTCCAGAGCTTCACCACCTTAATTACTGACAGGGGAGCCTCAAAGGGCTTCCTGAGGGGCAGCAGGGGTGAGTGAGACACAGTCTGCTCTGCTGTGCATCCTGCACCTCCCAGTCACTGCTGGACGAGCTTTGCTGTTGGAACCCTGGTTACTGGGAATTTTAGATTTTCTGTGCTGACAGGCACTGACCTCCAAGAGAACACTGCATTGACCTGAGGCTGTGGAGAAGGCTTCCAAAATATAATGATAGAACTGGGATTGTGGGTATGGAGTTTAATTAGAAGTGTGTGATATCACATGGTGGAAAATTTAGAGTTGAAGGTGTTAGAATATAGTAATATCTATAAAGCAAGATGGAGGTTTTGGGGCAGAGGCTGGTCCTTCTTCTTCACCTTCTTCTCCACGGGTCTGGGTGGTTTTGTGTAATTGGATAAAACAGTCCACATTGCAGATATTGGCGGTTGGTTATTGGGTTAAAAGTGAAAATAATTCAGGTGTCATTTATTAATTGGACTGTTTATCCTTAAAAGGCCTTGGAGAGAGCGAGAGATGGGGCTCCATTTTTATTTTGTTAGAGTGAAGTGCTGTAGAGCTCAGGGTTTATGAGACTGTAGCATGGATAAGAACTAATAAACATGTGAGTCCCAAACAAGAAATTCCATCTCAGACATTTAATCCTAACCCCGGCAAAAAGAAGTTAAGACTTGTCAGGAAAGAAGTTAAGACTTTGTCAGGAAACAGTTCTGCAGGAAGAATCTGCAAATCATGGCAGCTTATGAATGGCTGTGATCAAAAAGCATGGAGGCCTTGAAGGCTGAGGAAAGGAGGCTCAAAGTGCACTGTTTAAATGAACATCCTGCTTTACACATGCAAACCTGCAGACCTGTTGAGATGTGACCACACCAAAGTGGGTTTGGGCAAAATCATACCCAGGCTGCTCTGAGAATGTTAAGTGGGAAGCTGAATTCAGAATAATCTTAAAAGTAAAATCCCCAGGAGACTCCAAAGTAGATTAGGATCCAAAGAAGCACTGGCTGAGTTCAAAGAAGCTGGAGGTGGCTGTTGCCAGCATTGAGTTACTGGGGCTGCTCACCAGGTAGGCCCAGGAATGTCCCTTCCAGCTGTGTCCCTGGAAAGCTTCAGACAAATAAAGTGACATTAAACTGCTCAGGGACTGGAGCCCTCCCAGTTCTTCTGAAGATTTGTCACATCATCCTCTTGGGACCAGTGTGGGTTGAGTGTGATATGAAGTGTATCAAATTGAAAGTTTTAGGTTGGTTCATCAGCAAAGTGATGGGAAGGCAAAGGGCCCAAGCACACAGAAAAGAAATCCTTCAATACCTGGATGGGTTTCAGCCTTCCCGTGCTCTTCCTCTGCTGTCAATAACCCATTTAACTGAGATGGCCTTGCCCAGGTATCACTGCTCTCTCCATGGCCCAGCATACAATAAATTGTCCCAAAAAAAGTCAGGAATTTGTAACAAAACTGTCACAGGCTTGGGAAGAACTCTGTTTTTTGAGGAATCAGCAAAAGCAGGAGGAAGTGAGAGGAGTTTATTGGATTTGCTTGGCAAGGTTTTGGTAGAAAAACCTAGGTAGTTAAATTCTAATTCAAAATTAACCATACTGAGGGAAAAATAGAGAAAGCTTTTACCCTTACTAGAGAAAGGCTTGAGATCCACTGGTGAAAACCAGTCTGATGTGGGTGAGAAATGAAACACCTGGTGATTAAGTAGCCTGAGGAATTCTGATTTACTCCTTCTCCATACCTGTGTGGAATACAAGGCACAACAAAGCTTAATTGCCCTGATTGGGCAAATTGCTGAAGTGGGATGAGGTGGATGGGAGGCAGTTCAGTTCTGCTGTGCTGGTGGGAGGTGAGGTTGTGTGCTTTTCTGCCTTTTTGCTTTAAATTCTGCAATTTAATGTTGCTGCCTGGGCCAGTGAATGGACTTGGCTTTGCTGTGGGTGTTTGAAAGTGGTCTGGCTTTGTGTTAACTCTCCTCTGGCTGCTGAGACAATGTTCCAAAAGGAGGCTTGGAGTTTTAATAATGCACCAAACATCTGTTTGTGGGTAGTGCCCGAGGGTGGCTAGAGGCTTTTGTGTGACCCAGAGCTGTGTGGATATCACAGTGTCACTCCTTAGAGCCACATCTCCAGGGCTCTTGGGACTGAGGCTGGACAAACTCCAAAGGCAGCAGAATCCCAGTCAACAAGGAATGCTTTGTTTCCCTCCTCTGTGGCTGACACCTGGAGTGCAGGGGGATTGGGGCACTTTGGCTCTAAAAATCTGCAGTTCTGTCTAGGCTGCCCAGCTGCAGAGCAGTGAAAGCTGTGCCTCAGTGCCCTTGCATTCCATAGTGCCCTGTTTGCAGGCCCTGGGGCTAGAAAGTTTTCAGGACTAGTCACAAAGATATTTTTCTGCGGTCACAAGCCTTAAATCTCGCACGACAGCAAGCGAGGCGAGGCTCAGCAGCAGTCACACAGGGATCAAACAGTGTTTACAACAAAGGAAGCCACCTAAGAAATCACCCTCGATTACTTTACCTGATGAGAGAGCTCTGCTGGAGCACTGTCACTCCCCCAGGCTGACACACATGGGCCAGAGGGGCTAAAGGGTGTGTACCCCAACACGGGCACGTCCAGGGCAGCATTCCCAGCTCTGCTGCCACCAACCCACTGGAACAGGGAGCATTCCCAGCTCTGCTGCCATCAACCCACTGGAACAGGGATCATTCCCAGCTCTGCTGCCATCAACCCACTGGAACAGGGAGCATTCCCAGCTCTGCTGCCATCAACCCACTGGAACAGGGAGCATTCCCAGCTCTCCTGCCATAAACCCACTGGGAATTGGCTGAGCTGTGCCAGGCTGGAGGTGGAGGCAGTCATGGAGCTGCTGTGGACATCACTGAGTGAGGTAAGGACAAAGAGGGGCTCTGCTCCAGGGTGGGGTTGGCTGCTGTGCCTGGTGTGTTTTGGGTCCAGCAGTGGTGTTGGGGGACACCTCTGTGCAGCTGAAGCTCCTCAGCACTGTCTGATCAGAGGCAGTGCAGTGCAAGTGCTTCCCCTGCGAAAGCTGATCTGGGGAGATAAGATACCAGGCAGGCATTTCCATGAGACATGAAACAACCTCTTTTCCACCTCCACCACGTTTGTTCCGTGCCCTGGTGGAGGGAGATGAGGAGGCAGGAGGGCTGAGTGGGTTGAGCTAAAGGCCAGTGCTGGCCCAGGCTCTGGCAGCAGCCTGGGAGCGCTCTGCAGCCTGCACGGGACATGGAACAGGAGCAGGAGTCACAAGGATTGGCTGTCCCAGCACTGTTTGTCAGCAGCCCCTGCAGAAATGAGTCTTTGAACTCACCATGTGCCTTGTTTTGTCCTGCTGTGCCTCACCTGAGTGCGCTTCTATCCTTCCCCTCTCTACAGTGAGGCTGGAAAAGGGCCAAGAAGCTTTGTGTGTGCCTATTAGGAGCTGTGGGGGATGGAAAAAGCCCTCTCCATCACTTGCTTTGAAATTATTATTTCCTTTTTTTTTGTTTTAACTATTGTGTTCTTCCCTTGGTTTCTTTGCATGTCAGAGGCTGAGCATCTTCTGGACAGGGAGCTCAAAGCTGTGCCCAGTGCCAGGCTGTGCTGCCACAGAGGGTAAATGTGCTTGTCCAGGGTTTCAGTGGCTGGACAGTGAGAGCTCCCTTCCCATAAGTGCCTGGGAAGGTTTCTGAAGGCTGTGAGTGAGGAAGGCTCACTCCTTGCAGTGCTGTCTCCATCCTGTAATGCCTCACGCTCTCATCCATGCTGAGGTGCTTTCTGCCACTCCTGAGATGCAGAATTTTGTTTCAAAGCTGTTATTTTTATGCACATAATGAGCTTACTTAAAACAATCAGGAGAAATACCATTTCTCTTTTCAAGGCCCCTTTCTCCTGCTCTAAAACTCCCTGCTTGGGCAAAAGCACTGCAACTGCCCAGGCTCAGTTATTTGGCCTTTTGCCAGGGGACATGTTTGCCACAAAGCGTGGGGGACAACATCATGTTTATTTCCAAGATAACAGACAACTTTTCATTTAAATACGTGTTTGAAAACCACATTAATGGTTTACTTTCCCACGTTGGCTGGTAAAGGGAGTAGATTTTTCTTTAATCTGTTGCAAAATCCTCCCCAAAGGTATAAAATCTTTGTTCTAGCGGGAGTTCTGCTGTTAGAACAGCAAGATTCTTGTGATGCCTTTTCCTCTGAGGTTTTGCACCGCTTTTGTTTGTTTTTTAAAATTATCTGTAATTTTAATTTACTTATTATTGCAATTCTGTGAACACTGCTGCTGTCAGGGGTGTGGGAGTATGAATGCAGGCAGCTCATGTGGGTGGCAATCCTTGCTGTGCCTGAGGTGGCACTGGTATAAAGAAACCTGCTCCATTTGTGCTGCCCTGGGTTGGAGGCTGTGGAAAGGGAGGCTGGATTCTCTGGAGCACTGGGAAGGGTCTCTCTGGATGCCAAGCAACCAGGGAGAAAGGGAAATGCAGGTGTGGAGAATGAGCAAATCAGAATTCCTCAGGCCACTTAATCACCAGGTGTTTAATTTCTCACCCAGATCAGGCTGGTTTTCACCAGTGGCCT
Source organism: Passer domesticus (assembly GCF_036417665.1). Classification (NCBI taxonomy): domain Eukaryota; kingdom Metazoa; phylum Chordata; class Aves; order Passeriformes; family Passeridae; genus Passer; species Passer domesticus. Next base: position 33,115,778 of record NC_087480.1, on the reverse strand, counting down.
TTCTCTAGTAAGGGTAAAGCTTTCTCTATTTTTTTCTCAAGAATGGTTAATTGTGAACTAGATTTTTACTACCAAGGTTTTGCTACCAAAACCTTGTCATGCAAATCCAAACTTCCTCCTTCTTTTGGTGTTCCCCCAAAATATATAGTCCTTCCCAAGTGTGTGACAGTTTTGTTGTAAAGAGCAGAGCACAGGACCCCAGACTCCGAGAGGAGGTGTTCACCAGTCTCGGCACAGGGGCAGGGAGAGATGGCAGCCGCTCTGCGCTGATGCCATCAGCCTTGCAGACACCCAGATAAGCAGAAAAACCCCATCCTCACGGTGGTTCTGCCTCTCGGTAATCACCAGCAGCATCTGCATTGTTTTTGCCCTGCCCACGCGTTTTACATGTCACCATGCAGCGCTGGTGACTCACGCTGTGCCCCGCAGGAAACCCAGCGGCTCCTCCTCGGTCTGCAGCTGCAGGGCATCCCCTCCTCCCCAAATCCACATGTGCTCGGTGAAATAAATGGGTAGGAGATCTTTCTCCTTTTTAATGCCTTTATTAAGAAGAATCAGCTCAGGTGGGGAGAAATCGACGGGTCGCACCCACACCGCCGCTGCTCCCAGGCGTGGCACGGAGGAGGAGGGTGATGCAGCTTTGTCCACTGGTCTGCAGACAGAGCTGGGGATTCCGTCCTCATGGGAGAGTAGCGGATTCCTGCTTTTTTGTCTAACACCCCGGGGCGTCTCTTTAATCAACATCTTTTGAGGTTAGGGTGAGAAGCAAAAGGGTCCAAGCAGGTACGGGACTATGCTCCCATCCTTAGATGTCACTTAGGTCACTTGTTGGCTCGTGATTTTAGGGGTTTTTCCTGGGAAAACTGTAAAAATTCGGGGCGCAATGCATTTCTCATCTGCATACTGGCTCTGATGTCACTGCTATTCTCTTCCTACCTGGAGGGTCTGTCCTGGTGTCCGTCCCTGGCAAGCATCAGGGGGACAATGGTTAATCACCAGCCATTAACAGGTAATTGAAGAGCTCCTCTTTAGCAGTGAAACTAACTTACGGCAACTGGTCTGACTTGTTTTTAACTCTGCAACCTAAAAAAGATATAACTTTCTATTCATAACACTTGGGAGATGAAGGAGCCGCGCTCCTCCTCCTGTAGCCGCAGAGTCTGTCGCTATAGGACGCGAAATAAAACGACGCGGACGCTGGAACCTCCAAGGTAAAAAAAGGGAAGTTTAATTTCTGACTCCAGCATTTATAGATTTTCAAAAGTGACAGTGGGTTGGAGGGTGACACCTCTCCAATGACAGGGACAAACCAATAGTCCATCAAATTTCTCCTCCTCCAGAAAAGAATGTAAAACAATAATTATTTACTGAAAAGTGTGTGAGAAAGTTCACTACAAGAATGTAAACATCAGAAGGCTTAGAAGAATTTAGAAGAACAGGGTGACAAGGGCCACCTCTGTGGGGATCCCTCCCGGAGTGGTTTTTCTCTTCCCTGCTTTGATCTGGGCTTTTGAGGGCTTTTTGAACCCTTTGAGGGCTGTTCTGCCCTGTGCTCCAGCCCTTTCCTCGGCGGGAGGACCCTAGGGTTAGTGTCTAACACCCTGTCACACCATCACCAGGAAAATGGCACCTTGTGCTGCAGTCTCCCAAGTGGCAGGAATAGATTGCAGCTGGATGCAGAAGAACTCTGTGAGCAGGAGAGGCCTCCTCAGGGCAGCTGAGACTGAAAAATACTTTGGTTTTTTGGGTGCTCTGGATCAGGATGCCTCTTCCACCACTGGAATCAGTGGGTGCCCCAGTGCTGAGCAAGCTGTGGTTGGTTTCTTGCTGAGCAGAGGTGTCACATAGCACCAGAGGAGTTCAGAAGCTGCAATCCTTTGCTAGGTGCCATCTCCTTTTCCCCATTTGCCTCTATCCTTTTGGGCTTCCTTCTTGTAGGAACCTCTTTGCCCAGCACCTTAGCCTCTGTTGTGCTCCCTGTGCCTTGTCTGGCTGCACTTCCAGCTTGTGAAGGGGCAGAGAGAGCCCAGAGAGGAAACAGGGACAGCCAGGAGCACCAGGAGGACAAAGAAGTCTGTTCTGTGAGTGCTCAGAGCTGCATTTTCTGTGCACAGCAAGGTGAGGATGCCCTGGGGGAAAGCCCGATGGGAATATCCAGAGCAGGGTGGGAAGACTGTCTCTATTTTGGGATTATAATCACTCTAAATAACTGCAGAAAGCCAAGGCAGGCTGTGGGTGCAGAGGCTGGTGTGCACACCAAGTTGCCAGGGCAATTCTCTTGCTTTTTTTCACGTGAGATTTTTGCTTTGGCAAACGAGGAGTTCAGGATTTCTCTGGTGTCTCCTGGTGGTGGTGTCCAGCTGGTGATCCGTGGTGTTTGACTGCAAACTCTGAACAGTGTGAACCCTCAGCCATTGCCATCTGCTGCCCCCACCACTCTGTGGAAATGACTGAAATAAGATTGAGCTTGCTGGGGGCAGGCAGGCTACCCTCGTTTCAAAGTGGAGATGTAGAAACACAGATTAAGGCTGAATTAATACCTGTTTTGGTATGCCAAAGAATCTGTCAGGGTGGTGTGAATATTACCTTCCAGCAAGATGTGTCAGAACTCAGTGTGTTCAAAGCTGCGCTGCTCTGTGTGAACTCGGTGCTGCAGCTCCATCCCACCAGGGGATGGCTGCCAAAAGTCACAGCCAGGGGTGTGGGACAAGGCTGAGGCATGCCCTGCAGGACACAGCTTTTCCAGGCAGCAGTTTCCCTGTGAAATGGGTATTAAGGTGTGTATTGGGGACCTTTCAAGTATCTCGGGCCACAGAGGGAAATACAAGCTCTTTAAAGCTGTCAGGATCCCAAGCCTGTGGTTTAATTAATGGAGAAAATCCCTGCAGGACACGGGGAAGAGCAGAGCTGAGGTCCCTGCCATGGATCGCCCAGTGATGCCTTCAGTCCTGCCACTTTGGGGGCTGTGCTTGCTGAGATCTCCCATTTTTGGGTTTCCTGTCACTCCTCAGTGCTTTTTATTTTGGGCTGGCAGGTTCGGTGTTATCAGGGCAGTGCCATCCTGTGTTGTCTTTCCTGTGTGCAGGGATGCACAGATGTTTATCAGATGTGCATCACACAGGCTGTGTACTCCCTCCTCTTACTGTAAAAACTGAGCTCTCAAAAACGCCCCGAGCATTTGGTTTAAAACAATTTCTTTTGTGGCCCGGGCTCCCCAAAGGTGCCAGGGGAGCAGAGCAGGTTGGGATGGGACTTGAGGCTTTTCCTTATTTAACTGGCAGCTCCTTGGGGTCACGCAGGTTTGTTCTGAGTGTGGGGAAGCCCGACAAGGTTGCTTTGCTGTGGCAGTGCAGATAAAGGGTGGAGTTTGAGCAGAGGCCACTAGATGTCTGTAGAGACCAGGCTGTGACCGCTTTATTGACTTATCCGAGCCCGGATTGATAGCCGGGGGTTGCACTGGCAAGATAAAGTGATGTGTATGGGGCACTCTGCTCAGATTTTGTAAGAAAATCAGCATTTACTAAATAGGTTTGAAACTAGGCAGCTGCGAAACTGAGGAACCTTTCTGAGGATATTATTGTCACCATGATATTTTATGAAAAATCCCTTCGCCGGGATTTTTCTCCTGAGAAGCCTCAAAAGAAATGTAAACAATAATTATCTGATTGCTTTGGAATGTGGTCTGGAGGTTGCTTACCAAGAGGTGTTTGATTGGTTCCTTGTGGATTGTTTTAATTTAATGACCAATCACCATCAGCTGTGTTGGACTCTGAGGAGTCAGCCACAAGCTTTCATTATCATTCTTTTCTAGCCTTCTGATGTATCTTTTTCTCTATAGTTTAGTATAGTTTTAGTATATAATTTATTATAATATCATAATAAATCAGACTTCTAAGAATATGGAGTCAGATTCATCTCTTCCCTCATCTTGGGACCCTCGCAACTGCAACATTTTATGACTACAAATGCACAAAACGTGTCTCTGATTTTTATCTCTAAATTATATGAATGGCTTAACCAGCTCTTTTACTTGTGTGATATTCATCGGCAAGCGTGAACTCTGAAGGTACTTCTGTGTTGCCTGTGCACCTGTATCTTCATTATAACATGTGAATATAAAGATTGATATCGACAGATAACAAACTTGGTTCCACAACAATCTCAGAAATCAAAATACTTAATATATAAATATTAATATGCTTCCCAAGTGAAGTACTCTCCTGTGCAAACGTGGTTCTTTCCAGTGCAACCTCTGAACTACTATGCTAAATCTCCTCAGTGATCTTTTACTCTCCTCTTCCTCATCATGCTGACTTCTCTGCTCTGTCTGTTCAGCACTGGGAGACATTTAGCGAATGTTCTTCACCCTCACAAACTCTGACCCAGTTTGATTCTAACATTGCACCAGTCAACCACTTAGCTTGCTTGTTTGAAATTAATTTTATTACCACTGAATTTCCATTCATTGTGTTTGCGTGTTATGCATGATCCATGGATGTAAATTCCAGCATGGTGTGGAAACACAAAGGGTGACAGTGAAGGAGGGGTTCGGGGCAGGTCCTGCAGCACAGAGGGGATGCTGCAGGGCCAGAAGGTGGCTCACAGGAGCCTGGGGCTGGGTTAATGCCACCATGTCACAGTGCTCTAGTGATTGCCACACTACTCTGGTCAGAACTCTGGCAAGGAGCTCCTGCAACTGCAGTGAAATTCACAGAATCACCAGCTTGGAAGAGACCTTCAAGATCATCGAGTCCAACCCATGCCCTAACACCTCAACTCAACCCTGGCCCCCAGTGCCACATCCAGACTTTTTTAAAAGACATCCAGGGATGGTGACTCCACCACCTCTCCAGGCAGGTCATTCCAGAATTTATCAATCTTTCCATGAAATTTTTTTTCCTAATATCCAGCCTGTATTTCCCTTGGTGCAGCTGGAGGCTGTGTGCTCTGGTGCTGCCTGGAGAAAGAGCTCAGCCCCAGCTGAGCACAGGCACCTTTCAGGGAGCTGCAGAGAGTGATGAAGGCACCCCTGAGTCTCCTTTTCTCCAGGCTGAGCACCCCCAGCTGGTCCTTGTTTTGTTTAATGGCAGGAGAGGCCTGAATTCAGTGAATTCTTCCAGCTGCAGGCTTGACCCCACCTCATTCTCTGCTGAGAGGGGTTTGGTGCAGCTGTGCTTTCCCAGGGAACAAGATGCTCTCCCAATGTCCCCAGTGAGGTGGGCATTAAAGTGTGCGTGGAATGCTCTGGACCTCAAAGGAAATGCAAAACTCCAGGTTCAGATGGTTCTGTCCACAGCAGGTCCCTTTGGAAAGGGAGGTCAGGGTGGTGAGAAGGAGCCCTGCTCAGTCAGAGAACAGCTCCCTGCTCTCCAGGTTTTCCGGGGGGATTGGGACCCATGTCCCTGCACCGCGGCTGCTGCCAGCACCAGGGGCACCTCCCTCCTGCCCGCTGCGAGGGAGAGGAGGAGGAAGGGCCGCTCCCAGGGCTTCTCCTCTCGCACAACTCCTCCGGACCCACCAGAGGGCAGGGAGGCTCTGCGGAGGAGCCGGGTGCAGCGAGCCCAGCCATCCCTGCGGGGCCACATCCGCACCTGCGGCAGCATCCCGCCTCCCGAGCAGCCTGGGCTCAGCTGCTTTTGCTGCAGCCTGCCCTGGGGCAGGAGCAATCCCTCCCCAAGTGCCCAAATCCCATCTTCTCCCTCTCTGCTCCGCTAACACCACCTCTCATCCACCTAGACTTTTCCTGCTCTGCTCCACCCTGCTCCCATCTCCGTGTTCCCGAGGCTCCCACTCCCTGGTCCCCGTGTTCCCGGTGCTCCCATCCCCTGTTTCCTTGCTGCCATCCTCGGTTCCCGATGCTCCCACTCCCTGTCCCCGTGTTCCCGGTGCTCCCATCCCCTGTTCCTGATGCTCCTGCTCCCTGGTCCCCGTGTTCCCGGTGCTCCCATCCCCTGTTCCTGATGCTCCCACTCCCTGTCCCCGTGTTCCCGGTGCTCCCATCCCCTGTTTCCTTGCTCCCATCCCCGGTTCCATCCCCCCAGCAGCCCGGGCTGGAGCCCTGTGCTGTGGAGAGCAGCAAGGGGGCCCAGCCGGCTCTGGGCACGGGATCTCTGGTGTTCCCTGTTCCTGGGGAGCTGGCAGAGCCCGGGGGAAGCAGCACAGGCAGGGGCTGCAGCTGGAGGAGGGAACTGGGGAGTTTCAGGGGGCACCGGAGCTGGAGCAGGGCTGCAGATGAGGAAAGGGGTTCCTGGACAAAGCTGACCCCATCTCCTGCCCTTACAAAAAAGAAAATTTGTCTGGCTGCTCTGGAAGGGCTTTCAGGAAGATCCTGCCCACAGATGTCTGTGCCCTATTAGGGTATTGCTCAACGGGGTTTGTGAAGTGTGGAGCAGACCGTGTGTCTCCTGGGGATCCTCTCTTTTTGTTTTTTTCTTTAATTCCAGTTAGTAAGGCATTCTCTCAAAAGTTTGGACAGATAGCTTCCAAATGAATTGTTTAAATCAGGACAACCTCTGATGTATTTTTTGAGGAAACCAAATAATCCCTGCTTGCTCCTGTGTGCCCATCACTGCTGCACCTAATTTTGGATCCGGGCAATACATTTGCCAGCTGCTGTGGCAAAGCGTAAGGGGAAAGGACTGTATTTCTGTCCTGGGAAATACATGTTGAGCACTTGCCTTTCTGCCACAGCTGGGAACAGAGCATGGAGCCTGTGGAGGCAGGGCTGAGGTTCAGCTGGTCACCCTGCAGCTGGGCTGGGCCAAACTGGAACTTTGCATCCTGTGCCCACAGCATGGATATGCATATCCTCGCACAGGCTGGTCACAGACATGTTTTTTATAACACAGAAGGGTTTTTTATAACTTTAAAGCTCTACAGGCTGATGCACTTGGCTGTATAATAATCAGGTTTTTAGCTCTCTAAGCCCTGGATTTACTCCCAAGCCAAGCAGATGTATTGCCAACACTGTTTGTGCTTTCTGGGAGTACTGGAGCACCTTTTGTATCCAAAACTAAGCACCAGGAAAATGGCACCTTGTGCTGCAGTCTCCCAAGTGGCAGGAATAGATTGCAGCTGGATGCAGAAGAACTCTGTGAGCAGGAGAGGCCTCCTCAGGGCAGCTGAGACTGAAAAATACTGTTTTTGTGGCTGCTCTGGGACAGGATGCCTCTTCCACCACTGGAATCAGTGGGTGCCCCAGTGCTGAGCAAGCTGTGGTTGGTTTCTTGCTGAGCAGAGGTGTCACATAGCACCAGAGGAGTTCAGAAGCTGCAATCCTTTGCTAGGTGCCATCTCCTTTTCCCCATTTGCCTCTATCCTTTTGGGCTTCCTTCTTGTAGGAACCTCTTTGCCCAGCACCTTAGCCTCTGTTGTGCTCCCTGTGCCTTGTCTGGCTGCACTTCCAGCTTGTGAAGGGGCAGAGAGAGCCCAGAGAGGAAACAGGGACAGCCAGGAGCACCAGGAGGACAAGGAAGTCTGTTCTGTGAGTGCTCAGAGCTGCATTTTCTGTGCACAGCTGAGGAGGTTTTTCAGTAACTCCTGAATACGCAAACTGATACCATGGGGATTGGCACAGGTTGGACAGCAGCAGGGTCTGGGGTGCAATCCTTCATCAATGTTTGCAGATGTGGCTTCTGCTGGGTTTCAAATTCATGGTTAATTTCCTATCTCTGGATTGGGGGTCCCATTTCAGCACACCCTCTCTTTTATTTTTTTTGTTCTGTCATTTTGGCTGCTGCCTCTGGCCTGTTGGTCTCCAACAAGAAAATGTTGGCAGGGTGCACGTTGTAGCCAGGTGGGAACTGTTCTTATGGTCTGCTCATCACTGCTGGGCTGCCATTCTCCTTGGAGGTATTGGGGGAGGACTTGAGGCCACCCAAGACCACAGAGACCTGCTGTGAGCCCAGCCTTGCTCTGCCACGTGTGGGTGAGGTGTTTGGTCTCCTCTCTTTGGAGATGTTGATGACAAGGGAAAGTCTTCCCCAGGGTTTAAGATGAGGTCAGGAGCTGGAGGTGGGAGATTTGCCCTCACCAGACCTCGTGAGGCCTTCCCAGCTGTGTCCCCAGCTGTGTCACTGCCCCCTGAGCCTGGGGTAACCCCCAGCCCTGCCAAGGCTTGTTCCACAGCACTGGGGATGCAGGGTTAGAGCCAGCCATGAGTGTGCAAACCCAAACTGTGCCAGGGGAATGAGCCAAACCCTTCAACAGCCAGTGCCCTGCACTGAGTGCCTCTGGCATTTCTGAAATGTGGTGCTGAGCAAGTCTGGGTGGCTCCTTTCTATTGGCAAGCTTGGGAACTTCATCCTGTAAAAGTCTCAGGGAGGACCAGCTGAAATCCCCCATGAACCAACCATTGTAGCCATTTCCTGGCCAGTCTGGTGGATTCACTCTTGCTCTTCAGAGAGTTCTTTCAGTGTGTAAAAATGCTTTAATTCCTGTGAGCATGCCTCAGGCAAGCCCAGAGCTGTAGCTTGTCCCAGCAGACGAGCTGGTTGGCTGGCTCTGATGTGGTTTGTGGTTACGTGTAACATTGCTCATGTGGCCCTCCTGTGCTTTTGATTTTCTGAATCACCAGGGAGTGCACTTTCACAGGCAGGTGTGAGCCTTGCTCAGATGATGTGTGTGAGCACCCTGGGGAGACACTGTGAGCCTCTTCCAGCCTCACCCGAGGGTCCCTGTGCCCAGCAGGTGTGGGTGTGTGGCTGCTGCAGCCCCAGGGACACCCTGCCAGGGATGCTGAGCTGCTGGGGACCCCAGCCACCCTCCAGTGTGGGATGGAGCTCCCCAGGGTCACGTGGTAGCCAATCTCATTCTCCACTTGCCAAATTCCCACCTCTTCATTGCCAAGCTGCTGCAAAGCTTTAATGTTGACAGATTCAAAGAGTCCTGGTGTTGACCTGCCACAGGATGGGAGCTTTGAAGGTATTTGCTCTACTGGTGGCCTTTCTGTGTGCTTTAAGTGACTAAAAGTGTCCCAGCCTGCCAAGCCAGCCGTGGCACAGCAGTGACAGGGGCCAGGCACGATGGGACATGCTGTGAACCTCTGTGCCTTTCCTGCTAGAACATGGCAAAGCAAACAGCAGGCAGCAAACCTGGCAGGAGCCCTGGTTTCTCTGAATTTGTAGGTCAGGCACAGCTGTGTCACAGCCTGGCTCCAGTTTGGAGCTACCACACTGCTGCTGGCCCAGACCCTGAGGTACCTCACTCAGAAATGCTGTGCCCTGTTCTGCTGGAGGTAGACGCCACAGGGAGCTGGGCTTGGTGCATCTGCAGAGAAGGACCATGAATCACACAGGCCCAGGAGGGGCCCCTTGCCTTAGCAGGGTGATCATGAAAAATGTGCTGTCACTGTGATATTTTCTGAAAAATCCTCTTTGCCCAGGATTCTTCTCCTGGGAAGCTGAGAAGCCTCAAAGGAAAAGAAAAACAATATTATTTGATTGCTTCTCCCTGTTTTGCTGCTTTGGCGTGTGGTCTGGACATTGTTTACCAACAGGTACATTTTTGAATTGTTTTAATTTAATGACCAATCATGGTCCAGCTGTGTCAGACTCTCTGAGTCAGTTATGGGGTTTTATTATTCATTCTTGTTAAGCCTTCTGATGTATCCTTTAATCTTTCTTTAGTGCAGTTTTAGTATAGCATTCTTTTAATATGATATAATATAATAATATAATAAATCAGCCTTCTGAGAACATGGAATCATCTCTTCCCTGGTCCTGGAGACCCTCACAAACACCACAATGTGCCGTAATCACTTTGATACGAAAATGTGACATGGATAAGGTGAAGGAAGATGCTGATTAGAGGAGAAGGTACCTAAGAACAGGAGCTGGTGCACAACAGGGCCCTCCCAGCACTCTTCAGCTTGTAGTTTGTGTGACTCTCGTGCTCTTATCTGCATCTTCACCCCACCGAGTTTCCAGCAGCAAGTTGGCAGAGCCAGCTGAAGCAGCAGGAGGAGGCTGCAGCAAGGCCTGACCCCATGAATCAGCCATGGAAGTTTCTCTTGCCTCTGCTGAACAGTAGCCAGAGGGACAGGATGTTATTTTGGCAATGTTATTTTATGTTATTTTGGCAATGGCAGTAGATGTGCAGCATGTCTGAGTGGTAGTGGGAGGATGATAGGAAAAAGGGTGCCCTAGATGAGAAGGGGATTGCAGCTCTGCTCCAAAATAGCACACAAAGAAACAAAAAATTGGTCAGTGAGAGGCACAAACAGAAGGAATTTGTGCAGCTGGAGGTGAGAAATAGAAACTGGTGGTTGAAGTCACCCAGAATCAAGACTCAATCTGAGAAGAGATTTCATATGAAAACAGGAATACAATTAAAGCCTTTTTTTAGAAAGGTGAATGTTCTACTTTGTAAAGATCCTGAGAGATTTCCCATAAAACTGTGGCTTGGAGAAGAGGTGATGTCAGCATTAAAACCTGGCTTCTGATCCCACCCTGACAGATGGGAATCTAACCACGGAATACTGGGAGCATCCTCTTGAACTGAAGGGTCTCTTTGGCTCTTCCAGAGAGGAAATGATGTTTTTCTATGGTGTTTTCCTCCTGCCATTGAGTTCATAGTCCTCTGCTCCCTGCTTTGAAGAGGAGGGGAAAAAAGACATACGAAGCAAATTAGCCAAATCTCTGTAGTGTATCTAGGGGCCAGACTCCTCAGTTTGCCAACGTTCTCCTGCAATGTTTTCTTATATTTTGCTTAGGTCAAACCCTTATGAGACCCTTAGAAACAGAAATGTGTTTGCCTTTTTGCCTTGTGCGTAGGTGCTCTATGTTGGCAAATTTGATTTGGAAGGGCAGGGAGTTTGCATCCCCGTGGATTTGATTGTTGAGACCCCTGGCTTGAGCAGTGTTCAGCTCCATCTCCCAGAGCCTGGCCCATTTCCTTTTGTTGTGTTGTGCAATAATGCATTTAACTTCCAATATCAGAGGCTGGCAGCGCTCTGCAGCTCTCTGAGAAAGGTCACCGAAAGTCAGAGGAGTTTCACAAAAAACATAGATGAAAAGTTGACTCAGATTCACTGAAATGAACAAAAACTCTTTCCTCTTTTTCTTTTAGAATTATCTGTTTTTTGTGAAACTCGCTGGTTTTGCTGTGACCTTTATCTCTTACTCACTTGCAAGAGCTTTGTTTTGGCAGGCACAGGGGGGAAGGACTTCACTACAGTTTGCAGCCCGTGCTCGATGCTGAAGGATGGATTGAGATTTCCTGTGGCAATCCTGTCACCAGTTAACAGCCCCTGCTCTTGCTGGTGCCACGTGGGCTCTGGGGATCCTATCCAGAATCCTTCCCCTCAGCCATGCAGGTGCTGAGGAGGTGCCTCTTCTGGGTTTTTTTTTTTGCCATCCCACCAGCTTTTCTTGCCTGCCCCGACAGATAAAGATCCTAAAAGTTCAGGCTTGTGGCCTCGGTATGAATGGCAGCATTTGGGGCTGTTCACCAGTCTGGCCTGAATTTAAGGATTTTCTGGCCCCCAGCTGCAGTGCCAGGCAGACACACTGCTTGTTTGGCCCCTGCATCCTTTTCTCATTTCATTTCATCTTTTCTGTGTGTAACCCAGCAGTGATATCTGATGAGGTACCAAGAAGGCACCAGGGCAGAACAGAGAGCACTAAGGTTCTGAAGCTGTAGATATTTTTGGGGAGGGGTGATATTTGAGGTAAGAAATCCCAGTCTCAGGTGACTTTGGGGTGCTATTAATAGCCTGTCAAGTATAAGAGCTGTGGCAGCTGGTGCCTCTGCAGACACCACTGAAAGCAGTGCCCTTGACTTGCCACTGCCCCCTCAAGGGGTTGGGTGCTGGTTTTTGCCTTCCTTTTTCCTCTGTTTGGGTCGGGATTGAAGGCGTTTGAGAGGATGGTTCATGTTCAGACTCAGGTGTTTATTTTTTCTTATCTGTGTTAGCCAACTGAGTTCTGCAGTATTCCACTAACAAGCTACAAAATGGCTAACTGTCTTTCTCTACAAGGTCTTTTAAAGCTAAACTATCCAAATAAGAAATGACACCTAAATTATTTTTACTTTTAACCCAATAACTGATCGCTCAAATTCCGCAATGTGGACTTTTCTGTCCAATTACAAAATACCACCCAAACCCCTGGAGAAGAAGGAAGAAGGTGGTGAAGAAGGACCAGGCTCTACCTTAAAACCTTAATCTTGCCCCATATATCTTGCTATATTCTAAAGTATGATACTGAACACTTCTAGTCAAAGTACACACCTGTGATCCCAGTGCTATCAATCAATTTTGGAAGCCTTCTCCACAGCCTCAGGTCAAATGCAGTGTTCTCCTGGAATTCAGAGCCTGTCAGCACAGAAAGTCTAAAATTCTCAGCATCCAGAACTCCAGCAGCTGGGGAGCTCAGTGGGGCCGCAATGGCACTGCCCTGCAGAGAGGAAAACATTCCCTCCTCACCCATCTGCTTCCTCTTCCAAAAATCCCACAGGGACATGGGTCATCCCTGACTCACTCTGTAACAAAGAAGCTTTCTTAGGGTAGAGAGGGCTGGCCAGCAGAGAAACATGTCCCAGTGCTGCAGGATGGGCAATGGTTCTGCCCAGCCAGTGTGGTTTTTAAGGAGAAGGGGATTTCAGTGCTGGCTGCAGGGCAGGCTGCCCATGGTGAGCATGAGAGGCCTCTCATTTTGGTCTTCTGAGGGCTGGAGATGAGTGAGCTCCCCAGCTGCACCTCTCCTAGCCCAGGAGGGTTTTGCCCATGGGAATTAGCTGGGTTTTGACAGCAGCAGTAGCCCAGAGGTCTGGAACACTGCCAGGGTTCCAAGCCCAAGAGGTCTTTGCGTGCTGCAGCCATTCCCATCCCTGCAGGCAGATGTGGGCAGCAGTTGCTGTGCCTCACCATGGAAAAGAAAGGCATGTGGGTCACTTCACCACCCACTGATGCAAAATCCTAAATTGTCTAATTAAAAAATGGCACTTAAATTATTTTTACTTTTAACTTAACTAACTACTCATGGTTCATAATGTGGACTTTATTAATTACACAATGCCACTTCAACTTGTGAAGAACAAGAACTAGTCTTTGTTTTAAAACTTTTATCTTGTTTTATATATATTATATTGTAAAACTTTAACACTAAGTTTTTCACTATGTGATATTGCACATTTTTATTTAAATTACACACTTACAATCTTAGTTCTATCATTCCATTTTGGAAGCAGGTCAAATGCAGTGTTCTCTTGGGGGTCAGTGCCTGTTAGTACAGAAAGTCTAAAATTCTCAGCAGCCAGGGTTCTAACAAAATCCCTCAGGGATGGTCACCAGTCTGACACAGCCCAATCAACCTGCTCAGTGGGATTGGGTCTAAATGCACGTGAACTCCATCTGTGTTTTGAGCAGCTTTTCCCCAGTGGGAAGATGGGAAGAGAAAACTGATCTCTATAAAAAATCTGACTTTGGGAGCCTCTGGCAATATCTTCAAAAGACTGAAGAAAGTGCAGCCTAAATTCTGAAGCAAATCCAGAGAAGTCTCTTTGAAGCTGTACCTTCTGTCTCAGCTACAGGAACAGCAGGTGTATTCCTGCATTATTTTGAGGGTTGATGGTGCCTGGGTATCTGGAATGTGTATTCAGGTGTTTCCTTGTATGTCATGTCTTTCCCATCTGCCAAGGCAGACGATTCATTCTCAGGGCATGTCCTTACTGTGAGAACACAAGACTGGCCCTCTCAGTGAGTTGACCAGCTGATGGGATGAGATGTTGTGCCTTTTGTGGGTTGACACAGGGATCCATGTATAGGTAAACAAGGAAGAAAGGTGCCTGGATTTAATTAAAGCTGTGATTAAGATCTTTGCCCATCAAACTGGGGTAGAGCCCACAGAAGAACCCTCAGGATTTGGGCATGCAGTTGGTTTAGGATGCCTTTAGCAGGAAATGTGTGTTTGGCCACCTTTGACCATGTGGGAACTGCACCTGGGTGCAGGTGATGCCTTGAGAGGCCACCTGGGACAGAAGCTGGGAAGAGTTAAAGGAATAAAGTAGGAATTTAGTAAAAAAATAAAGTAGGGATTTATTAAAGGCCTTCACAGGATGCACCTTGGGCAGTACAAGAGATGTGGCTACACCCAAGATGGACCCTGGCTCATGAGTTTTCACACTTTTATAAGTTTTGGTCCATTTCCATATTGGGGTTCATTGTCCAGTTACAGCTCAGGTGATGCAGTCCCACCCTCCCAGTCTGCCCTCCTCCATTCCCTGTTGTTTGCACTTTTTGGGCCTGAGGCTGCAGCGGTGTCCTTGGTTCTGGGGCTGGAAAAGGATTGGTTTGTGTGACTGAGCTGTGGAGAGACCTTGCTAACACTTTATATGAAATTCAGAGTTATAAACTAATGCAGTACAGAATCTGGAAAATATGAAAGCTCAAGCTTAAGGCATCACAGGCAGGCCATGCCTCTCCCCATTGATGCATGGACACTCGTGCCTCTGATGATTTGCAAATCCCCAGAAGCTTATCTGTCAGGCAGTGGCTCCAGGTCTGCTATGATCTGGTTTCAGCCCATTTGGAGTCAGTTAAAGCTGACAGGAGATGGACAATTCCCTAAATGAGAATGAGCATGCAGTGCTTTTGTGCCTGTCTAGCTTCAGTAGATGCATCTCCCAACTCGGACTTCCCTGGCACAGCTCACTGTGCCCCTTCAGCAGCTGGGCAGCATTCCATGAGGGAAAACAGCTCCTAGCTAGAGAAGACAGGGATTGCTAAAAGGTACAATAGGAGTTGCTCCATTGGGAGACAACCAGCTACAGCAAAATGGGGTCCTGGCATGGCTGGAGGTGAGGGGTGCTCCTTAGGGTTCAACCTTATCTACTGTTTTCCTTAATTCCCCTTGTGCTGGTTAAAATATGCCTTGGAGAGCACTTAGGAAAGAGCTTCAGCATGGACAAGAGCTAGAACATGGTACCAGGAATGCTGAGGCCAGAAAAAAGGATGACACTCAGCAGTGACTAATAATGAAAAACTGCTCTTTAGCAGGAGCCTGATCAGTTAGAAAATACTGAGAAGGAGAAAAGATGTCAGTGTAGTGGCTGCTCACAGGATGACTAGGAACCATCCCTACTGTGTTCTGGTGAAAAAGGCAAATTGAGTGTGAGGATCAAGCAGGTGAGTTGTGACCAGCCCTGGTCTCCTGCATGGTGCAGCTGTGAGGAATGATGCTGGAGGTGTCTGGGTGTTTATTACACAGGACCACATTGGAAGTAAGCCTAGAGAAGACATCCACATGCAGCTGGAGTGGTGTGAAGTCACAGCCAGTGTGACCTGACGTTCTTCCAGCCCTCTCCAAACCTGTGTCCCTGCCATGGTGATTGCTCCTGCACAAACAGGCATCCACTGCTCTGCCAGCCCAGGCTTGCATCTGCATCTGCAGTCCTCTGGGGTCAGGGACTGCTCGCTCATCCCTGGGGACATTCATCTTGCAACCCAAAGAGCTTGTTCCAAAACTGGTGTCTCTGGTAGTTTCTGGGGTCCCCGTTGAAGGAAGGAAATTGATGAATGTGACTCCATGTTCTTAGAAGGCTAATTTATTATATTATGATGTTATATAATATTAAATAATGCTATACTAAACTATACTAAAGAATAAAGGATACCGACAGAAGGCTACAAAGAATGATAATGAAAACCCATGATTCCTCTCCAGAGTCTGACGCAGCCTGACCGTGACTGGTCATTAAGTAAAAACAATTCACAGGAAACCAATCAAAAAATCACTTGTTGGATAAACAATCTCCAGACCACATTCCAAAGCATCACACCAGGGAGAGGCGATCATATAATTATTGTTTTCATTTTTCTCTGAGGCTTCTCAACTTCCCAGGAGAAGAAATCCTGGTGAAGGGATTTTTCAGAAAATATGATGGTGACAGATGCCTAGCAGGCTGGCCCTTAGGAAACCCAGCTTTTAATTTTTTTTTTTTAATCATAATCTTTCCATGTGCTATCTGTTTGTTCTGAGAATTGCTCCAAACTCCCTGGCAGTGGCTCATTCTCATGTTGCTGCTTTCTGCTGAGTTTATTTCCCATGGATGACTTTTCCAGTCCCACGTGGGGAACAGCCCAGAGCTCAGGTCAGAGCCAGGGGGCCCTGCTGAAGCAGGACTGCTGTCCCCACCTTTCTGTTTACTGGTAATGGAGCTCTGGGCAGCTCTGCACAGCTCATTGTTTGCTTTGCCAAGACAAAGGGGAAGCTGCTGGAGCAGTGTGAGAGCACCTGCTCTGTGCCCTTGATTTTAATATCAGTGTGAAGCAGTGGCTACCCAGCCCTGGCTTCTCTCTGTGTTGTTTGGGGAGGCTGGAAAAGGCTGATCTGAGCAGGGCTGGAGGGAAGTGAGCTGGGTTTGGGATTTAGCACCAGAGGTGTATTTTGCCTGGAGCTCTACAGGCACCTATCAGTGACTCAGCTGGATGGGTCACTCAGAAATGGCTTTTAAACAGAAATTCTCATTTGGAGAAGTCTCCTTGTGGGCTTCATTCTTGTCCCACTTGCATCCTCCTTTCTGAGGTGTAACTTTGCTTAGTAATTCATTGGAGTTATTCTAACCCCCTCAATGTGAGTGAAATCAGGAGCAGCTCTTGTATTTTTAAATGCAGCTCTGTGTGTAGCAACTGTCAAATATCAAGCTTACTCCTAAAGCCACTGGTTTTAAAAGAACCACTGGAGAGTTTAGGATTTCACTTTGACTAAGGCTGTTTTTCTTTTTATGGGAACACCACGAAGACTCGCCTGTTTTGATACAGTTTTGAGCCAGCAGGTGCTGGGATAGCCCCTTTTAGAAGCGGTCTGTTTGTTTAAATTCCTGTGAAATTCAGACTCCAGGGTGAAATGGTTAATAGCACATGTGTTTGTTTTTGTTTCAGGACTGTGTTTATAAGCCAAAGTACATGTTGGAGCTTGTTGTTTTCCTGATCCAGGCAGTGAAATCATCCAGATAGCTGGCTTACCAAGACTGACTTTCTAGTAAGAGTTTGTTGTTGAAGCTTCCTGAAAATTGTGTGCAGGAAAGTTATTGGGTCAGAAAAGGTTGAATTTTTTTTTTTTAATACAGTAAAGTCTAAACAGGTCAAGCTTTCTTTAGCAGCAGAATATGAATTGTTCAGGGTTTCACTTAGCAAAGCAGAGGCTCTTTTTTCATAGCTGCCAGTCAAACAGTGACAAATTACAGATAAACTGGCAATGCAACATGATAAACTGTCGTGGTATGAAACCAGGTCTCTGCTCAAACAGCACCACTAATCAAATCCTTGTGGCTTGATATTAATGATGTGTCTATCTTATTACAGTTAAAGAAGTTGAACTGGGTGTGATTTTAATATTAAACCAAGAAACACCCTGAAACTTGGACTTTATCAGCAGACAATTAAACTGTCATCTTTATTTACTGTAAGCCTTCTACATTTTCTTTTCTGGCAAAAAGGAAGACGACTTAGACTGTCAGCACTTGCTCATGTACATGGGTGTTTATCTGGAAATAACTGCAAGCTTCAGCTGGGGAATTCTGATTCTGGAGGTGTTTTTGGCCAGCAATACTGAGGGTTTGGGTAGATGAGCCTGACTAACTGCAAGACTTTTTAGGGATGCCTCCATAAACTCTCCCAGCCATCTTAGCCTGACTTGGCACTGGGAGAAATTTTAACCTAAATCTTGTGCTGAGAGCTCAGATGCCTCTTTGTGTCTGATCCTGGGAGAAGAGCAATTCCTTCACTGTTTTGTGGGAGCTGCTTGGGAGCTCAGCAAATCCAGCACAAATCTGACACCCCCAATGCCCTAGGAGACAGGGACAGTAAAGTTTACCTTCCTACAAACAGGTATGTGAGGGTGACCTTGGAGAAAAACAGTGATTGAGAAATGTCTGTAGGTTATACCCCTGCCATTCCATACAAATCAACTCAACTGCTGCTTTGCAGTGGGCTTTGTGTCATTTTTATGCCTAATTGACAACCCTTATCCCCAGATTTGACATAGAGAATCCACATGCTTATTTTGAATTATTTATTCCAGAGTGTGCATTTGTTTCCCTCACACAAGAACCATGGGCAGTTTTACAGATTTAATCTGCCTCTTGTGCTCTGGCTGCAGAGGAATAACTACTTATAGCTTGCTGAGCTCTTTGTGGTCCCATTTGTGGCTTTGCTGGCACCTCTTCTTCCAGGGTGGTCCAAAGCTCCTGGAGTCTGCCTCTGGAACATCCTTGGTGGCACTGAGGACAGAGCACTGGAGGAAGGTGTTTGCTGCAGCCAGGAGGAAATGGCTCAGGAGATGTGCCTGGGCTGAAGGTCATGGATTCAGTCCTCACACAGGACACCACTAAATGCCAGTTCTTGGCTTCTTTTCTCTGTCCAGGTCAGGGCTAAAGGCACTTGGGATGGTATTTTGTGTTCAGACTCAAATATTTATTATTTCTTATCTGTGTTACAGTCTCACAGCACTGAGTTCTGCAGTATTCCACTAACAAGCTACAAAATGGCTGCCTTTCTCTGCAAAGTCTTCTAAGGCTAAACTATCCAATTAAGAAATGACATCTGATTTATTTTTACTTTTAACCCAATAACTGATCACTCGAAGTTCACAATGTGGACTTTTCTGTCCAATTACAAAATACCACCCAAACCCCTGGAGAAGAAGGAAGAAGGTGAAGAAGAATGACCAGCCTCTACCCTAAAACCTCCATCTTGCTATATATATTACTGTAATAATATAATTATATTACTGTACTAATATAATATACTATATATAGTATATTATAATGTACTATAAGAATATATATAGTATATAATAATATATATTGTACTAATATAATATATAATGTATATAATAGTATATTATAGTATATAATATACTAATATATTACTATATTCTAAAACTTTAAACTCTAAGTTTTCCATCCTGTGATATTGCACACTTCTAATCAAACTATACACCCATAATCCCAGTTCTGTCATTCAATTTTGGAAACCTTCTCCATGGCCTCAGGTTCAAAGTGTTCTCCTGGGGGTCAGAGCCTGCCAGCACAGAAAGTCTAAACTTCTCAGCATCCAGAACTCCAGCAGCCTGGGTCTGCAGTGGGTGGGACACTCAGAGTGACACCCAAACTGGGGGTGGCAGCATCAAACACACATTCTGGCTGTTGCACAATGGGAAGAGGATCTGGCCTCCCTCCAAGTGCAGATCTGACTTCTTGCCCAAGTAACAGATGAGTTTTCAGTTAATTCCTGCCATTTATTAGTTTTGTTTGGTGAGGTCATGACGTGCCTGTCAGCGTAGGGGAAGCTTAACTCTGGTTTCCCAGGCTGTGGAACATTTTGTGGGAAAGCCTTGCTTCCTGAAAGCTGCTCCTAACTGATGCACTACTTTCTTATGCACGTCGAGGGATGTGAGACCTGACAGTTCTGCCTCCACCTGGGGAGTAGCTCCACCTGCTATTTCAATTTATCTGTATTTTTGACTCTGTGTTTGTAAATTAAATACTCTGTCTATAGAGATGGATCTTTACTTCCCCATATGTATTTATCTGCAAATGCCAAGGGCTGCTCGTGTCCTTTGCAGGGCCCCATTGTGCCCCTGGCAGAAGGGCAGAGTGGTGCTTGATACAACAAGAGGCTGTTTTATCCCTCTTCCTCCTCTCAAGCTGGGCTCAGGCTCAGCTGGACACCTCTGCCTGTGTGGGGCAGGCAGATCCTCCATCCCACACAGCACAGCTGTGGCTGCCTCCTGAAATCTGCTGAGCTGAGAAGGATGCTGGAGCTGCTGGGACCGTTCTGGCTCTGCCCACTTGCAGGGGTTGCAGCACTGCTCAGTTGTCCAGTTGCTCAGGTTTTGCTCTGGGTTTTTGCAGATCACTCCGAGGCAATCTTCCTGTCCCAAACACGTGCTCTGTGTAGGCAGAACTTCCCCTCTGTGACTGGGGCAGTCACACAGAGGTGGTGGTGTGGTTCAGGATATTGGCACCTTTGACCCTTAAAGTGGTTGGATTTCAATGGCCTGTGTGGCAAGAGCAAATGTGGCTGTGCTTGGTTATGCTGCTGCTCCCCAAGGGCATCTGGGGCTGCAAGAAAGGCAGAGCTGAGCCAGAAGCAGTGTATTGAAATATCTTAGTAAGTACAAGGAAAGCATTGCCAAAACTAGCACACACCACCTTTAAATCAAAATCAGCTGATGACCCAAATTACTTTTAAAGCAGGAAGCTCCCTTCAGATTTATTGCCTTTGTTTAAATATTTATGATTTAACTTCCTTCTGCAACACATTAATTTTCTCCCGTACAGTTGCAACCCACTTGATTTCTTGCTGATACCAAAAATAACTGTGACAACTGTGTTGCTGCCTCTGTAGGATTTCCTGACTAATTCTTAACTGATTCAGCAGGAAAGGGAATGGGATTTTTGTTGGTTGGTTGGTGGGGTTTTTTTGTTTGTTTTGTTTTTTATTTCTTGGTTGTTATTTTCTTTAACAACTTGGATACTGCACTCACTTCCCATGTGCAATTCCTTAGAAGAAAGTCATCTTGTTGTTGTTTTAGTTTGCTGGTGCCCTGGAGATCAGTTCTGCTGCACCAGTGCTGTGCTGCTCACTGAGCCCCTGGGCTTGCCAGCTCTTCCCCTCCTAAACACACACACATGAACTTTGTTGTTTGCCAAGCCTGCTACCTTGTGCTCACAGATGGTGGGGAAATAAATGCCTGGACTCTGACACATCAGAGTCCTTGCTGGAGTTACCTGCTTGGATTTCTTCCTGTGGCATCTCAGTGCAGAGATATTTTCTGTATGGGTGAGAAAACCCTCTGGGTCTTCCTGATTGCACTTTTCATTTGCAGCCCAAACAATTTGCAGAGACCTTGGCAGGAGTGTGCTGGCACTGGTATGTGAAAAAGCAGAGCCCAACAGGATTGTGAGGGTTGTGTGGTCCCTGTCTGCTGCTGGGGATGGTGCCTTGGAGTGGCTACCTAGAACAGAGCTAGACAAGATTAAGAGAGTAAAAGTGGGTATTTATTGAAGGCTTTCAATAAGCACAGCTTGGGCAGCCAGAAGCCTCCCAGAGGCTACACCCAAGATGGACAATGGTCACAAGTTGTTCAGACAATTATAAGTTTGGTCCATTTACAAATCAGGGGTTAATCCTCCAATTACAGCTTCAGGTAATGAAGACATTTACCCCCAGTTTGCTCCTCTCCAGTTCACTTTTGTTCATACTCTTCAGGACCTGAGACAGTAAGGTATATCCTTGATTTCAGGCCCAGAGAGGAACTGCTTTGTCTGAATAAAATAAAATTGAATTGCCTGAATAAAATGGGAAGACAGTAACTAACAGGCTATGGAGGTTTAGAGTTATACACTAAAGCAGTACAGGATCTGAAAAACATAAAATCTGAATCCTAAGGCATCAATGGTGGTGTCCCCAACCCCAGCAGGCAGGCCAGGCCACTCCAGCTCTGGGAGCACACGAGGCAGCCTGTCAGTCAGTGACGAGGGCTGCAGGCAGTGCTCAGATACTGACTTTGCAGGGAGGATTGATGAGTCTGATTCCATGTTCTCAGAAGGCTAATTTATTATTTTATAATAATATATTACATTAAAAAATACTATACTAAACTATACTAGAGAATACAGGAACGATACTTACAGAATGCTAAAAAGATAATAATGAAAACTTGTGACTCTCTCCAGAGTCCCAACACAGCTTGGCCCTGATTGGCCAAAGAGTGAAAACAACTCACAGCAGAGTTCAATTACCTGTAGGTAAACAATCTCCAAACACATTCCACATGAGCACAACACAGGAGAAGCAAATGAGATAAGAATTGTTTTCCTTTTCTCTGAGGCTCTCAGCTTCCCAGGAGAAAAATCCTGGGTGAAGGGATTTTTTCAGAGAATGTGAATGCCACACTTACCCACATGGCTTGGCTGGAGCAGGAAGCTTCACCAGTGAGCTGGTGACACAGTCACATGTGGTTCTGCAGGAGCAGGGATGCCCAGTGGCACAGGAGCTGACA